>NC_031994.1:82893964-83017271 GCF_001879085.1 Nicotiana attenuata
TAACCCAATGTACATAGTTTGTATTATTTTAGTTTGACAAGTATTTAAATTTGAGTTCATCTTATTGTTTAGCCTCCCAATAGCTAGTTTTTATTCTATAAACTTTATTATTTCTCTTGTAGAAGAGTTGTATGTATATTGAGGATGCATGAACTTTAGATATATAATTGTATATTTTAGAATTAACTTTTGGAATTATTGATATGTCAGTTTGTATGAAGTAATTGATATTCCGAGCTTATTATATTTCTAATTTTCATAAAATAAGATATGCATGAATATGGAATATTTGAAAATTTTAAAAATATTGGCGCAAACAAAGGCTATAGCAATGCATTTGTGACAGAAGCATTTATTGTCACTATAAACTAATTTTTCATCACTAATTTAAAATGTAAATAGAAATTTAGTTAGAAAATAAAATATAACAAAAAAAAATTTAACATGGATATTGGTGACCATTTGTAGCTACAAAATAATAAATTTGAAGCCAAACATAAAAACTACACTACGTGGCTAATATGTGAACACAGCTACTTGTCAAAGTTTTTGTGGCAAAATAAATTTCACCTTTTGCCACAATATATCCCTTTGTGGCTAAAGTACAAAGGATAGCTACAAAGTTGGTTTGTTGTAGCAAAAGAATAAATTAATTACCTACAGGTATAGATTTTTCGTGGCAAAATTTTTATCAATATAGCCACATCATAAAAATTCTTGTAGCAATATATATTAATCCTTAGCCTTGAAATATTAATGTTTGTAGCTAACTTTTAGCTATGCTACATTTTGCTGCGCATGCTACGGAAAAATTATTGTAGCTAAAGCACGGAAATTTTCATATTTAGCTACGATATACTTCGTAGCTATATATGCTTAATGTTGTAGTGTGTATTCCAACTTAAAATATCGTGGTATGTTTTAGAATATGTAAAAAAGTTTGAGGGTATAGAGTGTAGTACTTTTAGGGTATTTGATGTAATTTTAAAATTTAAGTATATCATGAAAGTGAATCTTACAAATGAGTAAAGCTTCCCTTCAGAAAATTCAGAAAAGCAAAAATGTGAGCAATAGATTATTGGAAAATTATAGCAGTATGAGATTCATCATATAAAACTGCAGAAAATATGCAGTGCGTAGATTATGATGATGATGTATGAGAGAAAACGGTCAATGGATTTTGATGACATCACGGGAACAGAGGCGAAGCCACTTTTTGCTGAGGTTGGATACCGTTCGTTGAAATATTACGAAAAATTACATTATTGTATATAAATAAAATATTAATTTTAAATATATAAAATATATATTGAACATCTTTTGTCGGGATTTATTTTACTTCTTTCAAGTCTGAACACTCTTAAAAAAATTTCTGAATTCGACTCTGCAAGAAAATACCACTTGGAATCGTGACATCAGTGTGATAGCTTAACAGATCGATGGCTCTTTATTTGCATCATCAACTATAACTAACACATGAAATATAATCCTACTAGTATATGATTTGCTGATTTATGGCTATATGCCAAAGATTTTCGTTATCCTATGATTAGTTTCCCAGTACCTGCCTCATCCTTTTCATTTCCTTTTTATCTAAAGTTATTTTAAATAATACGTAGTACTTATCTTTTTCACACTAACAAAAAGAATTGGCTTGTTTTGATACCTATAGGGGGTGCCCAATACGTAGATGACACTTGGCACAAGTCACTATAAGTTACTACTATACTTGTGGTTAAGTCATTATTCTACGGTAGTACATATAAAAGTCTTATGAAGGGGAACTTTGGAGCAACGGACAAGTTGTTTCCATGTGATCTATAGGTCACGTGTTCGAGCCGTTGAATCAGTCACTGATACTTGTATTACAGTAGACTGCTTACAACACATCCTCTTGATGTGCGACCCTTCTCGAACCCTGCGTAAACGCAAAATATTTTGTGTATCGAATTGCCCTTGTCTTAAATTTAAGTTGCATCAACGTGTGATTAACGTTACGTAGTTTTCTATAATGTTGATATGCTTCTCATTATGTCAATAGAAATTAGTGACTTAAAGGCGTTGTCACATGTGTTTATATATTTAACTTTTATTATGGCATGATTAAAATTACACCTACAATAAACTTCAAACTTTTAAGTCCTGAATCCATATAGCATCAAACTAAAATAACAGAAACATGAAATAAATTAACTCCTTTAACAAGCGTGTATAAATGTAAGCAAAATACATTCAAGAGGTTAATCAACCTTAATTACATTAACTTCTGCTAATGCAGTTCCAAATTAAAGTTTTAGGTTGCAATATTACAGATTAACCATAGAAGTACTCAGGAATATTAACCAGAGCAACAATAACAGTTGAAACTAGATAGCTTAAAAGTAAACCGGACCTAAAAATCGTCTAATTAAGCCACACAGCATTCCATGCAACAGATTATTTGCACCGTATGGTCTTTTTTTAGGCCTCTTTAAATTCTCTCACCGTTAGCTAAATGAGCTAAATTTGCACAAATATAGCCCACAGAACTAGTAGGAGACATCATTTAAATAGTGGCCAAAAAAGGCCATTTGTGCAAACCCCCTTATGGAACTGCTTTATTTGGATGACCTCATCGACCAAAACGATGATGTCCCACTCCCAATGGGTGATGTCCAACACCTAATGGATGATGGCCATGGATAGGAACTCCATTTGACTGGCTAAAATGATGAACATTGGGGCTATTAACCAAATGAGCCAAAGCTGTCATGGCATGAGATTGGCCTGAAATGAGTCCTGCAGTTGAAGGATTTTGTGCTAAGATAATTGAGTAACCATCGTCAAAGTTGCTCATGTCTTGTGCCACCAGTTGCCATATTAAGCTCCCTGCCATTGTTCCTCCCGCTTTCGCGAAATTGTACACATTTCTGTAAACTGAGCTCATGAAACTGTCTCTAACATTTTGATTGTATCCTGGATCTTTGCTAGATTTTCCAAATTCAGCAAGCACCAATGGCTTTTTTAATATGGTTCTTGAATCTTGCCAATGACTTGTCATCCACCTTTGCATGAATACTCCTTGAGCATCATCACTTTGTCCTGACAACCTGTTAAATTAAACAAAAATTTCTACCATTATCCTTTTATTTTATAACAGCTTAAATTAATTTTTTAACTAATTACCAAAATATTGTATAATATTGAAACGTTGTATCCGTGTGACTTATAGGTTACATGTTCAAACCATGAAATCAGCCACTGATGCTTGCATTAGGGGTAAGCTACCTACATTACACCTCCTCGGGGTGCGGCCCTTCCCGGACCCTGCGTGAATGCGAGATGCTTCGTGCACCTTCTTTTTTATTTAATGTTGTTTGATTAACATTTTGTTTTGCTTTAGGAAAGTTAGTTACTCTGTATGTGAGGTTTAAAAGAATGTTTATTTACCATTGGTCAGTGTATGCATGTATAGTAGCAAAGTCGATCTCCGTAATAAGATTGCTACTGATGAAATCTGTTCCAACTTGGTAACCAGGATTAAATTGCTTTTTTTCAGGCATTGAGTCGCCATAAAATCCTTCCATTCCTATCTCCAGCAAGTGTTTTCTGTCCAGTGATTTCACAAAACTAGCCATCTCTTGAACCCATCCCTGTAAAATCACACCACATATATAGTCATCAAAAAAAAAAAAAAAAAACATGAGACATTATTATAAGAACATAACAGATGATTAATTTTGTGCCTGTTTTTACTCACATGAACTGTTTTTCCAGAATAATCAGCATCGCAACGAGGCTCATTCATAAGTTCCCATGCCATTATTGTAGTGTCATCCCTGTATGCTATTCCAGTCATGGTATTGACCCTTGTCACTACTTTCTGTAGCACAATATTTAAAAAAAAAAATCAGTTAGTTCCATATAAAATATACTAAATCTACCACAATTTTATATTCAACCAGTCATGGTATGTTTTTTCCTACCTTAACATGGTTTTTGTAATAATCTTTAAGAACTGGATGAGTGTAAAAATCATCATCACTGTTAATCTGAATTCCTGCATTTCTCCCCCATTGAGCATATTGATTTCTCCCTCCAAAATCTTTGTAGTTATTCACGAAGCTCAATATTAAACGTATACCATACTTTTTTGCTTCCGAGATCACAAAATCCAATCCCTATCACAAATAATTAATCCATGTTATAAGCCATAATATAAAAACGATGTCACATAGTAAAGAAAACAAGAAACTTATTAGTCTATCGACCTGAAAAAGATTTACGTATTAGTTATATGCATCGACAAATGTAAATATGTAATTTAACCTGTTATAATAACAGGTGATTTATCATGTTTACTAGACTACTAATTAATGCTTACTATAAAAATTTACCCATAAGTGATCTAATTACGTAAATATCTTATTACAGTGTTAGTGCATAAAACTTTAAAAAAGGGCAGTATTATGCACTAAGCTCCCGCTATGTGCAGGGGTCCAGAGAAGGGCAAGATCACAAGGGTCTATTGAACGCAGCCTTACCCTGCATTTCTGCAAGAGGCTGTTTCCACAGCTCGAACCTGTGACCTTCTGGTCATATAGCAGTAACTTTACCAGTTACGCTAAGACTACCTTTCTGTGCATAGAACTTAAACTCACCTGAAAAACACGTTCATCGTAGACTCCAGGAGATATTTGCAATGCAGTATCACCTCCATCGCTAAAAGCCCAAGTCCTGCATACAGAAAGGCTAGCAGCAGAGGCTTCCTGAAAAACCTCTGAGACTTTGTATCTCTGAGTTGGGTCAGCTGCAACATGCATTAGCCAATACGAGTTGAAACCATTGAAGAGAAATGGTGATCCATTTAGTACAAAATGGGCTCCTTTTGTTCTAACAAATCCTAATTTATTAAGATTCCTAGCTTCTGTTACAAAAGCTAGGAAGAGGAGGAGCAAGGCAAAGAATGAGCTTAATGCTCTAGTAAAAGAAGCCATTAATTAGTTTTCTTAAAACAATGTATTGCTATAGTTTCTATAATGGGAAGAATGATTTTGAGTACCAAAAGAGATGTTTGTAGGACTATTTATAGTTATTTAGAGCTAGGCAGGTTAACTAAAAATAGAAAAAAAGAAGTTGATGAAGTAATTAGGAGGATTTTCAGGAAGGAATTAAATCCTAGTTGATAGTGCTGGTTTACTAAATTTGGCAAAAACGAATTTTTTTTATCTTTAATTTGGTTTGAAGGTTTTGTGGAAAGCTGACAGACGTTGAAAGTTCAGTTGAAGGAAAAAGGGAAGAGATATATAAAAAAATTAATCAAAAGAATGAAAGAATTGAAAAATGAAACAGAGGTGATGTCTTACATGTGCTTATCCATGTGCCTAAATTTTAAGTATGATAAATTCATAGGGAATTGAGAACTCCTTAATATAGTTGAATAACTTAGAAAATAATACCTCATTATTTGAAGCCAAGAAAAGCTGAAATGATCAGCTTATAACTTGGAGAGATTTAGGAGGATATATATGCATGTGAAATTGGGAGGAGAAACAGGAATGAATTTGATGGTGTTTAGTTGGAAAATGCTTTTAGTTAGAAACAGCAGAAGTGGTGTTCTCTAACAGAAACTCCATAAAATATGCATGAAAGAACCAAAATATTTCCCCCATACCATTTTATGTGGCAGCGTCGTTTGACTGAATACAAAATTTAAGAAAGAATGAATGACTTTTGAATTTTGTGATTCAAAACAAGTCGTAGATATTTGTGTGGCTATAAATCATCTCATTCTTTTAGCGAAAGACGAAAAAGGAAAGTGTGCTACATAAAATAGGACAGGGATAATTAATGAGTTGATTGACGGTTAGAGTATAGCCCTCACGCCGGCTCTCCGGGCGGTGGCGAAGCCACATGTATTGAAGGAGTGTCAACTGACACCTCTTCGTAGAAAAATTAAATGGTGTGGCTATGCAATTTTATTTTAATATGTGTATATATGTATGTATATACACACCCCTTGACTTCTTCGTTGGATTTACTTTTTTATATTTTGATCGCTTTAGTGAAAATTTTAGCTCCGCCACTACTGTCCTGGTTAGCGATAAGATGGTATACCGGCCCGTATGGTAGTGGGCGAACTAAGGATTTCGTGTGAAATGGGTGAACGCATCGTTAGGAGACTAAGGAAATATGACTTGTAAAACCTATGAAAATGGCTGATGCGTGCATTCCATGTGGCTAGCTTTGTATAGTGCATCAGCCTCTCTCTACCTTGTCATAAATAATGTTCTTTAATTCAGGCATTCGAACTCCCAGTTGTTAATGACAACTTGTCCTCCTCCACATTTTGAGAACAAATACTAAACTTGGCTGCAAAATAATTAACTCAGGCCAGAAAAAAAAAAAAAAACCTTAAAAGATTAACTTCTCTGCTCCACATTTTGAGAACAAATCTCTAAAGAAACAACGCTGTTTCTACCCGAAATTAGGATTTTACATGAATGGCATAGCCAAAAGATTCAAGATTGTTTCCTTTTTTAAATTAAATTTAATGCTAAACTTGGTCTCAATATATATTCTATTGTAAAATAATGCACCGTAGAGTCAATTGTTTGTTTGAAAGAGATCCTTGACATAGCCCACATGTAGCTATTGGCTAATTCCTCACATAGAACTCTTTGTAACCTTTAACCCCTTTTACTATCAACTGAAAAGGAAAATTAAAATCATGAAGAAGGGGAAAATATGTTCATTCAATTTTTGTGTTGTACTATTGTTCATTAAATTGGTCTAGAGGAATTCCAAGACAATTATTAATTATTGTCACTCTCTCTTATACATTACACATTAGTTGAGTGATGAACTGTTGTATCTTTATATGGTATTAATTAATAATTTTCCACCGAATGAGTTAGCTTTTGAACTCAGTTAAGGTTCCAGGTCCATTTTCTTATGAGTGTGCATACATATTACAATGTGTATGCTTAAAAACTGAAAATCAGAGAGGTCAAATTTTATTTTCTTTCATTTCTCTATTGGTGAGAAAATCAGCTAAAATAATTTCGTACGTCATTGGAAGTTAGAACATGGAAGTAGCATGGCGATTCGGTGGGCAAATTTGCAGAAAGTCTGCTGTTTTAGTTTTGATATCATACCAATTATCCGATAACGAGTAAAACCGCCAAAGCAACGGATCATTTTAGTGACATCTCATTAATCCCAGCTGACGTCTTAAAATGATTTAATACTTGACAACATGTATAAGTGGTTCAATTGAAATATATATATATATATATATATATATATATATATATATATATATATATATTATAAGTGACTATCGATCATCGATATCTCTGTCATTGATTATTAATGTCGTCCGGATATTGTTAGTAAGATTGGAATTGATTTAATAACATAGGATCGTAAAATTACAAGTTTGAAATAATACTACTAGTTTGATACTCAGGATCACCAAATCTAATTTTTTTCCAAGTAATAATGCAATTACATATACTTGAGGTAAATGAACTTCACATTTTTTGTAATGTGAATTTCAATTATGACTAAAATATTAATGGACCTACATATCCTGAAGTCATCACTAGGTCTTCTTAATTAGTTTATAAATCTGAATAAATAAATATATATCATCCAAGAATATCTCATGGAACTAATTCTTTTCTTCCATACATGGCCTCTAAATTAATTATAATTTGTTTTGGCTTCCTACGCCTGAACCAAATGAGCCAAGGCAGTCATGGCATGAGATTGGCCTGTAATAATTCCAGAAGTTGATGGATTTTGAGCCAACACAATACAATAACCATCGTCATAATTCTCCATTCCTTGTGCCATTAGTTGCCATATTAAACTTCCTCCCATTGTTCCTCCGTCTTTAGCAAAACTATAAATGTTTCTATATATAGTGCTCATGAATGTGTCTCGTGCATTTTGACTAAATCCTGGATCTTTGCTTGACTTGCCAAATTCTGCTAAAACCAATGGTTTTCTTAGTATGTTTTTAGCATCCTGCCAATGGCTTGTCATCCATCTTTGCATAAATGCCATTTGAGCATCATCATTTTGACCAGATAACCTATAAATATTAGAATTCGAGATCGTGTTAAAAACAGTAAAAGATCACTAGTACATGCATAGCATATAGCAACAACAACAACAAATCCAGTATGATCCCACGAGTGGGGTTTGGGAAGGGTAGTGTATACGCAGACCTTATCTCTACCTTTTAGGATAGAGAGACTGTTTCCGATAACGTGCATAGCATATGGGTGATGTAATAATCATGTTTCTAGATTTTTTTTAGATTAAGGGATATTATTATAAAATTGAAGTGATGTGTAGTACTACTTGATACCGCTGCTACTCCAAAGGTCATAACAAGAAGTTGGATTATCCTATATTTTCAGATTTATCTTTCACATATAGAAAGCAGTGTATATATGAAATATATAACCTTCGAATTTCTTGACCAGTTTGTTTAAAATTAGCTTTCCTATAAGTCCAATACACTTTTTAACAACCACCCTATATTTATTACCTTCATTGAATATGAGTTAAAAAATTTCCTATATTAAATTTTGAACCCGTAATTTTGAAAGTACTATGTTTGATTATTGTGTTAAAAACTTTAAAGCTAGGTTGAACCCATCAAAGTTAAATCGTGAGTTCACTTTTGTTTTCATACAAATAATAGTATATATCTTAATCTTATTTTAATAATTATTAGTATTAACAAGCATATGAATTATGAAGAAATTAAAACGTAGGGTAATATATATACCATTGGTCAGTGTATGCATGAATAGTGGCAAAATCAATCTCTTTGATTAAATGGTTACTGATAAAGTCTGTTCCAACTTGATAACCAGGATTAACTGACTTTCTGTCCGACATTGAGTCACCATAAAATCCCTCCATTCCTATCTCCAACAAGTGTTTGTTGTCTAAAGATTTCACAAAACTTGCCATTTCTTGAACCCACGCCTACAGTATTTAATATCAGTGTCAAATTTCTGAAATTTAATTATCAGTACTTGAGAAATACTCTCTTTAATTTAATCTTACATTAACAGTATTTCCAGAATAATCAGCTTGGTTGCGGGGCTCATTCATTAGTTCCCAAGCCATGATAGTTGAATCGTCTTTGTAATCCATTCCAGTAATGGTATTGAACCTAGTAATAACTTTCTGCAGCAATTAATAAAGAATTATGAATTACATACCAACGGCTTATATAACATTGGCCTAAAATTTGCATGCATGAGAAAATGTTAAAAAAAAAAAAATTTTTTTAATGAGATCTAGGTTTTTGTTACCTTAATGTGATTCTTGTAATAATCTTTAATCATAGAATGAGTGTAGAAATCATCCTCGCCATTTATCTGAGCTCCCACATTTCGTGCCCATTGAGCATATTGAGCTTTTCCTCCAAAGTCTTTGTAGTTGTTTACGAAGCTCAAGATTAAGCGAACTCCATACTTCTTTGCCTCCGATATAACAAAATCCAAACCCTACATTCCACAAAATACACTCGTTAAATATTAACAACAAACTAAAATCTACCTTAAGATCACCATATGTAAAAACAATGGCATATTTGACATAGTAGTACTCGAAGAGAAAATTTTGTCTCTTATAAAAATATCTTGTTTTATATTGTATGGTTATGTTTGACCGGGAATAAACGTTTGAGAAAGAAATTGGCACAAACTAAAATTACTTGAACTTGTGATCTTAATTGAATAAGACATAGTATTTCTATGACTAGATCCAAGAACATCTCATTAAGGGAAAAGGAAAAACTTCAAAATTAAAGAGTTTCCTAATGTAGTACAAGAATATATCAGACTAAAAATGAAACAATGTCATATAAATTGGAGCAAAAAGAGTACCTGAAAAACACGTTCATCGTAAACACCAGGGGAAATTTGTAGTGCCCTATCACCTCCATCACTAAAAGCCCAAGTCCGACATATAGAAAGGCCCGAAGAAGAAGCTTCTTGGAGGACTTCAGTAACCTTGTATCTCTCACTAGGCTCAGCAGCAGCATGCATTAGCCAGTAGGAATTGAAACCATTGAATAGAAAAGGTGATCCATTGAGTTCAAAATGGGCACCATTGACTCCAACAAAACCTTCATTATTTGCATTGTCAAGTAGAACCCTAGCATCACATGCAAGAGCTAGGGACAAGAGGAAGAGCACAAAAATACAACTCATTATATTAATTTAATGGAGAAATGTATATGTTGTTTGTGTAGTGAAATAGAAGCTGTGATAGGTTAGTATATATTATTGGTCACTTGTTGGGGCGAATATTTATAGTGAGTCGAGCATAAGGAGACTTGCTAAAAATAGTAATACTTGATACCAGGCCAGGTGGGAATTTAAGTTAGAAAGTGGTGGTTTACTAAATTTGGCTGGACCATATTTTCTGAAAGCTAAAGATTTTATGGGAAGTTGATACAAGTTGAGGTTATTTAGTTGCATAAATTACAAACAATTCAGTTGAGAGAATTAGAAAGAGAAAAAGAACGAAAAAAAATTTATTTAAGAAAAGAGTGGTAAGTTGGAACAAATATTATGGGTGATGCCTTGCATGAAAAGAAAAACTAAAAAAATATTTGCATAATAATATGGTTGGTTTTTCAGGTTTTGAACAACAACAACAACCCAGTGCGGTCCCACAAGTGAGGTCTGGGGAGGATAGGATGTACGTAGCCTTACCTCTACCCTGAAAGGGCAGAGAGACTGTTTCCGATAGAGGTTTTTCAGGTTTGGAAGAGTACTAAATTTGATAGTAATAATCAAACATATGCAGAGGTGTAGTTCTGTTGGGTTTTTAAGGTATTTAATTAATATATTAAATACTTAAAAGAGGGTGAATGGGAAATGGAGGGAAATAAAATTTTTGAGTGAAATTTTAAGTTCCCCCTCCCTTGGCAAATGGGCATTGTCCCATATTGGAAGAGGAAGAGGTTTTTTATGGGTATATAAGCAATTGCTCTTCTTCTAGCTCTTAAAGAGTTGAGAAGAAGGCAAGCCTCGCGCCGTCGTCGTCGCTCGCTCGGCTCGGCTTCGGCTACGGCTACGGCTACGGCTACGGCTACGGCTACGGCTACGGCTACGGCTACGGCTACGGCTACGGATACGGATTCGGATTCGGATTCGGATTCGGTCAAATGATCGATTGATTGATTAACTTTTTGGACCAAATTTATTTGTTAATAGTAAAATATTAACAGAAATGTTATTAAATATTTGTTTTAATAACAAAATATTAATATTAAATCCAATCCGTTTTTCTGTTTTGGTAACAGAAAAGTAACTACCCTCTTCAATTTTCCCTCTTTATTTTTCCTCTTTATTATTGAGTAAATGGCCATTTATGTAATGGCATTTATGTTGTGGGCGTTTTGCATAAACAGCCATTCTGAAGAGACCCAACTTTGGCTATAAATACAACACTATTCTGCTCAGAATTTTAACTACAATTTTCTGAGTTTCCTCTCCTTCTTTTGCATACTTTTAGCATCAAAACAAAGCAAAAAGTAAGTGTGATTTGCTACCGAACTTTGTGTTCGCTGAAACACTGGGGTTTGAAGTACCACTACACCAGTGTGTAATTCGTTCTATCCTGGGAGGAAATAATCCATAACCTTGGGTACTAGGAGGGGATTAAATTCCTTAAGGAAACACTGTGAATTCAGTGGGCTCGAATTGGTTTATGTCATTTCTGTTTATATTCATTACTGTTTATATTCATTTATATTTCCATAATTTATTTTACAAATACAGTGTAATAACAAGTTCTACGTTACGTTAGACAAATATAGTTAGAACTTAATCCAGCAGCTAGATTTAGTTTTTCCATTAACTAGGAGAATTTCCTATTGGAGGTTCTTGTTTATCGTTATTAGATTTGTTTAATTACTTAGAATTTTTAGATATTCCTTATAGGCCGTTCAGCAGGGTGGAATTATGAAAACTTTGTAGAAGTTGCTAAATTTAGCTGAAAAATATTGTATATAAAAGCTAAAGTGTTTGTGGGGAGTTGATAGAAGAGGAGGTTATTCAGTTGGATAAAGCAGAATTACTTTTAGTTGAAAGTACGTATAGAATAAGAAAATTGAAAATATATATTCCCTCCGTAATTTATGTGAAAGCACGAAGTTTAAGAAAAGAGAGAAACTTTGGAACTTGTGGTGTAAAATGAGGCACATATATTTTATGTGGCTGTAACTCATTGCATAAAGCTAAATTGTTTCCAAATAAAGAAAGAGGTCATTTTTTTTGGCACAGATTTAAAAGAAAATTGGTTCACATAAATTGAAACGGGGGAGTATATATATAAAAAGAAGAGGAAAGAGGGAAAATGTGTATTGCATCGACAATATATATGTGTCGTTGGTCTCAGAGGCGGAGCTAGGATTTGAAGTTACTGGGTTCGGTGCTCTAGTTCTTTTAAGTTACTGAGTTCTAAATTAAGAATTTGTACATATTCCAATGAATTTTTTAAAGACAAATATAAGGTTTGGATCAAAGTTACTGGGTTCGACCGAACCCTTTAACATGTATGCTGGCTCTGCCCAGGTTGGTCTTATAAGGTCTGATAAGTACTAAATTTTGATGATGAAACATATCCAAAAGTGTACTCAAGCATCTGCAATTAGAGGAGGTTATTAGTTAGATAGATATCTTAGTCTATTTTTCCTACTGGAAGTTCTTGTTCGTTAATGACACACAAGAAGACTTGTTCAAGGTTGAATAAAACATACAAGGATTTATTTTCTTTAACATAAAACGCCCTAACTTTTTTTAACCAAATATTTTGCAATAAACGTAAAAAGGACGATTGTTTCCAAAGTTTTATTTTAAAATGGTACGATATATATGTGACAATATTAGAGGGTTACGGGGTCAATGTTGGTTGATGAGGCTTAATGATAGTTGCGAGCTGGGCGGACCTACTGTATATTATCGTGTTTGTCCAAACAAACTATTACGCATAAATTCATACATATGCCCGTCATTAATAGTTTTGGTCAACGCTTTTAGTCGTTACAAAAGTGACTTATATTTATCTTTATTGACTAACGAAAAATTACTAAATACACTAATTCGTTTCTAATTAAATTCATATTTCAATAAAATTAAAATTTTAAACTCATTAAATTTAATTTTTAAATCCGTCAACTTTGGAAAAAATTGGGCTAAAGATAGTTTGGTGCATCCATGTTCTTTTCATGGAAACTTGTAACTATATTTTCTAACAAATATGAGAGGAAACCGCTTACCTTATTTTATTTGTGAATGATAACTAGTTCATATATACAGGGGCGGACCTAGTGCATGGACTACGGGTTCCCAGGAACTCAGTAACTCTTGCGTAGACCCTGTATTTATATTAAGAAATTCACTAAATATTGGTAAATATCTGATTGTAAACCCAGTTATTATTTTATATTAATCTAAAATTACGGTAGGAACCCATAAGCCTCAAATCCTGGATTCGCCTCTGCATTTATATTGTTGCATGGAAACTTGTAATACAAAGGAGCATGTGCATATGGGTGAAAAAAGTACTCCATAGCAATTAAAAAAAAAGCGTATGAAAAGAGTTATATCCTTAGCACGTTGAACGATTCTTTCTCTGCCTTATATATACAGACGGATCTAAAAATTTTAAAATATGGGTGCACATAAAAGAAGACGAAAAAAATATTAAGTGAGAATCGACTCATGTTACTTTGGATATATAATGCTATATCCAGCTAAGTGCACCATTCAGCCTTAGTTTATGGTCCCAACAAATAATATTAGACGAATTTTAAAAAATACATACATAAAATACTTAGTTTGACAGAAAGACCATGAGTTCACGTGTTCAATAATTTGGGCTATAAATCCCCCCTTTGCCATATAGATAAGAGTGTACCGAAAAAGAGAAAAAAAAAAAAAAGAGGAGAGTTTTAAAGCTTTTTCATAAAAATCAAACTAATTATCCTTGTCTACCTATTTATTTTTTTACTCCTTAAACTAATTATTTTCCTACTCATTGCAGCTTTTGTGGGTAATTGGCTATTTTTTATCCTTTTCTTTTTTCTTCTTTTTCTTTAGTTTTTCCTTTATTTTCTCCGTTTCTGTTCTTTTGTTAAATCATATTATTCTTTATTTTACTATTTTCAAATAATCTGATTCCATACTCAATTCTGGCTCCTTCCTTTTATTTTGTTTTTTCTCTTTTTTCTTTCCTTTTGTTCATTTTCTTTATTTCTTCTTCCTTTTTTAAATAAATTTAGCTCTTTTTTTATTTTACTTTTTTTTCTACATAATCTAATTACATTCAATTTTTTTGCTCCTTTACTTTATTCTTTTTTTTATATACAACTAGTTTCTCGCGACGTGCATTGTATGTGTATGTCAACTTATATATTACGTGGACCGTGGTTGTTAAGAAATATATGTATCGGTGAAAGCTTTAATTTTAATATTTAAAGGGAAAAATATAATTAGGCAATAATTGAGAACATTTTGCAAAATTCTAGCAGTAATGAGTAATTAACAAACATGGCAGCTATTTAACTACATTTCTAACACAATCCCATCAAAATAGGGATTACTAGTTAATAGCACTTCATAAATCTTCCGAATATATTCCCATAATTTTCTCTCCCTTATTTAATGCATTATCTCAAGATGGTCTGATTTCTCCTTCACGTAACCGTTTTTAACTCTATTTATTATACTCGTAATATATAAATGTAATAATTCAGTATGTTGTATAATTAATAAATACATGATGAATAGTATATATTCATAGTATCTTAATGGGACATATATACCTACATGTATGTATGTATGTATTATACTACTATCATACATGACGTATTTATGGTATACGCAACATAATATAGTTATAATATATTATGGTCATTCACAAATTCTTCGGCCATTGTATGTATAGAATTAAAGATTGTATATTAATGTTAATGTTAGTGAATACTTATATATATATAAGTATATAATGTTAGTGAATACTTATATATATATATATGTTACGATCCCAGTTCTCCCTCCATGAACTATCGTGACGGCACCTAATCTCTACGACTAGGTAAGCCTAACAAATGCGGAAAAAGAAACAATTTCGAAAAGAAAATGATTAAAAACCGAGATAAACAAAATGAAACAGTGTTTAAGATACCTCACGGCACATAACAGTACAAAAATCTCAACCTAACAATCCCAAAATCCGGAACCCCATGAATCACAAGCTAAGAGATACATAAAAAGCTCTAACTCCAAAAATGTCTATCAACAAGGAAAATACAGAAGGGCTATACTAGTACAGAGAATAGAAAGGGACTCATCGGTCTGCGGACGCGGCAGATATACCTCGAAGGCTCTACAAAAGCGCCTCGCCTCAAGGGTAGTAGGGCTGAGTCGAATTACCTAGATCTGCACATAAAAAACATGCGCATGAAGGGCATGAGTACACCACAGCGGTACTCAGTAAGTGTCAATCCTAACCTCAGTCGTGTAGTGACGAGGAAGGTCAGGGCCCTACTGATTATAGCTGAAAAATGAGATAAAACAGTATAGAATACGACAACATAATTAAATGCTAACAGTATGAACTAACACAGGGTAATAAGAATAACAACAACTATTATAGAGACAGAAATAATCACGGAAAGAACACAACTCAGCATAGAGATAACAACCGGGGTTCTCCTAGGATACCGTCCTGTAGTCCCAAATATAAATATCCAGTGGATCTCCCGGGATACCGTCCCGTAGTCCAACTCATAGTGCGCAGGGATCTACCGGAATTCCCGATCCGTAGTCCCAAATGTAAATACTCAGTACTGGGGGAATCTACCAGGTGCAGTCCCGTAGTTCCAATGTAAAAGTGCAAGGGGATCTCCCGGAATACAAATCCGTAGTCCCAAAGTAAAAGTGCAGGGGGATCTCCCGGAATACAAATCCGTAGTCCCAAAGTAAACATACAGGGGGATCTCCCGGGATACCGTCCCGTAGTCCCAAAGTAAATGCACAACAGCAACACGAAAAATACTCAATTAAATTCAAATTTCATACCAAGCTAAAACAGGTATTTCTAACCTAGCATGTTGCACACAATCCAAATAAGGCAGCTGAACAGATAAGCAATTAAGTCAATTAGACATGCTTTCCCTAAGCAAACAGCTGGCTTAAATTGCAAGTAGTATAAATAAGAAAGGAAACACAATTTTAGTTACTTAATGAAAAATCGGGTTTTCAACAATTAGCACAGGTACGCACTCGTCACCTCACGTACAAGGCATTTCAAATATCAGCAATACCAAATCCTAAGGGGAGTTCCCCCACACAAGGTTAGGCAAGCCACTTACCTTGAACCAGCTCAATCAACTCGATACCACGTTCTTGCCACGAGTACCCGACTCCAAATGGCCCAAATCTATTCAATAAATTGCATAATGTAAATAAAACTTCAAGTAACCGATTCCACTATTAATTCTAAACTAATACGCAAAATTAGGAAAAATGACCAAAGCGCCCTCCGGGCACGTCTTGGAATCGGGTGAAATTTACAAATTCCGAATCCTCACACTCTCACGAGTTCATATATATAGAAATTACTCCAATCCGACATCAAAATCTTGATCCAAACTCAAATATTAGGTCTAAGAACTTTTCCAACTTTTCTCCAATTTTTCCACCCCAAATTCGAATTTAAAGGATGAATTTAAGCATAGATTCGTGAAAATTAATCAAAACCGAGTAAGAATTACTTATCCAAAACACCCAGGTGAAAATCTCCCACAAAATCGCCAATCCCGAGCTCCCAAATCAATTTCTAAGGTTTTGAAACTAAACCCTCGATTCTGCCCCTTTTCTGACCAGTGAAACCGTATATGCGGTCCCGCTTCTGCGGAACACAACTTGCATCTGCGACGTTTCACTAAAGCTCAATTTTCGCACCTGCGGCTCCTTTACCGCACCTGCGGTCTTGCAGGTGCGTTAGCCATTTCACACCTGCGGTTTGCTGGAGCCTGGCCAATCTCGCTTCTGCGGTCTCTCAGTCGCTTCTGCGGCGCCGCACCTGCGGTCCCATTCACGCAGGTGCGGTTATGACAGGTTCAGCAACCTCAAATTCTTCCCAAGTCTAATCCAACTCCTGTTAAGCACCCGAAACTCACCTGAGGCCCCCTGGACCTCAACCAAACATGACAACCAATCCTAAAACATCATTCAAACTTGTTCCAACCTTCGGAACGCTCAAAACAACATCAAAACACCAAATTAACATCGGATTCAAGCCTAATAATTCCAAAACTTCCAATTTACGCTTTTGATCAAAAAGTCTATTAAACCTCGTCCGAATGACCTAAAATTTTGCAAGCACGTCACATTTGACACTACGGAGCTACCCCAACTTCTGGAATTCCATTCCGACCCCGATATCAAAATCTCACTATCGAACCGGAAACTTCAAAAACTCAACTTTCGGCATTTCAAGCTTAAATAAGCTACGGACCTCCAAAACACAATCCGAACACGCTCCTAAATTCGAAATCACCCAACGGAGCTAACAGAACCAACATAATTCCATTCCGAGGCCGTTTTCACACCGCTCCGACTACGGTCTAAATTCTAAAACTTAAGCTCTCATTTAGGGACTAAGTGTCCCAAAACACTCCGAAACTCCAAACGAATCCTCCCGGCAACTCACAATAGCAAATATAAGCACGGGAAAGCAGTTAGTAGGGGATCGGGGCGTTAATTCTTAAAAAGATCGGCCGGGTCGTTACATCCTCCCACACTTAAACATTCGTTCGTCCTCGAACGAGCAAAGAGACATACCTGAAGTAGTGAAAAGATGAGGGTAACGGCTGCGCATAACCTGCTCGGTCTCCCAAGTCGCCTCCTCGATCGACTGACCCCGCCACTGAACCTTCTCTGATGCAATGTTCTTTGACCTCAGCTTTCGAATTTGCCTGTCCAATATCGCCACTAGTTCCTCAACATAAGATAGTTCCTTGTCCAACTGGATTGAACTGAAATCTAGCACGTGCGACGGATCACCGTGATACCTCCGGAGCATCGAAACATGAAATACCGGTTGAACTCCTGCCAAGCTGGGAGGTAGGGCAAGCTCATAAGCAACCTCCCCAACACACCTCAATATCTCAAAAGGGCCAATAAACCTCGGACTAAACTTCCCTTTCTTCCCAAATCTTATAACGCCCTTCATAGGTGAAACCTGAAGCAGGATCCACTCTCCAACCATGTAGGAAATATCATAAACCTTCCGATCTGTGTAACTCTTCTGTCTGGACTGGGTTGTGCAAAGTCTATCCTGAATTACCTTGACTTTCTCCAAAGCATCCTGTACTAAGTATGTGCCAATAATCTAGCTTCACCCGGCACAAACCGCCTACCATATAAATCCTTATACGGTGCCATCTGAATGCTGGACTGATAACTGTTGTTGTAGGCAAACTCCGCCAATGGCAAGAACTGATCCCAAGACCCTCTAAACTCAATAACACACGCACAGAGCATATCCTCAAGAATCTAAATAGTGCGCTCGGACTGTCTGTCCTTCTGAGGGTGAAATGTTGTACTCAACTCCACCCAAGTACCCAACTCATGTTGTACGACCATCCAGAACCGTGATGTGAACTAAGTACCTCTATCTGAAATGATGGAAACTAGAATACCATGCAGACGGACAATCTCCCAGATATAAATCTCTGCCAACCGCTCCGAAGAATAGGTAGTACTCACAGGAATGAAATGTGCGGACTTGGTCAGCCGATCCACAACCACTCAAAAGGCATCGAACTTCCTCAAAGTCTATGAGAGCCCTGTTACGAAGTCCATGGTGATCTCCTCCCACTTCCACTCCGGAATCTCTATCTGCTGAAGCAACCCACCTGGTCTCTGGTGCTCATACTTCACCTGCTGACAATTGAGGCACCGAGCTACAAACCCAACTATATCTTTCTTCATCCGCCTCCACCAATAGTGCTGTCTCAATCTTGGTGCATCTTCGAGGCACCCGGATGGATGGAATACCGCAAACTGTGGGCCTCATCTAGAATCAACTCTCGAAGCCCATCAACATTGGGTACACAAACTCGATCCTGTATCCTCAATACCCCGTCATCACCAATAGTCACATCTCTGGCATCGCCATGCAAAACCTTGTCCTTGAGGACAAGCAAATGAGAGTCATCAAACTGACGCTCCCGAATACGATCAAAAAAGGAAGACCGAGAGACCACGCAAGCTAGAACCTGACTGGGCTCAAAGATCCAATCTCACAAACTGGCTGGCTAAGGCCTGAACATCCATCGCCATGGGCCTCTTTGCTGCTGGTAAATAAGCTAAACTCCCCAAACTATCTACCCGGCGGCTCAAAGCATCGGCCACCACATTGGCCTTTCCCGGGTGATATACAATAGTGATATCATAGTCCTTCAACAGCTCTAGTCATCTCCTCTGGCGCAAATTAAGGTCCTTCTGCTTGAATAGATGCTGCAAACTCCGGTGATCAGTATAAATTTCACAAGGCACATCGTACAAATAATGACGCTAGATCTTCAAGGCGTGAACAATAGCAGCTAACTCGAGATCATGGACAGGATAATTCTTCTCATGTACCTTCAACTGTCTGGACGCGTAGGCAATCACCCTACCATCTTGCATCAATACCACTCCAAGGACAACCCTCGAGGCATCACAATAGACAGTATAAGACCTCGAACCTGTAGGCAATATCAAAACTGGGGCTGTAGTCAAAGCTGTCTTGAGCTTCTGAAAGCTCGCCTCACACTCTTCCGTCCACTGGAACGGAGCACCCTTCTGGGTCAGCCTGGTCATAGGTGTTGCAATAGATGAAAATCCCTCAACAAATCGATGGTAGTAACCTGCCAAGCCAAGAAAACTGCGGATGTCTGTAGCTGAGGATGGTCTAGGCCAACTCTGCACTTCTTCCACTTTCTTCGGATCCACCTGAATACCCTCACTCGATACCACGTGGCCTAAGAATGCCACATAATCCAACCAAAACTCATATTTCGAGAACTTGGCATATAACTTCTTTTCCCTCAAAGTCTGAAGCACTGTCCTCAAGTGTTGCCCATGATCTTCCCGACTCCGAGAATATACCAGAATGTCATCAATAAAAATAATGACGAATGAGTCAAGATATGGCCAGAATACACTGTGCATCAAATGCATGAAGGCTGCTGGGGCATTGGTCAACCCAAATGACATAACAAGCACCTTGTAATGACCATACCGAGTCCTGAAGGCAGTCTCGGGATATCTGGCTCCCGAATCTTCAACTGATGATAGCTTGAACGCAATTCAATCTTAGATAACACACAAGCAACTTGTAACTAATCAAAAAGGTCATCAATACGAAGCAAAGGATAACGGTTCTTCACTGTAACATTGTTCAACTAGTGATAATCAATACACATACACATAGAACCATCCTTTTTCTTCACAAACAAGACAGGAGCACCCCAAGGTGATATACTGGGCCGAATAAAACCCTTATCAAGCAATTCCTGTAACTGCTCCTTCAACTCTCTCAACACTGGAGGAGCCATACGGTACGGAGGAATAGAAATGGGCTGAGTGCCCGGCAATAGATTAATGCCAAAATTAATATCTCTATTGGGCGACTTGCCCGGAAGATCAGCTGGAAACACATCAGGGAAATCCCGTACTACTGGGACTGAATCAACTGTAGGGGTATCAATACTGATATCTCTCACATAAGCTAGATACGCGTCACACCCCTTCTCAACCATACGCTGAGCCTTAAGGAATGAAATAAGTCTACTGGAAGTATGATCTAAAGTACCCCTCCACTCTACTCGCGGTACACCTAGCATAGCCAGCGTCATGGTTTTCGCTTGACAATCAAGAATAGCATAATGGGGCGACAACCAGTCCATGCCCAGAATAACATCAAAGTCTACCATGCTGAGCAATAACAAATCGGCTCTGGTCTCAAAACCACTAAGAGCAACCAAACACGACCGATAAACGCGGTCCACAACAAGAGAATCTCCAACAGGAGTAGAAACATAAATAGGAGAACTCAAAGAATCCCGAGATATGCCCAAATACGGGGCAAAATAAGAGGACACATAGGAATAAGTGGAGCCTGGATCGAATAGAACCAATGCATCTCTATGACAGACCAGGATAGTACCTGTGATGACAGAATCGGAGGCGACAGCCTCAGTACGAGCAAGAAGGGCATAGTATCTGGCCTGGCCTCCTCCTCGAGGGAGACCTCTACCTCCCGAACCTCCACCTCTAGTTGGACGAGCAGATGGGGTAGCAATTGGTGTTGTGATCATAGCCTGAAACTCTGCGGGGCATGTTGTGGCTGAGAAGTCTGTGGAGGTGCACCCCTCCTAAGTCTGGGACAATCCCTCACCATATGGCATGTGTCACCACACTCAAAACAAGCTCTGGGAGGACGTGGCGGCTGTGACTGGCTCAGTCCAGGTCTGCTGGACTGACCACTGGAAGCACCCTGTGCAAGAGGCGCACTAGATACTAGGGGCGCATAATAAGGCTCCTGAGGTCTGGGAGGAGCTGGAATACCACTGGCTGCTGGAAGAGCTGAATGAACATGGCGACTCATATAACCCCTACCATGACGACCTGCAGCTGGGGCACGGGCACCAGAATAATGGCTCGACTCTCGAGACCTCTTGGGCTCCCTCTCCTCTCTATCCCTAACATGCATACCCGCAATCCTCCTAGAAATGCTCACCACCTGCTGATAAGAAATATCCATCTCCAACTCACGAGCCATGCTAGACCTGATGCTGGGGATAAGCCCCTCAATAAACCGGCGAACCTTCTCGCGAGCAGTAGAAACCAAAGCTGGTGCATGTCTAGCCAAGTCGGTGAAACGGACAACATACTCCGAGACAGTCATAGTACCCTGGCGCAAATGCTCAAACTCTGCACGCCAAGCCTCCCTGAGGCTCTGGGGAACATACTCTCTCGTGAACATATCTAAAAACTGAGTCCAAGTCAGGGAAGCTTCCTCATCCGGACTGTCTAACTCATAAGCATGCCACCACTGATAGGCGGCCCCTCGAAGCTGAAAAGTAGTGAAGGAAACCCCGCTCGATCTTGATATACCCATGGTGCGGAGGATGCGGTAGCACTCCTCTAGAAATCCAAGAGCATCATCTGAGGCTAGTCCACTGAATGTAGGAGGCTGATACTTCTTGAACCTCTCAAGCCTCTTCTGCCCTTCCTCTAAAGCTACTGCCCTCTCCTCGGGCTAAGCTGGGGCTACCGGCTGTACAGGAATAATCTCCGGGACCTGATCAACATGCACTCGCTGCTCAGGAGTGCGGGCGTCGGGAGTCTGTGCTTCTCCTCCGGCCTGGGATGTAGCTGCAGCAAGGGGAAGAAACCCTGCCTGAGCTAAAGTGGTGTACATAGTCATAAACTGCACCAGAGTCTCCTGGAGTGCTGGAGTAGTAGTAGTAGTAGGCGTATCAGGTGTTTGGACTCCGTCTGGAACTGCTGGTGGCAGCTCGCGCGGGTTCTCTGGCTGCACCACGTGCGCGTCCTCAACCTCTACCCCGGCCCCGGCCTCTGACGGCTCCAGTAGGGGGCGTGGGTGCTTGATCATCTCGGGTAGCACGTGTCCTCACCATCTGTGATAGAATAGAAGACAGCAGTTTAGAATTGTGATATAAAAAATCTCGCACGACAAGAAAATCAAATGAAGTGGAACTTTCCTAACAGTTACATAGCCTCTCGTAGATAAGTACAGACGTCTCCGTACCGATCCGCAAGACTCTAATAAATCGACTTGTGATTCGTGACTCCTATGAACCTAGAGCTCTGATACCAACTTGTCACGACCCCAGTTCACCCTCCATGAACTATCGTGACATCACCTAGTCTCTACGACTAGGTAAGCCTAACAAATGCGGAAAAAGAAATAATTTCGGAAAGAAAATGATTAAAAACCGAGATAAACAAAATGAAACAGTGTTTAAGATGCCGCCCGGCACATAACAGTACAAGAATCTCAACCTAACACTCCCAAAACCCGGAACCCCAAGAATCACAAGCTAAGAGATACATAAAAAGTTCTAACTCCAGAAATGTCTATCAACAAGGAAAATACAGAAGGGCTATACTAGTACATAGAATAGAAAGGGACTCCTCGGTCTGCGGACGCGACAGATATACCTCGAAGGCTCTACAAAAGCGCCTCGCCTCAAGGGTAGTAGGGCTGAGTCGAAGTACGTGGATCTGCACATGAAAAACATGCGCTGGATGGGCATGAGTACACCACAACGGTACTCAGTAAGTGCCAAGCCTAACCTTGGTCGGGTAGTGACGAGGAAGGTCAGGGTCCTACTGATTGTAGCTGAAAAATGAGATAAAACAGTATAGAATATGACAACATAATTAATGCTAACACTATGAACTAACACAGGGTAATAAGAATAACAACAACTATTATAGGGACAGAAATAATCACGGAAAGAACACAGCTCAGCATAGAGATAACAACCGGGGTTCTCCCAGGATACCGTCCTGTAGTCCCAAATATAAATATCCAGTGGATCTCCCGGGATACCGTCCCGTAGTCCAACTCATAGTGCTCGGGGATATACCTTAATTCCCGATCCGTAGTTCCAAATGTAAATACTCAGTACTGGGGGAATCTACCAGGTGCAATCCCGTAGTTCCAATGTAAAAGTGCAGGGGATCTCCCGGAATACAAATCCGTAGTCCCAAAGTAAAAGTGCAGGGGGATCTCCTGGAATACAAATCCGTAGTCCCAAAGTAAACATGCAGGGGGATCTCCCGGGTTACCGTCCCGTAGTCCCAAAGTAAATGCACAGCAGCAATACGAAGAATACTCAATTAAATTCAAATTTCATACCAAGGTAAAACAGGTATTTCTAACCTAGCATGTTGCACATAATCCAAATAAGGAAACTGAGTAGATAAGCAATTAAGTCAATTAGACATGTTTTCCCTAAGCTAACACCAGGCTTAAATTGCAAGTAGTATAAACAGGAAAGGAAACACAATTTTAGTTACTTAATGAAAAATCGGATTTTCAACAACTAGCACAGGTACGCACTCGTCACCTTACGTACAAGGCATTTCAAATATCAGCAATACTAAATCCTAAGGGGAGTTCCCCCACACAAGGTTAGGCAAGCCACTTACCTCGAACCAGCTCAATCAACTCGATACCACGTTCTTGCCACGAGACCCGACTCCAAATGGGCCCAAATCTATTCAATAAATTGCATAATGTAAATAAAACTTCAAGTAACTGATTCCACTAATTAATTCTAAACTAATACGCGAAATTAGGAAAAATAACCAAAACGCCCTCCGGGCCCACGTCTCGAAATTGGGTGAACTTTACAAATTTGGAATCCTCACACTCTCACGGGTTCATATATATAGAAATTACTCCAATCCGACATCAAAATCTTGATCCAAACTCAAATATTAGGTCTAAGAACTTTTCCAACTTTTCTCCAATTTTTCCACCCCAAATTCGAATTTAAAGGATGAATTTAAGCATAGATTCGTGGAAATTAATCAAAACCGAGTAAGAATTACTTACCCAAAACACCCAGGTGAAAATCTCCCACAAAATCGCCAATCCCGAGCTCCCAAATCAATTTCTAAGGTTTTGAAACTAAACCCTCGATTCTGCCCCTTTTCTGACCAGTGAAACCGCATCTGCAGTCCCGCTTCTGCAGAACATAAGTCGCATATACGACGTTCCATTAAAGCTCAATTTTTGCACCTGCGGCTCCTTTACCGCACCTGCGGTCTTTCAGGTGCGTTAGCCATTTCGCACCTGCGGTTTGCTGGAGCCTAGCCAATCTCGCTTCTGCGGTCTCTGAGCCGCGTCTGCGGTGCCACACCTGCGGTCCCATTCACACAGGTGCGGTTATGACAGGTTCAGCAACCTCAAATTCTTCCTAAGTCCAATCCAACTCCCGTTAAGCACCCGAAACTTACCTGAGGTCCCCGGAACCTCAACCAAACATGCCAACCAATCCTAAAACATCATTCAAACTTGTTCCAACCTTCGGAACGCTCAAAACAACATCAAAACACCAATTTAACATCGGATTCAAGCCTAAGAATTCCAAAAACTTCCGATTTACGCTTACGATCAAAATGTCTATTAAACCTCGTCCGAATGACCTGAAATTTTGCAAGCACGTCATATCCAACACTACGGAGATTCTCCAACTTTTGGAATTCCATTCCGACCCCGATATCAAAATCTCACTATCGAACCGGAAACTTCAAAAACTCAACTTTCGGCATTTCAAGCCTAAATAAGCTACAGACCTCCAAAACACTATTCAAACACGCTCCTAAACTCGAAATCACCCAACGGAGCTAACAGAACCAACATAATTCCATTCCGAGGCCGTTTTCACACTGCTTCGACTACGGTCCAAATTCTAAAACTTAAGCTCTCATTTAGGGACTAAGTGTCCCAAAACACTCCGAAACTCCAAACGCATCCTCCCGGGAACTCACAATAGCAAAATTAAGCACGAGGAAAGCAGTTAGTAGGGGATTAGGGCGCTAATTCTTGAAATGACTGGCCGGACCGTTACAATATATATATATATATATATATATATATATATATATATATATATATATATATATATATATATAATGATGGTATTTAATTGTGTATAAATTATAACTATATTTGTATATAGTGGTTAGGAGGTTAATTATACAAGTAGTAGTTGCATGCTGTATATAACAGAGCGTTGATAGCTTATTTTCAGATATAATAGAAAAAGGGAAATTTCCTAGTTCTCTCTTCTCTTCTCCGATTTCTCACGATCTCTGCATCTTGAAGCTTCCATGGCCTCCACCTAACATTGTATCATAGCTTTGTGGCTGATTATACAATTCGTGATTGTTTCCACTATTTCGTAGTCTCATTTACATCAATTGAAAAGGTTGTTCACTGTTGCATCTACGGGAGATCAAAAGGTCGAGAAGATCAATCATACGCATCCGCTGTTTGTGCACCTATATGATACTCCAAGGTCAGTGCTAATTCTGGTTCAACTCAGAGGTTCGGAGAATTATGGCCTATGGCGGAGATCGATGAGGATCACACTACAATCCAAGCGAAAATTAGGGTTTTTCATTGGAACATGTACTAAAGATCAATTCAAATCAGAGTTGCAAGAGGATTGGCAGACCTGTAATGCGATTTTCCTTTCATGGATTATGAATACAATTTCACCAAATCTTCTCAGTGGAATCATCTAAGCCTATAATGCGCACCTCATATGGGAAGACCTAAGGTAAAGGTTTGAAAAAGTAAATAGAATGAGGAATTTTCAATTGCATCGCGAAATTACAACACTTTTGCAAGGAGCAAATTCTGTTTTCATGTATTTCACGAAATTGAAAGAACTTTGGGTAGAGTATGATGCCATGACACCTACGCCAAATTGTCGTTGTGTGAAATCGAAGGATTATGTGGATCACCTGCACAGACAGAGGTTACTTCAATTTCTAAGTGGATTGAGTGTTCCTATGCACAAACGAGAAAGCAAATTCAGATGAAATTAGTTGAACCACTATTGAATTAGGCGTATGCAATGATTATCGAATATAAAAGTCAGAAGGGAACATCAAATGGTTCCACTGTAGGACTGAACCCTATTGTGGAAGGAAATGACATTACTGCTCTATGGAGTGCCAAAGATTCTCAATAGAAGTTCAAGAAAAATTATAATGTTTATTGTGGGCATTGCAAAATGAAAGGCCATAGCAAGGAAAACTATTATCAACTCATTAGATATCCAGCTGATTATAAGGGCAGAAAGAAGCAAAGTGCCAATAGTGTGCATTGTGCTGGTAGTGGTACACAAAATGTTAGGAATTGGACCTCATGGGAACAATGGATTTCATGGAGGAAGATCTTTTGAGCAGATATATGGACATCAGACTCCAAGTCATGGTCAGGTGCATACAAGGGATTCTCACATTAACAAGGGAACCACTAGAAACTTACATGTTCCTTTGACCTTCACTCTAGATCAGTATAATTGAATTCTTAGGTTGCTTAACAAGGACCAAGTTCTAGAAGTCTCTGCAAACGTGGCATGTATTCTTTGTTATTCTTGTAGGACAATTAGTAATGAGCATGATGGGATAGTTAATACAGGTGCGACAAACCATATGGTTTCTAAATATGATATGTTATCAGAAGTTTGTAAATTGCCCAAATATGAACCCAGGAAGGTTCACTTACCAAATGGGGATTAGGGACAAGATACCTATAGCTCATATTGGTAATTGTAAGCTGATACAGGGGAATATCTCTAATGTGTTGTGTATGCCAAATTTTAGATACAACTTTCTCTCAGTGTTAAAATTGACTAAGGAGCTAAACTATTGCATGTCATTCTTTCCTGATTTTTGCCTTATGCAGAACCTTCGCAATAGGAAGGTGAAGGGGACTGGTGAAATGTTGGATGGACTTTATTATTGTCATCAGTTACTCAAGAATAAAGTGCCTACATCAGTAGCTTTAAGTGTCATAAGTGATGAAAATCGTTGGCATAGGAGGTTGGGTCATGTTCCTCATAAAGTTCTACAACAAATGCACTTACTCCAGCATCACAATAAACTTAGTAGTAGATCTCATTCTGTTAAGTCTTGTTCTATTTTCCCACTGGCAAAACAAACTAGGTTTTCTTTTCCACAACGTATTAGTAGAGCTAAGGTTGTGTTTGATATGATTCATGGAGATGTTTGGGGAAATTATAGGGTACCCACTTTTGATGAAAAAAGATATTTTCTTATCGAGTTGATGACTGTAGTAGGATGGTTTGGGTGTTTCTGATCAAGTTAAAAAGTGATGTTTCAGTTGTAATAAAGGAATTCTTATTGCTTGTAAAGACACAATTCAATAGTACTGTTAAGATTTTCATAACTAACAATGGTGCAGAGTTCTTTAATTCCCATTATGCAGATATGTTTAGTAATGCAGGAATCATTCATCAAAGCTCATGTGTACACACACCACAATAAAATGGAGTTGTGGAAAGGATGCATCGGCAAATTCTTGAACTAGCCAGAGCTATCAGGTTATAAGGGTCCATACCGTTAAGGTTTTGGATCTTTGTATCCAAAATCTTGTTTATCTTATTAACAGAATCCCTTCCACTGCATTGATAGGAAAATCACCTTTTGAGGTATTCTTTGGCAAAAAACCAAATCTTCAGCATCTGAGGGTGCTTCGTTGCCTTTGTTATGCTACCAGCCCTAGAGCTAAGAAAGACAAATTTGGTGCAAAGGCAGATGCAGCAGTTCACTTGGGATATTCCACCACACAAAAGGGATATATAATTTATAGTCTGACTAATCATTCCTTTTTTGTGAGAAGGGATGTATCATTCCAAGAGGATAGCTTTCCTTTTAGTACATCTACCATGAAGATCACCCCAGAAGTCACAGATGAGGGGGACATGTTAATTCCTATGACTGTTTCTTCAGAAGCTACTACAGGCCATCCATTAAATGGTCCAGAAATACCTTATTCAAAAGTTCATGAGGCATCAGCAGTGCTTCCAGATATAGCTTCTTGGACTCCATCTGCTACTGGAGATGTATCACCAACACCTGTTGCACCAGCTTCTCCTGATCCATGTGCTACTACTCCACACGGTGAGCTTCCTTGTATACCTGTGGATGGTAGTACTGTGAGAAGGTCCTCTCGACCCACTAAGACACTTGGCTGGCTAAATGGTTTTCTTCATGGAGCAGCCAAGCCTCATAGTGAATCTTCATAAGCCAATCCAGTCTGTAGATATCCTATTACTGACTATATGTCTCATGCTGCAATCTCTCCTTCCTATTATCAGTCCCTTTGCAATTTCTCTTCTGTTAAAGATCCAGAGTCTCTTGCTGAGGCCCTACAAGATTCCAAATGGGTTCATGCCATGGACCAAGAATTGAAGGCTTTGAATGATAATCATACTTGGACTCTAGTTGACCTACCGGCTGATAAAAGGGCTATTGGGTGCAAATGGGTTTTTAAGGTCAAGTTTAATGCAACAGGGGAGGTAGATAGGTATAATGCGCGATTGGTGGCTAAAGTTTATACACAACAAGAAAGTCTTGACTACCAAGAGACATTCTCTCCTGTAGTCAAGATGGTAACTGTTAGGACCATTCTGTCTTTGGCTACAATGCATGGTTGGAAGCTACATCAAATGGATGTCTTCAATGCGTTCCTTCAAGGTGACTTGGAAGAGGATGTATGTATATTGCCAACTCCGGGGTTTGTGAGCCAGGGGAGTCTCATAAGGTTTATAAGCTGTACAAGTCCCTCTATAGTCTAAAACAGGCCCCCGACAGTGGAACTTGAAGCTAAGTGAAGCTCTTGTGGCCATAGGATTTCAACAGAGTCACCATGACTATTCTCTTTTTACCAAGCAGTCTGGGTAGGATCAGGTGCTCATCTTAGTCTATGTGGATGACCTACTCATCACAGGGTCCTCTCAATCTCTAATTATTGAGGCAAAATCCATGTTGCAACAACATTTCAAGATCAAGGACTTGCGGGAGACAAAATACTTCCTTAGTCTATAAATTTCTAGGAGCAAACATGGGATTGTGGGTTTTCAGAGAAAGTTTGCCTTAGATGTGATTGTAGAGCTTGGACTTGCTAGTTCTAAACCACCTAGTACACCTTTGGAGCTAAATTAGAGGTTTACCAACGTGGAATTTGATCAGAACAACACAGAGAAGACACATGCTGATGATTTGCTACTTGATCCTACTTGTTATCAGAAACTAGTTGGGAAGTTACTTTACTTAACCATGACAATACCAGATATAGCATATGTTGTACAAAACCTAAACCAATTTATGAAAAAGCCCAAGAAATCCCACATGGAAAGAGCCTTGCGAGTGGTGAGGTATTGAAGAATATACCAGGCTTGGGGATATTCATGTCAAGCAAGTAGTCAAGACAGCTCTTAGTGTATTGTGATGTCGACTTGTCCATTGACAAGGAAGTCTGTAAGCAGCTTTCTGGTAAAACTAGGAGACTCCTTGATCTCCTGGAAGTCCAAGAAGCAGAACACAATTTCAAGAAGCTCAGCAGAGGCAGAGTACAAAAGTATGGCAAATGCTGTTACAGAAGTTGTATGGCTGGTTGGATTATTCAATGAACTCAAGATCAAACTGGAGCTACCAGTAAAGTTGTTTTGTGATAGTAAAGTTGCAATACAAATTGCAGCAAACCCCATATACCACGAGAAAACAAAACACATAGAGATCGATTGTCGTTTCGTTAGGGAAAAGATACAAGAGGGTTTGATTCGAATAAGTCATGTATCCACAGATATGCAGTTGGCACACATTCTCACCAAAGGATTGGGGAACGCACAACATGATTTTTTATTGTCCAAGCTGGGAGTGCTCAATCTCTTTCCACTACACAGCTTGAGGCGGAGTGTTAAGAGTATTGATGACGTGGTGAGTGGTTAGTGTAATTAGATATTTGTATATAGTGGTTAGGAAGTTATGTCACATCCCGAACCTGGTCCTGGATGTAACACGACTCTCGGTGCCTGACTACATGTGACCGAGCAAACCAACTGGCTGGCTGAATCAACATGTGATATCATAACATGCTGATGCAGAAGATAAACTAACACATGCTGATATACTGAAAGTCTAAATGATATAAATCAAATGCGGAAACACTAATATAGGCCTGAAACATATATGTAGCAACATTGCTTAACCTTAAATGCCTGTGACTCTGTCTAACTGTTACTCTAGTCTATAAAGCCTCTAATGATGTACTGAAAACACTGACTATCTGAAAATACTGAAGACTGTAAGGTAATGATAATGCCTTGAAAGAATTAGGGATCACCAAATAGCTGGTACGAGAATCCTAGCGCTCTAAATCATCAACCTGTAAATCATTACCTGCATCGTGAGATGTAGGCCTCGGGCAAAAGGGACGTCAGTACATTTGAATTGCATTGGTATGTAAAGCAACTGAAAGAAAGAATTATAAATGCTGAAACTGAAACTACGCTGATAACTGGGAATTGATAATTGATACTGAAATGATAACTATTGAAACAGAAACTAAAACGATAACTGATAACTGATAACTAATAACTGAAATGAAAAAAGGAAGTAAAGATATGAATACCCCCTCTTCCGAATGATGAACCATTGGTTTATCTCAATAAATAAACTGCAGCCTTAGGCCCAATATATATATGTGCACAACTGCGGCCTCGTGCCCAAGTATACGTATACATAACTGCGGCCTCAGGCCCAAAGACGCATAAAGCATAAACTGCAGCCTCAGGCCCAAATATAAGTGTTCAACATTCCGGTATTCAAAATTAGGAACTGAGAATCATACTGCAATACGTGATAGTGAAATACTGAATCACACTGAGTTACATGATACTGGAATACTGAATAAGACTAGATTGAGACATGTATTCTTGAACTGATTATGAACACTGATACTTCAACTGTTTATGGCATACTGAGTAATCTATACTAAGACTTGGGGGCATCAAACCCAAGTCTATGTTGAATACGCACTGAGCTCACAACGTTCAGAATGAAAGTCATGAACGAGTTATGAAGCTAGAGAATAGAAGTTCTACAACTATTCAAAGAACTAGGCTAAGCTATATTTCTGAGGCAATTAGTAACGTGGTAAAAGAAACATAGTGTAGGGAGAATCATTAACATTCCCCAACATAGAGAGTTAGCCTCACATACCTTAACTTCCTGCTCTTGAGTGTAGTACAATGTTTGTCAACCCTTTCAACTTTAATCTATAGCAATACAAGTCAAAGGGATTCCATATTAGCTATGATACTCATTTTTTGGTCACTTAAGCATTTTATCAAACACTTGGTGAGAATAAAGCTTCATAGTCCTTATTAATGGTGTCTCTACACCCAATAACCCATTCTCTTGCTCCTAGATAATTTTAAAGTCTCAAATGGTTACAATCAACATCAGTCTTTATCACCCATAAGGTAAACAACACACTTAACCAATAATCAACAATCAACACCCCAAACCTATAACCGTTCATGCTTTTCTATCAAACCCATCAACTCATATCTCATGAACTAGAGTCTATAATTGTTAATCCAATGCTAGAATCAATTAGAGGGCGAAGACATTACCTTTTTGAAGTTCAATCCCTTTGAATTCGAGTTCTAGGGTTCCTTCTCTCAACAATTATGTCCCAATCGAATATCTAATGATATGGAGGGTTTACCCATGTTAATAAGATGTTGGAAAATTTAATTTAACGTAGAATCACCATTAGAACTTACCTTGGATGGTGGAGGGACCCTTAAGGAGTTAGGTTTTTGAGAGCTCCCCTTTGTAGAGCAAGTTTTTGTGTTTTGGGGGTGTGAGGGACGAAGTAAGGCTTTAAAATGATCCCCCAAGTGCGCCCCCCGCGCAGCTGAAGGTGATCTACACCTTCGCCCATACAGAGTCTCGCACATGCCATCTTGATACTAGAATGGTAGGTTATTATTAGCAAGGTCAATGAGAGGTATGTGATCATCCCAATTACTTTTAACATCAAGGACATATCCTCAACTATTTGAATAATACGCTCTGCCTGGCCATCTTTCTGAGGATGAAAAACTTGTGCCTACTCATTTCTGAAAGAACTTCTAAAAGTTCATTTTAAACTGAGCACCACAGTCCGAAATGACGGACAATGGAGTCCCATGCAATCAGACGATTTCCTGAACGTACAACTTGGTATAATCTTCTACTGAATCTGTAGTTTTTACTGGCAAGAAGTGTGCTGACTTATTAAGTCGATTTACAAAGATCCAATCAAATCATGCTTTTAAAATGAGCAAGATAATCATGTATAAATTCCATATTTACCATCTCCATTCAAAAATATGTGTAAACTATAGTAAAAGACTGGGCTTTCTGTTGCTTGACTTTCATTTGCTGATACTTTGGACACTTGGCCACAAAGTTTGTGACTCTCTCTCTCTCTCTCTCTCTCTCTCTCTCTCTCTCTCTCTCTCTCTCTTTGTGTGTGTCACTCCACCAATAAATCTCCTTGAGATCATGATACATCTTTGGGGAAACCTGGGTGGATAGAATGCCTGGAATTATGGGCTTCTAACATCTTCCTCCCTCACTAAGTCCACCTATGGTTGCAACACACAATCTATCGTGGTACCTCAAAGTATTATCATCTCCCCCTTATTAAAAAGCTATCATTTTATGCTTGTGAATTCCCTCTTTTTACTGCAACAAGTAGGGCTCATCAAACTGTTTCTCCTTCACTTCGGCTGCTAAGGAGGAACAAGTCATGTTCTGGACAATAACTCCACCATCTTTGGAGTCCGAAAGTCAAACTCCTAGCTTGGCTAAGCGGTGAACTTATTTCACCATAGTTTTCTTGTCTGCCTCAATCATGAGCTATACTTCCCATACTTGATTATATTTTTAAGATACTTCGTGTCGCGCCCCATTTTCTCACGAAATCGGGTTTCGACAGAAGCAAGAACTTGGGGATTTTTTGCCTTGGCTTTCAGCTGGCCAGGAATCAAAACACAGAGAAAAATTATTCAAGAGAGAGTAGAAGCACACAAATTTTGTATATTAGTGAAAATATTTTCGAACTCAGAACTTCCGGTTTTTCAAAGGGGAGCGGAGAGGGGTTTAAATAGTGCCGAAATTAGAACATAAGCATAGCTAATTTACGCACCAAAAGGCAAGTACTTAAATCAGTAAAATTGAAACCCTAAATTTTAGGCGAAGATACACAAAATTAGTAAAAAATAAGGCAATGAATCACATAATGCATAAAAATAGACATAGACAGGAGATTATTCAAAAAGAAACATAGAATCAAACAAGATTTGGTTCAATTGATGAAGATCTGAAACCCTAATTTGGGTAAGTAACAGAAATTGACAAACATAGGCAGATTCACAGGTAATAGAGTGAATAGAGATAGAATAATGCTAGAAATTAAAGTTTGAACCAATTTAGGTTCAAATCAAAAGAGAATCTGAAACCCTAACCTTTAGGGTTAAGTACGAATCAGCGAGATACGAGAGAATCGGTACAAAGTAACGCGTTTGGACTCAAGGTCGTCCAGATTAAAGAGGTAAACATAGATTTGGATAGAATCAAAGTGGGGTACTTGCCATTTTTAGGCAAGTACCTAAGTTATTCCATAAAATAGCACCAAATAAGGAAAATATCTCGAGATGGTAGGTGAATGGGAAAGAATCCCATTAGGAATGGGATTTAGGGGGGAATTATAGTGAGGCGGTGGAATTAGGGTTCATCAGAGGGGGGAAACAGAGGCGGCGGGATTAGGGAAATAAGGGATATGGTTTGGGGGTGGAGATATAAAGAAGGGGGGGGGGTGATCCTCTATGAGCCGTTGATCATTTTTTATCAACGGCTGGGATTTGAGTGGACTGGGTTGGGTTTAATTGAATGGGTAGGGGTAATTGGGCCAGGGGTATTGGGATTGGTTGGGTAGCTTAGGTCCGAAAATTTAATTGAAAATTGGGGCCAGATTTTAAATACCCAATTTATTAAATAAATAATTTATAAAAAATAATAAATAAATAAGAAAAAATTATTTGTGCATAAAAATGGTTAATAACAATTATTCAACACTATAAAAAAATATAAAGGGTTAGTTTTTGCATAAATAAAATAATTATAAGCATGTATGGGCTATTATTGCAAAATATGTAATTTAGCTTTAAAAATGCAAACATTATTATAAAAAATGTACTAAAAAATATTTAAACGTTATGTTGGTATAAATGATAAATTTAGATGATTAAATCATCATAAAAATAATATGAAGAATAATTATTGGATATTTGTATAATAAAATGCAGAAATAAATTGATTTAAAGCTTTTAAAAATTATGGAAAATTGTCAAAAATACTTGTGCATGCTTGTAAATCTAATGACGATTCATGTGCACTATTTTGAAAGTGTATATATATATTTGAAAAATATGAGGGAAAAATTGGGTGCCAACAGCTGTCCCTCTTTACCCGGGAAGGATGAAAGAGTTGTCAGGTAAAGAAATGATGACTGATTTTGACCGAATGGGGTTTTTGAAAAATATAGGCCTCACCCTGGTCTCTGAGCTGCCTACATATCCCTGGTTTTGCAGGAATCAGGCCATGCGTAGTTCTGGATCCAACTGTGAACGAAACCGATGGCGTTGTTATAGGGATAATCGTATGTTTCAGAAAGGATAGTAAGATGAATTTATGCAAAGTTGCGAATGTGAATTTGAGATGTTATGGATGTATCACAGGGCGGATATCTGAACGGTCATCGAGTAAAAACGAGTAATTGATGGGAGTCGGTTACGTTTGAAATAACGGCAGGGTGTGAATGATGTGAGCGTAAACCGGAGCGAAGGTTGCTCCTATTTGAAGAACGGTTATTTCCTAGATCACCTTCAAAAACTTAAAACACGATGCACGCAAATATATATAGACTATTGCGGGAATTTAAATATGATGCAAATTCCCTTTGGACCATAAAAATTATCTTCGGACGGTGAGGATGATGTCCTTAGACCATGACGTCTCGGGCCATGAATCATGTGATAAGGGATTCGCAGGCCATGAAGTGATGTTCTTGGGTTATGAGAATGGTGCCTCTGAACCATGACTCCTTTGAATAATGATCTGCAGTATTGAGAGATCCTCAACCATGACATGGTGTCTTCAGGCTATGAGGATGATGCCTTTGGACTATGACGCCTTTGGATAATCTGGCGATGTTTCAGCCCATGAAATGCAAAGAGATGATGATGGATCATATAAGCGAAACAAGACAGAGCTTAGTCTTGCATAAGATTGGGACAAATCTTAGCCCCGAGAAGGCAAAATAGTGCTAGTTTTCAAGCAGCGTAAAATTCGGTGTTGGGCAAGGAAAGGCAGAGCTTAGCCTTATGCAGCTGGGGAGGCAATGCTTAGCCTCATGCAAGAAGAGGAGACAATGCTTAGTCTCGATGCAAGGAAAGGCAGTGGTTAGCCTTATGCAGTTGAGGAGGCAGGGCTTAGCCTCATGCAAGAAGAGGAGACAGGGCTTAGTCTCGATGCAAGGGAAGGCAGTGCTTAGCCTTATGCAAAATGAGAGACAACGCTTAGTCTCATGCAATTGAGGAGGCAGGGATTAGACTCATGCAAGAAGAGGAGACAATTCTTAGTCTCATGCAGTGGGAGGCAGTGCTTAGCCTTATGCAGTTGAGGAGGCAGGACTTAGCCTCATGCAAGAAGAGGAGACAATGCTTAGTTTCATGCAAGGAACGACAGAGCTTAGCCTTATGCAATTGGGGAGGCAGGGCTTAGCCTCATGTAAAAGAGGAGGCAATGCTTAGTCTCATGCAGTGGAAGGCAGTGCTTAGCCTTATGCAATTGAGGAGGTAGGGCTTAGCCTCATGCAAGAAGAGGAGACAGTGCTTAGTCTCATGCAATGGAAGGCAGTGCTTAGCCTTATGCAATTGAGGAGGCAGGGCTTAGCCTCATGCAAGAAGAGGAGACAATGCTTAGTCTCATGCATGGAAGGCAGTGCTTAGCCTTATGCAATTGAGGAGGCAGGGCTTAGCCTCATGCAGTGAAGAGATAATAAGTAGTGGCAGAGTATTTTCTTATCTGGAGACATATTTGCGTTTGGCAGCCTCGCCATTATGAAGATAGTGATTTGTTACGTGTATACTTGCGAATATTCTTGTCATGTTCATTGTGCCTGCATCCAAAGAAAAATCATGAGTTTTGCGGGGAAGGTTGGTTCATACCTTAACTGCTTGTTTTGCTTTGCTTTGCTCTGGAGATCCTGTTCGAGTTACCCCAGGTAACACCTGGCTGCCATGTAAATAAAGTTTTCGAAAAGTATGCATGCATTTGATAACCATAGTAGTTTACGATATCGAGTAAATTAAATGAACCAATGACTACGTCGCTTTAGAGACATTGCGGCTTCTTCGCATTAGAATTTTGAGGGTCCTGCTCAAAATTCTGCCCCAGTTTAGTAAGCGATTCTTCGGCCGTTCTGTATGTGACGAAGCTTGTTGGATTTGATCTTGAATTTTGAGAATCCTTCTCAAAATTTTGTCCCAGTTATTTAACCAATTCTCTGACTGTCTCGCATATGATGACTTGGGCTGGACTTACCCCGGAATTTTGAGGGTCCTCCTCAAAATTCTGCCCTAGTTTCTGGTTGTGGGGAAAATGAAAATTTTATTGAGATGTGACCGAACCCACAGGGCTGCCTACATATCCCCTCTTAAACAGGAATCAGGTGAAGCGTTGTTCAGTTACATCAAATGAAAAAATGTAAATAATTTAAATATAGTATCTCTTGACCGCGTCCGAATTGATAGGCTTTGGCCAAACTTCTCCATCCATTTCTACAAGTATGATTGCTCCTCCTGTTAGTACCTTGTGAACCATGTAGGGCGCTTTCCAATTGGGCGAAAACTTTCCTTTGGCTTCATCTTGATGTGGGAAGATTCGTTTCAACACCAGCTGGCCCAGTGTGAACTGTCTAGGTTTGACCCTTTTGTGGAAAGCTCTGGACATTCTGTTCTAATAAAGTTGACCATGACATACTACATTCTTTCTTTTTCTGTCGATAAGAGCCAATTGTTCATTGCGACTCCTTATCTATTTTGCATCACTGAGTTCTGCTTCCTGTATAATTCTCACAGAAGGAATTTCAACCTCGGCGGGAATGACATGTTCAGTACCATAAACCTGCACGTACGGAGTTGCTTCGGTTGATGTGCGAACGGTGGTACGATATCCCAATAAGGCAATGGTAATTTCTCGTGCCATTGCTTGTGGTTGTCTACCATATTCCTTAGAATTTTCTTGATGTTTTTGTTGGCAGCTTCTACGCTCCATCCATTTGAGGTCTGTATGCTGTGGAATTCTTATGCTTGATCTTGAAGGGTTCACACAAAGCTTTCATTAAAGCGCTGTTGAGGTTGGCGGCATTGTCGGTAATGATGGATTCTGGTACCCCAAATCGGCAGACAATACGATCCCTGACAAAATCTGTGATGACTTTCTTGGTTACAGCCTTATAAGATGCAACCTCAACCCATTTTGTGAAGTAGTCTATGGCCACTAAAATGAACCTGTGCCCGTTTGAAGCGGCGGGCTCGATCGGACCGATGACATCCATTCCCCAAGTGGCGAAAGGCCAAGGTGCACTTATTGCATTGAGTTCATTTGGTGGTACCCATATCATATCTGCATGTACCTGACACTGGTGACACTTTTGGACTTACCTAATGCAGTCTGTTTCCATAGTCATCCAAAAGTATCCTGCTCTTAATATCTTCTTAGCTAGAACGAAACCTTTCATGCGCGGCTCGCAACTTCCAGCATATATTTCCTCGAGCAGTTTGGAAGCTTCTGTGGCGTCAACACACCGTAATAACCCTAGGTCTGGAGTCTTTCTATACAGAATTCCTCGACTTTGGAAGAAATGATTGGACAATCTCCGGAGCGTACGTTTCTGAGTATGATTTGCACGCTCCGGGTATTCTCCTTTTGCCAAGTATTCCTTGATATCATGGTACCATGGATTCCCATCTGTTTTTTCTTTAACATGAGCGCAATAAGCTAGTTGATTATGGATTCTTACTGGAATATGATCGATGAAATTCTTGTCCGGATGTTGTATCATGGAGGACAAAGTGGCTAGTGCATTCGCGAACTCATTCTGGATTCTCGGAACATGTTTGAATTCTATCTTTGTGAATCTTTTCATCAATTCTTGTACGTGATACATATATGGCAATATTTTGGTATTCTTGGTAGCCACTCTCATAGAACCTGATGTACCAGAAGATCTGAATCACCAATTACCAATAACTCCTGTATATTCATGGCAATGGACAAATTGAGCCCCATGATGCAAGCCTCATATTCTGCCATATTGTTGGTGCACGGAAACCCGAGCTTCGCGGATACCGGATAATGTTGACCTGTCTCTGACACCAAAACTTCTCCAATACCCACTCCTTTGAAATTTGCAGCTCCATCGAAGAACATTCTCCAACCGTCGTAGGCTTCGGTAATATCTTTTCCTACAAACGACACTTCTTCATCAGGAAAATACGTTTTCAATGGTTCGTATTCCCCTCCCACAAGATTTTCCGCAAGATGATCTGCTAGTTCCTGTCCCTTGACCGCCTTCTGAGTCACATAGACAATGTCAAATTCACTCAACAGTATTTGCCATTTTGCTAGTTTCCCTGTAGGCATTGGTTTCTGAAAGATGTATTTCAGGGGATCCATCCTTGATATGAGATATGTAGTGTAGGCGCAGAAGTAGTGCCTCAATTTCTGAGCTATCCACGTCAGGGCACAGTAGGTGCGTTCTAGCAAAGAATACCGTGCCTCATAGGGTGTGAACTTCTTACTCAAGTAATATATGGCCTGTTCTTTTCTTCCCGTCTCGTCATGTTATCCCAAAACACAACCGAAAGCTCCATCTAGTATGGAGAAATAGAGTAGCAAAGGTCTACCAGGTTCCGGCGCGACCAAGACTGGTGGTGTGGATAGGTATTCCTTGATTATGTTAAAGGCCTTCTGACATTCTTCAGCCTATTTTGTTGCAGCATCTTTCTTCAATATTTTGAAAATTGGCTCACAGATCACGGTCGATTGTGCTATGAATCGGCTGATGTAATTGAGACGCCCCAAGAAGCTCATCACATCTTTCTTGCTCTTCGGAGGTGGCAAATCTTGTATGGCTTTGACCTTGAAGGGTCCAGTTCAATCCCTCGGCGACTGACAATGAAACGTAGCAATTTTCCAGCAGGGACTCCGAAGGCACATTTTGCAGGATTCAGTTTCAGATTGTACCTTCGAAGCCGATTAAAGAATTTCCTTAAATCTGCTATATGATCTGCGCTTCTTCTGGATTTTTGATGATGTCATCCACGTACACCTCTATTTCTTTGTGAATCATGTCATGGAAAATGGTCGTCATGGCTCTCATATAAGTGACTCCAACATTCTTCAGGCCAAACGGCATCATTTTATAACAATACATCCCCCACAAAGTGATAAAGGTTATTTTCTCGGCATCTTCCTCATCCATCCAGATCTTATGGTATCCCGCGAAGCAATCCACAAAGGATTGGAGTTCATGCTTGGCACAGTTGTCAATCAGTATGTTTATATTGGGTAACGGGAAATCATCTTTGGGACTTGCTTTGTTTAGGTCCTGATAGTCGACACACACTCTGATCTTCCCATCCTTGTTCGGAACTGGCACGATATTGGCCAACCACGTAGGGTATTAAACTACCCTGAGGACCTTAGCTTTGATCTACTTGGTGACTTCCTCTTTGATTTTCAGACTCTTAATCAGGCTTGAACTCTTCTATTTTATAGGCGGACACATCGGATCGGTAAGTAGTTTATGAGCCACATAGATGTGCTCAAACCAGTCATATCATTGTAAGACCATGCGAAAATGTCCTCATACTTCTTCAGGAAATGGGTGTATTCTTCTTTTTCTGATGGGGACAAGTGGATACTTATGCAGGTTTCTTTGGCTGTTTGGGAACCTCCCAAGTTGACTATCTCAGTTTCGTCCAGGTTGGACTTAGGCTTATTCTCAAAATTCTCAATTTCCCTGACAATTTCCACAGGTATCACATCCTCTTCATCTATCTCTTTTGAGTCACTATCCTTATGTTGCGTTGTCTCATTACATGTCATAGTCGTTGATTCATCAGGATAAGTAATAATAATGCTGTTAAGAGAAAATGTAAAAGATAATAATAAATACTAAAATAGAAATGCATTAAATAAATCTTGAGAACATTAAAACAAGTACGGCCCGATAACTCAAGCAATTATTTCAAAACAAAATGCGTCTAAAAAAATACTGAAAATGTCTTAAATGCTTAAAATTGCTTTTAAAAAATAGATCATGGTAATTGCCGCTACCCAAGAACTCGACAGGCCCAGGATGGTGCAGTAGTACAATTCTTGAGAACAACTCCCTTTCCCCCAGTCTGTATTGTAAGGTCTTCCTCCTCCCCCTCCTCAACTATTGCATTGCAGTCCATGTATTCATCGTCTAGAAATAGATTCCTTAGGCCAGCTAAAGCCTCATCTTCTTCAGACCCCCATATCACGTCAGTCTGTTGAAATGTTTGATGCAGATACGGTATTGCCTGTTCAAGAGGGTAATAGGGACCATGCCATGGCGGCGACCAATCATCGTACTCCTGCATGTGTACTGGTATCCAAGTCCAAAGGTTGTGCCGTGACGTTTTGGTTGTATTGGCTTAGTGATACCCTGGAGATTCTTGCCGAGTCCTTTACCGGGTTCATACCCTGTCCATAATAGTATGCTTTCAATCTTATTACTCCACCACTTGTCTTTCTCGATTGCATTGACGCAGTCGATGCGATGGTACGTCTCTCCACCCAGCTTCCTTCTATTCTCAACAACCGGAACAGTTTGATTGGTGTAAATGGTATTACTTCCGTCTCCATGAATGATCACTTCCTGATGATTCCATTCAAACTTCACGGCCTGGTGTAGCGTAGAAGCTACGACTCTAGCAACATGTATCCAGGGTCATCCCAACAGCAGATTGTATGTGGCGGATATGTCCAATACTTGAAATTCAACATCAAGCCAAGTCGGGCCCATCTGCAAACAAAGGTTGATTTCTCCAATTGTGGCCCTTTGAGACCCATCAAATGCTTTCACATTCATATTCCCTGCTCGTATCTCATGGAAATCTTTACCTAACCTTTTTAAAGTGGTTAATGGACAGATATTGAGACTTGAACCCCCATTTATCAGGACCCTAGCGATGAATTTGTCTTCAAATTGTACTGTGATGTGCAGTGCCCTGTTATGATTCAACCCTTCTGATGGCAACTCGTCTTCGTGAAAAGTGATCTTGTGGCTTTCTAGTACTTGACTTACCATGTTGGCCATCTCTCCACTGATGATATTGTTGGGCACGTAAGTTTCATTCAACACTTTCATTAATGCATTCCTATGCATCTGAGAATTCTGTAGTAGTGATAGAATGGATATCTGAGTAGGGGTTTTGTTCAGATGATCAACCACAAAATATTCTCTTGCTTGCACCTTCCTCCAAAGATCATCCGGGCCTATTTCAATGATAGGGTGCTTGGGGGCGACTTCCTTACTTGATCCTGCCAAATGCTCAGGTGCGTAAACCCTACCAGTCCTGGTCATGCCTTGTGCAGCAGCTGTATATTCTATTTTCCCTTTTCCTTTTCTTCTCGCTTTTGCAACATAGTCCCATGGAATAGCATTAGAATTAAAGGACGGTGTGGGTGCTACCGTCACAGTGATGGGTGTGGTCACTTCCACCTTAAACGGAGCTGGTACGACTGTGTGCGTTGTTGTTATAACCTCAAACGGAGTTAGCGTGGCCATTTCAACCTCAATTGGTGACTTAATTTGCTCTATAATGGGTGTGAGAGTGACTGGAGGTATTGTGGTTTCATCCCCTTCACGAATGAATCCAATTGATCCTTTCGGATTCCATTCTTCATCAGTTTCTATCACATTTATCCCCTCGCCCCTGTGATCCGGGAGAGGATTGTTGCGGACATTAGGTGCAACCTCTTTTGCTTGTATAACCTTGGTGTCAATCAGCATCTGGATCTTATCCTCCAAAGTGCGACATTCATCAATAGTGTGTCCCTTCATTCCCTAGTGATAGGCACATGTCTTGTTCAGATTAACCCACTGGGAAGAGTTCTCCATAGCAACAACGGAAATGGGGGTAACATAACTGGTAGCCTTCAGTCTTTCGTAGAGCTGATCAATGGGTTCAGCAATAGGAGTGTATTGTCTGGGTGGTCTACGGTCAAAATTTGGTTTAGGTTTCTGGTAGTTTTGGCGGGCTGGTGGTGGTGAGTGGTAATATGCAGGTTATGTGTTATAAGTATGGTAGGTGGTGGCGGGTTGTTGGTATCTGGGAGGTGAAGGCTGATATGTGGGTGGTGGGGTTTGGTATGTGAGAGGAGATTTTGGCCCATGGGCTACCATCACAATTCCTACTTCCTTCTTCTTGGATATGCCTCCTGACTACAAGGCCTTGTTCGTAGCCTGTAATGCCTCAATATTAGTTACCATTCCGCTCTTGATTCCTTCTTCAATCCTTTCCCCCAATTTGATGATGTCGGAGAATTTGTGATTCTCGATAATCATTAACCTTTCGTAGTATTGTGGATCCTAGGCCCGGACAAAGAACTTGTTCATCTGCTCTTCTTCCAATGCCGGCCTCACTTTCGTAGCTTCTGATCTCCACCGAGTAGCATACTCGTAGAAAGTATCTGTTGGCTTCTTCTTGAGATTTTGAATATAGAAGACATCTGGTGCATTCTCCGTATTAAACCTGAACTGATCCATGAAATCCGATGCCATGCTTACCCAGTTAACCTACTTCTTTGGATTTTGGCTGATATACCAAGACAGGGTGTCTCCAGTGAGGCTCCTCATAAACAGCTTCATGCGGATTCTTTCATCCTTACCAACTCCTACGAGCTTGTCGTAGCTATGAGCACGTGATTTTTGCCCAACAAAAATATTCCTACAAGATTACAAGTAGATTTTTTCCAGTTTATTTTAATGTTTGTAGAATTTTCAGGAAAATCTTGGTATTTCTTGGTTGCACTTAATTGCATATTTAATTACTTAAAATAAAAATTAAAAAATACAAAAACACACCATGCATTGCATTTTAGGTCTCAATTGCATTTAATATATAAACAAAAAATCAAAAAATATTGGTTCATTCTTGCACTTTAGTTTAGTTGCAATTAGTAATTTTTCTTTCATTAATTTTAGGTTAATTAATTATTTGAAGTGCTAAAAATTGATAATTATCTTTAAGTTTACATATTAGATTTGTTTAGGATTTAATTTAGGTTTAATTAAGTTTTTAGTACTTAGTAATTAGTATTAATTAATATTAATTAGAATTAGTATTAAAATTGAGCCCATATATTAAGGAAGAGGTTATTTGGTTTTTAAAGACCCAATTGGGCCAATGTGCTGAAGCCCAATTGCCCCAAAAATTGATCCAAGATCGCCAGCCCACATCCCTTCTAAACCAGCCCAAAGAAAACCAGATCTGACCCTTTAACCCATAAGATTGACCGGCCCCAACCCTATCCATATATAATCCCCTTTATAGCACAAAACAAAACCCTAAACCTAATCTATACAACACCCCAAACGGCGCTGCCTTTACCCCATCTCATCCGCGCCTTTGTTTGCTAAGAAATCGCCCAACTCATCTGAGTTTCAGATGAGTTCTTCCCCTAAACTCATCGCACATGGTCCCCTCCTTTCGTTTCTCTCCAACGTGGCATAACCGTCTCTGACAGAATATTTTCAGCTTCACCCTATTCTCACGCGTTTTTGATTTCTTGGGACGAATCTCGGGTAAATGGGAGCGGTTGGATGCGAGAAATCACATCCACGCCTTCCATTTGTCCGGGTTTTGTTCCATGTGAGATTTTTCGTGGCATTTTTGGATTTAGGAGGGGTATTTGGGGATTTCTTGGAGAAGGGGGTTGAGAAGGTTCGAGACTCCCCTATATATTGGGATTTTTCTTCAAAGGTAGGAGGGAATTTTTTTGGGGGAGGTCTGAAATTTTTGGAGAGATTCGAAATATTTAGGGTCTTCTGTTAGTATGCAATTCTTCATAGAAATCCTCCTCTCTCTTGTTTGGACTATATATAAATTGTTACGAAACCCTCCTCTCTCTAAGTCTTCTAAATCATCTGGGAAGTGTGCACTTCGTGTGACTTCTTTTCTGTTAGAGTCATATCCCAATTTTAGAACGAGATTCGGACAAGTTACAAAACCGGTGAAGCTTCTGTATTTTCGGTACGTTGCCCCCCTCGGCTCGAGGGGTAAGCCAGGTCTAGAACAAATACACCCAGGTTTTTAAACCTAGAATAACATAGCCTCATGCCGTATCCCTAGTAGGAACGCTTGTTTGCATTACATGCATTTGACTTTGGGGACTCAACACAGGGGTTGGGTCCGTTTAGGAGAAGTGTACCTGAAATAAAAGACCATCCTGATGCATTCTACGTGCTACTTGTACATTTATTTGATTCGGATTGCATGTTGACCGGCTTCTAGAATAGGGAAGAAAAATTGAAAAAAATCTGGTGTCCAAAATATCTCAAAACTCTGCCAAAACTTTTTGAAAAAAAAAGAAGAAAAAGGGGAAAAAGCTATTTCAAAGTGTTTATATTTTTCTGTTGCGTCAAAATTGACCGAACTACGAGGGTTTGATTCTCACCGGATGTGAGATACGTAGGCAATCCTCATCGGGCTGGGCTCTTCCAAAAATAATAATAACCAAAACATGAAATGTTGTCTTTTTTTGTCACAAATAAAGTTAGGCGATGCCGTTTTTGTCTAAATAGCCAGAAATGTCCCGACAGGGCGCCGGAAGGTTGCTTTTGCAAGAATAGCCACCTATGGTTTTTTTTTCAAATTTTTGGCCAATTAGCGAACACAACCCTAAAATCTTCCTTCTTGAAGTGCTGAAGGGCCGTATTTGCAAAAGTTGTTTCGTTTTGAGCAAGTTGTTTGAGTTGCAATTTTGCAGAAAAATAATAACCTTCTTTTGGGATCAAAATAAATCATATTTTTTTTAACCGATCACTTTAAATAAATGTGCAGGATGAGCACTATTGAAAATGAACCTTTCAAAGTTGTAGAGGAAATCCCGATAGGACTCCATATATGGTGGAATGATCCGGGGGAAGTCAGCAGGGGTGATGCGATAAAGGTTTTAGGCGGGCTCACCGGTTTGTTGAAGATTAAACCAAGGATTGATATAATTGAAGCATTGATACCGTTTTGGGACCCAGCCCACAATGTATTCCACTTCTCTGATTTTGAGTTGACCCCTACACTTGAGGAGATAGCAGGCTATGCTGGTCTTAACGAAAATCTCAGGTGTCGGTATCCAGTGGCACCAAGAGCTGTTACCCCTCACAAGTTTTTGGACCTCTTGAGTATTAGCCGAGAAGTCAAAGATGGGAATTTGGCTAAAGGATTCTGCATATTCCACTTCCTATATTGCCGTTATGGGGATGCCCACGGTTTTGAGGCTCTTGATACCGGTTTAAGTCATCGTGGGAATAAAGGAAAATGGGAGGCACACCGAGGATTGACCTTCATTGTGGCATTCTTAGGCACTTTAATCTGCCCAAGGAGTGATGGACACATAGAGTTGGGGCTCGCAGGAGTAGCTGACTTCATGATCAAAAGGGCCGATGGCACTATTGTACCAATGATCCTAGCAGAAATTTATCGAGCACTAACTATTTGTCGAGCAGGGGGAAATTTTTTCGAGGGTTGCAACATGCTTTTACAACTCCGGATGGAAGAACACCTTTCCCATCGTCCGGGGTACATGAACTATGGTCTGACTGGTCTTAGCTGCATTGAAGAACACGAAAATCGGGTGGATGGTCATGAGTTTCCAGAAGGTACCGAGGCATGGTTTGCACGTTTGAGTTCTTTGACTACAAGCAAAATTGAGTGGACATTCGGTTGGCTCCCGGTCAACGAAATTATCAATATGTCGGCCGGAGTGTGTTATCTTTTATTAATGGGACTTTGGAGTATTCAGCCGTATGCTCCACACAGGGTTCTACGCTAGCTGGGCAGGTACCAAACTGTCCCTCATGATGAAGATTTGAGTCAACAATTCATTGAACTAGGTCCAAAAGCTGCATTCCTGGAAGGAAAAGTTTGCCAGATTTGGCATCAGTGTAGGTTCCTGGAGCCACAGACTCGAGTACGGGATTTGTCCAAGGGTGAGGTAGAGCCTAGTTACACGGCCTGGTATGGTAAATGGGTTCAAGTCCATCAATATCCTGAATGGCCCGCCAAAAGGCCCCACGTACAACAGTTCATTGATGGGGCACAAGAACAATGGGATTGGTTAGCAAAGGAGAAAAGCTATAGGGTTACGATAAGCAGATTAGAAGGGCAAATCAGAGATCTTAAATTTGATAGTAGTGTGCAGGCCGCCGCTGATGAAGGAGAGAAGAAAAAGTTGGCCTGAGAAAATGAAGCCTTGCGAGCCCAAATCCAAAAAATGAAAGTAGCAACTGAGAATCCGGTCAGGAGCGGAACAGATGAAAAACTTATAAACGGTCTTAGGCGAAAAGTGTGTGCTTGGGGGCTGACTTGGAAAAGACTGAGGGCGAACTAGCAAAGGCCCGAGCAAAGTTGTCTAGGAATGCGGAAGAGCGGGAAAATTTCATTCGGCGGTTGAAGGAAAAGTACGACAAAGGAATCACAGGTTTGAAGAAAGAGCTCAATACCCTTGAGAATGAAATGACCAAGCAAGCAAAGAACTTCAAAGCAGAAAGAGAGCACTGCTATGCATTGATGTCACAACTAGAAGAGGACCTGCAACAATTGCAAGAGCAAAATCATACGGCCACACAAATTTTGGAGGCTAGATCTCAACAAATTGGACGTCTGCTACAAGAGAAGGGTGTCATCAGGGAGAGGGTTAGAAGAATTGCTGACTATATTGTGATGAAGTCCAACGAATGCGAGGACATGACCAGGTCCATGTTCTTCACTGCAGTTATGATTTTTGTCCGTCAGATAATGGACGACCTATATCGCCTCCAAGAAGATATGTCACGTAGGCCTGCGGCGAGACCGACTGATGTCCCGCGGGCCCCTGGAGCAGTATTGGATGCACTTATGTATTCGTGATTTTATTTTTCGAGTTTGTATTGCAGTTTCTTTTAGAGTCTGTTGGTCGACTTTGAGTCTTGTTTTGGTTTTTTTTTAATGCTTAAGTCTGTAGGACGGAGTCGTTGTAATAGAGGAAAATTAGAATGTTTTTATTTAATGAAAATTTGAAAACCCAAAAAATATGTCTTTCTTTTATTTTGCATTTATCTCCTGAACTACGTAATGATCTGATTCATGCGGTGTCATGATACGTAGGGAATCCCCATAGGATTCGATCATAACCATATATGAAAAAGAAAAAAAAGAGGAAATCAAAAGAAAAGAAATTGAGTGGAAAGAAAGAATGGCAAAACAAGAGAACAAAAGCGAGAGCAAAAAAAAAGGGGAGCGACAAGAACCGAGTGGGAAAATCAATAGTGACTAAAAAGGGCAATAGTGAAAAACGAAAAAAAAGAGAAGAGAAAGTGCAAAGTGAAAAGAGTTGGTTAAGGCCGGGATGAAGCATGCAACCGTTCAAATACATAATAGAAGTAGTTAACTGTTCAGTTGCATCGCATCCCAAACATGTGGTTGCCTATCTGTTAAACTCATAAACACTAACAAGTTTGTTGTTGTTGTTGAGAACAGGAAGGTGGTTAGTTTGTTTGGCATTCTGGCAACTCACCCATACAATACCAGGTCTAAACATAAGGCAATCATGGCTGGCAAAGAATTGGACGAGAGTGTTATTGACCCGCCGAGAGAGGAGGAGGAATCTGAGCTTGGTTTGAAAGAGGAGTTGCATAAGCTGAAGCACCAAATGGCCGAAATGTACCAGGCATGGATGAAAGGTCATCCTCCACCATCATACCCCGCCAACCCTGATTTCATCCCACCACTGGCTCAATCTCAAGAACCCCCCAATATTGATCTATCCCCTCAACATGCACCAAGCTTCACCCCTTAAAATCACTATCATGGCACCACTCCCCAAGCCATCCAAGCCCCACCAGCCAAAGCAACCACATACCCTGCTCCGCCAGCTTCCCCTATCTTCGTAGCACCTCCGCCAGCTACACTCCTTCGATCTTCCAGTGAGCCGGCATTCCAAGCCCAAGATAACCAATACTATGCCCCAAAGCCCACCTTCAAAGTCCCGGATCACTACTCATACACTCCCCATTTCGAACTTCCTGTCAAAACTAAGAAGCCACCCAAAAACACAGAGCAAGAGGAGATATTTAGAAAGGTAAAGAGCTTGGAGCAGTCGCTGAGAAATATGCAACGATCAGGGGGCCAAGTGAGTGTGGCTTATAAGGATCTGTGCTTGTTCCCCGATATTCATCTGCCCGTGGGATTTAAAATGCAAAAGTTGAACTTGTATGATGGGCGTGGAGACCCAATAGTCCATCTGAGGGTTTATTGTAGTGAAATGAGAAGTGTTGGCGGGAAAGATGAGCTGCTGATGGCGCATTTTAGTGAGAGCCTGACTGGGGCAGCCTTGGAATGGCATACTCGTCAAGATGTCAGTAAGTGGCATACATGGGGTGACATTGCTCAAGATTTTGTTCGGCACTATCAGTACAATGTGGACATTATCCTAGATCACTCTTCCCTATATCAGATGGAAAAGAAACCCGAGGGAAGTTTTAGGGAGTTTTGGCTCAGATGGAATGAACAAGTTGCTCGAGTCAGTCCTCCGATTGATAAAAAAGATGTTGCTGAGCCCCGCCAATGATAGATCCAGTGGGCATTCCCGCTAAATGCTTTCAGCCTCAATGCCGACCCCATGAATATCCCCGAGCTCCACATAATCCACCCCAGTATTATCCTCCGAATAACGTCCGGCCCTTTGTCCAACCACTGGGTCACTCCAAAAGGCGAGCACGAGCACCGTAAAATCTTCACCAGCCTCCACAAAATTTTCAAGTGCCCTATAACCCACATCCAAGCCAAGGGTGTAGAGGGGAACAAAGAAAGATAATTTTACACCAGTAGGAGAGTCCTATGCAAGCCTGTTTGAGAAATTAAAGCATTACGACATGATTTCACCTATTCCTCCAAATTATATAGACCCACGTGCGAGAAGCTTTGACCCTGCTAAAAGGAATGAATACCATTCCAATGCCCAGGGGCACAATGTTGAAGATTGTCGTACTTTGAAAAGGGAAATAGAAAGAATGATTCAAGAAGGGAGAATTGTGGTCCAAGGCAGTAATACCCCAAGTGTCACACATAATCCTCTACAGGTACATGACAACGCACAAATTGTTGGGATGGTTTGCAATGACGAAGGGTTAGTCAAAGGAGTCAATGGCCACTTGGTGAAGACAATGTGATTGAAGTTGGTGAAGGTCCCAGTAATATTGAGGTGGAACTCAGTGGCTAAGATGTTGAGCTTGGTGATTGGAAAGATGCTCCTTTCTTGGCTAGCCGGGAAGGAGTATTGGTAGTTCATTTTTGACATCTTTTCTGCTATCTGGTTATTTCAAGGTTGTAGCCCAGATTCTATCTTGTTTGTTCAGGTGATTCAAACCCTTCTATCCTCGTTTTCCAGTTTCTAGGAGTCTTGTTAGTTAGTTTTACGTCTCTAAGTTTCTTGTCTAGGGTTGTTCCAGGGCTTTAATATAGATTTTATTGCTGTTCAAATCCTTCCATCCTTTGGTCAAATGAGATTTTTGTTTTTCTATTATTTGCAGTCTTCATTTAGTTCTTTTCAGGCCAGTTCTAGTGACATGACATGCATGCAGAGTTTTTAACCAGATCCTGAAAGCCAATCTAATCAGGGAATAATGAAACATAGTTTTGAATATGATAAAAGATGCGTTTGAGGAAACAAATAAAGATTCACGCATTCTGAGATAACCTGAAGCTTGAATTGAGTGAAATTGAGGCAGTTAGTCTGGGAAATCAAGAGGTTGATAAGAGCATACAACAAGGAAATGTCTCTCAAACAGTTTGAGGTAGATCAGTCAGTGTTAAAATGCATTCTTCCACATCAAGTTAAAGCTAAAGGCAAGTTCGCCCCGAACTGGCAGGGGCCGTTCATTGTAACGAGAGTGTTGCCCAATGGTGCTTTGTATTTAACAGATATAGAAGGCAAATGTGTAGATATGGCTGTCAATTCTGATGCAGTCAAGAGATGTTATGTAGGATTTCTTTGGTTTGTCTTCAAATTGTATTGTTTGTACTTGGCATGTTTCGAAGATTGGAATGACGAAGGCATTTTATTCTACTATCTAAACACTTTATCCTTTGTTACCCCTTTTGAACCTTATTTATTTTCCTTCATAACCCACTTTTGGAATCAGAAGCAGAGTTTAGAAATACAGATACAGAAAATATAAATAAAAAAGAGAAAAGAGGAAAAAGAGAAGAGAAAAGAGAAAGAGAAAAATGAAAAAAAAAGTAGAGCAAAGAAAAGAAAAGAAAAGAAAAGAAAAGAAAAGAAAAGAAAAGAAAAGAAAAAAAGAAAAAAGAAAAAAAAGAAAAAAAAAATAGAAAAGTAACAAAAACAAAGCAATTCCTATGTCTTGAACTACGTTCGACCTGATTCCTTTTAAGGATACGTAGGCAGCCTCACGGTTCGGTCCCATAAAAAAAAATCCAAATTTCCCTAGACTCAAAGAAACAGGGGCAGAAGTTGCGGTTTTGTAAAAGATCTGATTCCAAAAGTTGTAATTCCGAACCCTTTCATTTTAAGCTATTTTGCGCCTGCATGCCACCTTTTCTTTCTAACCCTATCCAAAAGCCCACATTACGGTCCAGAGAAAGACCTTCTGATCAATCTTTGAAAAAATGCCAAGTCAAGCGAGATAGAGGTATGATTCACACCATGGGTAACACTTTTGTTCATGAGCACAAGGAAAAATGAATAAATGAGAGAGTCTTATTGGTGAAAACCTTCACGGGCACCATAAGGCGATGGAAAGATGAGAGAAAACTAAAATGAGAGAGCGTTATTGGTGAAAACCCTAGCGGGCACCGTAAGGCGACAGTGAGTCGAGAAATGAACAAATGAGAGAGTTTGTTGGTGAAAACCCGTCATGGCACTACAAGCCGAATGAGGTTCGTGACTTTGCAGAAAGATTGGATTATGGAAAATCCCGGTTTCAAAGTATGAAGACGGGGCACAAAAGGAAATAGGATTAGGTGAACGGTCTGGGCTGATTAATCTATAATGCATGTCATGATCATTGGAGCCAGCTGCTTCACTCAGATAAGTCTCTTTTCCACTCTTCCTCAAATAGTCATCTTTGTCTAAAATTTCCTCTTTGTCTTTGTTTCTCGAAGTCACTGTGCTTCGTTTTCTTTTGGGTCTAATTCTCTAAGTCATTTTCAATGTTAGCCTTGTTAAGCAAGAAAGAAAGGATTTCAAAGATTATTGCCAACTTTCAATTGCACAAAGCAAAGTGCGGCCAGAGCATACCAGCAATAGCATGATTCAAAATGAAAAATAAGGTGTTAGTGGGAGTTCAAGTGGTTAATTGGTTTCGTGAACTTTGAGGAAATATAGAGGTTCAAGTTGGAAGGTCAGCAGGATGAGTGTGAGGCACTCGGGTCATTAAGGGTTCTGTGGATGAGGTTCGATCAAGAGGTCAAACAATTCTTTGCTAGCCCAAGGCAGCTAATCGGAACAAAGCATGGTAGTGGAAAGGCCACCTTCAACAAGAATGCCGCAAACTAACCACCACATTTTCAAACTGATAAGATTTTCTTTGATTGAAATAGGGGCAAGAAATTTCGTGTTCTGGAGGAGCCCTCCGTGAGGAAAGCATGCGCCAGATAGGTTCAACCGTAAGGTCTCAGGACCCTCCTAGATAATGAGATTTAGCGTAAGTTTTACCTTTAGAAAATAGAATTTAGCTTTCAAGTTTTCACTCTAGAGATGAGATTAATTTTAGTTCTCAGGACCCTCCTGGATAATGGGATTTAATTTAAAAAATTTCAAGACCCTCCTGGATAACGGGATGTAGTTTTAAGTTGTCAGGACCTTCTTGGATAATGGGATTTTGTTTTAAGTTTTCAGGACCCTCCTGGATAATGGGATGTAGTTTTACGTTGTCAGGACCCTCCTGGATAATGGGATTTAGTTTTAAGTTTTTAGGACCTTCGAGATAATGAGATTTAGCGTAAGTTTTACCTTTAGGAAATAGAATTTAGCTTTCAAGTTTTCACTCTTAAGATGAGATTTAATTTTAGTTTTCAGGGCCTTCCTGGATAATGGGGTCTAGCTTTTAAATTCTTAGAGCTCTTTTTTGATGACATGATTCGATTAACACTAACAGATGTTCCCGGTACCAAACTGGGGCATAAAAGTTTCTTTTGCTTTGTCTGTTTTGTTGTAATGGTAGGCGCACACCTGGAGAATAAGGGAATTCATTTCAAAGCTTAAGCATCAGGCGCCCACCTGGAGAACAAGGGAATTCGTTTCAAGTTTTAGCATCAGGCGCCCACCTGGAGAACAAGGGAATTCATTTCAAGTTTAAGTTGCAGGCGCCCACCTGGAAAACAAGGGAATTTATTTCGAATTTTAAGTCAGCATCAGGCGCCCACCTGGAGAACAAGGGAATTCATTTCAAGTTTAAGCATCAGGCGCCCACCTGGAGAACAAGGGAATTCACTTCAAGTTTAAGTTCCATGCACCCACCTGGAAAACAAGGGAATTTATTTTGAATTTTAAGTCAGCATCAGACGCCCACCTGGAGAACAAGGGAATTCATTTCAAGTTTAAGCATCAGGCGCCCACCTGGAGAACAAGGTAATTGATTTCAAGTTTAAGCATCAGGCGCCCACCTGGAGAACAAGGGAATTCATTTCAAAGTTTAAGCATCAGGCGCCCACCTGGAGAACAAGGGAATTCATTTCAAGTTTAAGTTGCAGGCGCCCACCTGGAAAACAAGGGAATTTATTTCGGATTTTAAGTCAACATCAGGCGCCCACCTGGAGAACAAGGGAGTTCATTTCAAGTTTAAGCATCAGGCGCCCACCTGGAGAACAAGGGAATTCATTTCAAGTTTGACCAGCAGGCGCCCACCTGGAGAACAAGGGAATTCATTTTAAGTTTAAGTATCAAGCGCCCACCTGGAGAAACAAGGTAATTGATTTCAAGTTTAAGCATCAGGCGCCCACCTGGAGAACAAGGGAATTCATTTCAAGTTTTAGCACCAGGCGCCCACCTGGAGAACAAGGGAATTCATTTCAAGTTTAAGCATCAGGCACCCACCTAGAAAACTAGGGAATTCATTTCAAGTTTAAGCATCAGGCGCCCACCTGGAGAACAAGGGAATTCATTTCAAGTTTTAGCATCAGGCGCCCACCTGGAGAACAAGGGAATTCATTTCACGTTTTAGCATCAGGCGCCCACTTGGAGAACAAGGGAATTCATTTCAAGTTCAAGCATCAGGCGCCCACCTGTTAAGCATCAGGCGCCCACCTGGAGAACAAGGGAATTCATTTCAAGTTTCAGCATCAGGCGCCCACCTGGAGAACAAGGGAATTCATTTCAAGTTTAAGTTCCAGGCGCCCACCTGGAAAATAAGGAAATTTATTTCAAGTTTTAACTCAGCATCGGGCGCCCACCTAGAGAACAAGGGAATTCATTTAAAGTTTAAGTTGCAGGCACCCACCTGGAGAACAAGGGGATTCCTTTCAAGACTAAGTTGCAGGCGCCACCTGGAAAACAAGGGAATTCAGTTTCAAAGTTTAAGCATCAGGCGCCCACCTGGAAAACAAGGGAATTTATTTCAAATCTTAAGTCAGCGTCAGGAACCCACCTGGAGAACAAGGGAATTCATTTCAAGTTTAAGTTGTAGGCGCCGACCTGGAGAACAAGGGAATTCATTTCAAGTTCGAGTATCAAGCGCCTACCTGGAAAATAAGGGAAGTCACTTCAAGTATCATGTCAAGCAGCAGGGACCCGCCTGAAGAATGGGGTCAATTCGAGTTAGGAATAACAGAAGCTCGCCTCGAGAATACAAGCCAACAGTTCAAGATGCACAACAGAGCTGTAGAAGATTCAAGATCATGTTTTGAAGACATATAGATAGGAATTTTGTAACTCATAGCTGATAGGCTTAGTTAGTTCTTTTAGATTTTGATTTCAATGTAATAGCAGGACCGTGGACCTGAACCTTGATGGAACGACACCTCACTCGACTCTCCAACTCATCCTTCCATCATTTTTCAGAACTACAGTGACCTGATTCTTTTATAGCCAAGGATATGTAGGCAGCCTCAGAATCAAGGTTCGGTCAAACTTTTCAAAAATGCTTCCCACGGAGTATCCAAACGGGTAAAAATCGCTCGTATTCTCTCACTTTATCTTTGCCCGAAAACTCTTCGTGTTTCCGAGCAAAGTGGCGCAGCTGTGAGCACGTGATTTTTTCCCGACAAAAATATTCCTACAAGATCACAAGTAGATTTTTTCTAGCTTATTTTAATGTTTGTAGAATTTTCAGGAATATCTTGGTATTTGTTGGTTGCACTTAATTGCATATTTAATTACTTAAAATAAAAAAAAAAATACAAAAATACATCATGCATTGCATTTTAGGTCTCAATTGCATTTAATATATAAACAAAAAATCAAACAATATTGGTTCATTCTTGCACTTTAGTTTAATTGCAATTAGTAATTTTTATATCTTTAATTTTAGGTTAATTAATTATTTTAAGTGCTAAAAATAGATAATTATCTTTAAGTTTACATATTAGATTTGTTTAGGATTTAATTTAGGTTTAATTAAGTTTTTAGTACTTAGTAATTAGTATTAATTAATATTAATTAGAATTAGCATTAAAATTGAGCCCATATATTAAGGAAGAGGTTATTTGGTTTTAAAGACCCAATTGGGCCAATGTGCTGAAGCCCAATTGCCCCAAAAATTGATCCAAAATCGCCAGCCCACATCCCCTCTAAACCAGCCCAAAGAAAATCGGATCTGACCCTTTAACCCATCAGATTGACCTGCCCCATCCCCATCCATAAATAGTCCCCTTTATAACACAAAACAAAACCCTAAGCCTAATCTATACAACACCCCAAACGGCGCAGCCTTTACCCCGTCTCATCCGCGCCTTTGTTTGCTAAGAAATCGCTCAACTCATCTGAGTTTCAGACGAGTTCTTCCCCCAAACTCATTGCACATGGTCCCCTCCTTTCGTCTCTCTCCAACGTGGCATAACCGTCTCTGACAAAATATTTTCAGCTTCACCCCATTCTCATGCGTTTTTGATTTCTTGGGACGAATCTCGAGTAAATGGGAGCGGCTGGATGCAAGAAATCACATCCACGCCTTCCATTTGTCCGGGTTTTGTTCTATGTGAGATTTTTTGTGGCTTTTTTGGATATAGGAGGGGTATTTGGGAATTTCTTGGAGAAGGGGCTTGAGAAGGTTCAAGACTCCCCTATATATTGGGGTTTTTCTTCAGTAGGAGGGAATTTTTTTTGGGGGAGGTCTGAAATTTTTGGCGACTCTGAATTCGAATATAAATAATTCCGTTTCGATTATTGTCACTTTAATTGGAAAAACTGCCATATACCCCTTTCGGGGTGGAAAAAGGAGGAGTGACAGCAGTATGTACTTAGATGCACCTTTGGGTCACCTGTTCCGTCAAACATTTCGAACTTGGTAGGTTTGTAACCCTCCGGCAATTCTACGTCCGGCTGAATACACAAATCCTCATAGTTCAAACTTTCGATGCCTCTACCATCTTCAACACCTTGGACTCGACTAGTAAGCTTCTTGAGCTCCTCTGCCATGGTCTTGATGACCATGTCCTTCTCGAATGAATCCGGTATATATAAGGTCTGTTGAGCAGTGTGGGGTAAGGTTTCCACATATATGGGGTTGCTTTGATGGACTCGAGGGATTTGGGTGTAGTGGTGGTCGCTAGTTGAGTTTTGAGGATCGGGGATAGGTTGTGGTGCGTTCTGAGGAGTATGATAGGTAGTGGTTTGTGGATATTGAGTTGGCTGATGATGATGTTGTGGAGGAGTTGGTACTGGTGGAGGATTGGGGTTTTGAGGCGGTGTGGCGTATTGGTAAGGTGCGGGAGGATTTTGCTGGTTTTGTGTGTTCTGGGGAGGTGCTGGGTTTTTGGTGTTTTGTTGGTTAATGTCGGGGACGTTCAGGGTAAGGGAGAGGTTTTCCAAGTTTCGGATCTGCTCTAGTTCCCCTTGTAACTTCGGTATCTTTTGTTCCAGTGGTAAAACCAAGTCATTCGGTGCTGGAGTGCTTCGACCATCTGAAGTTTCGACATTCTCTTCATGCGTAGCATTGTCTTTCCTTATATTGCTTGTATCATCCATTCTGGCTTTTCCTTTATTTTTAGGATCGTTCGGAGGAGGAGGAGGAGGTGGAGGACCTCTTGATCTGGTATGGTATGCTGATGATTCCAGTATGCATGAACCAACCTTAGGGGAAGGGAATAAACAAATAAAGAAGAAAAAACAAAAGGTAAACAAGTCAGTAGGGGTATTAAAAGGTTATTTGCGGTATTTAAACGCATATTGCGGAATTATAAATTCACGTCGTAATTTGGGGACCTCATTGTGCTCGAGGTAGGCCTAAGCGACATATAGATTTGGAGAAAATTGATGCCAATAACTGCGTCATTTCATTAATATGAAAAATAAACTGAATCTCTACTAAAACGATAGTAATGATAAAGAGTCACTAATGGCATGTGCCTTATTACAACCAAAGCCTAAACGAGTCTAAAAAGCAAGTAAAATATAATTTCTAATCTATTTGGTCCCAGAAGGACCTTCTCCATGCTTGGTCTTCTTTGCTCCATCGATCAAGTTCCCCAGGTACGCTTTGTGATCGACCGACCATGATGGGTAAAAACACACATGACTAGCATGGTATTGATTTGGCTCGATGGTATCCTTTTCCACCATGACCTTTAGATACCGCATGTGTTGTTCCTCGTACTTGAATGGAATAGCATCACCTTGGAAATCTGTATGTAGTGAACCATCTTGGAGACTCGGGGTATGACTTGTTTCCTCCCAGCCTGTCTCATGACCCTGATAGGAGTATAAGGATAGATACCCCTCAACCCAATCAACACTAAATGAGGAACATCTCTTGACCTGATGATAAACTCGCTAGTAGGGAACCATTCGAACATCCAATGGACCTTGTCATCCGTTAAATTGCTAAAGAAACGCACCCAATCCACAGCGTTTCCGGTTGTGCAAACCTGTCTGGGATGAAAGTCATTCTTTTTGGATGGTGAAAAGTTATATGGTCATGCCATGGTCGCTGTGGAAATTCCTGATGGTACTGTCCTCTTTGAAGATGCTCCAACAACCATATTTGCAGTAACAAATTACAACCCTCGAAATGTCTGAATCCCTTTTCTCAGCGGTCCAAAGCTCGGTATATTTCTGCCACGATCATTGGGACAATAGTGTAAGTTTGTACGTCAATTCCTTCCATTAGGGTCTTCGTAACCATAGCTAAACGGGTGTGAATCCTTTCTCCTTGCATGCCAATATTCCCAGAAAACAAATAATGAACACGAAAACCCGACGGTGGGTCCAACCCAACGAAGTAATAGCAAACTCATCATGGTAAATGCAGTAGGATTTGCTGTGTCCATAACGTTCGTAGAGGAAGTGGAACAGTATGTAAGATTTCTTCAGGCAGAATAACTCATCATTCGTTCTAAAACCCATCATTTTCACAAACCCTCGAGAAGTGCAATTTTCTGGTACCAATAGACCGGGGCTATCCCAAGGAAGTCCAGCAAATCCCCCTATTTCCTCTAGAAAGGGAGTCATTTCTATATCCCCGAAATGGAAAACAACCGTCTTCATCCCAGAATATAGTAGCGGCCTCGATCAGTACACTGTTCGGTTGAATGTCTAGCAAAGAAGGTAAATTCCCAAGAACTCTTTTTACGTGGTTCTTGTCACTTGGTGCAAGATTTTCCCACCCATCCAGTAGCAAAGGTGGGATATTTCGAACCATGCCGAACCTGGGGACCTCGTGCCTCATTTCTGCAAAACAGATAAAGTTAGCCCTTGCCCCCTCCAGATTCAGCTATTTTCACGTTAATGATCAACATATTGGCATGTTTTTCTCAAAATGACGCACATATCGTGATTGCGTCCATTGGGATTATAGAAATCCCGGCGGACTTTGGACAAGGTTTGTCTTAGTGAGTTATTGCGTGGACAAGGTTCTCGCGAAATCAGGTTTCGACACGTGACAACTCTTTTAAGGAAGGGTATTAAAAGAGAAGAGTCGCCATCTAACGGATTAAGGTGCGTTAGGGCACCTATTTGCAAATAACTCTGTTTGACTAGTTTACATCACCAAAGATCGGGTAAGGGCTCGAAATTACCTCGAAGAGAAGGTGTTAGGCACTCTTCGAGGTCCACAACTGTGGGTCCCGGCCGAACTCAATTATATGAATTAGTATATGTGATCAAAGCTAAGAAACAAGGAATTACTAAATGTGAATAAGCAATTGAAAGACAAAGGGGAGGGGGGTTCTAAGTTTTTTAGCCTAAAGGATCACCCCGTGCAACATAAATAATACTTTGTAACTCCCTTAAGATGGGGTGTTACTCATATTATTCAGCGGGCACAGACTATCATCTCCCGCTACCCAATTACTATCTTTAAGTTGTTACTTGAAGCGCACTAGTCAATTCTAAGTCGTGTCCTACACGTGCACTACCCGTCCCATACCTATGGTCCAGGAGGCATTTGGTCCTCTATTTCAGGGTGGTTCTAGACTTTAACTTAGGCTGCTCAAAAATGGAAAAATACTAAGCGACAGACAAAACAGTTAGGACTTTCAAATAGAAACAAGTATAGTCTCAAGTTCCTCTGCATTTAGACATCGAATGCACGCCAAACTTGTTAACATTGATGGATTTTATTAATTTTAGAATCCTATAGGCATGATATCTATAAGATATTGAATTAACAAACAAACAGTCAAAATCAGTTTCTTAATGCGATAAGTAGAACCTACATAGGCTTGCCTACTGATTTTAGCATAATACGGTTACGCCTATTAGCATGGTATCTAGGTGTTTTATGCGATAGTAGACAGTGGCAGGTCACAGAAACAGATCCAGAAATATTTTTTTGAATCCTATAGGCATGTTTTCTAGTGAGGGTAACAACATAGTATTTGGAAACTCGGGCAGAACTGATAATTAAACAAATTCAGGCCTGTAACGTGCATTCTACAATTTGGTCCAGTTTTAGATCCTATAGGCATGATCTCAACAATTTGATCCAGTTTTAGATCTTATAGGCATGATCTCTACAATTTGAACATGTGGACTTATAGGCTGAATTTCTACCCAACTTTTATTGCAAAAAATAAGGAACCCTTCCCAATTTCACTAATACCCCAGAATTATTATTACAAAATAATTATTACAGACCAGAAACTAATGAATGAATTACAAAGTGAGTAAACTATATGGAGCCTACAACAGGCCCAAATACACCTGGACATGCAAGGCTTTCAACTCACTATAGCTCCAAAACCCATGTTCACAACATAACCAGTTCTTGAGTGATTCACCCATATATCGAGGCTAAGCATAAAGAACCCAAATACCCAATGTGTCAGAGTTCCCAAGGGCTTCAGAAACCCAGGGCAGTGTGATCGCTGCCAACTCGACGCTACATCAAGGTAGGAAGAGCGGGTCGCAATAGCTTTTACCCGAATAGTGGTCGGGATCGATTTCCACAGGGAGCTAGTAGTGGAGTTGTATTTTCTGTCTAGTCTAGAGATGTGTTTGTGCTCCTAATGTCACTTCAAACATTCTTGGTTTTTGATTTTATAACTATTATGATACAGCTAATGATTAACTCTAAATTATGCTACTAGAATATTGCAAAGTTGTATCTAATGGGAAGAAAGGCACTAGGGTCGTGGCTTTACCTAGGTGGCTAATTGACTGGTAGATGTTACTGAGGATAGATTGACATATTTGGGGCTTATGCTATAATCGTTGCACAATTGTACCCACTCTCACACCCCTCGGTAGAGAGAGTGATTTGCCCAATTGACTCTCTCGAGACCAATTGGGTAGGCCAATAAGATCAATCAACTAGAGTTCAAGTAGGGTGATTACTCTCTCGAGATTTAACCCGTTAATTGGGACTATCATTTCTCATGAGTCCATCCCAATTCTTTGTTGGGTCAATTTTGGGGTCATAAACTCTCTTTCTCAAGAAGAGTCAAACCCACAAAGCTTGAATCAGTGTTTGCAACCACCAATTCTTAAATAAAAACATAAAATCAACCCAAATAGCAAACACCCATAATCAATCTAACCCTAGATGGCAACACCCATCAATTACCCACACTAGGGTTGAGCCACAACCCTAGCTAATGGGTTTAGCTACTCATGCTTGAAAGAGAAAATGAAGAAATAGATGAAGGACTAAGCATATTAATTAATTACTAAAAAGAAATCACAAGAATCTATCGTAAGATTAAAGCTAAAGTGCCAAAAATAGCTACAAAACCGCGTCTCACGAGTGCTGCCAGGTCTGGAATATAAAAACTGCCCTAAAAATGGTAAAATGTTCTATTTATACTAGGCTGGAAAAACTGGATAAAAATACCCCTGTGGGGTCAGTGCGGACCGCACAAAAAGGACCGCGGCCGCACTGGCTCTTGGACTTCACATTTCTGCTTCTCTGAAGTTGGACTCCGCGTACCGTGTAAAATGGACCACGGCCGCGGAGGGAGTTGGCGCGGTCCGCACAATAATGACCGCGGACCGCATGGCATTGTTTGGCAAAAATGGTGACTCTCTGAATCTCATGACCGCGGATCGCACAAAAGGGTAGTGCGGGCGTGAAGCCCTGATCGCGGGCCGCGTAAGATGTACCGTGGCCGTGTTGTCCTTGAGCCCAAAATGCCAACTCTCTGAATCTCCTAGTGCGGACACATGTCCATTTTGTGCGGTCCGCATTAGGCCTTCTTCCCATAGATTTCTTGGTCTTTGATACTTGAGCAGGTTTCACTCCTTTTTGAGCCGATATTCGACATTTCGTCACTTTGTCGATCAAACCTGCAAACAAGCACAACCTGTGAGCATTTTGGGACTATATTGTAGCGATTTATAACCAAAGCACAGGCAATTAGGGGCATAAAACATGTTAAAATCCTACCTTATCAACTCCCCCAAACTTAAACCTTTGCTTGTCCTCAAGCAAACAAAATAAGACCCACCCCCTAAAGGACAATCCAAGTAATTCCAGCTATCCTAAAGTAACCTCAACAAGCATCAATTGGGACTAACAATTGCCCTCAATACAAATGGATCATTAACAACATTTAAACCTTGAAAACAATGGATCAAGTGTGACACAAGAGCATCAAGGATTGACTCATTACATCAAAGAAATCTCTCAATTACTTTAGTCGTTGTGGGACCCAAACTCATACATCCTTAACTCTCCCTAAGCAAACCTCACCTTTTAGAGTATAATCACACAAAACAAGGTTAATGGGAGTTCGCTCGTCTCTCTCAAGGAAATGTCACAAGTCCGGCTCTAAGTACCATATGCTTGACCCTCATGTAAGTATCCACTAATGCGAGCGTCATCCAACTCAAGATCATATAGGGCTTTTGTGGAGTCAATGAAAAGGCTTTTGGGTAAGGGTAGGATATGTTTTTGTTCGAGTGGGTTCAACCTTCCCTTAAGCATTTCTTTTGATTTATTTGGCACAATTCACTTGACTCTTTGAGTCATTTCACCTCTTCCAAGGGGTTAGAGAGACACATTGTCACTCTTTCTTATGCAATTTACAACATTTCTCCATTTTCTACTTTTTTCCACACCTTTTTCACTTTTCTTTTTTCTTGAATCCCTTTTATTCTTTTTCGCATTGGGATTTCTTTTTTGTCCTTTTCTTTTCTTTCTTTTCCATTACCTTCCTTTTCTTTTGCTTTTGTACCTTTTACCCCTTTGTTTCCTTTCTTGTCTCTCCCCCCAAACTTAGATTTTGCCATTACTCAAGGGAAGATGTGGGTGCCAAGAGAGGGTAGGATTTAGAACGGGTACAGGCTTGTAGCATTGGTTCTTGAAAGAAGAAGGTTTAAGGCTCAAAAGGGGTTAGCTAGGGATTATCTTATTGGTAGGCTATGGAGTTGTTCGACTTATCATTTGGATCAAGGAAAGCCTATAATCACTTCTAAATCGAACTTCACTCAAAATTTCGCCTCAACAAACATTCAGGGCAAGTTCTAGACCATTGGCTCGAGACTTGGACTCATAATTCAATTTCTCACCACACACACTCAAGGATTGCTAAAGACGTAGAGTCGAGGGCCCACAACAACCTTGGATACGATTAAGCACACAATAGTCCCGAAAGACCAGATGATGTTTGTTTGGTCAACACAAGAGTCTCAAGGTCACTACTTTCACCATCCTAAACACAACCACTTGTCTTTGACCATGGGATCAAAGGCAAATGTGTTAGGCCCAAGTGAAGCTATGCTTGAAGTACCCTTAACGAAAAACAAAAGAAAAATAAAAGACGGACTCCAACCCTTAAGAAGGTTGTCACGCCATCCATCATCGGGAAGAGCCACCCGGTTCACACAATACTCCACCCTTGGAAAGAACCGTGGCAATAAGAAAACCAAGGGCTTATTGAAAGTGCTAAAAACAAGATAAAAAGGTTGCGAGCCTATCTACTAAGCTAAAAGTGAAAATGAAAAATTTGTACGAAAATAGAAAACAGAATGAATATTTACAATAGGGGATTAAAATATACAACGGGGGATGAATAAATACAAAAGTGTAACTTTATATACAGACCAAAGAGAGAATAAAAGTACGATAAAAGTAGCTAAATGTAAAGTTATATACAGACCAAAATAGAAAATCACAGAAACATAAACTAAGTCAAATATATACAGTCATCCAGATAAAACAAAAAAGTAGGGCGCACCCCCACGAATAAAAGCTGGCATTGTCCCCAATGCCAACTATCAAAATAAGCATCAAAAAGTCACAAGAAAGGATATAGGGGATCCCTAAGCCTGGTCCGTCTGTATGGGATCATCAGTGGTCCCCAAGTCCTCTGTATGTGCGGGAACCTTAGACTGGTTCCCGGTCTCCTACTGCTCAGCTGCTGGGACTGGGACCTGTTCCTGGACTGGGTGGACGTCAGGTGCATCATGTGGCAAACTGGAGGAGACCTCCTGCGGGTCTGCCAACTGGATGACAGCATCGTCTGAACTAGGGATCTTCCTCTTCTTCCTGGGAAGCCTCTGAGTCTGCTCCTGCTCTGGCTCTACTACTGGTGCTGCTGCTGGGGCTGGATCCCCGAATAGCAAGTCTAGAGGCATCTGGTCCGCCAATAGCTTGTCCACATCAGCTCTGAGCTCCTTCACAGACTCCTTGGAAGCCCGTGATTTCCTCATCTTCTTGTGCTCCCGGGCAAGCTGCTTCAAAGCTTTGCCTTGAGACTCCACTACCTTAGACAAGGCATCTTGTGTCTTCATCATCTTTTCCTGGTTCTCCAGGATCTTCTTCAGTGTGTCCTCAATAGACTGAGGGATCTGAGCTATCTGTGGTCCAGACTGGGCCTCAATAGTGGAAGATAGAGTAGACAACTTGGATGTCGCAACTGACATCCAGTATTTCATGCTATAGAGTGCCTGGCTCAGCTGATAGGCAGTGATGGGATGCTTCCTAGAAGATGGGATCCCCGGGCCAGCTGAAGTAGAGCGCCCTGGAGGCAAGTCAGCTGAAGTAGCAGGTCCTGGAGGCAGGTCAGGGGTAGGCTCAGCAGGGGCCTCTGTCACAACTGGCTCTTCAGATTGGCCAGTTGAAGCAGAAGTAGAAGTAGTGGCAGGAGGCTTGTAGGACTTGTACTTGGGGTTCTCTGGTCCCCTCAAACTGTACCATGAAAAGGGAGCAACCGGCTTTGCCTTAACATCATACCGCTTCTTTTCCACCTATAAGTCCCGGAAATACATTCAGAGAGTATTGGGGAAAGGATAGTTCCGGTTAGCTTCCGCACCCACGAGAGAGATAATGCGAGACATCACATTCCCCACATTGATGGGGTAGCCTGCCATGATTGATGCAACCAATATCGCCCGGGTGAGAGGGAGAGTCTGTTCATGTGAAGTCGGGTCCAACCTATTGCAGACGAAGGTCTCCCAACCCCTAGCTTCAAAATTTAGGGTCCCCCTCAGTATTTTAACCCCAGCAGTCAACCACGCAGGAGTGGTTCCTGGGATTGCCAGGTATGAAGCCCGATCTAGTTTGGAATTGTCTTAGCACATTAGGGTTGTGGGTTAGCAAGTCTTTGATGATAATCTCTCCGGTATTAAATGCCTCACGGGCCACCACTCCCTAAATTTATAGTAAGCCACTTGGCTCACAAATCTATCTTCCCATTCTTCAGCTTTCCTAGTTCGAGCTATTCCCCCAACCTGAGGCTCACCCCCTCATCTCTGCCTGCACTCTCCGCAGATAATGAAGCTGTGGGGGAGGTGGAGCAGTTCCCACTACCGGCTTCAGACTCGTCAGATGAATCTAAAACTACATTTACCGGCCTCTTGATAGTAGGTAATGCTGGAGGGGTATCAATTAGTTGGAAGGGTCTGGTTATGTGAGTCAGGACTGAGTCTGAGGAGATGTCCTTGGATGGAACATACTCACTCCCCGAGGAATGAGAAGCAGCCCTATCAGCAGCTTTTATTAGTTTTCGGGTCTTCTTTATGTTCTCTCGATCCTGGGGAGTGAGCTTTGCTACTCCCTTGCCTTTACCCCCTCGGGAGGAACCACCTCTCCCAGGTTGTTGTGATCCCTTGCTGCCTCTTTGTTTAACCATTATCTGCAGACAAATACATCTAACATTGTTAGTTTAAGCACAGGCAGTGGAACAGATGTATGAATTAGATTGCAGACAACCAATGTAGGATTGCAGAACGCAGTTGCAGAATATAGTTGCAGAACACAGCACCGCGGCCCGCACAAAAGAGAGTGCGCCCGCGTTGCAGGCACCATGGACCGCGCAAAGGCGACCGCGGTCCGCGCTAGGCAAATGCCCAGAATATTAGCTCTCTGAATCTCCCCATCGCGGTCCGCACAAAATGGGGACGCGGTCGTGGTGGGCTAGCGCGGTCCGCGCAAAAGTGCAATGCCACCGCGCTAAAACAAATCATTCTTTTAGTCATCTGAACACCGCGGTCCGCACTAAAACGACCGCGGGCCGCGGAGACTAGGGTTTATGGGCACTAAGTCAGGGTTTCATTTTTTTGCCATTTTTGATCAAATTATTACACCTACTTTGTCCCTACTCAATTGCCCACTCAATATGCTCATTAAGCAACCCTGAACTAACTTGGAAACTAAGCTAAACTAACAAATTAAAGAAAAATGGGAAGAAATAGAAGTTATGGACAATTTAACAAACTAAGACAAAAATTAATCAACTACATGAACAAAAGATGAGTGAAATATTACCGGATGTAAAGATGAAGTGCAATTAAACAATCTTAAGCAAGAACTATGGATTCAGTAAGGAATGAACAGTAACTTTTATGCTCTGAGAGTGTAGGGGTCGAAAAGGGTAAAAGGTGACCCTTGGGGTCTATTTATAGACAAACTGTGGGACCCATACTCACCTACCAGCGCGGCCGCACAAAAGCGACAGCGGACCGCGCTGGGTTTTTTCAAGTGAAGTTTCAGTAGGCAGCCTCCGTGGACCGCACAAAAGTCAACCGCGACCGCGGAGGCCCACCGCGGACCGCACTAAATGGAATGCGGCCGCGGTGGAAAACTTCAGAGAGTACCACATTAGGACCATGCCAGTGTGGACCGCACAAAGTGCACCGCGGCCGCACTGGCAAACTTCAGAGACTGTTCAATTTTTTCCAACTTGTTTTGCATTGCATAAACACAATCCCTGCAACATCTCACAACCAATTAGCTCAAAAATCCTAAACTACAAGGAAAATCAAATAGAAAGAAAAAGACATGGGTTGCCTCCCAAGAAGCGCCTGATTTAACATCGCGGCACGATGCGGGTTACCATTACATTATTTGAAATGAACCACAACCACCACATGGCTATCATCAATCTTCCCAAGATAATACTTGACACGGTGCCCATTCACCCTAAAGACTTCACCATTTTTGTTCTTCAAATCTAGAGCGCCAAATGGGGTTACATATACAACTTCAAATGGCCCACTCCACTTCAATTTCAGCTTTCCAAGAAACAATCGCAGACGGGAGTTGAACAAGAGGACCAAATCACCAACCACACTAAAGTCATCCATAAAGACCTCCAATATGTCTTCCACCATGTCGGTGAAAATAGCCATCATGCAACGTTGGAAGGTCGCTGGAACATTGCACAACCCGAATGGCATCCGGGAGAAAGCAAATGTACCACAGGGGCATGTAAAAGTGGTCTTCTCTTGGTCCTCCGGGGCAATTAAGATTTGATTGTAGCCCGAGTACCCATCCAAAAAACAATAGAACGCTCGCCCCGCAAGGCGATCAAGCATTTGATCGAGGAATGGCAAGGGAAAATGATCCTTGCGGGTCACCTTGTTGAGTTTCCGGTAGTCCATACAAACTCTCCACCCGGTAATAGTTCGAGTGGGAATAAGCTCATTGTTGTCATTGGTCACCACCGTCATCCATCCTTTCTTTGGCACACATTGGACCGGTGAAGTCCATGAGCTATCTGAAATTGGATACACCACACCCGCATCAAGCCACTTGATCACTTCTTTCTTCACCACCTCTTGCATTGCTTCATTTAGCCTCCTTTGATGTTCTAGGGAAGGCCTTACATCATCCTCCAAGATAATTTTATGCATGAAAAATGCGGGGCTTATCCCCCGAATGTCCGCCAGAGTCCATCCTATTGCCCCTTTTCGCCTTTGAAGCACCTCCAAAGTGGCCTCAACCTGCAGGTTAGTAAGGCAAGAAGAAAGAATAACTGGAAGAGTTGAATTAGAGCCCAAAAATTCATACCTGAGGTGTGGAGGAAGTGGCTTCAACTCCAACACCGGTGGCTCCTCAATTGATGGTTTTGTTGGTGGATTTTTCCGGTTTTCAAGCTCCAAAGACAATTTTCTCGGCTCATAGGAATAAAAGCCCATCCCATGTAATGCATTGACACACTCCACTCTGCTTGCATCATCAACGACATCAAGATTTAATAGCACGGCCTCAAGGGGATCCTCCACGTTGATTATAGAACTTGTGTCATCCACTATCACAGTTGTGACAATGTCCATAAAAGAGCACACCTCAGTGGTATTGGGTTGCTTCATGGATTTGCAAACATGGAAGACCACCTTTTCATCTCCCACTCGGAAAGTTAGCTCACCCGCTTCAACATCAACCAATGCCTTCCCCGTTGCTAGGAAAGGTCTCCCAAGAATAATTGGGACTTCAAAGTCCACTTCACAATCCAATATGACAAAGTCGGCCGGTAATATGAATTTGTCCACCCGGACAAGGACGTCATCAATTATACCCAAAGGCTGCTTCATCGACCGATCCGCCATTTGAAGTCTCATTGAGGTTGGCCTAGGTTGCCCAATTCCCAAAGTCTTGAAGACTGAATAAGGCATCAAATTAATGCTAGCCCCCAAGTCACAAAGGGCCTTAGCAAACTCCGCACTACCGATAGTGCAAGGGATAGTAAAAGCTCCACGGTCTTCAAGTTTCGGGGCCATAGAATGCACTATCGCACTGACTTGGTGAGTCATCTTTATTGTTTCACAATCCATGGAACACTTCTTTGTGACCAAATCCTTCATGAACTTTGCGTAGCCCGGCATTTGTTCAAGTGCCTCCACCAAAGGCATATTGATTGTAAGGCTTTTCATCATATCTATGAACTTCTTGAATTGATTGTCACTCTTTTGCTTTGCTAACCGCTGAGGATAAGGTGGAGGTGGTCTAGGCAAAGGTGCCTTGTCTTTTGGCACCACCGATTCCGGCATGCCAATTATGTGCTCCCTAGACGGGTTCACAGCCTCTTGAGTGTCAACCTCTGCCTCATCAATATCTATCCTCACTTCATTGTTCACATTTGTCTCAACCACATCTTCAACTATCAAAGGAACATCATTTTCTTGTAACCCAACATTATCATCTACAACTTGATTTTCTTTCGAGGCATGCACATCACCGCCTCTCACACTTCTTGTTGTAACCGCCATCACATGATTGTTACCTCCCTTAGGGTTCACTACCGTATCACTTGGTAGAGCATCCTTAGGTCGAGTATTCAACGATTGAGAGATTTGGCCTAATTGCACCTCCAAATTCCGAATAGAGGTGTTGTGGGAAGCCAATTGAGCATCAGAGTCTTGGTTCTTCTTTATCATTTGTTCGAACATCATTTCTATTCTTCCCATATCACTACCCGAAGAACTAGACCCTTGAGATTGAAACGGAGGCGGATTGTTCGGTTGTTGATACATCGGGGGCCTTTGAAAACCTTGCCCCCGATTGCCTTGATTTCCGTTGTTATTCCACCCGCCTTGACCATTGTTGTTATTCCAATTATTATTGTTCCCGTTCCAATTGCCTTGATTGTTACCTTGGTTACCCCAATTGTTGTTTTGAGTATTGTTGTTCCAATTGCCACCATCTTGTTGTTGGTTGTTATTATTCCAATTATCGCCGCCTTGTTGATTGCCCTAATTTCCTTGGGGGCGCCATTGTTGATTCCCTTGATTTCCTCTATTCCCTTGGTAGTTATTGACATATTGACATTCCTCGCTTTGATGATCATAGCACTCGTTCGAATAACCACCACCATCATTGTTGTTGTCAAATTGCTCACTATTACTTTGAGGTTGTTGTTGCCCTCTTTGCCTCCTTTTTAACATAGAAACACCTTCCATTGCGTTGACTTGGCGCGGGCTTTGGACTTGTTGCAATTGCACCTTCGCCAATTGATTCATAGTTGTTGTAAGCTCGGCAATATCTTGGCCATGATCATTCAATTCCTTGTGCAAATGGATGACCGTGGGGTCATACATTTGCTCGGCTTTGCCATGCCGAAGAGGTGTCGGCCATTTCATCAAGTACATCACATGCCTCTTGGTAAGAAAGTTTCATAAAGTTCCCTCCGGCTAATTGGTTCACAATGCACTGATTAGTGGTGTTGATGCCCCGATAAAAAGTTTGTTGTATCATCGCCTCGGTCATGTCGTTATTAGGTCACTCCTTAACCGTTGTTCTATATCTTTCCCATATCTCGTGCAAAGGTTCCGTTGGCATTTGCTTGAAAGCTAGAATCTTATCCCGAAGAGCCGCCATATGACTTGGAGAAAAGAACTTGGCAATAAATTTGTCTGCCAATTCATCCCATGTGGTGATAGAATGATTGGGGAGACTTTCTACCAATCCAACGCTTTACCCCGAAGAGAGAACGGGAAAAGCCTCAATCTCAATGCATCCTCAGACACGTTGGTCTGCTTGCTACCCCAGCATGTATCTACGAACCCCTTTAAGTGCTTGTAGGCATTTTGATCGGAGGCGCCCGTAAAATACCCTCGTTGCTTGAGCAAGGTCAACATGACATTTGTGATTTAAAAATTCCCCGCCCGGATTCGGGGAGGAACGATGGCACTTGCACATCCTTGATTCGGTAGCACCCGAGGAACCGCTCTTGGAGGTGGTGGAGGAGGGTCTGGAACGCTGTCATTAGCATTGGCCTGGCAGCCTCTTCGTGGTCCTGGAGGTACAAGAGGCACCTCATCATCTCCAATATCCTCAACCTCCTCCCCTGCAAGCACATTTCCAAGAGGGTCATTTGCATTTAAAGTCATAGTACCTGAGTAATTGACACAAACAAAATTAGTAAACAAGAAGGAAAGAGAAGCAAAACACAAAACTAACTAAACAGATAGTCAACACCATAAGCTCCCCGGCAACAGCGCCAAAAAGTGATTGCTGCCAACTCGACGCTACACCAAGGTAGGAAGAGCAGGTCGCAATAGCTTTTACCCGAATAGTGGTCGGGATCGATTTCCACAGGGAACTAGTAGTGGAGTTGGATTTTCTATCTAGTCTAGAGATGTGTTTGTGCTCCTAATATCACTTCCAAACATTCTTGGTTTTTGATTTTATAACTACTATGATAAAGCTAATGATTAACTCTAAATTATGCTACTAGAATATTTCAAAGTTGTATCTAATGGGAAGAAAGGCACTAGGGTCGTGGCTTTACCTAGGTGGCTAATTGACGGGTAGATGTTACTAAGGACAGATTGACATATTTGGGGCTTATGCTATAACAGTTGCACAATTGTACCCACTCTCACACCTCTCGGTAGAGAGAGTGATTTTGCCCAATTGACTCTCTCGAGACCAATTGGGTAGGCCAATAAGATCAAGCAACTAGGGTTCAAGTAGGGTGATTACTCTCTCGAGATTTAACCCGTTAATTGGGACTAGCATTTCTCATGATTCCATCCCAATTCCTTGTTGGGTCAATTTTGGGGTCAATAACTCTCTTTATCAAGAAGAGTCAAACCCACAAAGCTTGAATCAGTGTTTGCAACCACCAATTCCTAAATAAATACATAAAATCAACCCAAATAACAAACACCCATAATCAATCTAACCCTAGATGGCAACACCCATCAATTATCCACACTAGGGTTGAGCCACAACCCTAGCTAATAGGTTTAGCTACTCATGCTTGAAAGAGAAAATGAAGAAATAGATGAAGGACTAAGCATCTTAATTAATTACTAAAAAGAAATCACAAGAATCTATCGTAAGATTAAAGCTAAAGTACCAAAAATGGCTATAAAACCGAGTCTCACGAGCGCAGCTCTGTCTGGAACATAAAAACCTCCCTAAAAATGGTAAAATGTTCTATTCATACTAGGCTGGAAAAACTGGACAAAAATACCCTGCGGGGTTAGTGCGGCCCGCACAAAAAGGACCGCGGCCGCACTGGCTCTTGGACTTCACATTTATGCTTCTCTGAAGTTGGACTCCGCGGACCGCGTAAAATGGATGCGGCAGCGGAGGGAGTTGGCGCGGTCCGTACAATAATGACCACGGACTGCATGGCATTATTTGGCAAAAATGGTGGCTCTCTGAATCTCATGACCGCGAACCGCACAAAAGGGTAGTGTGGCCGCGGAACCCTGATCGCGGGCCGCGTAAGATGTACCGCGGCCGCGTTGCCCTTGAGTCCACAATGCATCTCCTAGTGCGGCCGCATGTCCATTTTGTGCGCTCCGCACTAGGCCTTCTTCCCTTAGATTTCTTGGTCTTTGATACTTGAGCAGGTTTCACTCCTTTTTGAGCCGATCTTCGACATTTCGTCACTTTGTCAATCAACCTGCAAACAAGTACAACCTGTGAGAATTTTGGGACTATTTTGTAGCGATTTATAACCAAAGCACAGGCAAGTAGGGGCATAAAACATATTAAAATCCTAACTTATCACAGGACAGCTGGTATTGGAGAAAATCTTCCCTCATCAAGACGAGGCCAAAGGGAAATTCTCTCCCAACTAGCAAGGTCCGTACATGGTTCACAGGGTACTAATAGGAGGAGCACTCATACTTGTAGAAATTGACGGAGAAGTCTGGCCAAAACCGATCAATTCAGACTCAGTCAAAAGATACTATGCTTAGATTATTTTATATTTCTTCATCTGATGTATTTGAACTACGCTTGACCTGATTCCCATTTAAGAGGGGATACGTAGGCAGCCTTATGGGTTCGGTCATATCATAATAAAATTTTCATTTCCCCCAAGATCAGAAACTGGGGCAGAATTTTGAGGAAGGCCCTCAAAATTTCGGAGCAAGTCCAGCCAGCGCCAACATATATCACACAGTCAGAAATCAGTTAGGAAACTGGGGCAGAATTTTGAGAAGGATTCTCAAAATTCCGAAGGGAGTCCGGCAAGGCCTATTGTCTGCAAACGGTCGAAGATCATCTACCAAACTGGGCAGAATTTTGAGGAGGACCCTCAAAATTTCGATATGAGAAAGTTGCAATGTCTCTGAAATGTGTTACAGTTACTAGTTCATCTAAAAAATGTGATATTTCACTATGTTTTCTAAATAATAACTCTATTTTTATCAATAATTGCATATTTTAGAAAACTCTATTTTCATTACAGTCAGGTATCACCCAGGGGAACTCAAAAGGCTTTCAGAACAGAGCAAAGCAAAGCCTGCCAACATAAGCACGAACCAACCTTCCCCCACAAAACATACAATTTTTCTTTGAACGCAGGCACATCTGGCGTAACGATGACATCCGTGTAGCAAAATTGCTATCAATCACCGAACACATCTCCAGCTAAGACATATGCTACCCTTATTTGCTTCTTGCTTTTTGCATGGGACTAATCCATGTCCCGTATATTTGCATGAGGCTAATCCTTTCCTCCCCATTTGCATGAGTCTAATCCTTGACTCCATGAAGCTAATCCTTGCCTCCATATTTGCATGAGGCTAATCCCTGCCTCTATATTTGCATGAGTCTAATCCTTTACTCCATGAGGCTAATCCTTGCCTCCATATTTGCATAAGTCTAATCCTTGACTCCATGTTTGCATGAGTCTAATCCTTGACTCCATACCTACATGAGGCTAATCCTTGCCTCCCCATTTGCATGAGTCTAATCCCTGACTCCCTATTTTCATGAGTCTAATCCTTGACTCCATGAGGCTAATCCTTGCCTCCATATTTGCATGAGGCTAATCCTTGCCTCCATATTTGCATGAGTCTAATCCTTGACTCCATGAGGCTAATCCTTGCCTCCATATTTGTATGAGGCTAATCCCTGCCTTCATATTTGCATGAGTCTAATCCTTGACTCCATGAGGCTAATTTGTGCCTCCATACTTGCATGAGTATAATCCTTGACTCCCTATTCGTATGAGTCTAATCCTTGACTCCATACCTGCATGAGGCTAATCCTTGCCTCCCTATTTGCATGAGTCTAGTCCTTGACTCCATACCTGCATAAGGCTAATCGTTGCCTCCCCATTTGCATGAGTCTAATCCTTGACCCCATGAGGTTAATCCTTGCCTCCTTTCTTGCATTAGGCTAATCCTTGCCTCCCCATCTGCATGGGACTAAGCAATGTCCCTCTTTGCACAAATATTGCTCTATTTTAGTACTATTCATTTGATTTTCGATCGGGCTAAGCTCTGCCCTCCACTTCACAAGACTAAGCCTTGTCTTGATAACATCATACTATTGCATATCATGGGCTGGAATATCGTCAATCTATCCAAAGGCGTCATAGTCTAAAGGCATCATCCTCATAGCCGGAAGACACCATGCCATGGCCTGAGGATCCCTCAATCTTGCATATCATTATTCAAAGGTGTCATGGTTCGGAGGCACCATTTTCATGGCCCGAGAACACCATTTCATGGCCTGCGAATCCCTTACTAAACAATTCACGGCCCAGGACGTCATATTTAATCGTCCAAAGACAACCCTCATGGTCCGAAGAAAATTTTCATCATGTTTAAAAATTTGCAAAATACGTTTGTAGCATCATTTATTTGTAGGTAACCAGTAAGCAACCGCTATCCTAGCAAGAGCAATCTCGCTCCAGTTCCCTCCAACTATCCCGAGCCTCAACCGCTCACCGTAGCGGCTTCCGCATCTCGTGTCCGTTCTTGCAATAATTTCATCGGCATACTCCGCGGGTGAATCCACAAATACACATGGCCCGATTCCTGTAAAACCAGGGATATGTAGGCAACTCGAAAATCGGAGTCCGGCCTCTGTCTTTCAAAACATCCCGTCAGGTCAAAATTAGCCATCGTCTCTTTACCCGAAAACTCTTTCATCCTTCCCGGGTAAAGAGGGGCAGCTGTTGATACCCAATTTTTCCCTATATTTTTTATATATGCATAATAAATTCCTTTAAAATAGCATATACATGCATATATAAGCATGCACATGGGTTTTACAATTTTTCCCATAATTTTAGGAATTTAAATTGATTTGTTTTCTTCCCTTTTATTCATAAAACCCCAATAATTATTTTCCAAATTATTTTTATGATGATTTAGTCATTTAATTTCTATATTTATGCCAACATATGGTTAATATATTTTTTACGCATTTTATAATTGCATTCGGTATTTTTAAGCTAAAATTGCATATAAATTCAATATTAGTCCATTTAGTGTATAATTACATTTTATATGCGTAAAATTGGTCCCTATATTTTTAAAATGATAAATATATATTTTAAATCATTTGGTATACAAAATTATTTACATAAAACAATTTATTATTTATTATAAATTAAAATAGGGAAAATTGGCCATTTAAATTATAGCCAGATTTGGCTTTCAATTGTAGCCTAAATTGAACCCAACCCCAGCCCAATTTCCTACCAATTACTTGACCCAAACCCTATATACACTTACCCAAACCCGGAACCCATGTACCCGATCAAATCCCGGACGTTGATCTCCCAGATCAACGGTTCATACCCATTCTTTCCTTTTTTTAATCCCTAATACCCCCTAACCCTAGTCATTCCTTACAGCCCTCCACCCTCAGATGCTCTCATCTCCTCTCTTCTCTCAACCTAACCCTAAACCCTTTTCAACCACCTCCCTTCTCCGATCTTCTCCAGCGACCACTCTCCAATCCCAAGCCTCCAATGGCTCATCCATTGCCTTGCTCATCTTCTTTGAGGCCTTCAAGGGCCCTAGGCCACGCCGACTTGTATCTAGGTTTGCTATTTTGGCTGTTCATGGCTTCTCCGGTGTGATTTTTAGCCAAATCACACTATATTTGATACGATCTTTGAGGTTCTAAACAGGTTCTTCCGTTTCTATTTGGGTTTCCTTTGGAACCCTATTTTTCGTTTGTATCTCTTGGATCTGGGCTATTTTTAAACAATTCGAGTCTGTTCCTTCTATGTTTTAGACTGTTCTCGAACCTCTTTTGCAAAAAATCATCGATTTCAAGTTGTTTTACTTCTTTTTAGGGTTTTTTCGGAACTTTTTCTACACTCTGTTTAAATCCATTCTTCATGTTTTAACTTCTATTCTTTGCATATCTCGAACGATTCTATGTTTTTACTCCTTTTTCAACTCGTCTATGTTGAAAACCCTAATTTCTTAGCCCCAACCTTGGGTTTCTGAGTTTTGTTTTGATAATATGTTCGGTTAATCTGTATGTTTCTATGATTGCTTGTTAGGGTTCCTAATTATGGTTATCCTTGCCTATTGTGTGATTTTTCCTTATTTTTGTTCACCAATGTTTCTGATTCTTCACTTCTCCTACCTGTATCATTCTTAGCCCACTGTCACACCTCCTTTTTCATTACACCCCCGGGAGGGCATATAATAAAGGGAGTTTTTCCAATTAAAGGACAATCGAAACGGGATTTATTTATTTAAAGATTCAGAGTCGCCACTTGGGAGATTTATGGTGTCCCAAGTCACCGGTTGAATCCCGAATCGAGGAAAGGGTTGACTCTATTTAATAGTCTGCGAACCAGAAATCCGAGTAAGGAATTCTGTTAACCCGGGAGAAGGTGTTAGGCATTCCCGGGTTCCGTGGTTCTGGCACGGTCGCTCAACTGTCATATTTGGCTTATTTATTTGATTTTAGTACATGTTTTGGCCTAACTTTGAACCGCTTTTATTATTATTATTTTTAGAGAATTGCAACATCGTGAAAACACGTCTCGAACCACGTCACATAAAGGCACCCGTGGTTTTTGACACATCTCGACTTCGTTGAGATTTGGATTTGAGTCACATAAATGTGCACCCGTATTTAGGAAGGTAAAATTATTACAACGTGCCTAGAGCGACTAACGTGTTGTTATCTTTGGGGAAGGCCGTAAAATTCGCTAAACGGCCTATCCCGAAGTCTAGGTATTTTAATAAACATTTGTCAAGGGCCCCGCAATTTATTTGTTTTGCTTAGCGGGGCTCATCTCGTCTTATTTAAGGATACCCCAAAGTGAACTATATTTTCTATTATGTTCGTCTCTACAAATAAAGAAAGGTCCTAATCAATTCGATGTTGGACTGACGTAAGCCGGGCATTGGCCCAAGTCCAAAGTGAGGGAAAATGACATTAGTTCAAATTATCATGACTAAACTAACATTCAGCATTTATTATATTTTGGCCAGTATGAATATATGAGTAGGTGCAGGTGTGGATTCAAAGCAAGCTAACTATTTTGGCCACTCAAATTAACACTCCTCAATAGCATTTAATCACTCAAATGACTTCGTGACCTTGCTTGAATCGCTGAAGTAAACAGAAAAATTATTTTTATACGTATATCTATAGCTACCAAACTCAATCAAGTGTTCAGCTCATGATCCGAACCTATAGAGTAATAATCATGCAGTCTATTTTTAACAATTCATACACAGTATTCAGCTACTAAGAAATTGATCTACAGTTGATTCTAAACATCAGCTGTCCAGTTATACAGTCCAGTTAATACAACTATGAATATTCAATAAAATAGTAATCGAGCTATCTAGACTTAATAAGATTTCAAATTGCAATTCCAGGGCAGCAAACAAACTTCAATTGTATTTCATGTTCAACAGGCGCAGTTACATCAACATAGGCTGAGAATGTGTACCTAGAGAATAGAATATAAGCAAATGAGGATTCACAGCAAAGAAAAATCAAAGGATCAGCATAGCAGTACAAGCAGCAGCAAATGAGAGTTTCCAACAGCAACAACACAGCAAATTCAGCCCAGGAATAGACCAGTGATCCAAGTATCAAATGGAATTGAGAGATTGAATACAATAGCACCAAAATAGACCCAAAACTGACTTGCTTGGACTCCAAACCCACTCGAAATCAAACCAGGATTACTTCTGAACTTCAACTACTAGAAATTAAGTTAAACAATGCAAACCAACCACTAAACTTGAAATTGACAAAAGAGATTGAATAAACAGTATTTTTTGGATTTTTCTGTAATTTTCTATTGTTTTTAGCTTTCGAATTTTTGAATTTCTACTTTCAGATCTGGAAAACTGAAGAGTACTTTTTGGGGGAGCTTTTGGAGGCTCCAAACTTGTGACTAAAAGCATTGGCATGCCTTTTTATAGGCAAAATGAGGGCAGCCTTCAGATTTTATGTTTGCCTTCCAGTCCCTAGGTTATTTTCAAAATAGTCCCTTACTTATTGACTTGTGTCACAAGTTAGTACTCTAAACTTCCTCAAATTCTAAGCATACCCCTATCTTGAAAGATCTAGGGAGTTCTAGCACTAACTAGAACATGATTCTCCCATCCCAAATACCCAATTTGCCCCCTGGAATTAATCTAAAACTACAGCTATAACCAAACAAACCCCTAATCTCTGACTTACCAACATATTGAAAACTAATCTTAATTCGAACTAAAACTAACAAACTAAGATTGAACTAATCAGCTAAGACTTGACATAAACAAGACTAAACAAGAATCAATTTAAACCAACACTGATAGACTAACTAGCAAATTAAAAGAAATATAACTGAGAACTGAACTAAATCAAAGTTTGGAACAGCTAGAATAACATGGCTGGAAATAAACTCACACCAGCAAACTAAACATGATAACAAGCTAATCGACGTCAATCAATTATGAAATTAATCTCAAGGAAATGAAATCATTGAATTAAAAATGATCAAAAATCAATTAATAACTCCAAGAACTAAAAACAAACTCAAATGAATAGACAAGAGGGCAATTGGCCAAACCAAGAACAAAATAAAAATAAACTCACTGGCAGGTTCCCAAACTCAAAAGCTCGACCGATTCCATTGAGATTCGAGGGCCCATAATCTTGAATTCATCACGAGGGAAGAGAAGAGACCATACAGTACCAAACTTGCCCGATTTTAGAGAATTTAGGGTTTCTGGCCAACTTTAACTCAAACTTCGAGACGCCTGGAGATGATTTGAAGAAAACTAATTGAAGATTCGGGCAAAAGATGGTAAGGAGAACCTATGGTGTTAATTTGGAGAGATTTGGACGAAGTAGCGTCCTGGCCGGAAAGTTTAGATTTAAAATTCGAAGGCCTAGGATGAGATTTGAGAGAAATGGATTATGAATTCGGACAGAGGAGGAAGAGGAGAATCATGGGTGTTATTTTGGGAGTGAACGGCGATGATGGTGTTCGCCGGCGGCGGCGGCTCCGGTGAAATACAGAGAGTGTACGAGGAAGGCGACTTATGTTTGTTAGGGTTTTGAAATTAATTGGACAGTTNTGAAAGCTAGAATCTTATCCCGAAGAGCCGCCATATGACTTGGAGAAAGAACTTGGCAATATTGTCTGCCAATCATCCCATGTGTGATAGAATGATTGGGGAGCCTTTCTAACCAATCCAACGCTTTACCCCAAAGAGAGAACGGGAAAAGCCTCAATTTCAACGCATACTCGGACACGTTTGTCTGCTTGCTACCCCAGCATGTATCTACAAACCCCTTCAAGTGCTTGTAGGAATTTTGATCAGAGGCGCCCGTAAAATACCCTCGTTGCTCGAGCAAGGTCAACATGACATTTGTGATTTGAAAATTCCCCGCCCGGATTCGGGGAGGAACAATGGAACTCGCATATCCTTGATTCGGTAGCACCCGAGGAACCGCTCTTGGAGGTGGCGGAGGAGGGTCTGGAACATTGTCATTAGCATTGGCCTGGCGGCCTCTTCATGGTCCTGGAGGTACAAGAGGCACCTCCTCATCTCCAATATCCTCAACCTCTTCCCCCGCAAGCACATTTCCAAGAGGGTCATTTGCATTCAAAGCCATAGTACCTGAGTAATCGACACAAACAAAATTAGTAAACAAGAAGGGAAGAGAAGCAAAACACAAAACTAACCAAACAGATAGTCAAAACCGTAAGCTCCCTGGCAACGGCACCAAAAAGTGATCGCTGCCAACTCGACGCTACACCAAGGTAGGAAGAGCAGGTCGCAATAGCTTTTACCCGAATAGTGGTCGGGATCGATTTCCACAGGGAGCTAGTAGTGGAGTTGGATTTTCTGTCTAGTCTAGAGATGTGTTTGTGCTCCTAATGTCACTTCAAACATTCTTGGTTTTTGATTTTATAACTACTATGATACAGCTAATGATTAACTCTAAATTATGCTACTAGAATATTGCAAAGTTGTATCTAATGGGAAGAAAGGCACTAGGGTCGTGGCTTTACCTAGGTGGCTAATTGACGGGTAGATGTTACTGAGGATAGATTGACATATTTGGGGCTTATGCTATAACCGTTGCACAATTGTACCCACTCTCACACCCCTCGGTATAGAGAGTGATTTTGCCCAATTGACTCTCTCGAGACCAATTGGGTAGGCCAATAAGATCAAGCAACTAGGGTTCAAGTAGGGTGATTACTCTCTCGAGATTTAACCCGTTAATTGGGACTATCATTTCTCATGAGTCCATCCCAATTCCTTGTTGGGTCAATTTTGGGGTCATAAACTCTCTTTCTCAAGAAGAGTCAAACCCACAAAGCTTGAATCAGTGTTTGCAACCACCAATTCTTAAATAAAAACATAAAATCAACCCAAATAGCAAACACCCATAATCAATCTAACCCTAGATGGCAACACTCATCAATTACCCACACTAGGGTTGAGCCACAACCCTAGCTAATGGGTTTAGCTACTCATGCTTGAAAGAGAAAATGAAGAAATAGATGAAGGACTAAGCATATTAATTAAATTACTAAAAAGAAATCACAAGAATCTATCGTAAGGTTAAAGCTAAAGTGCCAAAAATGGCTACAAAACCGCGTCTCACGAGTGCTGCCAGGTCTAGAATATAAAAACTGCCCTAGAAATGATAAAATATTCTATTTATACTAGGCTGGAAAAACTGGACAAAAATACCCCTGCGGGGTCAGTGCGGGCTGCACAAAAGGACCGCGGCCGCACTGGCTCTTGGACTTCACATTTCTGCTTCTCTGAAGTTGGACTCCGCGGACCGCGTAAAATGGACCGCGGCCGCGGAGGGAGTTGGCGCGGTCCGCACAATAATTACCGCAGACCGCATGGCATTGTTTGGCAAAAATGGTGACTCTCTGAATCTCATGACCGCGGACCGCACAAAAGGGTAGTGCGGCCGTGAAGCCCTGATCGCGGGCCGCGTAAGATGTACCGCGGCCGCATTGCCCTTGAGTCCAAAATGCCAACTCTCTGAATCTCCTAGTGCGACCGCATGTCCATTTTGTGCGGTCCGCACTAGGCCTTCTACCCTTAGATTTCTTGGTCTTTGATACTTGAGCAGGTTTCACTCCTTTTTTAGCCAATCTTCGACATTTCGTCACTTTGTCGATCATACCTGCAAACAAGCACAACCTGTGAGCATTTTTGGACTATTTTGTAGCGATTTATAACCAAAGCACAGGCAAGTAGGGGCATAAAATATGTTAAAATCCTAACTTTCACAGTGCTCACACTAGAGAAATTGATCAGAAACAGTTCAAGGAAGACTAGGGACCAAGTCCTAGTGCGTAAGAGTTCACCAGGGTCTTACATGGACCCTGACCAGTGCTCACACTAGTGAGGACAAGGATAGGACCTAAATAGCCTTGGCTTTCAGCCGGCTAAGAATGAGAATTCGGAAAGGCTAGATAGTAAAGGAATAGGAGATAGTCAAAGAATTTCACTGAGGGGACAGAACACATATAGACAAACAAGTAGTAGACATACTTGAACTTAGGCAAACTTAGTCAAGTTTTAGGAATTAATCACATGATAGCAAGGCAAATTCATAAACAGATTCATAGTGATAACAGAAGATCTAGATTATATTAAGTGCAAACATTAGTGTCATAGAAAGAATCACATTAATTAGCAACAGATTATGACAGGCCAAAAGCTGACTAAGGCAGTTACCAGAAGTGTCATAACACAGTAAGAACAGAGTTAAACAGGCCACATTATAATGTACTCAAAGCAGAGTTGTTATACTATTAAGGAAGACATCTACACCTAGTTAATCAATCCACAGGAAAGGCATAATAGCATACTTACAAGCAAGTTCATAAATTAAACTTCGAGAGATATTTATCAATAATATAGAGTTAAGCAGGATTTCATTAATCAACTCAAAATAAGGTTCAAACATGTCTCAAACTACAAGTAATAGTATTTAGAATAACATAGTCTAATTGTAGTATCACATTGAACAAATAATTGTAATGAAACGGTAGAGGGTCAAATAACTCACCAGTTGAGATGAAACAGGGACATGTATTCTTGAACTGATTATGAACACTGATACTTCAACTGTTTATGGCATACTGAGTAATCAATACTAAGACTCGGGGGCATCAAACCCAAGTCTATATTGAATACGCACTGAGCTCACAACGTTCAGAATGAAAGTCATGAAGGAGTTATGAAGCTAGAGAATAGAAGTTCTACAACTATTCAAGGAACTGGGCTAAACTATATTTCTGAGGCAATTAGTAACGTGGTAAAAGAAACATAGTGTAGGGAGAATCATTAACATTCCCAAACATAGAGAGTTAGCCTCACATACCTTAACTTCCTGCTCTTGAGCGTAATACAACATTTGACAACCCTTTCAACTTTAATCTATAGCTATACAAGTTAAAGGGATTCCATATTAGCTATGATACTCATGTTTTGGTCACTTAAGCATTTTATCAAACACTTGGTGAGAATAAAGCTTCATAGTCCTTATAAATGGTGTCTCTACACCCAATAACCCATTCTCTTGCTCCTAGATAAATTCTAAAGTCTCAAATGGTTACAATCAACATCATTCTTTATCACCCATAAGGTAAACAACACACTTAACCAATAATCAACAATCAACACCCCAAACTTATAACTGTTCCTGCTTTTCTATCAAACCCATCAACTCATATCTCATGAACTAGAGTCTATAATCATTAATCCAATGCTAGAATCAATTAGAGGGTGAAGACATTACCTTTTTGAAGTTCAATCCCCTTGAATTCGAGTTCTAGGGCTCCTTCTCTCAACAATGATGTCCCAATCGAATATCTAATAATATAGAGGGTGTAACCATGTTAATAAGATGTTGGAAAATTGAAATTAACTTAGAATCACCATTAGAACTTACCTTCGATGGTGGAGGGACCCTTAAGGAGTTAGGTTTTTGAGAGCTCCCCTTTCTAGAGCAAGTTTTTGTGTTTTGGGGGTGTGGGGGACGAAGTAAGGCTTTAAAATGATCGCCCAAGTGCGCCCCCCGCGCAGCTGAAGGCCTGACCGCGCACTTGACCGTGCAAAATGGCAGTAACACTGCCACAAGTGCGCGGCCGTGCATGGGGCGCGCACTGGGCGCGCATATTGCGCACTGTTCTGTAAAATGCATATAACGTTTTGCACAAAGATCCGTTTGGGATCCACAATAAATCGTTGGAAAGCTATTTCAAAGGCCTACAACGTTCATGTTTTGAGTTTTCCCAAATACCTTACCCATTTTCACTAAATCCTGCTTCAAGACTGACCTTTTGTAAACTTAGTAGATTTTATCGAATCTTGTACACTTCACTATTCGTCTTGATTCTAGAATAACTATTTTCAATCCATACTCATCCCTCTAGGACTTCATATGTCTAAAATATCATGTTAATACCCATTTAACATATCCACACATAGTCCGAATTTACAGGGTGTTATAGGTTAATTATACATGTAGTACTTGTAGACTGTATATAACCGAGCATTAACAACTCATTTTCAGATATAACAGAAAAAGAGAAATTTTCCAATTCTCTTCTCTTCTCTGATCTCTCACGATCTCTGCATCTTGAAGCTTCCATGGCTTCCACTTAACAGATATAAACCAAAAATAGTAATATTCATACAAATACTTTTTTATTAGTGACCTACAATGTAAAAATGTCTTTTTTAAATCGGTAGAAGCGTTTTGCTATAAATTAAAGTGGGTTTGGCGCCCCCTGCCTAGCAAATTTTGCTGATAGCTATAATAAACTACTAATTAAATGGGATAGGACCATTGTCTGAATCAGAAATATTTAATGCGGCAACCAAATATTTAAGACAAATTGAAGCAATATAAATTTTTCATAGTTGACCACGGAAACTCGATTTGCATTTTGATCACAAAAAACAAATGGACGTACTAGCGTAAAAAAAGAATTTAAACTTAAAGTAATCTATATTTATATCTATATTATATTAAAAGTAGGAATACCTTAACTAAAAAGTTAAATTACATAATTACCCTTTTAATTAATTTAAATATCATATTAAAGTAAAAAATTATTAAATTTGTATGAAGAGATGCAACCTTTCATAGTTGCTGCTTTATTGAGCCTAAAGGAGGGAAAGACACGATTGTTCATTTTATATTTCCTTTCTATATGTGACAAGAAATGTCAATTGGCGATTGTTGCCTTTGTAGACCATCTTCTCATACAAAGGAGTCTACATAATGCATTTCGAAGATGAGAAATAGAAATCCACACAAACCTTGTCAATGGAAAGAAAATTATGAAAAGCGTTAGACCGCATTCAAACGGCAGTTTTTGACGATATACAAAACTCTGGGATGAGACTCAATAAAAATCGGGTTCTATTATTTTAACTTTACTTTATTATTTAATTATGAATTCCTACCTTTTGTGATTTTTGTTACTTTTATTTTTTTAAATATTAGGATAGATGATATACTTATGATGATCTTAAAATACATGCTAAATTAATCATTTTTATATTTTTTAGTTGTTATTTCACGGACAAAAAGCATGGCATATATATATGTTGCATAATTGCATGCATAGATCAATCATGTGAAATTCATTTTCAAAATTGTGGGATGATATATTTAATTATAAAAGAACATTGAATCTTAACCAATATCTAAGTGTAAAGAGTATTTACTCTCATGATCTCAAATTGGTGTAAAGATTGTTTATTTCAAAGTGATTTTGTAGTATAATTATCCTATTTCATTGTTGTCTCTTAATTAAAACTATTATTAATAAAAGAGTTGGCAGTATGAATGGTCTAATCTTCTTGAAAGAATGAAATTTTATGACTTTTGTATTTCATAGAAGTAGAATAGAAGATAAAATTATTGTGAAAGAATAAAAGTAGGATATGAGAAACTTTTGTGGTCGTAAAAAATTCTAAGATAACCAAAGTAGTGAAGTAGAACTATATATTATAATGACTAAAACATGTAATGTTAAAATTCAACGTTAAAATTACGGGATCTTCAATCCATTGTTTCCATTCTTTTTTCTCCAAAAGAATAGAATATTCCAATTATTTACAGTACATTCTTTCCCATGTAATCTCATTTATGACCATTACAATTACCAACTCTTATTGCGATAAATTTAGCTTAAGTCAATTGTTTGTTTGTTTGCAAGAAAGTTTATTTATTTGAAAATTGAAATCTCAAAGCTTGGTACAAACTTTCATCTGCAAATTATTTATTCTTTTCACTACAGATTTAATATTGCATCCAATATAAATTTATGTTCTATACTCTCTTTCTATTAGGCTACTTGAATTACTCGGTCTCGCAATAGGCCACTGCAAGCACAAGATGTCAAATTATTTTAATTTATTATCTATTTTAAAAAATAATGTTGATCACGGTAGAAAGTAGAAAATCTATCTTATATATCATCACTATTATACTTATTTTGCTTTCTCTACCTAACCATATCATATTCGGTTAAAATAGCAAGCGAATTAAAATTAACAAAATAATGTGTACCTATTAACAATATTCTTCTGACTGAGTGATAACAGTATTAGTAATTCGAAGAGGTTCAGTAAAGCTAAATAAAAATCCAAGACGCAGAAGCATTTTGGTACTATAATATTAGTCGACGAAGAGGTAATACAATTTTTAATTTTTATTATAATTCTTACTTATTCATATTGCCTTTGTTAATGATATCATTTGTTGGTTAAGACTTTAATAGGGGAGAAATATCCAAGCAACCCCTTTCAATACTCATGTGAAAAAGTGAAAGGACTTCTTTAAACCAAATAAGAGCTAATATATTATTAATGATTAATTAAATCGTGTCAACCCTAATAACACTTCGGTGCACAAAAAACTTGAAATAACTTTTACTAACAACACTATAGTAAAGCAATCAGTCAATGACATTTCCACCCAAAAATATTTCAAATAATTTTGTATCCTTATTTACTATTTTTTCAATCTCATACATTTTAGATGTAATTTTTATTTTATTAACACACAAACCACTTATTGGAGAAGGATAGACCTGGAAAAGAGAGTGCATATGAAAGGTAAACTAAAATTACACGCATAAAATATAGTTACACACATGAAAAATATTTTCGTGCAATATATAAAATTATCACTTAGTTGAGATACACTTCATTAGATCATAACTCATAAAATTAAAATAGTAAAATATCATATTTATTAATTAAACTTTAATTATTAGTTTTTAAAAGTTCAAACGATATCCAATAATTTTAACCTTGACAGGGAAATTTACCCTACGACGATCCACATTGACTTTTCACAAATATTTATACTTTTCCTTTCATGTTTAATTATTTACTCAAAATGTTATTTTAATAACACTTATATTATTTTAAAAAATTATGTATTACATAGCTCAGCATACACGTGTCGAGAAACTAGTTAAAAGTAAATACCCCTGCCTAGCAAATTTTACTGATAGCTATAATAAACTGCTAACTAAAATGAGATAAGACCATTGTCTGAATAACATAATATACCTCTATTCATAATATGAGAATTTGGTTTTCTAAAAGAATAAGATAAGTAATTTTTTAAAACAAGTTAAATTACAGTAATTTGTACAAAAATTAATATATACTGCAATAAACCTCAGGGAGTATTATATTGGTAATGTAAGGTTGGTAAGCTCCATGTAAATCTAAATCAACCTAATCCTAGACTCCTACAGCCAGCAGCATTAATTTCCAAACTGCATAAGCAAAGCCACTCTTGGGACGTGCCCAATTAAATTAATTAAAGTAATAATCTGTAGATAAAGTAAAGCAAATTCTTTATACACTGAGTGACGGTGTACATTACTTATACTTCTATATAAATTGGTAATGAAGCTTAATTAGTTGACACAATTAGGCTGCAAGCTCCAATGGCAAAGAAGGAGAACAATCGCGCTGATCATGAGCAGCTCCTACAAGCTGAAGCTCAAACATGGGACTGCATTTTGAGTTTCGTGCGTCCTTATTGTATAACATGTGCAGTTGAACTAGGAATTCCTGATATTCTTCACAAAAATGGCATTATGACAATTTCTGACCTTGTTGCGTCTCTACCTAATCTGAACCCTTCTAAAATTTCCTTTCTCCCCATTTTAATGCGAATTTTAGTTCATTCTGGCCTTCTTCATTACCAAAAAGAAGTAGATGGCTATTCAGTCACAAGTGCTGGCTCTCTTCTCGTAGAAAATGAACCTTTTAGCAAGAGGTCAAATTTCCTTTTTAGCCAAAATCCTATTGCGTTAAAGCCATTTTTTTCCTTGAGCCATTGGTTACAAGATGATCTTCCCACTGCCTTTGACACAACGTACGGGAAATCCATGTGGGATTATTGCGCTGAAGAGCCAAAATTTGGTCATATTTTTAACGATGCAATGGCTAGTGATTCTAAATTGATATCCCATTTATTGATTAATTCTGAGCAGTGTAAGCATGTTTTTGAGGGTTTAACGTCGTTGGTAGATGTTGGAGGTGGCACTGGAACTGTGGCTATGGCTATAGCTAATGCTTTTCCAAGATTGAATTGCATTGTGCTTGATCTCCCTCATGTCATTGGTGACCGAAAGGGAATAACGACTGGGAACTTGGAGTTTGTTGCTGGGAGTATGTTTGATAGCATTCCTTATGCTAATGCAATCTTACTCAAGGTATATGTTACTTTACTTTTCCTAATTTAATCATTTTTCAGGTTCCTTCCGGGATATCCAATAAATTTAGAACGATACAGAGAAAATTAGCATGACCAATGCGCAAGGATATGACACACACAAAAATAATCGAATTTTTAAATAAAAAAAAAAATCATTTTTCAGCGTTAATTTTACTGAACTTTACATGGACTATAATAAATGAAGTCACAAAATAATTTCTTTAAAGTTAAAGTAATTAAAGTTATACTCACTATGATAGCAAAGTCACAGAAAATATTACCCTATTAATTAAAGTTTAATGACTTTATAATTATTATAGTGGGTAGTGTTCAATCACTCTAATATAACCAAAAAATAACACTAATTCTGTGGTTATAAAGAGTAACTATACCCCTATAAGTGAAATCGTTGTGAATATGGTTAGTAACAATATTCCCTTGAGATATTACTGTAAAGTTTAATCGAAAATATTCCTATACTATAATTACTTATATTTCTTTAGCATACGGCCTTTCCATTAATCTCCAAGCGTAAGGGTAAGGCTACGTACATCCTACCCTCCTCAGACCGCACTTGTAGAAATCCACTGAATTGTTATTGTTGTTGCATAATTACTGATATATAGCTGTAACTCCATGGGTAAAACAGTTTATATTGCACAACTGGAGTGACGAAGACTGTGTGAAGTTACTGAGGAAATGCAGAGAATCAATTCCAAGTAAAGAGAAGGGAGGGAAAGTGATAGTCATAGACATAGTAATGGAGGATTACTCGAGCAATAATATTAATGAGCAGCTTGTTCAAGTACAGCATTTAATGGACGTTGTCATGAGGATTACTCACGGTGCCAAAGAGAGAACTAAGACGGAATGGGAAAAGCTTTTCCTAGATGCTGGTTTTAGTGAATATAAAATAACAGCCAATCTTGGCTTCAGGTCTCTAATTGAAATCTATCCTTAGACAGCATGGTTTATGGATCATATCTTTAATTAACAAAATAAAATGAATCTTTGTCGCAGTTGCTTGACAGTCCATTGTTTCTTAATTATAAGTTGATTTTATGGGTGTATTTGGTTTGATAGAAGCACACTTTTCGGAATTGTGTATTTTCATTGTTGTGGGTGTGTTTTTATTGATTCAGCAATGTATTTCTACAGCTAATGTCGAAAGGCTTAAATTTGTCTCAATAAAATTAGAAATTGTTGTTCCATTATCACCTAATTTGACCCAAAATTTAGATCTAGATTTAAATATTAGATTTTTCTAATAGAATTGAATTAATTAATCTTAGCCAATATTAATATCCAAAAGATTGTTCAATTGATTTCGTGGCAAAATGTCACAAGTTCCATTTAAATAGCAATAAATGTGTAATATGGACAGTATTCAATGGCCCAAGAACAAAGAGAATAACATTAGATAGTAATAAATAATATATAATGGTATTTGTGTAAATAAATGCAAGTGAGGTAACCGAAAATGGGTGAGATTCTGTGATATTCATCCTAACAATGATTAATGATTGATGAGCCTTTGAATATTCGTATTCTTCTTGGATCCTGGGAGAAAAGTTAGACAAAGATTTGAAGAAAATGTGTATATTATATCGTATGTAATAAAGCAACAATCTTAAGAGAATTGTCAATATTTTGTTCTTTACAATGAGTGTCCAATCCCCCCTCTACAGCCACATATCTTTTCTCTTTATAAGGGCACGTTTGCCACAAAAACCCTAATAGTACAGATCGGAGGAATATTCACTTGAATAGTCTTATCATTAAAACTAGTGGTTACTGTCCTTCTAAAGGGAGTGTCCGTCCTTGTTCCTCTGTTGAGTCAGCTCGACCTCGTCTTCGTCCTTCGTCAGATCACTTCGACCTCGCCTTCGTCCTTTGTTGGGAACACATTGATGACACGTGGCGGCTTTCGAAGGCTCTCTTAGTATTAACTCGACCCACATATAATTAGGATAATTTTAGCCTATACACTTATCACTAACAGAGCTCCAGCATGATAGAATGAAAAATCATGTCTAAGTTTTTCCGAGGAAACATATCTATATTTGCTCATTTAACGTATGACAAACTATCATTCATTAGGAAATTAAGGGCAAAACATGAAATTCTTTTAGACATACTAATAAGATTGACCAAATATCAATAAAAGGCAAATTTTATTGATAGTCCCCAAGGCATTCAGCTGCTTGGATCGCCTTGGGTAGGGTATCTACCTTTTGCTTTGCAGTTCCATACGGGCATAAGATTTCAATGTGAAGAGTTTGATGTCACGTATGTTTAACATGAGCGCGGAGAATTCCCGCACGTAGTCCCGCACTGATTTGGTCTGGCGGTGCTCCTGTAGCTTTCTCCTTGCGTTGTATTCAACATTTTCGGGGAAAAACTATAGGCGTATGGCTGCCTTCAGTTCTGCCCATGTCCCGAGAGCATCTTCACCGGCCCTGATGGCTTCGTACTTCACCCGCCACCAGAGTTTAGCATCACCCTGAAGATACATGGCAGCAGTTGCTACCTTCTTAGCTTCTTCTAGGCCCCCAACAGCATCGAAGTACTGTTCGATGTCAAAGATGAAGTTTTCCACTTCCTTGGCATTCCTAGCTCCACTGTATGGCTTTGGCTCAGGAATTTTCAGTTTTTGTGTCGCGGAAGCGGGGTTCATAGCGCCACCGATTTGGTTTCCACCTCCTCGAAGCAGGCCCTATAAAGCAGCATTGACAACATTGAGCTGGTTTGTCAAGTTGTCAATAGTTTGTTACATGGCAGTCACCCTGTCTGCCTCTTGTGCCCTGTAGGCTAAATCCTCGACACGCTCCTATTGGAGTCCCTCGAATTTGCCAAAAATTTCGGCTACCTCTGTGGCTGCTGTTTGCCGGTCTCCCTCGGAGTCGCGACTGATGTTTTCTATGTCAACTTCGGCCTGGAGCACTTTGCGGTCCAGGTCGTCCAACCTTTGCACTAGGCTGGTTCTTAGTTCAGGCACCGTATCCACGATGAGCCGTAATACATCAACTGATTCTTCAAGGGCCGCAATGCGGTCCCCATGATTCACCATGGTCAGAAATGGTGGTAATAGCAATGCGTTCCCTCGTTCGATGTCGAGCCTAGGCTCTGATACCAACTTTTACGTAGTGCATTCTTGAGATTCCTTGGAAGGGCGACGTAAGGCTAAGCAACTAATGTTAGTGCAGTTATTGTCTGCCAACTGAGGTCCCCTCCGTACGCTAGACGAGATTGTCAGTGCCGTACGGAAAAACCAAAGTCAAGAGGAATTGAGAGAACAGAAATGAGGATTGAGAATGAAAGAAAGCTTGATTGCATTAATGAAAGCTATTACAGAAAAGCAACACGGTGTCGAGGGGGAGAGACACTAGTACAGAGAATTGTTTGCTTGCTAGAAAGTTTGATTGCTTGATCCCTCCTAATAATGCTTAAAAAAATAAACCAAAGCTACAAGACTAGACTTGACTAAGCTAGAGAAACATAATGGAAGTACATGAAATAAAACTATCCTATATTTACAATGAAAAGGACTTAGTTTTCTACAAGGCAGAAACAGGTCAGTTGTGAGCAGCATTGTCGTTGGAATCACGGTCTGCGCGCGCGGTGCTGTTAGCATCTGCCTGCGGCTGGGCGCTGGCGAGGGATATCGGTGGGGCGGCAGAGGCACATGCGCGCTTGTCACTTGGCGCAGCCAAGACCACGGGGTCGTCCGTGGCGTTAGGCGTTGGGAGGCTTACTAGGACGCTACGAGGCGCGCCCAAGGAGTCATGGGGCATGGCTGGAAAGTCGCCCATGACATAATGCATGCGTTAATAGCCTTGGTATTGCTAATATCATGGTTTATTATGTATTAGTTATACATAGGGGTGTTCATGGTTCGGTTTGGATCGGTTTTTCCCGAAAAAGAAACCAAACCAAGTAAGTCGGTTTTTCAAATATTAGAACCAAACCAAACCAATTAAGTCGGTTTTTTCTCGATTCGGTTTATGTCGGATTTTGTCGGTTTTTCGGTTTTTTCGGTTATTTATCGGTTTTTTTCTTAAATATACGACATACACTACCAAACACATATTTCGGCGACCACATTTTTAACGTAACACTATCAAATCAATTGCCCTTTTAGAAATCTATTATTTATCAAGATATATTGATAATAATTGAATTAAATAGTGATGAATAATTTAAGGACTCAATTAAAAATATATTATTTTTAACATGAAATGGATTCTTACACTTAACAAAAGAAAACTACCAATCAAATTAGAATGTAAAGGTAAAGAACTATACTAAAAGTGCAAACTATTAACATTTACCATAAAAATTTTGAAACTTTGTATAAAAATATACATATATATATATATAGGTGTAATAATAAATTTGAAATACTTACTCCTATAGTCGGTTTGGTTCGGTTTTTTTCGGTTTTTTTCTGATTAAAACCATAACCAAGCCAAATTTGATCGGTTTTTAAAATTCAAAATCAAAACCAAACCAAACCAAAAAGTATCGGTTTTTTTTGGTCGGTTTGGTTTGGTTTTCGGTTTGGTTTTGTTTTTCGGGTTTTTATGAACGCCCTAGTTATACATAGGATAATACCAAATAGGTTGTATAACTAATACTTATGTTAGTAATATATAGGTTGAAAAAGTGTACCAAACATGAGATTAGTAATGCCAAGAGCTAATGCATGCATTATTTTCTGTAACGCATCCTACCAAGCGACTTACATTACTAATATATCCGTGAGGTTTATTGCAGTGCACATTAATTTTTATACAATTACTGTAATTTAACTTGTTTTAGTAAATTACTTTTCTTATTCTTTTAGAAAACCAAATTCACATACTATGAATATTTACTTTTAAGTGGCCTTATGGTGTAAATTTTTTTTTTACACTAGTACGTCCATTTGTTTTTTGTGATCAAAATGCGTCGAGTTTCCGTAGTCAACTATGGAAAATTTATATTGCTTCAATTTGTCATAAATATTTGGTTGCCGCATTAAAACTGATTCAGACAATGGTCTTGTCCCATTTTAATTAGCGGTTAATTATAGCTATCAGCAAAGTTTGCAAGGCAGGGGGCGCCAAACCCACTTTAATTTATAGCAAGATGCTTCCACCGATTTAAGAAAGATATTTGTACATTGTAGGTCACTACTAAAATAGTATTTGCATTAATATTACTATTTTTGGTTATTTCAATAACAACAAATTTTATAACAAATTAATGTAGCATATTCAAACAAAATACCATTTTCCTTTAATAGTGTGTAACTCGCGTAACTCTTTCACAAGATTAGGGATTACATGTATTATCTTATTCCTCTTTCTTTCCCATTTATCATAAACTATATCACATCTCTTTACTATTCAAAACCTTAGCAGCCACCCTTGCTCCACAATCACCTTTCCATCGTGAACGTTTCCACCGTGGCTAAAAATGCTTGAAGAATATTAAAGAAAAACTAATATGATAAAACATAAAATTAACATACTAGAATATATACAGTAAAATTGGTTTATAATAAATGGTCGAATGATAGTATGACAAGTGGAACCGAAGACAGATAAAAGGCGAATCAAGTAACAACTAGTACCGGAAACAACAGTTGCAATTGATATCGGATAAATTCTGAAGGGAGCATGGTCAACGGGAGCAGATCCAACGTTTGCCATCGGATAACATTCAATGAAGAATATTACCTGGGATTAAATGGGCAGCCGTTGCAGATAATAATTGCATTCATGGCCTGTCGTTACATATTCATCAATTGCTCCTTTATTATCATTTAACTGGGGCTTGATCCTAGGATCTTGTTTCCCTAGGTATAGCTATAAATAACAGGCTTAGCAGCCAATGTAAGGCATGAAATTCTTGGCAAAGCACATGCTGTACTTCATTTTCATTCTCAACTAAACAACTTTATTTGCTTTTTCATATTACTCTCATTTCTGCACTCAGAGACATTGTGTCCGGAGCCAGGCTTGTCAACTTTTTCAATTCCAATTTCTAAGTCTTGCTTTTAATCTTATTTTATTATCATTCTCGGATCAAATCAGTTTGGTTGTCTATAAATCACATAATAAATTTAACAGTACCGTTTTGCGGGTAAATAATTTTGGGCCCACCGTGGGGCTTAGATAGTTGCGCGATTGCTTTGATCCTTATGTTTACTACTAACTTGTTTGATTTTGTCCTTAGCAAGAAATCAAAAATGGCAGCTAATGACGTTATCGTCACACACAACATTAAGGGACACGAAAATTTGCCTCAACAAGAAGATTCACTCAGTGACACCCGCAACGAATGGGATGAAGCAACCCAGTTCGTGAAGGGCAATACCCCAGGCATGTGCGGGAGATAACTTTCGATGATACGGAAGAGGAGCATGTCGTGGAAACAGTGAAAATATTGAGGGAGCAGCAGAAGGCCATCATGAGTCGCCTTTCAAGGTAGGATAGGTACTGACAGAGTTGAAACAAGCGTTGTCAGGCGCTTCCAATAATGCAAACGCAAGGGGCCCGGTTCCTACTGGTATTCCAACAAATCAAACGGCTCAAAGAGTTGATAACAACACCCCAAGGGGTAAGGTCGGTTTCGACGGTGTCGAAGGGACCGGCAGTGGATCTGTCGCGACCCGGAATTCCCACCGTCGGGTTCGTGATGGAGCCTAACTTTTCAGAATGCTAGGCAAGCCAACAGATAAAGGTTTAATACGCTAACCACTATCCAAACCAGTAAATAACAGTAATTAAACCAAAATAGAGTAAAGAAGTGCGGAAATCCATAATAATCCAAGTACTAATACACGACTACCCAAGATCTGGTGTCACAATCCACGGACTTCTAAGAGTCACTACAAATACTGGCTGAAAGAAAATATAACTGTCTTTGAATTTAAAAGAAAAACAGTAAACTAGAATAACTGGAAGGGGACTCCAATGTCTACGAACGCCGGCAGATCTACCTTGGGTCTCCTGTTGGACTGAAGGCAGCAACCCAACTCAGATCAACACGGTCCAGTACGAAATCTGCACAGAAAGTGCAGAGTGCAGTATCAGTACAACCGACCCCATGTACCGGTAAGTGCTGAGCCTAACCTCGGCGAAGTATTGACGGGGCTAGGACAAGACACATATATAATCCTGTGTAGTTAAGCAATATACGGGCATAATAACAAATAATAGAAATTAAACACATAATAACGGGAGGGGGAAAAACATGCTGAGGGGAGTACGGGATCATGAGAATAGAACATTAAAGAGACACAGCAAAAACAAGTGCACGGCATCACCCTTCGTGCTTTTACTCTCGCCCTCACCATAACAAAGGAAAAATGATAATAAATATAAAATGGCACGGCATCACCCTTCGTGCTTTACACTCTTCCTCACATGATAATTAATATGCATTGGCACGGCATCACCCTTCGTGATTTACACTCTTCCTCGCATGAAAATAAATATGCAATGGCACGGCATCACCCTTCGTGCTTTACACTCTTCCTCACTCAAACAACAAAATAATAGCAACCGGGCAATAGAATTATTAATAACAAGCCCCATTTCAATATTTAGTTCCACATCGTTAACCTCAACTTCGAGTCAATACTCAACAAATATCCAATTCCAGTAAAACATGATAAGAATTGTTCAACATGAAGAATAACCAGTTTAAGCATGAACAATACGAATAAAGAATGCAACAATCATAAGAATGATACTCACTCGCATGCTATGACCCGACAACAACGTATAGGTACTCGTCACCTCACCTATACGTCGTACTCAACAACCAAACACATAGAAAATAGACAACAATGCCTAATCCCTCAAGCTAAGGTTATCAACAACCCTTACCTCACTACCACGGCCAAATTCAAAGCTCAATCACCGCCTTTCCTTTTACACTAGCCTCCGGGCCAATAGAATCTAGCAAATACCAATCAAACAATTCAATTTAAGCCTTAGGAACTACCCACGATTGCAAGGAATTCAATTTAGGACATTTTGGGAAAAGTCAACAAAAGTCAACACCCGAGCCCGCTTGGTCCAAATCCGAAACTCGAACCAAAACCCGATTACCCATTCACCCCCCGAGCCTGGATATACAATTGGTTTTGGTATTCGACCTCAATTTGAGGTCTAAATCCCCAAATTTAGAAATTCCTAGTTTCTACCAAAAAATCCCCAGTTTCACCATGAAAATCCTAGATTCTAGGTTGAAATCTTGTTATAAGAAGTGAAAGATTGAAAGAAAAGAGTTAATAATCACTTACCTATGATTTGGGGAAGAACTAGCCTTTGGAAAATCGCCTCTTGAGGTTTAGCTTTTGAAAATTTGGGAAATGAATCAAATATCTCGTCTAAGTCCCTTTTACACAGTTGCGAAGCTCGCAAATGCGAGAATGGTATCGCAAATGCAAAGCTGTTGCATTTCTGCTTCTGTCGCTAATGCGAACCAATTGGTCGCAAATGCGAAGACCCCTTCCCTAGACATACTTCGCAAATGCGAAGGGTTGTTCGCATTTGCGAACATAGGCTGGCCCAACTTCTCTTCGCATTTGCGATGAGAAGCTCGCAAATGTGACCTCATCAGTAGTCGCAAACGCGAACCTTGACCTCGTATTTGCGAGGTCTGAGGCCTGCAACAAGTTTGGCAAAAATTTCTAAGTTCCAAATTGCACCGTAGCCTATCCGAAACTCACCCGAGCCCTCAGGGCTCCAAACCAAACATGCACACAAGTCTAAAAATATCATACGGACTTGCTCGCATGATCAAATCGCCAAAATAACGCCTAAACCACGAATTTAGCACCAAATTGCATGAAATTTTCAAGAAAATTTCAAAACTTCTGTTTTCTCAACCAAAGGTCCGAATCACGTCAAATAAACTCCTTTTTTCACCAAATTTCACAGACATGACTTAAATATTATATTAAACCTTTACCGAGCTCCGAAACCAAAATACGGGCCCGATACCAACGAGATCAAATATTTTTCAATTTCTTTAAATCCTTAGATATTCAGCTTAATAATTTTTAACAAAAATTCATTACTCGGGTTAGGGACCTCCGAATCCGATTCCGAGCGTATGCCCAGGTCCCATATTTTACTACGGACCCTCCGGGACCGTCAAAACACGGGTCGGGGTCCGTTTAGTCAAAATGATGATCGAAATCAACTAAAATCAACTTTTAAAGGCAAAAATTATTATTTTCTCAAATTTTCACATAAAGGCTTTTCGGAAACGCGCCCAAACTATGCACGCAAATTGAGGAGAAATAAAATGAGGGTTTGAAGGCCTCGGAACCCCGAATTGGGTTCTAAAATACAAGATGACCTTTCGGGTCATCACAAGATCTAGTAACAATAATGGGAATGAACCTTTCAAAGCCGAGCTCATGATATTTATGAGGGAAATGAATGAAGGGATGGATCAGAACGAGAAGGAGTTTCACGCCAGAATGGATCAAATTCCAGGCGTACCACCAGTTTTAAAAAGGCCCAGATTCGAAGAAATACACACAATTACCATTCAAACTGAGAGCAGCGCCAGAGTTAGTTTCGAAGAGGTTCAAAATTCCGGACATATCAAAATACGATGAGAATTCGGATCCACTCGAGCATATCATGACATACACCACGACTGTAAAAGGGAACGATCTGGCTCTATACGAGATAGAATTAGTCCTATTGAAGAAGTTTGGTGAAACCCTCACAAAGGGCGCCCTGACATGGTATTCACTATTATAGAATATTCAATTGACTCATTTGAAATGCTTGCAGATTCATTCATTAAGGATCATACCTGGGCCAGAATGGTCTAAGCAAGGAAGGCGGACATATTCAGGATCGCACAAGGTGAGTTTGAATTATTGCGGGAATTCATGATCAGATTCCAAAAAGAGAGGATGCTGCTACCCGTTGTACCGGACGAGCGGGCAGCGAAGGCATTCACAAAGGGTTTGAATCCGAGAAGCTCTGACACCTCCCGAAAGCTGAAGAAAAGCCTGCTCGAATTCCAAGCGACCACATGGGCGGATGTCCATAACTGTTATGAGTCGAAAATAAGAATAGAAGACGATTAGCTCGGGTTCCCGACATCATCTAAGGGACATGACCGAGACAAGAACCAGGATAAGTTCAAAAGCTATTTCGATAGGCGATCGTCTAAAGGTCGTTTCCTGCCATACGAGAGAACTGAAGGCGTAGCAGAAAAGGGTTCCGGTCCTCGGACAAGTTCGCTCCCGATAGAAGAACCAATCGTGGCCGGAGAAACAGGTCATTAGACAAAAAAAAAAGGTATCACGAGCCTGGGATTCCACATAACCAAGGCTATCAGATTACAACTTCAACATCAGCATAGTGGAGTTGGTGCCAGCGATGAGGAATATCAAGGAAGCGCGATTCTCAAAGCCAATCAGATCCGACCCCAGCCAGGGGGATCCTAAATTATAGTGCGAATATCATGGGACTCACGGCCATAGAACTGGGGACTGCCGGCTTTCACTCTTAATATGAACTCAGCAGGACTAGTGTTTTTACAAGAAATCTCTAGCCAACCTTCCTGCAGGAGATTCTTTCTTAAAATTAAGCCTACTAGGACTAGATAGAAATGATAAGATAACTCAAACAATTTTTTTGTTTTTAACGCCTCCTAATTTCCAGGAATTAGTCACTTCAATAGTCTTTGATGGTTATTTGGGTATCCAAAGGACGAACGAGATGGATGTTTGTTGTCCCAACCATTCTTTTAGTCCCAAGCCCGCTAAGGAAATGGGGAAGAGATGGAGACATTATTGAAAAATGGTATCTCAAGGAGTTCTTGAGAGACCGAGCCAAGAAATATTATGGTCGTAGCCAGGGCAATGCACAACCTTCGAAGGCTACGGGAGACTCCCCCCAGTTGACTATCAACGTGATTTTCGGACGGAATGAAATCAACGTTGTAACCTTCTCGGGGGCCAAGAAGACAAAGGTATCAGTGACCCATAGCAAGAGACTCTGGGAAATTGTTGAAGATGACATTACTTTCACGGAGGAAGACGCTGACCAACTTCTTCTTCTTCCACATAATGACTCCCAGGTAATCTCTCTTAATGTCTTAGATTTTCAAGATTAAGCGTGTTTTGGTTGACCCAGGAAGCTCAGCCAACATCATTCAATGGAGAGTGCTGGAATAAGCAAAAATAACTGAAAGCATCATTCGGCAACAAAACTCCTCGCTGGGTTCAACTTGGGAAGTGTGACAACCCAAGGAGAGATCCTGCTGCCCATGAACGCCGAAGGGGTAACCAAGACCACCTTATTCGAAGTGGTAGATGGCGACATGGGTTACAACATAATTCTCGTAAGGCCATGAATACATAAGATGAAGGTCATGCCCTCGACATATCATCAACTGCTGAAATTCCCGACCCCGAAAGGAATAAAGCAGATAAGAGGAGAACAAACGACAGCAAGAGAGATGAACGCGATGTGGATTTCCAACAACAAATGGAAGGAACCTAGCAAATAGAAATTACAGGAACCGACGTCTTCGCCCTTGCCAAATGAAGATGATAAATGCGAGGAACCGTCAGAATCCAACCAAGTGTTGAGATACTTTCAGGAACCGAAGGAGACAGATGCAACCAAATCCACTGTAGAAGAACTCGAGCAAGTGGCTTTGTTCGAAGAATTATTGGAAAGGAGGTTTCACTTGGGAACAAGACTCAATCCCGAACTCAGATCAGGATTTATTAATTTCCTTAAAGCTAACGTCGATTATTTTGCATGGTCGCACTCGGATATGATAGTTATACCATTTGGAGGTGGCCGTGCATAAGCTATGCCTGGATCCAAGCTTCTCACCGATAAGGCAAAAGAAACGCCCGATAGCTGATGTTAGAAATAGATTTGTTAAAGAAGAGGTAACTCAGCTACTCGACATCGGTTCAATTTGGAAGGTAAAGTATCATCGTGGTTAGCTAATATAGTTATAGTTCCGAAGAAAAATAACAAGTTTAGAATGTGTGTAGATTAACAGACCTTAAATAAGGTGCGCCCTAAATACTCGTTCCCATTGCCAAACTTTTATCAAATGATTGATGCAGCGGCCGGGCATTAGTTAATGAGTTTCCTTGATGCCTACTCCGGGTACAATCAAATCAAGATGAACCCGGAGGATCAGGAAAAAACTTTGTTCATAACAAACTTTGGCATATATTGTTATAATGTGATGCCATTTAGCTTAAAAACGCCAGAGTCACTTATCAAAGGCTCGTTAGTTAGATGTTTAAGAAACAAATAGGCAAAACAATATAAGTATATATCGATGACATGCTAGTCAAGTCTTTGAGTGCATGTGATCATTTGAAACACCTCCAAGAAACCTTCGATATCTTGAGGAAACATAACATGAAACTCAACTCGAAAAAGTTTCCATTCAGGGTTGGCTTCAGTAATTTCTTGGGGTTTTTGGTCTCGCAAAGAGGAATTTAGGTAAATCCCGATAAAATCAAAGTCATTGAAGACACTCCGAACAAGCTAATGAGTGTAAAGGAGGTATAGAGGTTCACTGGAAGGTTGACCGCTTTAAGAAGGTTCATCTCAAGATCCTCGAAAAAATACCATCATTTCTTCTTACTTCTGAAAAAGAAGAACAATTTTGAGTGGACTCCCGAATTCCAGCAGGCACTGAAAGATTTAAAAGAGTACCTGTCCGGCCCCTCGTTACTATCAAAACCGGGGGAAGACGAACAATTTTTGTCACGCCCCAAACCTGGGGAGGCGTGGCTGGCACCCGGTGCCGTACTGGCCCGAGTGAACCACTCTGTAACTCCTTTTTTTCTTCTAACTATCATGGGCCAACATGGCCACAACTTGTAATGTATAACTATAAGTGGAAAAATACTGTATTACTGAATTATTTTTCTTACAACATGAATGTATATGGGCCGTCAAGGCCTATGACATACTATACAAAATAAACCTCTGTCTACAAAGCCTCTAAGATTATTTGACATCAAATGGGACAGGATACCGGCCTACCCATAAGTCTGTAGAAAAATTCTGACATGATGACTCATAGACCCGGCTGTACTCCGAATGAGGTGGAGTCTTACCGATCCTTCGCTGAATGCTATTCTCGACTACTATGAGGCTTGTCAAACTGATTATCTATACCTGCAGGCATGAATACAGCGTCCCCAACAAAAGGACGTCAATACGAATAATGTACTGAGTATGTAAGGCAGAACTGCAACATAATAATAAGTCAACACTAATTAAAGACATGGAAGAGACATGGAGTAAAGGACTCAACCTGTAAGTCTGGATAGCTCGGTAAATCACGAAATATCTATAATGTCATGCATATGCGTATAAATGTCATGTAATGCATATGTCTGTACGTACATAACATCATCAAGCCTCTGAGGGCATCCCATCATATTATCTCGGCCACTGTGGGCAAAATCATCATCGTATACCAGCTGATCAGGTGGTGATGCGTATATAACGTCGTAACCTTTTCCCATATCCCATATACATATACATATACATATACATACATATATACGCGTATATAACACCGTCTGAGTCATGGGTAAATGCACATGTATAAATGAATGTAATGCATAATGAAGTAAGACAATATGATCTCTTGGAATGTTATGAGACCCATGAATAAACAATATGGTAGTAGGACATATGGGGAATCAGGAACATACTTAGATATGCTTGAATATCACTTTATAGGAATGAATAATGTAGATATCCTTAACTTCTAAGAGTAGAACCATTTATGAAATAGCATTACGTTTACGTATCGTTATTTGGGTCATGCCAAAAAGAAGGAAGGATTAGCTTTAACATACCTGAGCCGATTCTCTTGAGAAAGATTACATGGTACTATGTCCTTCTCGTTTCCATCCTCTTACCTTAAAAGTAAAGGAGTGTTGCACAAGCAGAACTATGTGAGCAAAAATGAACATCCAAACAGTGGTAGCACTAACTGGCCCCCAGCCTAACCACGTAAAGCACTTAAAATTCCCTAAACATGATATGGAGTTCACCCTGCTAACTCCCTCACCGTCTAGGACCCGAATCATCATGAAACAATAGCAGATATGATATGAAAGTTCTGGCACACCTCCTTTTTCTACCCCGCACAGGGTATAAGGGAGTTTTTCCAATTAAAGTGACAAAATCGAAAACGGGATTATTTATATTTAAGTTCAGAGTCGCCACGTGGGATAATTTATGGTGTCCCAAGTCACCGGTTTTAAAATACCAAATCGAGGAAGTTTGACTCTATTTCAGTCCGCAAAACATAGAAATCCAGGTAAGGAATTTTGTTAACCTGGGAGAATGTGCTAGGCGTTCCCGGGTTTCGTGGTTTTAGCACGGTCGCTCAGATATTATTATTGGCCTAATTATCTGATTAATACATATTTTATACCTATTGTGCATTTTTAACCATTGACCGCTTTTAATGATTTATGGAATTATTTTCTGGAACAAGGCACGATTGGCGTGCACTTGTCGTTTTGGTCCACATTGCGAATCGTGTCACGAGAACCGTACCCACGATCTACAACATGTTTAATTTATTAACATTAGTAGAAATTGTGGTCGGGTCACATAAATGTACCCCCGGATTTGGAAATTATGTATGACAACTACGTCACGGGAACCGTACCCGTAACTATGATGATTTATTATAGCGCGCCTAAAGCAAACTACGAAGGTTCATATTTACTTCTTAAAGCTAATTTGAGATTTTTGTTATTGAAAATCGTAAACTCACTTATTCTGCTTATACATTCTACATCAAGGTTTAATAATAGATCAGAGAATCACAATAGAAAACAAACTACATACACATAAAAGATACAAGTTGAAATCTAGACCCTAAACTACCACAAATTGCTATTACAATAATCAAATTGAATCCAAAAGTCAGTAAGCACGTAACATGAGATGTCCTAAAGGGTGATTCAGATGATACATTCAGCAGCTAATAGGTGCAGGTGACTGATGCTGCTGGGAATGAGCAGGTCCTAGTGGGTTAATCTTGTTATTTCCCATAACGAAATCAGTTCCCTTCATATTCTTAATCACACCATGAATAAGATAATAAAAGATCAAGAAATGAACCTGAAGAAGAAACTTTAATTAATTCTACCCGGAATCTCTTCAAACAAGTGCAAAAATGAAAAATAAATCAAACTGAATCAGCTACACAGCAACAGGAACGACACCGAGACCGCGAACCAATGATGAATCTCGAATCGGCAACTGAACGACGACCTCAAACCGTTTCCAACATCTCGCTCCAATGAAGCTTAGCAGAAGAATGTGGCGTTGTGCAACTGTCTTCTTTAGGTATATAGAAGAAGATGAAGGAGAAAGGCCAGCTGGAGTTCTCGCCGGAGATGGCAGCGGCGGCGGCTGGCTTTTGTGTGAGTTTAGAAGCTAGCTTAGGGTTCTCTCATGGCTGATCATGTTCCGTGTGCAGAAGAAGAAACAACGACTCTTGCAGGTTGAAGAAGATGAGCTCAAGGGTCGTTGGTCTTGGTCTGGTTGTTGGTTGTAGCTCAAGCCATGGAGGGGAAGGAGTAAGGTTTTCGCCGATTTTTTGGATTGGAGAAGAAGAAGATCGCCTGGGTTTTTGGTTGTTTGCAGCTGATCTCTTAACCTTCGACTTAGGGTTTTTGTGTAGGGGTTTTCTCAAAAATAAAAAACGGCTGAAACTTTTTAGGCTTCTAGGGTTGCTTTTAAGTGTCTTTTTAGGGTTTTAGGGGTATTGGGCTGGGGTTATTATGGGCTAGGTCAGAAAATTAGGCTTAATAAATGGGTTGTTTGAGCCCAAATTTTATTCTTTCTCCGTGAACAAGACTAAAAATACTACCTCATTTACTAATTAATCCTACTTAAGTAAAATAACTATTAAAATAAGACTAACCGTTAAAACAAACCTATTTTTTGGTATTTTTTCAAATATCATACTAAAAGATAAAAATGGAATTAGATTAAAATCATTGCAAAAATTAAAATAATATTCCTAAAAACAAAGTGGAACTATTTTTGTATTTTTGAATTTTATGTAAAGTAGATAAATTAAAAGTAGCTAGATAAAATATTAATTAGCTAAATAAAAGAAAATATTTTTGTAATTTTCATTTTTGTGATAAAATAAAGTAAAAGAGTCAAAACTATCTAGAATAGCGATACTAAACCTAAACTAAATATTTATGCTAAAATGTGTGAAATCTCGGGGAGGGTCAAAAATGATATGTCTACAGCTGCCCTTCTTTGACTGGAAACACGAAGTATTTTCAGACAAAGAACGACGAGACAGGTTTTTTGACCTGACCCTTATTTGGAGAGACAAAAACTAAAAGAAAGGGGAATGTGAGCGAGCCCTGGTATCTGAGCTGCCTACATATCCTTGGCTATAAAGGAATCAGGCCACGTGTAGTTCATAAGTAGGAACAGTGATGGAGTATACCGAGGTGGAGAGCCGATTGTGGTGCCGTTCCACCGAGGTTCCGGTCTGCGGTCCTGTTATTACATCAAAATCAAAACTGAAAAAGACTAACTAAGCCTGTCAACTATGAGTTACAAGACTCCTATCTATAAGTCTTCTGAAGCTTGATCTTGAGTCTTGAATGGTTCTTCATGCAGACTTTAGATTTGAACCTTGACGCTTGCTAGCTGCACGTGCTAGTTCGTTCTTCTTCAGCTTTTNCTAAACCTAAACTAAATATTTTATGCTAAAATGTGTAAAATCTTGGGGAGGGTCAAAAATTACATGTCTACGGCTGCCCCTCTTTGACTGGAAACGCGAAGAGTTTTCAGACAAAGAACGACGAGACAGGTTTTTTGACCCGACCCTTATTTAGAGAGACCAAAAACTAAAAGAAAGGAGAATGTGACCGAGCCCTGGTATCTGAGCTGCATACATATCCTTGGCAATAAAGGAATCAGGCCACGTGTAGTTCAGAAGTAGGAACAGTGATGGAGTATATCGAGGTGGAGAGACGATTGAGCTGCCGTTNGGCGTCCTAGATGTCAAAAACTTGTAAATGTATCCCTTGTTACTTCCAGGTGGGCATCTGATGCAAAAACTTGAAATGTATTCCCTTGTTATCCAGGTGGGCGCCTGATGCCAAAACTTGAAATGTATTCCCTTGTTTTCCAGGTGGGCGCCTGATGCTAAAACTAAAAATGGATTCCCTTGTTATCCAGGTGGGAGCCTGATGGTAAATCTTGAAAAGTATTCCCTTGTTATCCAGGTGGGCGCCTGATGCAAAAATTTCAAATGTATTCCCTTGTTCCAGGTGGGCGCCTGATGCTAAAACTTGAAATGTATTCCCTTGTTTTCCAGGTGGGCGTCTGATGCAAAAACTTGAAATGTATTCCCTTGTTTTCCAGGTGGGCGCTTGATGCTAAAACTTGAAATGTATTCCCTTGTTATCCAGGTGTGCGCCTGTTGCAGGTGGGCGCCTGATGCTAAAACTTGAAATGTATTCCCTTGTTTTCCAGGTGGGCGCCTGATGCAAAAACTTGAAATGTATTCCCTTGTTTTCCAGGTGGGCGCCTGATGCTTTATCTTGAGATGTATTCCCTTGTTATCCAGGTGGGCGCCTGATGTTAAAACTTTAAATGTATTCCCTGTTTATCCAGGTGGGCGCCTGATGCAAATAATTTGAAATTTATTCCCTTGTTTTTCAGGTGGGCGCCTGATGCAAAAACTTGAAATGTATTCCCTTGTTATCGAGGTGGGCGCCTGATGCAAAAACTTGAAATGTATTCCCTTGTTTTCTAGGTGGGCGCCTGATGCAAAAACTTGAAATGTATTCCCTTGTTATCCAGGTGGGCACCTGATGCAAAAACTTGAAATGTATTCCCCTCTTATCCAGGTGGGCGCCTGATGCAAAAACTTGATATGTATTCCCTTGTTATCTAGGTAGGCGCCTGATGCCAAAACTTGAAATGTATTCCCTTGTTTTCCAGGTGGGCTGTAACGACCCGCCTGGTCGTTTTGCCTTTTTGAACCTTGTTCCCTTAAATAAAACTTCCCGTGCTTGATTTAGCTAATTTATGACTTGCGGGGACGGTTGGTTCGGGATTTGGAAGAGTTTTGGGTGAAATATGCCCATTTGATTCCTTAGGATTTTCTTAAAAGGCTAAGTTTGACTTTGGTCAACATTTTGAGCAAACGGACCCGGATTCGTGATTTGACGGTTCCGTAGGAAAATATGGGACCTGGGCGTATGCCCGGAATCGATTTTCGAGGTCCCTAGCCTGAGTAATGAATTTTTATTAGAAATTGTTAATCTAAAGTTTTAAGGATTTAAAGAAACCAATTAATGATTGATTTCCTAGGTATCGGGCTCGTATTTTTGGTTCTGAGGCCCAGTACAGGTCCAAAATATCATTTACGACTTGCCTGTAAAAATTGGTGTCAATCCGAGTAGTTTTAGGGCGTTTTGGCCAGTTGGAAGAAAATTAAGAACTTGAAGTTCATAAGTTTGATTCATTTGGTTTTAGGGGGTGAATTCTAGATTTAGCGTTGTTTCAGGTGTTCCGAAGGTTCGAGTAGGTCCGTCTCGTGATTTCAGACTTGTCGGTATGTTCGGGCGGGGCCCGGGAGCCCCGAGCGTCAATCGGACGAGGCTCGAGTGAAGTGGAAAATTTGAGAAAGGGCTGAAGGATTGCTGCTTCTGTCATAACCGCTTCTGCGGTTCTTGGACCGCAGGTGCGAGATCGCAAAGTGATCCTTGCATTGCAGAAGCGGCTCAGGTAAGCCGGTCCAGGAACCGCAGAAGCGGCTCCCAAGCCGCAGATGCGGCCTGGAGACTGCAGATGCGGTCCTAGCTCTTTGGCCCATTTTCGCAGATATGCCCCTTTTTCTCGCAGATGCGGGACCGCAGATGCGGAAATCACTGAACCAGTGAGGTTCATTAAAGACGGGTTCCAAACCCATTTTTGACACTTTTCACTCTTTCATTTGCGATTTTGGGAGCTTTGAAGAGAAGGTTTCCACTTAGCATCAAGAGTTTGGGATCGTTCGGCTCCGAATTGAGGGCTTGGACTTGTTCTTGGCATTGGAAGTGCTGAGTCTCCTTTCTAACCTTGTAAGAGGGAATTGTCCCCATAGGTATAATTGTGGGGGCTACGCACGTATTAGGTGACGTGAGTCCGTGCGTAGCGACTATTATGTTAACTCCGGGTAGTCTAGGACCCATAAGCATGCTCTATGTGATATTCTCGTAACGTGACGATAAATTCGGATTCATATAACTATTTGATTAAGAAGAATGAGACTAGTGAATGAACCTTATACTGTTTGGTCTTTTAGAAGAGAATATTTGGTATCCCTGCGTATAGCTACTCCTCATATATTTATTATCGTTGCTTGTTGATGCGCTTATTTATATTTGACCGTGTCGCAAGGGTGATTCGCGAGCGGGGTAATAGATGCATCTATGGTTCGAGCCGTTCGACCTCGGGTAGTGCACAATTTACTTTTATGTTGAAACGGGCCGTACGTCCCACGGTGCTACTTGCGCATGTTTTGCTTAGCATTTTTCGCAGAGAACTGAATTTAATATCTGCTTGAGATATAGGTGAATATCCATGATAATACATGGGAAAGAACTGTTAATCCATAATTATTAAATGCTAATAACTTGTACTATCCATGCTTGATATAAGTTTTCCTCACATTATTTGACCCTAGTGGGTGTCAAGTCGACCTCTCGTCTCTACTTCTTCGAGATTAGATGGGATACTTATTGGGTACATATTGTTTATGTACTCATACTACACTTCTGTACTTAATTGTACAGGGTCTGAGGCAGGTACATCTGGCTATCAGTCGTGTGCGCATCTCTGAGCGGGTTCGAGACTTCTACGTGAGTTGCTTCTCCTCCATGCCGTTCAGCAGCATGAAGAAGTCTTTCTTATGTATTTTTGCTGTCTATTCCATTTCGGACAGTAGGATAGTGTGGCTCTTTTGTATATTCTACTAGTTGCCCATGCTCGTGACACCAGGTCTTGGCACACACATTAGTAGACTGTATTATTTTGGGTTTGTATGATTATCAAGATTTTATTCATCGTTTCTGATTTATTCCAACTTAAAGAATTATTTTAAACTATTTTGAGGTAAAGGTGACTGAAAGTTTAGCTGGTATTTTCCGCGTCGGCTTGCCCAACAATGGCGTTGGGCGCAGATCGCTGCCAACTCCGCACTACTAAAAAGTATCAAGAGAGGGTTGCAATAGATTTTACCCGATTTTGGGTCAGGATCGAATCCTCAGAGAGCTAGAATTGGAGTCGAGTATCTATCTAGTTTAGGAATGCGTATGTGCTCTTAATTACACTTCTCAACATTTTTGGGATTTTCTTTATAATTCTACTTTTAACAAACTACAAATAGTAAATTAAGCTAAGAGTTAAATATTGCAGGTTGTATCTAATGGTTTAAAAGGCACTAGGGTAGTGACTTTAACCTAGGTGGCCAATTGACGGGTACTTGCATCCAAAGCACGATTGACATGATTGGGAAATATGTTATAACCGTTGCTCGATACTACCCACTCTACACCTCTCGGTATAAAGAGTGATTTTGTCCAATTGACTTTCTCAAGACCAATTGGGTATGCATATTTGTCCAAGAAACTAGGGTTCAAGTCGGGTATTACTCTCTCGAGGTTTAACTCTTTAATTGGGACTATCAAATCTCTTGAGTCCATCCCAATTCCTTGTTGAGTCAATTTTGGAGACTTAGGCTCTCTTTCTCAAGAAGAGCCCAAGTCCACTTAGCACAAACTAGTATTTGCAACCACTAATTCATAAATTAAACCATAAAATTGACCCAAATAACAAATACCCATAGTCAATCTAACCTTAAATCACAACACCCATCAATTACCCACACTAGGGTTGAGCCACAACCCTAGCTATTAGGTCTAGCTACTCATACTTGAAGAGAAAATCAGAGAAAGAGATGAAGAGAAAGACATATTAATTAATTACTAAAGTAAATATGAAGATTCAGAGATTAAAACTACACAAAAGTGCCCAAAATAGCTAAGAAAAGTCGACCCACGAGCGCAGCTTACGTAATATAATATCTAATGTCCTAAAAATGGAAAAAGAATCTATTCATACTAGGCTGAAAAATCTGGACAAAAATGCCCCTGCCGGGTTAGTGCGGACCGCACAAAATAGACCGCGGTCCGCACTGGGCTTTGGCCTTCAAAATTGATCTCTCTGAACTTGGGCTCCGCGGACCGCACAGAAAGGACCGCGGCCGCGGAGGCTTCTAGCGCGGTCCGCACAGAGTTGACCGCGGACCGCGATGGCTCAAAACTCTGAAAAGTGATCTCTCTGAATCTTCACACCGCGGACCGAACAGAATGGACCGCGGCCGCGGTGCCTATAGTGCGGACCGCACAAAATGGTGTGCGGCCGCACTACCTTGAAGCCTGGAAATCAGCTCTCTAAATCTTTCAGTGCGGACCGCACAAAGTGGTGTGCGGCCGCACTGGGCCTGTTCTGCATGAGATTGCCTTGTTTTTGGTACTTGTGCAAGTTTCACTCCTTTTGAGACGATCTTCGACATTTTGTCACTTTGTTGATCAAACCTGCAATCAAGCACAACTCGTAAGCCTTTTGGGACTATTTTGTATGAATATTTGATCAAAGCGTGAGCAAGAAGGAGTATAAAATGCGTCAAAATCCCTAGTTATCAACTCCCCCAAACTTAAGCTTTTGCTTGTCCTCAAGCAAACAAAATAAGACCCACCCCTTTAAGGGAAAATCCAAGAAATTTTCAGCTGTCCTAAAGTTACCTCAACTAGCATCAATTGGGACTAACAATTGCCCTCAATACAAATGAACCATTAGCAACATTTACTCTTTGAGAAACCATGGATCAAGTGCGACACAAGAGCATCAAGAGTTGACTCAACACATCAAAGAACTCTTTCAATTACTTTGGTCATTGTGGAACCCAAACTCACACATCCTCAACTCTCCCTAAGCAAACCTCACCTTTAGAATAGTGGCCCGCAAAACGAGGTTAATGGAAATTCACTAATCTCTCTCAAGAAAAAGTCACAGTCCGGCTCTAGGTACCATATGCTTGCCCCTTATGTGAGTACCTACTAATGTAAGCTTCATTCAACTCAAGATCATATAGGGCTTTTGTGGAGACATTGTGAAGGCTTTTGGTTCAGGGTAGGGAATGTTTTGGTCTAAGTGGGTTCCATCTTCCCTTAAGCACTTCTTTTGATTCATTTGGCATTCCTTCACTTGACTCTTTGAGTTATTTTTACTTCTTTATAAGGGGTTAGAGAGAAACATTGTCACTCTTTCTTATGCATTTCAAACCTTTTCTCCTTTTTTCAAGTTTCCACACCTTTCATTCTTTGCTTTTCTTTGAATCCCTTTTTATTCTTTTTCATATTGAACTTTCTTTTTGTCTTTTTGCTTTTCTTTCTTTTTCATTGCCTTTCCTTTTCCTCATTTTTGTGCCTTTTTACCACTTTGTTGCAATCCTCGTCTCTCCCCCCAAACTTATACTTTTGCCATGTGCTAAAGGAAAGATCGGGTGCCAAGAGAGGGTATCTTTTAGAACAGGTATAGGCTTGTATCATGGTTCATGAAAGAAAAAGGTCTAAGGCTCAAAGGGGTTAACTAGGGATCATATCACTGGTAGGTTATGGAATTGTTCAAACTATCATTTGGATCAAGGAGAGCCTATAATCATGTGTCAAGTCAAAATTCACCTAGGATTTCGCCTCAACAAACATTCAGGGCAAGTTCTAGATTAATGGCTCGGGACTTGGACTTGTAATTCAATTGCTCACCACACAAGCTAAGGGATTGCTAAAGACACGGAGTCGGGGGCCCACAACGACTTTAGATAAGATTTAAGCTCACAATGGTCCCGAAAAACCACTTGATGATTATCGGCCAACACAAGAGTCTCAAGGTCAAGACTTTTACCATCCTAAACACAATAATTTATTTTTGACCATAAGATCAAAGGCAAATGTGCTAGGCCCAAGTGAAGCTTTGCTTGAGGCACCCTTAACTACTAACTACTAAAAACCAAAAAGAAAAAGAAAAACATACTCAAACCCTTAAGAAGGTTGTCACGCCATCCATCATTGGGAAGAGCCACCCGGTTCACACAACACTCCACCTTTGGAAAGAACCGTGGCATTAAGAAAACCAAAGGCTTATTGCAAACTACGAATCACAAATAAGAATCTAAAAACGAAAAAAAAATTGCGAAAAATAGAATGAATATGTACAAGAGGGGATTTGAATATACAACGGATAGGATGAATATATACAATGATATGTAACTTTATATACAGACCCAAGTGAAATCAAAATGCGATAAAAGTAACGAAATATCAGAGTTATATATAGACCAAAACCAAAAAGATAAAGAAAGCATAAAAATGTAAAATATATACAATCATCCAAAATGTAGGGCCTACCCCCTCAAATGAAAGCTAGCGTTGTCCCCAATGCCAACTAGTAATAAAGCATCAAAAATAGGAGGGAAAGGATATAGAAGACTCCCTAAGGCCTGTCTGTCTGCATAGGGTCATGTGGGGTCCCTGGGTCATCTATGCGCTCGGGAACCTCAGACTGGTTCCCTGTGGTCTGCTGCTCTGCTGCTGGGACCTGGGCCTGGACCTGGACAGGCTCTGGAACTGGTACATCCTGTGGCTGACTGGAGGAAGTCTCCTGTGGGTCCGCCAACTGGATGATGGAATCATCGGCTCTAGGAATCATCCTCCTCCTCTTCGGAGGCCTCTGTGACTGCTCCGGCTGTGGGTGAGCTGCTGGAAGTGGGTCCTCGAGCAATAGGTCTAAAGGCAGGTGATCTGCCTTCAGTCTGTCAACATCTGCATGCAGCTCCTTCACGGACTCCTTGGAGGCCCGTGTCTTCCTTAGCTTCCTATTCTCCTTAGCAAGCTCCTTGAGATCCTTGCCATTTGAATCCACTTCCTTTGAGAGCGCAGCCTGAGTGTCGAGGATCTTCTTCTGGTTCTCAAGTATCTCTTTGAGCGCATCCTCGATCGACTGGGGTACCTGTGGGGCTGGGGGAGCTTATTGAGCCTCTATAATGGTGGTCAAGATAGACAACTTGGATGACGCTGTGAACATCCAGTTGGTAATACTGGCAAGAGCCTGGCTCAGTCGGTGGGCAGTAATGGGATGGGCCCGGGAAGATGGAATCTCCAGGCCTACTGGTGGATGGATGAACAAGAATGGCTGTGGATGTGGATGGACCGAGAGGGATATCTGTGGAGGTGGAGGCGGGCTCAACAGGAGCCACTACCACAACTGGCTCTTCAGACTGGCCAGTTGAAGCAGTAGTTGTACCTTTGAAACTCTTGCTCTTGGTGTTATCATCACCCTGCATGCTATACCAGGAAAAAGAAGCCTTCGCTTTGACTTTGACATCGAAGGGCTTCTTGTCCTCTTTCAAGTCCCAGAAGTACATAGTGAGGGTGCTGGGGAAGGGATAGTTCCGGTCATGCTCCGCACCCACGATGGAGATAATCCTCGACATCACATTCCCCACATTGATGGGGTACCCTGCCATGATAGAAGCCACCAGCACAGCCCGAGGAAGAGGAAGGGTCTGGTCATGTGTCGTGGGGTCCAACTTGCTACACACAAAGGTCTCCTATCCCCGTGCTTCAAAATTCAAGGTCCGTCTCAATATCTTGACTCCAGTAGTCAACCAGTCAGGGGTGGTACCTGGGATTGCCAGGTACTGTGCTAGCCAGGGACGAACCTCCTCGCCCATCTCCAACTTTGCCATGTATAAAGTTTCATCCTCCTCATTGAAGCCAAGGTATTCGTTGAGGAACTTCCCGTCAAATAACACTGTTTGATTCCAAACCTTGGCCACTTTGGAGCCCTTTTTGATGTGGGCTACATTGCAATAAAACTCCTTCACCATGTGTTCATTGGCATCTACACACTCCTCCATAAAATGTTCCCAACCCACTCTAGTCCTAAACTGTCTTTGCACATTGGGGTTGTGGGGTAGAAGATCTCTATCAATGAAGCTCCTTTCGGGTATCAATTTTCTCACCGGCCACCACTCCCTAAATTTGTGGTACGCTACCTCACTCACGAACCTAACTCGCCCAACCTCCGGCTTCCTTGTTCTATCTACACCCCCAACCCTTGGTTCTCCTCCTTCTGGAACTTCCTCATCTCCCTCTACTTCCTCCTCATCTCCTCCTTCACCCTCTCCAAATAATGAAGCTGTAGGAGAGGTGGAGTATTCCCCACTACCTACTGCTGAGCCCTCAGACGACTCAGAAATCACAGTAGTTGGTGCTTGGATAGTGGGTGATGGTGGAGGGGTGTCTCTTAGTCTGAACCTCTCCGGCCAGTTTTCAACATATTCTGGCACGAAGTCTGAAGAAATGTCCCTTGACGGTTGATACTCACTCCCCGAGGAATGGGAGGCAGCTCTATCAGCAGATTTTATTAGTTTTCTGGTCCTTTTAATGTTTTCCCGAGCTTGGGGAGTGAGTTTTATCATCTTCTTCTTCCCTCCCTGGGAGGATTCTCCTCTGCCCGGTTGTTTACCCCTTTGTCTCACCATTGTCTGCAATCACAGTTCAAACAGCTTGTTAGTATCAGTGTAATCAGTTAAGAACAAAGTAGCAAAAGCAGAACAAGAGTTGTTGCAGACATGTTGCAGAAGTACCCAGTGCGGACCGCACAAAATCAACTGCGGCCGCACTGGGGTCTCCGCGGACCGCACAAAACCTACCGCGGTCCGCACAGGTGTGGGGTTCCAAAAACATAGCCTCTGAATCTCAGCAGTGCGGACCGCACAAAAGCAACTGCGGCCGCACTGGGGCATCGCGGACCGCACAGAATTGACCGCGGTCCGCACAGGTTGCCCAGATTTGGCACTAAACTAGGGTTTCCAAATTTTAGATTTTAAGCTCAATTTTTCACCTAATTAGTGTCTCTAAATGATTGCCCAGTCCATTATACTAACTAAGTCCACATGAATTAAGATTTAAACTAACCTAGCATGGAAATTTAAGACAATAGGGGAGGAAGAAGACCTAAAAGCTAAGAAAAACAAAAATTAACAAAATTAAACAAGTAAAAGGAAGATTGTGGTACCAGATAATGAGATGAATTGAAGCAAATACGTTCCAACAATTAATTATGAGCAAAGGGTGTGATGAACAGTGTTTTTCTTAGGTCTGAGAGGCACAAGTGCGAAAAGAGTAAAAGGAGGCCCCAAGGGTCTATTTATAGAGAGAACCCTGGGGCCCAGTCTCACCTACCAGTGCGGACCGCACAAAATGGACCGCGGTCCGCACTGGGCTATTTTGTTCAAGTTTGAGAAGGCAGCCCTCTGCGGTCCGCACAAAATGGACTGCGGCCGCAGAGGCCCACCGCGGACCGCGCAAAATGGACTGCGGCCGCGGTGGCAAACTTCAGAGAACTCACTTCTTCACCCTCTGCCAGTGCGGTCCGCACAAAATGGTAGTGCGGCCGCACTGCAAACTTCAGAGACCTGTGTATTTTTTCAATTATGTCTTGCACTGCATCAACTCAACCCTGTAACATCTCACAACCAGTTAGTCCAAAAATCATTCCTATACTACAAAGAAAATTAAAGAAAACAAGAAGAAAAACACATGGGTTGCCTCCCAAGAAGCGCCTGATTTAACGTCGCGGCACGACGCATGTTACCATCCAATCATTTGAAATGACCAACAGCCAACACATGGCTATCATCAAACTTCCCAAGATAATGCTTGACACGGTGCCCATTCAGTCTAAAAACTTCCCCACTTTTGTTCTTCAAATCAAGAGCACCAAACGGGGTCACACACACTACTTCAAATGGTCCACTCCACTTTGATTTCAGCTTTCCCGGGAACAACCTTAGACGAGAATTGAATAAGAGCACCAAATCTCCTACCTTGAACTCCTTGCCCCGAGTGTATTTGTCATGAAGGTATTTCATTTTATCCTTATCAGGGACGAACTGGAGTAGGCATGGAACCTAAATTCATCAAGCTCATTGAGTTGCTCCACCCGAAGATTAGCAGCTATATCCCAATCAAGATTCAACTTCTTCAAGGCCCACATGGCCTTATGCTCCAACTCCACTGGTAAATGACATGCTTTCCCAAACACCAACCGGTACGGCGACATACCAATTGGGGTCTTGTAAGCGGTCCGGTAAGCCCATAGAGCATCATCTAACTTTTTAGACCAATCGGTCCTATTGGCATTGACGGTTTTGGACAAAATGCTCTTGATCTCCCTGTTAGACACTTCAACCTGGCCACTTGCTTGAGGATGATAAGGCGTAGACACTTTGTGGTTGACACCATACTTGGAAAGCAAGGCATCAAAAGCTCTATTACAAAAATGCGATCCTCCATCACTAATAATTGCCCGAGGTGTACCAAACCTTGTGAAAATGCTCTTCTTCAGAAATGCCACCACACTCCTAGCTTCATTGTTGGGCAAGGACACGGCCTCAACCCATTTTGACACATAATCAACCGCTACAAGAATGTAAGTGTTTCCACACGAGCTTACAAAAGGGCCCATAAAATCGATACCCCATACATCAAAGACATCAACTTCAAGAATGGTGTTTAGAGGCATCTCATCTTTCTTGGAAATCCCGCCCGCTCGTTGACATTGATCACATCTTTTTACTAGATCACTTGCATCTTTGAACAAGGTTGGCCAATAAAAACCACAACTCAGAACTTTCGAAGCCGTCCTCGCCCCTCCATGATGGCCACCATAGGGGGAGGAATGACAAGCCTCTAGAATGCTAAATTGCTCCTCCTCAGGTACACACCTCCGGATGACTCCGTCGGTGCAAATCTTGAACAAGTATGGCTCGTCCCAATAGAAGTCCAAACTATCCCGTTTGAGCTTCTTCCTTTGGTTAGAAGAGAGCTCACACGGGATGATGCCAGTCACAAGGAAATTAGCAATGTCCGCAAACCATGGCATATCACACATCGACACAGAAAGTAGTTGCTCATCGGGGAATGTATCGTTGATCTCTAGGCCATCACACGGCCTACCTTCCTCTTCCAAGCGGGACAAATGATCCGCCACTTAGTTTTCACTACCTTTCCGGTCCACTATCTCCAAATCAAACTCTTGAAGTAATAAGACCCATCGCATCAGTCTAGCTTTGGAGTCTTTCTTTGTCATCAAATATCTAAGAGTTGCATGATCGGTGTGCACAATGACTTTGGCTCCCATAAGATATGGCCAAAATTTTTCCATGGCGAACACAATAGCCAATAATTCCTTCTCAGTCACCGTGTAGTTCCTTTGAGCCTCATTCATAGTCTTGCTCGCATAGTACACTGGATGAAATATTTTGTTCACTCTTTGACCCAAAAACTGCCCCAACCGCAACATCACTCGCGTCGCACATGAGCTCGAAAGGCAAGCTCCAATTGGGTTCGGTAATGATTGGGGTAGTGGTCAACTTAAGCTTGAGAAGCTCAAATGCTTCCATACATCTCTCATCGAACACAAACTTGGTATCCTTTTCTAGCAACTTGCAAAGAGGATTCACTACCTTCAAAAAGTCCTTGATAAATCGCCGGTAGAACCCCGAATGACCAAGAAAACTCCTCATCTCCTTGACAGAAGTGGGGGGAGGAAGCCTTGAAATCACCTCTATCTTGGCTTTTTCGACTTCAATCCCATGCTTTGAAATTTTGTGGCCCAACGCTATGCCCTCTTAGACCATGAAGTTGCATTTTTCCCAATTTAGCACAAGGTTGGTATCTTCACACCGGGCCAAAACACTATCCAAATTTCCCAAACACTCTTCAAAGGAATCACCAACCACACTAAAATCATCCATAAAGACCTCCAAAATGTCTTCCACCATATCGGTGAAAATAGCCATCATGCATCGTTGGAATGTCGCTGGAGCATTGCACAACCCGAACGGCATCCGAGAGAAAGCAAAGGTGCCATATGGACAAGTAAAGGTGGTCTTCTCTTGGTCCTCCGGAGCGATTAAGATTTGATTATACCCCGAGTATCCATCCAAAAAGCAATAAAAGGCACGCCCCGCAAGGCGATCAAGCATTTGGAAAAGGAATGGCAAAGGGAAATGATCCTTGCGGGTCACCTTGTTCAGTTTCCGGTAGTCCATGCATACCCGCCATCCAGTAACCATCCGAGTGGGAATAAGTTCATTGTTGTCATTTGTCGCCACAGTCATCCCACCCTTCTTCGGTACACATTGCACCGAAGAAGTCCACGAGCTATCGAAAATAGGGTACACAACCCCGGCACCCAACCATTTTATCACTTCTTTCTTCACTACCTCTTGCATTGCCTCGTTCAATCTTCTTTGATGCTCCAAGGAGGGTTTTGCATCATCCTCCAAAATGATTTTGTGCATGCAGAATGCGGGGCTTATTCCCCGAATGTCGGCCAAAGTCCATCCAATTGCCCTTTTTCGCCTTTGAAACACCGCCAATATGGCATCAACCTGCATGTTAGTAAGACAAGAGGAAAGAATAACTGGTAGAGTTGAATTAGAGCCCAAGAATTCATACCTGAGGTGTGGAGGTAATGGCTTTAACTCCAACACCGGGGTTCCTCAATTGAAGGTTTTGTTAGTGGAGTTTTCCGGTTTTCAAGATCCAAAGACAATTTTCTAGGCTCATAGGAATAAGAGCCCATCCCATGTAAAGCATTGACACACTCCACTCTGCCCGCATCATCATTGGCATCCATATTCAACAATACAGCTTCCAAGGATCCTCAACATTAATCATTGCACTTGTGTCATCAATTATCACAGCCGTGACTAAATCCACAAATGAGCACACTTCGGTACAATTGGGTTGCTTCATTGACTTACTCACATGAAAGACTACATTTTCATCACCTACCCTGAAAGTGAGTTCCCCTGCTTCCACATCAACTAGAGCCTTCCCCGTAGCAAGGAAAGGTCTCCATAATATGATCGGGACCTCATAATCTACCTCACAATCCAATATCACAAAATCAGTTGGGAAGATGAATTTGTCCACCCAGACGAGCACATCATCAACAATACCCGATGGTCGCTTCATAGATCGGTCTGCCATTTGCAATCGCATGGAAGTTGGCCTCGGAGGCCCAATACCCAAAGTCTTGAAAACTGAGAAGGGCATTAAGTTGATGCTTGCCCCGAGATCACATAAAGCTTTGGCAAAGTCTGCACTACCAATAGTGCAGGGGATAGTGAAAGCACCGGGATCCTCTAATTTTGGGGCCATTGAATGTACTATAGCACTAACTTGGTGGGTCATCTTGATAGTTTCACAGTCCATTGATCTTTTCTTTGTAACCAAATCCTTCATGAATTTAGCATAACCAGGCATTTGCTCCAAAGCCTCCACTAAAGGCACGTTGATGGATAAGCTCTTCATCATGTCAATGAACTTTTTGAATTGATTCTCACTTTTCTTCTTGGCTAGCCTCTGAGGATAGGGGGTGGCCTAGGTAAAGGTGCCTTGGCTTTTGGCACAACTGGCTCCGGCATGTCAATTACGTGCTCCCTAGACGGGTTCACGGCCTCTTGAGTTTCCACCTCGGTTTCATTAATGTCAATCCTCACTTCATTGTTCACCTTGTCATCAACCACATCTTCATTTACCAAAGGAACCGCATCTTCTTGCAACTCAACATCATCATCAACTTGCTTTTGTTTTGAGGCATTCACATCACCGCGTATCCACTCCCAGTTGTCACAGCCATAACATGATTGTTCCTCCCTTTGGGTTCACTATCGTATCACTTGGTAGAGCACCCTTAGGGCGTGTATTTAAGGACTGAGAGATTTGGCCTATTTGCACCTCCAAGTTTCTGATTGAAGTATTGTGAGAAGCCAATTGTGCATCAGAATCCGCATTCTTTTTCATCATTTGTTCGAACATCATTTCAATTCTACCCATTTCATTGTTAGATGAACTAGGGCCCTGGGAAGAAAAGGAGGTGGATTGTTCGGTTGTTGGTACATTGGGGGCCTTTGAAAGCCTTGCCCCCGGTTTCCTTGGTTCCCATTGTTCCACCCACCTAGATTGTTATTGTTGCCCCAATTGTTGTTATTACCATTCCAATTCCCTTTGTTGCCTTGATTGTTTTTCTGATTGCCCCAGTTGTTGTTTTGATTATTGTTCCCCCAATTACCATTATTTTGTTGTTTATTGCCCCAATTGCCCTGGGGTTGCCATTGTTGTTGGTTGAAAGAATTGCCCCGTTGGCCTTGAAAATTGTTTACATATTGTACCTCTTCATTTTGCTCATCATAGCCATCATTTTGAAACCCATCACAATCATCATCAAATTGCTCAGAATTTCCTTGGTTTTGTTGCCTTCGGTGCCTTCTCTTGTTGATAAGCATATTCACACCCACCATGGCATTCACTTGGCGAGGATTTTGGACTTGTTGCAACTGTTCCTTAGCCAATTGGTTCATTGTAGTTGTCAACTCCGCTATAGCTTGCCCATGGTCATGTAATTCCTTATGCAAATAAATAATCGTAGGGTCACCTTGAGGAACATTGGCTCTACTTTGCCATGCGGTGGACGTGTCCGCCATCTCATCAAGAACGGCACAAGCTTCATCATACGTCAATTTCATAAAATTACCCCCAGCAAGTTGATTCACTATGCATTGATTTGTAGTGTTGATGCCCCGGTAGAAAGTTTGTTGCAACATATTCTCCGTCATGTCATTATTGGGGCATTCCTTCACCATCGTTCTATACCGCTCCCAAATCTCATGCAAAGGTTCCGTGGTCTCTTGCTTGAAGGCCAATATCTCATCTCAAAGTGCCGTCATGTGCCCAGGTGAGAAAAAGTTAGCTATAAACTTATCTGCCAACTCATCCCAAGTAGTGATGGAATGGTTGGGGCGTCTCTCGAGCCAATCCAATGCTTTCCCCCGAAGTGAGAAGGGGAAAAGCCTCAACCTAAGAGCATCCTCGGACACATTCGTCTGCTTGCTACCCCAACATGTATCCACGAACCCCTTGAGATTTTTGTAGGCATTTTGATCTGCAGCGCCCGTGAAATACCCACGCTGCTCAAGTAAGGTCAACGTCATATTGGTTATCTGAAAATTGTCTGCCCGGATTCTGGGAGGGACAATAGCACTTGCATAGCCTTGGTTCGGTAGCACCCGAGGAACCGCTCTTGGAGGTGGCGGAGGAGGGTCTGGAACGTATTCATTAGCATTGGCCTGATGGCCTCGTCGTGGTCCGGGAGGTACAAGAGGCACCTCGTCATCTCCAATGTCATTTACCTCCTCCTCACAAGCACGTTTCCAAGAGGGTCATTAGCATTTAAAGCCATTTTCGTACATGTAGTATTGACACACACAAATTAGTAACAGGAAAGAAAGAAGAACAAAACACAAAACTAACTAAATAGATAGCCAAAATTGTTAGCTCCCTGGAAATGGCGCCAAAAAGTGATCGCTGCCAACTCCGCACTACTAATAAGTAGCTAGAGATGATCGCAATAGCTTTTACCCGATTTTGGGTCGGGATTGATATTCACAGAGAGCTAGAATTGGAGTTGAGTGTCTATTTAGGTTGGAATTGCGTATTTGTTCCCAATATCACTTCTATTCATTTTTGGTTTTTCTTTCTATTCTACTATGATCAAACTACAAATTATAATTGCAACTAAATTAAACTAAGAGTACATTGCCACAAGTTGTATCTAATGGTTTAAAAGGCACTAGGGTAGTGACTTTCGCCTAGGTGGCCAATTGACGTGTACTTGCATCCAAAGCACGGTCATGATTGGGGAATATGTTATAACCGTTGCTCGATACTACCCACTCTACACCTCTCGGTAAAAAGAGTGATTTTGTCCAATTGACTTTCTCAAGACAAATTGGGTATGCATATTTGTCCAAGCAACTAGGGTTCAAGTCGGGTATTACTCTCTCGAGGTTTAACCCTTTGATTGAGACTATCAAATCTCTTGAGTCCATCCCAATTCCTTGTTGAGTCAATTTTGGAGACTTAGGCTCTCTTTCTCAAGAAGAGCCCAAGTCAACTTAGCACAAACTAGTGTTTGCAACCACTAATTGATAAACTAAACCATAAAATTGACCCAAATAACAAACACCCATAGTCAATCTAACCTTAAATCACAACACCCATCAATTACCCATACTAGGGTTGAGCCACAACCCTAGCATGGGTCTAGCTACTCATGCTTGAAGAAAAAATCAAAAAAATAGATGAAGAGAAAGACATATTAATTAATTACTAAAGTAAATACAACGATTCAGTGATTAAAACTACGTAAAATTGCCCAAAATGGCTAAGAAAAGTCTTCTCACGAGCTCAGCTTACATAATACAATATATGATGCCCTAATAATGGAAAAAGAATCTATTTATACTAGGCTGAAAAATCTGGACAAAAATGCCCCTGCAGGGTTAGTGCGGACCACGGTCCGCACTGGGCTTTGGCCTTCAAACTTGATCTCTCTGAACTTGGGCTCCGCGGACCGCACAGAATGGACCGCGGCCGTGGAGGCTTCTAGCGCAGTCCGCACAGAGTTGACCGCGGACCGCGATGGCTCAAAACTCTGAAAAGTGATCTCTCTGAATCTTCACACCGCGGACCGCACAGAATGGACTGCGGTCGCGGTGCCTTCAGTGCGACCGCACAAAATGGTGTGCGGCTGCACTGCCTTGAAGCCTGGAAATCAGCTCACTGAATCTTCCAGTGCGGACCACACAAAGTGGTGTGCGGCCGCACTAGGCCTGTTCTGCATGAGATTGCCTTGTTTTTGATACTTGTGCAAGTTTCACTCCTTTTGAGCTGATCATTTACATATTGTCACTTTGTTGATCAAACCTGCAATCAAGCACAACTTGTAAGACTTTTTGGGACTATTTTGTAAGAATATTTGATCAAAGCATAAGCAAGAAGGAGTATAAAATGCGTCAAATTCCCTAGTTATCAACTCCCCCAAACTTAAGCTTTCGCTTGTCCTCAAGCAAACAAAATAAGACCCACCCCTTAAGGGAAAATCCAAGAAATTTTCAGCTATCCTAAAGTTACCTCAATTAGCATCAATTGGGACTAACAATTGCCCTCAATACAAATGAACCATTAACAATATTCACTCTTTGAAAAACACCACGGATCAAGTGCGACACAAGAGCATCAAGAGTTGACTCAACACATCAAAGAACTCTTTCAATTACTTCGGTCATTGTGGAACCCAAACTCACACATCCTAAACTTTCCCTAAGCAATCCTCACCTTTAAGATAGTGGCACTCAGAACGGGGATAGTGGAAATTCACTCATCTCTCTCAAGAAAAAGCCACAAGTCCGGCTCTAGGTACCATATGCTTTCCCCTTATGTGAGTATCCACTAATGTAAGCTTCATTCAACTCAAGATCATATAGGGCTTTTGTGGAGACATTGCGAAGGCTTTTGGTTCAGGGTAGGAAATGTTTTGGTCTAAGTGGGTTCCATCTTCCCTTAAGCACTTCTTTTGATTCATTTGGCATCCATTCACTTGACACTTTGAGTCATTTTTACTTCTTTTTAAGGGGTTAGAGAGACACAATGTCACTCTTTCTTATGAAATTCAAACCTTTTCTCCTTTTTCAACTTTCCACGCCTTTCATTCATCGCTTTTCTTGAATCCCTTTTTATTCTTTTTCACATTGAACATTCTTTTTGTCTTTTTGCTTTTCTTTCTTTTTCATTGCCTTTCCTTTTCTTCATTTTTGTGCCTTTGTACCACTTTGTTGCAATCCTCGTCTCTCCCCCCAAACTTATACTTTTGCCATGTGCTAAAGGAAAGATCGGGTGCCAAGAGAGGGTATCTTTTAGAACGGGTATAGGCTTGTATCATGGTTCATGAAAGAAAAAGGTCTAAGGCTCAAAGCGGTTAACTATGGATCATATCACTGGTAGGTTATGGAATTGTTCAAACTATCATTTGGATCAAGGAGAGCCTATAATCATGTCTCAAGTCAAAATTCACCTAGGATTTCGCCTCAACAAACATTCAGGGCAAGTTCTAGACCAATGGCTCGGGACTTGGACTTGTAATTCAATTACTCACCACACAAGATAAGGGATTGCTAAAGACATAGAGTCGGGGGCCCACAACGGCCTTAGATAAGATATAAGCTCACGATGGTCCCGAAAAACCACTTGATGATTATTGGCCAACACAAGAGTCTCAAGGTCACGACTTTCACCATCCTAAACACAACAATTTGTTTTTGACCATAAGATCAAAGGCAAATGTGCTAGGCCCAAGTGAAGCTTTGCTTGAGGCACCCTTAACTACTAACTACTAAAAACAAAAAGAAAAACGGACTCAAACCCTTAAGAAGGTTG
>NC_031994.1:83022149-83087478 GCF_001879085.1 Nicotiana attenuata
AAAAAAAAAGGTTGTGTAAAAGTAGAAAAAGAAGAAAGGTTTGAAGTGCAAAAGAAAGAGTGACAATGTGTCTCTCTAACCCCTTGAAAGAATTGAAAGAAGTGAAACACTCAAATGAGTCGAAAAGTATGCCTTGAAGAATCAAAAGAAGTGTTAAAGGGAAGATTGAACCTAAATGAACAAAAACTTATCCTACCTTCACCCAAAAGCCTTCACAAAGACTCCTCAAAAGCCCTATATGATCTTGAGTTGAAGGAAGCCTACATTAGTGGATACTTACATAAGGGGCAAGCATATGGTACCTAAAGCTGGACTTACGACCTTATTTGTGAGAGAAAAGTGAAAACAAAAATCCATCAACCTCGGGTTGTGTGTCAATACTCTACAAAGTGAGGTTCGCTTAGGGAGAGTTGAGGATGTGTGAGTTTGGGTCCCACAAAGACAAAGGTATTTGAGAAAAGCGCCTTGATGAAATGAGTCAACCCTTGATGCTCTCGTGTCACATTTGAACCATAGTTCTTAAAAGATTAAAAATGTGTTAATGACGCATTCGTATTGAGGGCAATTATTAGTCCCAATTGATGCGTGATGAGGCTTCCTTAGGATAAGTCGGAATTACTTGGATGTTTCCCTTTGAGGGGTGGGTCTTGTTTTACTTGCTTGAGGGCAAGCAAAGGTTTAAGTTTGGGGGAGTTGATAACTGTGATTTTGACACGTTTTATGCCCATACTTGCCTATGCTTTATGTATGATTTGCCATAAAATATACCCAGAATGCTTATAAGTTGCGCTTGATCGCAGGTCTGAGCAACAAGGTGACGAAAGTAAAAAATCGGCTCGAAACGGAGTGAAACCTGCTCAAGTGTCAAAGATCATGAAAGCATGGATATTCAGAACTTGGTGCGGACCGCACCATCATGTCATGCGGCCGCACCACTGAAGTTCAGAGGTTGGCATTCTCAGTTCCAGCCATGCGGCCGCGCTGCAAGTTCACGCGGTCCGCATCACAAATATTCAGAGAGTTGGCATTCCTCAGTCCCAGCCTATGCGGCCGCACTACAAGTTCACGCGGTCCGCACCTTAAAAGTTCAGAGACCATCACAAGCCACTCATGCGGCCGCACTACAAGTTCACGCGGTCCGCACCAGTCATCATGCGGCCGCACTTCATCATTGTGCGGTCCGCGTCAACATCTTCAGAAAGCAAGTCTCAGAAGTAAAGCAACCCAGTGCGGCCGCGTGTCATCATCGTGCGGACCGCACAGACCCCGCAGGAGTATTTTTGTCCGGTTTTTCTTAACTTAGTATAAATAGAATATTTTCCATTTTTAGGGTACGAATTAGATACAGAAGAGCTGCTGCACTCGTGAGACAAAAGTCTTAGCCTATTTTGGGCATTTTTCATTGTGTTTAACGTGGATTCTTGTAGTTTTACCTTCTAGTTAATTAATATGTTCGTTTTATCTATTTCTCCTTCAATTTCTATTGTTATTATGGCTAGCTAAACCCATAAGCTAGGGTTGTGGCTCAACCTTAGTGTGGGTAATTAATGGGTATGATTATTTAATGCTTGAATGATGTTGGGTGTTTGATATTTGGGTTATTTTTATGTTTTCACTTGGATTTGGTGGTTGCAAACACTAAGTCTAGCTTTGTGGTTCTTGACTCTTCTTGAGAAAGAGTGTCTATGACTCCAAAATTAACCCAACAAGGAATTGGGATGGACCTATGAGAATAGTAGTCCCAATTAACGGGTAAAACCTCGAGAGAGCAATTACCCAACTTGAACCCTAAGTTGTTTGGTTTGTTAGCCTACCCAATTGGTCTCGAGAGAGTCAATTGGGCAAAATCATTCTTTCTACCGAGAGGTATGAGAGTGAGTGCTACCGTGCAACGGTTATATCATAAGCCCCATAATCATCATTCTCGTATTAGGAATCTCTACCCGTTAGTTGACCACCTAGGTAAATGCCACGACCCTAGTGCCTTTCTCCATCTTGCATACAACCTAGATTTGATATCTTAGCATAATTTAGTTATAATTAGTAGTTGTTAAATTGTAGTTGATAATCACAAAGAAAAATCCAAAATGATAGAAGATCAATTAGAAGCAAACTCGCATTTCTAGGCTAAACAAATATCCAACTCCCTTCCTAGCTCCCTGTGGAAATTGACCCCGATACCACTATTGGGTAAAAGTATTAGCGCCCACTCTTCCTAAGGTTGAGTCTGCTGCGACCTAATCAACAACCCAAGGAATGAAGTGCCACACCTAGCCAGGGTAGGAGAGTGAGCAGCGGTGTATAGTCCGAACACTCTCCCGAGCAGCGGTGTAGAGTTCGAACGCCTTTCTAGATTGGAAGAAGCCGGCCACCACTGCCTCATCACCTTGAGCCAATAACGACAGTAGCAGCAGTCGTAACAAATACAACAACAACGACAAAACGGTGTGATCCCGCTCGACAAAGGGAAGCTCAGGCAGGAGGCCACCACACAGCTGATGAGAATGCTGCCATACAACCTTAAGGCCGTGAACCCCAATCATGGTGGTTAACAATAAAGAAAGATGGTGAGAAGAAAGGGATGAACGAATGGAGAAGGGCACTTGAATAAAGAGATCGAGACGCCCCCATTTATAGGGGATAATGACACGGCCATCATTGCCTTTGAAATACGAATCGGCAGGCACAATCAATGCGTTCTTGAAAACTGAATCGATGGCGGTACTGTCACTTTGAAGAACGGGAATCGATAGTGCATTGAATGGCACCGAAAAGACAAGTCCATGGGATGTCCCGGTTATCGTGAAGGCTCACGTCATAGGTTGCGTCACCGGTATGATGTCGTCACGGGGAACCCGAAGAGTTGGGCATCAAAATTGTTTCCTATCGCTTCGTTCTAGGAAATGCGGAGACTATCTGTATACAGCAAAATCGAAGGGTCCAATTTCTCGTCATTAAGGCATTTCGGAGGGTCACCTCGAAGCCTCGAGGCTGCAGAGATGCGCTCGAATCTCCTTCCTCGGAGCTCATCGATGCCCGGCCTGAAGAGAATATCGGCCGAGGGTAGAGTAAAAATGGGGAGTTCTCAAAACACACGGCTAAGTCTGATAAAGTCTAGCTGGCCTACTCTGAACCCAGATTAGAGTGTCACATCTAGCTGTCCCATCTCCATATCTTTACAAATTAATGTATATCGTACCATATAAGGGTTTCCCTTCTATATAAAGGGGATCTTTACTATTTTGTAGAGGACTATTGTTGCTCCAACTATTCTACACAAAATATATGATAACTCTCTCTCTCTTTTCTCTCTAACATACTCTCTCGATATTGTTGCTCTTATTTACTATCTTCATACTTGTTCTTCATTTATTGCTTATCATTTGCCATAAAGAGCCTCCTTTAATCATATCACGACTGTTAGCCCTTCCCCGACTGCCCCTAACAGCTCGAGCCCGAGCCCAGGTATCGACCTCGAGGCCCCAAACCGACTAGCTCGAGGCCCTGAACAGCTAACCCATCGGTTCGATTACAACTCTATTTTAGCTCGCATTTCGTCCTTAAACTTCATACACATAACATCAACTGATTTACAACTAGATAAAAATAGATCACATATTTTAGAGTCACATCAACAAATTTAATTGTTATTATCATTTTCACGGTAAACAAACTCGTTTCCGAATCTTTCGCCTTGCTCCTTGCTTATTCTTGCCTTCAAAGATGTTGTCTAACCCTTAAAAAGTCGTTCTTTGATGTATTTATATCATTTATGGTTGACGTGGGGAGGAACTTATCAATCCAACTTCGAATGGGAGAATCTAGAATTCGCGTCTGCCTTCGCGCATCCCGCGCCCATGGACGCGGATTCAGTTTTTGAAATTCTTCCATTTCGTGAAGCGATCCGGCCTTTGCTTCACTTCACTATTTTGTGCCTTCACTTTTCTCCTTTTTTGTGCTTGTTTTCATGCCAGGCACAAGAATAGACGAGCTCCCAATCCTTTCATTTTTCTCCTTTTTGCAATAATTTGGTATCTTTTGCTCCATTATAATTCAAGCTCACTCCTACAAATAATAAATACCTAATGAGTATAATTCACTTCAAATATCATGTAATCTCCCGCAACTCACACGACAAATGAGATAAAATACACTTAAAAATCATGCACTTTTGGCCATTTATCAAATATTAACACAGTATTTTTAATATTTAGATGCTTACTCTAACAAAAACAAATCAAGAGCTTATTGAAGAAAATTCTTTTCAATATTTGAAAAAATATTTTTCCTTGAAAAGTAAGAACGTGACCTTCCTTACTAGTGGTCGAATGCATTTTGTTTTACAACTCTTATTATGTAATTTAATTTAATTAATGAACACTGTTGTAGCATTTAGTACTCAAAAGCTAATGAAAAAATATTTCTTTAAATAAAATACTGTAATAAAACAATAAAAGAAGAAGAACAATATTGCAGAGAAAGAGAGAGAGAGAGGAAATTCTTATTGAATTTTTGGATGATTTACAATGGGGTAAGACCCCTCTATTTAGGGGGAAAATGACCTAGCCACAAAGTAAAACTCTCTAAAAGATAGACATTCACTCAAATTACAATTTTATTCATAACACTCCCCCTTGAATGTCTACTCAATAAGTAATGTGCCTCGTTAAAACCTTAACTAAAATAAAACTCAATGGAAAAAAATCTAGAAAAGGAAAAAGAGTACACATGTTTAATAATACGCCTTTTGGTTGTCTCGTTAAAAACCTTGCAAGGAAAACCCAGTGGGACAAAACCTTGTAAGGAAAAAAGAGTACAACACGTATTAAACTCCCCCTGATGAGAGCATCATTTCACATCTTTGAGCCTTTGTATCCCAATCTTGTGCACTGCTTCTTGAAGGTTGACGTTGGTAGAGATTTTGTGAATAAATCAACCATATTATCACTTGAATGAATCTGTTGCACATTGATATCACCATTCTCTTGAAGATCATGTGTTAAAAATAACTTTGGTAAAGTCCTATATCCTTTTATGAATCCTCCCTCCAATTGGGCTATGCATGCTGCATTATCTTCATACAAAATCGCGGGTAGTTTGTCATATTTCAAACCATATTTGTCTCGAATAAGATGTATTATAGACCTCAACCACACACATTCTTGACTTGCTTCATGAATAGCGATTATCTCAGCATGATTAGATGAAGTAGCCACAGTGATTTCTTAGTCGATCGGCAAGATATGGCAGTGCCTCCACAGGTAAACACATAACCTATTTGAGATCAAGCCTTGTGTGGATCGGATAAATACCTAGGATCGGCATAACCAACAAGATTGGGACTGCAATTATTGCCATAAAATAAGCCCATATCGGTAGTCCCTTTTAGATACCGCAATATGTGTTTGATTCTATTCCAATGTCTCCTTGTAGGAGCAGAGTTATATCTTGCTAAGACATTGACTGAAAAAGTTATGTTAGGCCTTGTAGTATTAGCAAGATACATTAGTGCACCAATTGCACTAAGACATGGTACTTCAAGACCAAGTAGCTCTTTATTCTTTTATTGAGGCTGGAATGGATCCTTATTCACATCAAGTGATCGAACAACAATCGGAGTACTTAATGGATGTGCTCCATCCATATAAAACCGTTTCAATACCTTTTCTATGTAGGCAGATTGATGGACAAAAATCCCGTTTGCCATATGTTCAATTTGCAAACCGAGACATAACTTTGTCTTTCCGAGATCTTTCATCTCGAATTCTTTCTTTAAATAATCAATTGCCTTTTGGAGTTCTATAGGAGTTCCAATAAGGTTTATGTCATCAATATATACGGCAAGTACAACAAATTTCGATGTTGTTTTCTTTATAAAAACACATGGACATAGGACATCATTTATATAACCTTCCTTTAATAAATACTCACTAAGACAATTATACCATATTCGCCCTAATTGCTTTAGACCATACAAAGATCTTTGCAATTTGATTGAAAACATTTCCCGGGACTTTGAATTATTTGCGCTAGGCATTTTAACCCCTCGGGAATTTTCATGTATATCTCATTATCAAGTGAGCCATAAAGGTAGGCTGTAACCACATCCATTAAATGCATGTCAAGCTTTTCATGGACAGCAAAACTAATAAGATAACGAAACGTTATAGCATCCATAACGGGTGAATATGTCTCTTCATAATCGACACCGGGCCTTTGTGAAAATCCTTGTGCAACAAAGCGTGCCTTATATCTTTGTACCTCATTTTTCTCATTCTTCTTACGTACTAAGACCCATTTATAGCCAACAGGCTTACCACCATTAGGTGTTTGGACTACAGGCCTAAAAACTTCACATTTTGCAAGTGAAATCAACTCTGATTGGATTGTTTCTTGCCATTTTAGCCAATCACGTCTTTGTCGACATTCTCCAGCAGACTGAGGTTCAAGATCCTCACTAACTTGCATAATTCTAGATGCAACATTATATGCAAAGACTTAATCCACCACTATATCCAATCAATTCAAATCTGTCTCAATATCGATTGGAATTATTGATAGTTCCTTATTTTCTTGAGTCTCAGGCTCAGTGATTTCCTCATGATTCTCATGAATGGTTAAATCGTGGATTTCTTCATGAGACTCTTTCGTAGTGTCATCTTGCACATTTCTTTTTCTTTTTCTAGGATTTCGATCCTTAGAACCTAATGGTCTGCCACGTTTTAGGCGTGTGTTTGCCTTGAAAATGGTAATTACAATTAAATTTGATTTTGTGATTCTAAAAATACATGATTTATTTTAATGCTAGTTTCTAGGTGATAGATGCTAAGTGTGAGACTAGAAAATAAGATGAGAACTCGAAAGCAGTATGTTTAAGCAAACCGAGTGGCTGGTAATCGGGGCCTCAAGCCAGGTTATACGCGGCCTCGAGGTCGAGCTCGATCCTAAGCTATGGATAGCCGATGAAGGACTAACAATTTTGAGGGCTTTGATGAAGGCTCTTTATGATCAATAACGAACAACAAATGGAGAACAATTAATGAAGCACAAGAAATGTAATAAATGTAAGCAATAGAATCAAGGGAGAATATGTTTAAGTTAGAGAGCAGAGAATGTTCTTGTTCTTGTATTGAATGTTGTGTGTCATCTCTTTCTTTACAAAATGACAAGGGTCCCCCTTATATATGAGGGGGAATCCCCACATAGTACAAAGTGCATTTATTACAAAGAAATATAGCTAGTATAGATATTCGCTAGTTTGGTATAGACTAGTGCTTCTCTTGCAGGTTTTGTCAACTTTGATCATGCGCCTTGGGAACTTCCCGCTCTCCCATGATAATCATCGATTTGCACTACCCCGAGGTCGAGCGTTAGGAACCCTCAAGGTCGAACCTCAAGCCATGCCTCGAGCCTTTGGAGACGCGCTTGCGAAGCGTTACAACGGCCATAAAATCGGGCCTTCTGATTTTAACCGTATACAGATAGTCCCCACATTCCTTAGAGCTTATATCCTCTTTGACGGAGATCCTAGAGGTCGGGCACCACCTCGAGTCTTAGATGATATTGATGGCTCCTTAGAGCCAATAATTACGATAGCAAAGATCATCGAGATTGGACACCATCTCGAGGCTGGATCGATACGGGAGTCTCTGACTCCTCGAACGTTGTATGACAGCTTCACTTGTATGGCACGGCCATGAAGCGCCCGGGATGGTCCCATCGGTACACTATTCCAAAAGTGATAATGGCCTAATCGGAATTAATTGGCCTCTAGAGTAGGCGGACAGTCGCCGCTTGCTCTATATATGAGTTTGTTTCCTCCCTTTTTGAAGATTCCGCTATTTTGAGCCGCTATCCCTTTTTGCAGAGTTCTTCTTCCTTGCGTCAACCTTTCCATCATTTTAATTCAAAGTTTTGCCCGAGTTTCCATTTTCCTTCTCTTTATCATAGCCATGGCTGCTACGTCCAAATCCGTTTACCAAGAAGAGAAGGGTTCCGCCTCTTTTTCTCACTCAATCGGTGGTATACCGCCGGCGTCTGGCGAGCCAACCTCAAGATGCTTTGTCTCGAAGAGGGACCTTTTGTTAGAGAGACCTCCCCATGTCGAGGGCCATTGGGATCATGCATCAAGGTTCACTTCATTAATAGCAGAGGAACACCTCGAGTCAGTGAGGAGAGACTGCGGATGGGGAGAAAAGGTAGTACTGCGGGTACCTTCCCCGGAAGAGAACATCACGGCTTATACAGAGGGGTTTTTACACGTATACACGTACCCCTTCACGCTGGTACCTCTCGATAGAGTCGTGCTTGACTTTCATCGAAGATATGGGGCTACCCTGGTACAGGTTCACCCGTAGTTCTAGAGGATAGTGCTGATGATGAGGTTCTATATGGAAGAAGCCGGGCTCGAGTTCACCCTTAGCCATTTCATCAGATTGTACCGACCCTTTCATTGCCGAGGCCGATAGTTTTGCAATGCCGATCCACCACTCCCTTTGTTGTCGACGATGAAGAAGATGGGGATCGAGGGTGGATGAATCGATTCGTCCGAGTAAGGACTGTCAATGTTATCCCCGTGGAGTTCCTTCCATTTCCCGAGAAATGGAATGTCATACGTAAGTGGTACACTTGTGTTTTTATCATTTTTGCTCATGGTGGATATGAATTCTGTAAAGACGCTTTCCTATTCTTTTTTTCCGCAACCCCATGGATGCCACACGAGGTCCCCAACCTGACGGATTAGGCTCGGAAGCTGGCAGCCCGCTAGACTTGTGATGAGCATAAGTGGCAAGATCTATCCAAGGGTAGATGGGAGGCGAAAAACCATGGTACGTGTTGTGTAGTTTGCTTTCTTTGGAGGGTACTTTCCCCTGTGCGTACTAACTCCGTCATTGCAGGCATTGGAGAATTTCCTGAGGTGAGATCGTGTTCCCTCGGAGAAGAGGAGGGGTCATCGGCTTCTCGACTGAGGAATAATAACAAATGGAAGGAACCCTCACAGGGCGGAGGTGCCCATAGCGAGATGAGTCCTGCCCGGAAGCCCAGAGAAGATGTATCTGCAGCACCCGAGACTTCTGGCCTTGCCAAAATGGTCCCTCCATTTCCGCCGTCTTCCCTTGCCGTTGAAGGTACTTCGAGGGACAAGGATTTTCTGACGCCGTCTTTTTCTCCCGTCGAAGGTACTTCGAGGGACGAGGATTTTCTGACGTCGTCTTCTTCTCCCATCGAAGGTACTTCGATGGACAAGGATTTTCTGTCGTCGTCTTCTTCTCCCATCAAAGGTACCTCGAGGGATGTTCGGGGCCAGGGGCCTCCTGACTCAAGTGAGATCTCGGACAATCACCATTTATTTGGTAGCGGCTTTACTGGGGCCAATAAGACCAGGCCAGTGGATGTGCGCTCGACCTTCGAGGAGGCTCAGCGGTTCTGCTAAGTGGTGAGTTTTTGTCAATCGTATTGGTTTCCTGATTTTGTGCTTTTGTTTCCTTACTGAGCTCTTTTTCCATAGGCTTTTGACAGGCTTAAGTCCGAGCTGCTTCACGGGGAGGCCAGGTTGCGAAAAGCCTTGGAAGGGGAGAAATCCCTCAGGCTCCTTTGTGATGAAATGTCAGAGGAGTTGGTATACCTGCGGTACGAGGCGAGTCGGAGCCGGAACTACGAAAGCTATCTCGAGGGACGGGTAAACTTTGTTTCGAGGGGGGTACATGCTTCTTCTCTTTTTTCGGAGATTGACATTTTGATACTTCAGTTGCAGAGGAAGATGGAAAGCCTGGAACACCTTTGGGGTGAAGTTGGTCAAGCCAAGCATGAGTGTACTGATCTAAAGGCTCAGGCAGATGCCCAATTTGTGGCCAAGAAAAATGCTTTGGCCAAGGCTTCCGCCCTCGAGGTGCAACTCTGAAATACTCGTGAAAGCAGCTCGGTCCAAATGAGCATGATTGCAAGGCTCGAGTCTGAGCTTTTGAAGATGAAGGCCGAAGTTGTGGACGCCCGAGCCGAAGCTGAAGGGATCCGAGTTAAGGCGGACAAGAAAGTGGTTGTCTACTTAAAAGACGCTGCCGATGCCCGAGCCGAGCTGAGAAAGGCCTCTGATAGGGAGAGCATAAGCAACGAGTATGCTCGATTCAAATCTCGGAGGGAAACTCTCGAAGAGATTCATGCTAGGGGATTCGATCTCTCGGAGGAGATAGAGCAGGCGAAGGTGGACGAATATGATGCCAAGTTTCTCTTATATGATGCCGGAGATAATAAGGAAGGGGCCGACGGGCCTCAGTCCCCGAGGGGAGCGTAGACTAGGCCTTGCTTTCTTGATTTTTTGTATAGTGTTCTTGGAGAACTTTGTAAATGGAGCTTTGTACATATGTATAAAAGGAAGCCTTTTGGTTTCACCTTTCATGTATTTTCCTCTGCTTCCGTACGTCTCTTCTGTTTTGTATTCATATGTCTGTCGATGTTTTTGGCCAGGTGAACTGGACTTTGAGGTAAAAAACCTTTAGGTTCGTAAATCGGCACTGAGGCTTGTTGGGCTGGCTCGTAGGCTCTTACGCATTTGCCCTTAGGCATTTTTTAGTTAACTGTTTCGGGCTCTTTCTTCGAGTCGGATTTCGACACAAGCTTACTAACCCTCTTACGCGTTGGGTGACCTCTAGTACAGGCTGGCGACAGTGGCTCTTACGCGCTGGGTCTGCACGACCTTTTATACGGGCTGGCGACAGTGGCTCTTATGCGTTGGGTCAGCACGAACTTTAATACGGGCTGGCGACAGTGGCTCTTACGCGCTGGGTCGGCAATACCTTTAATTTAAGTTGGCGACAGTGGCTCTTATGCGTAGGGTCGGTACGACCTCTAGTATAGGCTTATTTTCCCTCGTTGAAGTTTTTTATGTTCGTCCTACTCTTTGACGGTTTGATAAGAACCTCGATTGTGAGCCGTTATACGACGATGGGCAAGCACCTCGGGAGATTTCGCTCAATGGCCGAATATTTCAAAGCATGTTGTTCGGAGCTGACATGGTCAAAGCTCTTTTGCTTATGCCGAGGGTAACGTGATTATCCGGTTCTATTCAAAGTATTTTCGAAGTAATTTGAAGGCATGTGAGTTTATTGGCGATGGTCGGGCGTCCACGAGTCGCGTTAGTTTGGCTGGTATAGCCTTGTGACCGTAGTCATTATATTTGGTCGTAGCCTTTTAGTCCCCAAGTGAAGTATTTTCGGCGTCTATATCGAGGGTATGCCTTTTTAGGGGTCTTATAATTTCGGATATATAGCCTTAACTTTAAGATCGGGATTATGTCGTTTGTAAGGTCTTACAAATTTTAACATGCCTTACTTGAGGTCTAATAGATCAGTTACTTGGTACAAGTATTGTTCATGCCTTGCTTGAGGCCTTACAGATAAGTTGCTTGGTATAAGTATGGTTCATGCCTTGCTTGAGGCCTTACAGATAAGTTACTTGGTACAAGTATGGTTCGTGCCTTGCTTGAGGTCTTACAGTTTTGGTGTTGCCTTACAGAGGTCTTATATTGTTGATAATGCCTCGTGGAGGTCTTACATTTTCTAGTATTGCCACATGGAGGGCTTTCGGGCTCGAGATTGCCCGGTTGGTGTCTTACGATCTTGAGTCACTGATTGCTCGAAGGGATGATAGTCGACGACAGTCCCCGAGACGTCGAAAGTTTTTTGGCTCTGGGGCCGTTCTTTGTAAACTTGGTGTTTCCTCATTGAGGACTTACGAGTTCGAATTTTCCGACCCGGAGGTCATATGGCTTCGAGTTTTTGATGTCAGTCCCCGAGTGTTCGGGAAATGTTTGGCTCTAGAGTCGTTTCATGTAAAAAATAGCAGACTTCTTTGAAGCACAAAGTGTTTTGATGGAGGAGAAAATATTCTTTGATTACTTGGCACAAGTATACATGTTTTTGCTGTCAAGGGCTCGGTTATTTTATGCGGACACGGTTCGTTCGACCGTTTGGCCCGATACATCGTTTTCCTATCAAGACCCTTTTTGGCACATTCTTGACTTCTCCGAGGAGATGATCTCCCGAGGGGATGCCCCTAGTATTCGATGTTGATTGAAGAGAAGCCTTGAATACTTGTTGAGTTCTCCTTAGGTAGCATATGGGTGTTGCCTCGTTAAAACCCTTGTCGGTAAAACCCTTCTTGGGATAAAACCCGATCGAAGGAAAAGAGTGCAACGTATGCTTTGAAACCTTAAGGCCTTCAAGCTGGACAGCGCTTCGATTGTTCTGATCGGACATCTTCACAAAAGTTAGTGCAAGATGTAAGTAAAAAGGGAGATGGTTATACCTTAGTGGTGATGGTGCTTTGAGCCTCGATATGCTTCAAATGTTTGCTTTGGGGACACGGCACGGTCCTTTGCTTGTTTTATTCGGGTGTAGCCTAGAATGCGTCTCGTGATATCTACTTCACTGTTTGCTTATCCTTTGGCTCCTTCGATGTTGGAGGCATTGACGCTGGTGCCACATCGTGCATCACGAACATTTCCCTTGATGCATGTTGTTCCCCATACACGGTTTTTATTCCGTCCTTCGTCGGAAACTTCATCATTTGATGAAGGGTTGATGGTACTGCTCACATGTAGTGCATCCATGGCCTTCCGAGCAAGGTGTTGTACCTCATGTCTCCTTCGATGACATGGAATTTGACATTTTGGGTCGTGCCGGTCACGTTGGCCGGAAGGGTGATTTCCCCTTTCGTTGTTTCGCTCGCCATGTTGAATCTGTTGAGGACTCGAGAGGCGGGCACGATCTGGTTGAGCAGTCCGAGCTGCTCCACCACTCTCGACCTGATAATGTTGGCCGAGCTACCTGGATCCACAAGCACATGCTTAATTTGAAATGTATTCACAAGAAAAGAAATTACCAAGGCATCGTTATGAGGTTGAGACAGGGTCTCGATGTCCTCATCGCTGAATGTGAGAGCGTCTTAGGGTATGTGACCCCGAGTTCGCTTCTCCCTGGTGATGGATATTTTTGTTCTTTTAACAATGGGTTCCTGCAGGATATCGATTCCTCCAACAATCATGTGGATGACATGTTGCGGCTCATCTGTTTCGTTCTTCATGTTCGCCTCTCTTTCCCGGAACTGATAACTCCCGGGGGTGCCCTTTGCTGAGTAGCCGGACTACTTCTTCTCGGAGTTGTCTGCAATCTTCGGTCCTATGACCGTGTGTGCGGTGAAATTCGCACACTAAGTTGGGGTTCCTCTGTGATGGATCTGATAGTACAGGTCTTGGCCACCTGGTGTCTCTGATTTTACTGATGGCAGAAACGATGTCTAAAACGTCAATTTTGAAGTTATATTCCGACAGGCGGGGTGCCTCCGCGGTCCTGTGTGTCTATCGAATCCAGCTCCGCTCACGAGTCTTCGAGGATTCTCACCTCGATCGGTCCTTCGATCATTTCGGGGTATGTTACGCCTTGGGGTGTTTCTCATATCTTCGGTGTATGGTTGGTACCTTTCCTTGTTTGGCTTTGGCTCCTTTTCCAGGAGTCTACTTGGATATACCGAGCACGAGGGGGCTCCCACTTGGTCATCCTCGACCCTCATCTTCGACTGGTATCGGCTGTGGACATCCGACCAAGTCACGGCGGGGTATTCAACCAAATTCTGCTTCAGCTGCTTCGAAGCCACCGAGCTTCATTTGTTCAAGCCTTGGGTGAAGGCCTGTACTGCCCAGTCATCGGAGGCTGGTGGTAATTCCATTTGCTCCATTTAAAAGCGAGATACGAACTCCCACAGCATCTCATTTTCTCTTTGTTTGATTTTGAAGACGTCGGATTTCCTTGTAGCCATCTTGATGGCATCGGCATGTGCCTTTATGAAAGAATCTGCCAGCATGGCAAATGAATCTATTGAATTCGGAGCTAGGTTGTGATACCACATCATGGCCCCTTTTGAGAGTGTTTCTCCGAACTTTTTAGCAGGACGGATTCGATCTCGTCGTCCCTCAGGTCGTTGCCCTTCACCGCACAAGTGTAAGCAGTGACGTGCTCGTTGGGGTCCGAGGTTCCGTTGTACTTCGGAAGATCGGGCATTCTGAATTTCTTTAGGATGGGCTTTGGAGCAGCATTTTGTGTGAATGGCTTTTGCACGAACTTCTTTGAATCTACACCCTTCAGGATCGGGGGTGCGCCCGGAATCTGATCGACCCTTGAGTTGTAGGTCTCTACCTTTTTGTCGTTGGCTTCTATCATCTTTTCGCCCGACTCAATTCTCTTTGTGAGGTCCTCGAGCATCTTCATAATAGTGTGGTTGGCTGCTGACCCGTTGTTGCTCGACCTTTCAGGTACCTGTTCGGTCCGAGGGGCCGTTTTCGGGGCCGCTGTACTTGGGGTTATTTGGTGGCTTTGCAGTTGAGCAATTGCAGCCTGTTGTACCTGCAACATCTCAAAAATAACGTGAAGGCTAACCTCTTGTTCCTCTCGAGCTGGGGTTTTCTGAGCTTCTTGTTGGTCTCCTTGGCATACGCTCCTGTTAGTGTGGGAGCTTATATCGACATGTTGGGCATCGCGTGAGACCACATCCGCGTGAATTGGCTCTGGTGCGTCCTCGGGGTTTCGTGGTTGTACACCAATACCTGGAACAGCTACACCATTCTCTCCATGGTCCTCAAGACCGTCGTTTTCATATACATTCATAGAGTTAGACATTTTCACCTGAAATCAAAGATTCTTGGACAAGAAAAAGCGTGAAAGGTAACTTGCGTTATGTAGTAAACCAGCAAGAAAACAATCAATATTATTTATAGCCCCACAGTGGACGCCAAACTATTTACCTTGAAAATGGTAATTACAATTAAATTTAATTTTGTGGTTCTAAAAATACGTAATTTATATTAATGCTAGTTGCTAGGTGATAGGTGCTAAGTGTGAGACTAGAAAATAAGATAAGAACTCGAAAGCAGTATGTTTAAGCAAACCAAGTGGCTGGGAATCGGGGCCTCGAGCCAGGTTATACGGGGCCTCGAGGTCGAGGTCGAGCTCGATCCTAAGCTATGGATAGCCGATGAAGGACTAACAGTTTTGAGGGATTTGATGAAGGCTCTTTATGATCAATAACAAACAACAAATGGAAAACAATTAATGAAGCACAATAAATGCAAGAAATGTAATAAATGTAAGCAATAGAATCAAGGGAGAATATGTTTAAGTTAGAGAGCAAAGAATGTTCTTGTTTTTGTATTGAATGTTGTGTGTCATCTCTTTATTTACAAAATGACAAGGGTCCCCCTTATATATGAAGGGGAATCCCCATATAGTACAAAATGAATTTATTACAAAGAAATATAACTGGTATAACTATTCGCTAGTTTGGTATAGACTAGTGCTTCTCTTGCAAGTTTTGTCAGCTTTGATCATGCACCTTGGGAACTTCCCGCTCTCCCATGATAATCATCGATTTGCACTGCCCCGAGGTCGAGCGTTAGGAACCCTCAGGGTCGAACCTCGAGCCATGCCTCAAGCCTTTGGAGACGCGCTTGCGAAGCGTTACAACGGCGATAAAATCGGGCCTTCTGATTTTTACCGTATACAGCGTGCTTTTGACTCATTAGCTATGACACTAGAAGATTGTCCAACAGGGACATCAATAGGATTGGAACATTCTCTGCAGGGATATGTGATTTTGTTATCCTTTTCAGATCTGAAAATGCATCTGGCATTTGATTTGCTATTTTTTGCAAATGAATAATCTTTTGCACCTCTTTTTCACAAATAGAGGCATGTGGATCAAGATGAGACAGTGATGGATTTTTTCACAAAATTTTCCATTTTGTTTCACCATTTTCTCCCCCTAATTTTGGGAAAATTGTCTCATTGAATCGACAGTCTGCAAATCGTGCAGTGAACAAATCTTCCGTTAATGTTTCGAAGTAGTGAATAATGGAGGGTGATCCAAACGCAACATATATTCCTAACCTTCTTTGAGTACCCATTTTGGTGCGATATAGCGGTGCTACAGCCAAATATACTGCGCATCCAAAAATTCTTAAATGGGATATATTAGGTTCATGACCCAAAACTAATTGCAAAGGGGAATATTTATGATAACTTATCGGTCTGAGACGAACTAGCATTGCTGCACGCAAAATGGCGTGACCCCAAACAGAAGTGGGCAACCTCGTTTTCATCAGTAATAGTCTTGCTATCAATTGCAAACGTTTAACTAAAGAGTCTGCAAGGCCATTTTGAGTGTGAACATAAGCTACAAGATGTTTTACTTTTATCCCAATTGATAAGCAATAACCATTAAATGCTTGGGATGAAAACTCAGCAGCATTAACAAGTCCAATAGACTTATATGGATTATTGGAGAATTGCGCCCGTAATTGAATTATTTGTGCCCTTAATTTTTCATACGCGAGGTTGCGAGATGACAATAGGCACACATGAGACTATCTAGAAGATGCATCTATTAAGACCATAAAATATCTAAGTGACCCACTAGGTGGGTGAATAGGTCCACAAATATCCCCTTGTATACGTTCCAAAAACGCAGGGGACTCAATCCCAACCTTTATTGGTGATGGTCTAATAATTAACTTGCCTTGATAACAAGAAGTGCAAGAAAATTCATTATTTAAAAGAATCATTAAATTCTTTAATGGATGTCCATTTGAGTTTTCTATAATCCGTCTCATCATAATTGATCTAGGGTGTCCCAATCGATCATGCCAAAGTACAATAGTATTGGAATCAATAACCTTTTGGTTTACAATAGAATATGCCTCAATTGCACTAATTCTTGTCCAATACATGCCACAAGATAAAGATGAGAATTTCTCAATAACCCTTTTCTGGCCAGAGGCATTTTTGGTAATGATGAGATATTCATGATTATTCTCATCTATTGTCTTAATATGATATCCATTTCAACTGATATCTTTAAAACTCAACAAGTTCCTCTTGGACTTGGAGGAGAACATTGCATTATCTATGATAAGTATTGTTCCCTTAGGCAGAGTTATAGTAGCTCTTACAGAGCCTCCAATTAATTTACTACTATCAGAAATTGAAGTAACATCTACCTTACCCATACTTAAATGAGAGAAATATTTCTTCTCTTTGAATATTGTATGTGTCGTACATGAAACAACAAAACAAATATTTTTACAATTAAACTTTGATCCAAGTTTTTTTTGTGAGATATCCATACTTGCTTCCCATTGTTTGACATACAAAAGAAATATACGAATAAATATTAGTATTTTCAGAGATAAAGAAAAAGAAACAAAGTTAAATTATTGATTCAATAATGACTTTTAAATGCAATTTTGAGTAAATTCTAATTATGATACAATTACATAGTAAAAATAATGCAATTATGAACGCTAACACTCAGTTTCTGGAGAGGTATGCTTACTCCCGTTCTGCAAAATTGCATAAGCAGGATTAGAATGGTTTTCTTTTATCCACTATCGTTTTAGAAAAAGCTTTCTCGAATCCTATTTTTCTGTTTTGGTCACACCACGTGAAGGAAATCCACTCTAGATGATAATTAGACCTGCGCATATGTGCTAAAAAAACTGTGACGAACATCCTTGGTGCTATAGTAGTCTTTCTTGTTACAAGTGACATAGAGTACTAAATTTTTCCTCAAACCCATGCATATATCCTGTGGTGTAACAAGAAAAATAACCTAGGGAAGGATTTGTGCTGTAGGTGTATCTGAAAAACAGACATTTGTACACTATAATTTGCATCAAGATTGTCTAGATACTTTATAGTTTATACTTCTGCTTCTCTGGTTTTGGTTACTCTTCTCATCTTATTCTTCCCATGCTACCTCTGAACTGTCTTGTTAGCTTTTATACTTTGCAGTACAATTCACTAGTGCAGCTTTAATACCTTAATAACTTTACAGTTTGCACACCACCATGACAGAGTCAAAAGATGTATTAACTACTGATTTTCCAATTTTCTCAAAAAAATTGACCTGAAAGAGAACTTTAACGTAGAAGTTGAATCATATCTTATTATAACTCTTTAAACGTGAGAAAATAAGCGAAAAAATAGCATTTGTTATGAATAGAATTTTCAAGGGGTACTTATTAAAACCAATGAATAATATTGCATAAAACAAATACTAGAATTATATTTACTCTAAATGAATTAACACTATTCCATAAAATAAATAGTACTTATTTGTACTAATGACTACTACTCATGTAAAAAACTATGATTACATGAAATTTATACACTAACTATTATGAATAGGCAAAAATAAAATTTAGACTACTCGATCCTCTTTAACCACGGATCCATCACCGATCAAGTGGTCTATTTTCCCATCAGGGTGCTCAAAGAAGTCTGCCACATCCAAGTGGGTGATGTCAAAATCATTGTCAGAGATAAAATTGGCTTCAGGGCCTCTATTCTTTAGAGATGCTTGATAAAGCTCAACCAAATGTCTTGGTGTATGACAAATATTTGCCCAATGCCTTTTTTCCACCGCACGATAGCATTCAGTTTTTGAACCATTTGCCTTTGGCGTCTCATCTTTCCCTTTTCACTTTTGGTGGTTATTTTTCTTTGGGGGGTGATTAACACCAGAAGAATTTCTTCCTTGTCTATGGCCACGACCACGACCACGACCACGACTACGAATAAGGCCACGGCCTTTTCCACGCTTAGCATAATGGGAATACACCTCATCCACTTCAGGCAATGGTATAGACCCAGTGGGTCGATTTTTGTGATTTCTCATGAGCAAGTAGTTGTTTCGTTCAGCCACAAGGAGAAGAGAAATCAACTCAGAGTACTTCTTGAAACCTTTGAAGTTTTATACTTCAATAACACACAAGAGGGGGGTGATTTGTGTGGTACCAAATTTTCGTTTAACTTGATTATAGAAGGACCTGGTTCTTCTATGTGTTCCAACTACTACTGTTTGCGGAATAATAAGTAAAGATAGAGATTTTTACGTGGAAAACACCTGGCTCAAAAGGTGAAAAACCACGACCTACTACTCAGTAGAATTTTCCTAAACTTCCACTAAAATCACTGAGCCAAAAACTGCATTTACAAAAACTCTTTTGTAAACCTAGGTTAACTCTAATCTCGTTATGGCACACAGCCTCAACTATTGCGACAACTTCAAGTTAACTCTAAATTTAAAACTCTAAGTACCTAATACAATTACTTCTATAAAAGCTGAAAGGTACAATGTAAAATCACCTACTACAATTGAACTAGAATAAAAGATAGGCACTTGGAACTGGTTCTTCTATCTGGTTCAAGTAGCTTCAGGATTGCACGCTTGAATTACACATAAATTGCTTGAAAAATTGCCTTGCTATTTTGCTCTCAATTCACGTTTAACTTCTCCTTATATGCATTACCTGTAAAAGCGAACAACACTGATATTTAAGGAGTTAGTAATGAGAGATTGACTAGGATACAGATGCTACTCTTCCATAGTGAAAGAGTTCTAGTTGATCTTATACTCTAACTCTTATCCTTTTCCTAAACCGTGTTCTCTTTGTGTAAGGAGTCTATCTCCTTATCCAATATGCAACCTTTTCGATCGTGATCAGAAGATATCGCTTCTGATAAGTTAGGCTTATCTCCTTCACGTGCATCTCACATATTTGGGTTGATCATTACTGTCCCTCACAAGATGGACCTGGTCCATGACTGAGTTCTTTTGTCAATCTTCAAAACTTCACTCTTACTTGGGCCAACAAATTCCCCCTTTTTGATGATGACAAACTCAGTGCTTTTTACTCGCTTAGGCCCTGTAAGAACTCAGCTGATTCATCAATATAAGGTTTTAGAAAAATTCACTTATCATCAAGGACCAGGTTAATTAGGTTATAAACATCACATATTCAGAATATGTAAAGCACAATATCTCTTTCCCCTTTTGGCATCATCGACAAGTTGCATAAACAAAGTGTGGTTCCCATATTTTAATAAGTACTCATGGCCACTGGAGCAACTGCAAGTGCAATCATGGATCAATCATCAGTAATCAAGCAAACATATTTAAACTATCAAGGAAATATTAACAGTCAACAAGAGCAAAAATAGTAGATATCATTGATAGAAGATATGTTGCTACCACAATCCACAACTAGAAAGCAAAAATATTCAACTCATGAGCAAAAAGAAAGAAAAATCCCTAATCTGGGTCACTGAAGGTACTAGACAAGTTCAGGAGACAAAGGCTAGAATTTCTAAGGCTTGGAGGAGCTAGAGGGTTGGTTTTGGGCTTGGAGAAGATTCAGCATATTGTGAAGAATCCCATCATTCTTCTCCTTTTCCCTGGTAATCTCAGTTCTGAGAGCATCCCTCTCAGATTCAACCTCTGCCAAACGAGCCTTTAGCCTAGCTATCTCAGCATCCTTGGCCTCACTTTCCTGAACAAGAGCCCTGACTTTACTATTGATAGGTGTCTTCTTGGATGAACCAGGTTCATTTGGAATGGCATTGACTAAATAGTCACAAGCAAGCAGAGTATTAATGCCAAAGTAATCCTTGCTTGTGGCCATTTCCCACTTCTTCAGAGGCACATTGCACCTATCCAGAACAGTAGTCAGAATAAATCCATATGGGGTGGTATGAGCCTTGGAGCCATTGATGACCCTGTCCAATAGCTTGGTGATGAATGCAGGCCAGTTAATTTGCCTTCCACTTTCAAGGCACTCCATCAGAACTAAGTCCATATAGTTAGAAATATGCCTTCTCTCCTGCCTGGGCAGTAGGCACGTGTTGACAAACTCAAAAATGACTTTATGCTGTGGCTTCATTTCACTTTTGTGCACAAACTTAACCTCATTCACTTCTTCAACATCACAGAATCTCTTAGTGATTGCAAGGGCAGAAGGAAGGGAATCCAGACTAGGCCATCTTTGCCTAGTATAGTTATCATATCCCTCAGCAGGGATGTCAAGAATTTCTCCCAGCTTCTCTGCATCGAAGGTCGCTTGGACTCCTTTGACTTTGCTTGTAACTTTGCCATCTTTGACCTCAGCATTCGCCATGAATTCAATGATTTCATTTCTTGCCAATCTCCCATCCATCCAAAGGACCATATCCTTCCAACCCTGAGCAGCTAGGGTGTCAACTAAACGAACCATTCCTGGTTCCACCAAATCTTTTAGCAATCTTCCCTTCAAAATTTTTCTTTTGCCAAACATGGAAAACTTGTCATGTTCACCTTCACGCTCATTCTCTTCTTCTACACTCCATTCCTCATCTTCAGAGATTGTAACTTATTTGGTTTTCATTGCAGACCTTGTCCTCTTGGCCAATGCAGGCTCGCAGTCTTAGACACAGATGAAGACTTCTTGGGAGAAGTCTTGGTCTTCTTGAGTTTGGGGGTCTGAACCTCCACAGTTGAATCTCTCTCCTGATGGACCTGTTCCATCTCCTCAACAACAACAGCTTCAGAGGACTCTGCAACCTTACCATTTCCTTTTACCATCATCTTTTTCTTGTTTTCAGCCAAAGTCTTTTGAAATTCACTCTCAACCTATTTCACTCTACTCCTTGTAGCTCTTCCCTTTGGCAAAGGAATTTCAGTAGTTGTTGGGGAGGAGGCCTTTCGTTTCTTGGAAGGTTTAGCAGTGCTGGGGGCTTTTGGTGTTGGAGTTCTCCTCTTCTTTGGATCATAACTTGCTCCTACCTTTTTCAGAAGGTCTGCTAGGGTTTCTTCAATTGATGAACCAGGTTCATCTCCTGTGAACTTAAATCAACTAACCCCTCAGCAGCCTCCCCTGAACCACTTCCCCCTGACTTCTTGCCACTTTCTTCCACAGTTTCCTGTGCAACCCCACAAATAGCTGGTACAGGCAATTCAGAAGTGGGTGAGGAATCAGCCACTCCTTTCCCTTTTCCCCTTACATCACCACATTCACCCTCTCTCTATTTTTCTTTTTCAATTTTATTTTTACCTCCACTTCTTCCTAACTCAGGTATTTCCACATCCTTGATAGGCCCAACCAGGACAAACCTATTTTCTAAATTTTCAGCCAAAGAAGAACTTACCTTAGAAAGGGACTTTTGAGCCTTCTCAGAGTCAGAAGACCCATGTCCTTCCCCCTCACTAGCAGATTTGAACGAATCAGAATCAGAGTCAGAATCTTGGACATGACTCGCCTTTAAATTCTCATTCAATATCTTTGACAAAGCACCAGATGCCACCATTTTGCGAGCAAGCATTTTTACTCGCCTTCTCCTAGGTTGAGGAGTCGTGCTAGGTGGAGGAGGGATGGATGAATCAGAGGGAGTAGGTTGTGGAGGAGTTCCAAGGTTACCTTGGGGGTTCGACATTATAGCTTATTGCTTGAGAGAGTTTGACAGTTGAACTTTTAGAGAAGAAGGCAATTTACAGTGAAGAAGATTTTTGACGGTTTTGAATTATGAGGGTGGCAGGAATTTGTAATGAGTATTTAAAGGGAAAGACTCATTTAATGGATAACGGTAGCTTTAACAGTCAATTAGAGGTCTAATCAACCTAAAATTGCAGGTTGAACAAACGGTTAGGCATCCCCATATTTTAGGCAATTTTTGTGGTGAGAATTCTAATAAGGCCGGAACTGTTTCAAAAACAAACGGATAGAATTTTTTGGTGTTTTGAACATTGGTAGGACTCTGCTCATGATTTAAATATTTAATAATCTAATTGTGCAGAGAATAGAAAACATACCTTGTCATTCAGATGAACTAATACTGATGAACCAGGTTCTTCATTTAGAATTCTCTTGATCATGCCTCAATTTACCAAAATAGAGAAAATTCTTTTAGAGATCAGTGAGTCATATCAACACAAGTCACAAGAGTATACTATTTACAGTATGAGACTGAGTAGAAATTAATCTAGATATTTACACAAGTTCCAGATTTACTAGCAAATTTTTTTTTTCATTATGCATTCTGAGTTGGTCCCATTAGGTGATCTTAATCATCCCTAATTCTAACTTGTTCCTTTCTAAGCTTTCTCTACTCAGTGCTTAAGTAAAGATGTCAGCAATTTGTTTATCAGTAGCACAGAATTCTATAGTAGCCAATCCTTTCTCATAGTTGTCCCTTAAAAAATAATGTCTAACATCTATGTGCTTAGTCCTCTTATGATGAACTGGGTTCTTTCTCATACTTATAGCACTAGTGTTATAACAGAAAATAGGAATGGAACCAATTTCAATGCCAAAATCCATTAGCTGCTGCTTCATCCACAGTAGTTGAGCACAACAAGAGGCAGCAGCAACATACTCAGCCTCAGCAATGGATAGGGCCACTGAATTCTGCTTTTTAGTGGCCCATGATACCAGACATGAGCCAAGAAAATGAGCCATACCTGAGGTGCTTTTCCTATCCACAAGGAAACCTGCATAGTCAATATCAGCATATCCTACTAGATTAAAGTTACTACCTTTAGGATACCAAAGACAAAAGATCAGTAGTGCCTTTCAAATATCTGAGTATCCTCTTGATAGCAGTTAAGTGGGATTCCTTAGGATTGGCCTGAAAACGAGCACAAATCCCTACATTGAAAACTATGTCAGGTCTGCTAGCAGTAAGATACAGAAGTGAGCCTATCATTCCCCTATACAACTTTTGATCAACAGATGAACCAGGTTCATCTATGTCTAATTTAGTTGTTGTTGCAATGGGTATGTCTATTTCTTTTGATTCATCCATTTTAAACTTCTTAATCAACTCTTTTGCATATTTCTACCGATGGATCATGGTTCCATTTGGGTTTTGTTTGATCTGTAAGCCTAAGAAAAAATTAAGCTCACCCATCATACTCATTTCAAATTCACTCCCCATTAGTTTTGCAAAATCCTTACTCAATTGTTCAGTGGTTGCCCCAAAGATTATGTCATCAACATATATTTGTACTACTAGTAGATCCTTACCTTTTTCCCTCAAGAATAGAGTATTGTCAATCTTACCTCTTTTGTATCCATGTTCAAGCAGGAATTTGGACAGACGTTCATACCATGCTCTAGGAGCCTGCTTGAGTCCATATAAGGCCTTGTCCAATTTGTATACATGATCTGGACATTCCTTACTTTCAAACCCCGGAGGTTGTTTGACAAAGATTTCTTCCTTTAGGTAGCCATTGAGGAAGGCACTCTTCATATCCATTTGGTGAAGGGTAAATTCCGTGTGTGCTGCAAAGGCTATGATGAGTCTTATTGCCTCCAGTCTTGCTACTGGAGCAAAGGTCTCATCATAATCTATGCCCTCCTCTTGGCTATAGCCTTGGACCACTAGCCTTGTCTTGTTCTTTGTAACTGTTCCATCTTCATCAAGTTTGTTTATGAAGACCCATTTAGTGCCAATCACTGACCTGTCCTTGGGTCTTGTGACCAGATGCCACACTTGACTTCTTTCAAACTGATTGAGTTTATCTTGCATTGCATTCACCCAATCTGCATCCCGCACAGCTTTAACAACATTTTTAGGTTCAATAAGAGATAAGAATGCATCAAAAGCACACAGATTCTTTAATTGAGATCTGGTTTTAACTCCAGAAGTTGGATCAGTAAGGATGTTCTCAATAGGATGAGAACTTTGATACTTGTAAGGTTTCACGACCAACTGATTTCTGTTTGGAGTTTCTACTATGTTTTGTTGCTGAGGAACAGGCTCATGAACAGGTTCCATTTGGGAGTTAGATTCATTTCTTCTTTGTTCAGTCCCCCCTGTCTGGTTGCCCCGGATGGAAGAACCTGTTCCATCACCTGTTCCTTCTTTTGGTGCATCTTCAACTTGAGTTGTGACTTCACTCAAGTCTCTTACTAGCCCAATGGCTTCATCTTCACGTTCATGTCTCTCAGAAAGAATGTTAGTTTCATAAAAAACAACATGGACACTTTCTTCTACACACAAAGTTCTTTTGTTGTACACTTTATAAGCTTTTCTATGTGAAGAATATCCCAAGAATACTCCCTCATCACTTATGGGATCAAACTTACCTAAGGAGTCCTTTCCATTATTGTGCACAAAGCACTTGCATCCAAATGCACTAAGATGGGATATATTTGGTTTTCTCCCTTTAAGTAACTCATAGGGAGTCTTCTCTACAAGAGGTCTGGTCATGCACCTATTTATGATGTAACATGCAGTATTTAGAGCCTCTGTCAAGAAGCTATGAGGCAGTTTACTAGAAAGAAGCATAGTTCTAGCCATATCTTCGAGAGTTCTATTCTTTCTTTCAACTACTCCATTTTGTTGAGGAGTCCTAGGTGTAGAGAAATTATGATCTATACCAAGCTCATCACAAAATTCAGCAAACTTAGAGTTTTCAAATTCAGTTCCATGATCAGACCTAATTGATGCAAGTTGATTTCCTAGTTGTTTTTGAGTTTTTCTAACAAAGGCAGTGAACATGTCAAATGCTTCATCCTTAGATGTTAAGAACAATACCCAAGTAAACCTAGAGTAATCATCAACAATTACCATCACATATTTCTTACCACATCTGCTCAATGTTCTCATTGGACCACAAAGATTCATATGGACCAGTTCCATCGTCCTGGTCGTGCTTACCATCTTCTTGCTTTTAAAAGAGGATCTTACCTGCTTCCCCCTTGCACAAGCCTCACAAACTTTGCCTTCCTTGAACTTGATGTTAGGTAATCCTATCACCAGGTCGTTAGAGACTAATTTGTTGAGTTGATTTAGACTTGCATGACCAAGTCTTTTGTGCCACAGGAGGGGATCATTGTCCAACACACTCAAGCAAGTGAGTTCATTTTCTGATAGAGTGGACAAATCTATAATGTAAATATTGTTAACTCTTTTTCCCTGCAAAACAATCTTGTCAGTGGTAAGATTAATCACAAAATATTTTGTAGAGGTGAATGCTACCAAGTTACCTCTGTCACACAATTGTGATACACTGATTAGGCTATATTTCAAGCCATCTATCAAGTAGACATTCTCAATGGAATGTGAGTCTATCTTACCTACCTTTCCAACCCCAATAATCTCACCTTTCTTCCCATTTCCAAAGGAGACATTACCTCCTTTTAAGTCTTCAAGTGAAAGGAACTGGTTCTTACTTCCAGTCATATGTTTTGAGCACCCACTATCTATGTACCATGTTTGGCAACTTCCCTTCACTTGGACCTACAAAATGAAATCAGGGGTTAGTCTTAGGAACCCAAACTAGTTTGGGTCCCTTTCTATAGGCAAAGGGGTGAATTAAATTCCTTTTGGCCCATCTTGGCAGCCTGTTTTTCTCTTGAACAAAGGTTTGTTCTTTTGACTGGCCTTTTCCTTTGCATTACATTCACTTTTGTAATGACCAGTCTTGCCACAGTGTGTGTAGATTTTGTTTTCAGGAAGTGTGATGTACTTGCTTTTGGGATCCCACTTAGGTGCTGGGGTCCCATAGCCAAGTCCTCTCTTGTTGCTACTGTGGTGCTCTTGTAGCCAAGATAGTGCATCAGAAGACTTATTCCATTTGCAAGTTCTGTCTAGTTCATGCTTTACCTTCCCTAGGTCTTCTTTTAAGACTCTTATTTGTTCATCTTTCTTGTACATCTCATCCTTCATTTTTCCTAGATTTTCTTCTAAGGTAATATGTGTGTGATCAGCCTTCTTCTTACCTATTCCTAATTTCAGTTTTAAATTTTCAGATCTAAGTTCTAAGATACTAGTGTCAAGTTCAAGAACCTGGTTCTTCATCTCAGTATTTTTACTATCACTCTCACTAGCCCTAGATTCTAGATTTTTGAGCTTGGCTTTTAAGATCACACACTTCCTAGATAGCTGTTTCTTCACATTGTTTATTACCTCAGACTCATCAATGAAGTCTAGCAATAATTCAGATAACCTTTCTTTAGACAAAAATCTAATCTTGTCTTTGAGATGAGTCACACTTACCTCTTGTTCATCATCTGATTCTCCAATGGCCATAAGTGCTTGTTCATCTCCAGCTTCATCTTCTGAATCCTCATCTGAGGTTTCTCCCCAAGCAGTAACCATAGCCTTTGTTGATCCTTTGTTCCTTTTAGGTTGAACCTGTTCCTTCATCCTGTTCCTTCGTTCAGCCCTTTCCTCTTCCATTCGATTTCCCACTGAGGACAATTCTTGATCATGTGGTCAGTCTTGCCACATTTATAGCAGCCCTCGTTGGTCTATTTCTCAGGAGCCCTTGGTTTGTTGAAGGTTGTACCTCTTGAAGAACCCTTTCCTCTCATTAGGTACTTCTTGAAATCCCTTGTGATCATGGCCATTTCATCATCCTCTAGATCTGCACCTTCAGCTATTCCGAGAGCCAGGCTCCTTTCCTTCTTAGGTGTATCCATTTTCATGGTTTGCCTTCTCAGTTCATAGGCAGTGAGATTTCCAATCAGCTCATCCAACTTGAGAGTAGCAATGTTCTTTGATTCCTGAATAGCAGTGATTTTGCTTTCTCAAGTTACTGGTAAGACCCTTGTCAGGATTTTCTCAACCTTGTCTTCTTCAAGGATAATTCTTCCAAGAGACTTAAGTTCATTTGTTAGTGTAGTGAACCTTGTGTACATCTCCTGGATAGTTTCTCCTTCCTTCATGGTAAAATTCTCATATTGAGAATATAACAATGTTCCTCTTGATCTCTTTACTTGAGGAGTTCCTTCATGGGCCACTTGTAGAGTGTCCCATATCTCCTTAGCAGTGGTACAACGTTGTCCCATATCTCCTTAGCAGTGGTACAACTTTGAATCCTGTTGTACTCGTCTGGACCTAGTCCACACACAAGCCATTTCTTGGCCTTGGCATTCTTTTCCCATTTCTTCAAATCTTCAGCAGTGCAGTCAGATCTTGTCTTTGGCACGTTCATTTCCTCAACATTCTTCTTTAGTAGCCAGGGGACCATCAGTGACTATGTCCCAGAGTTCATAGTCTTCTCCTATGATGTGGTCTCTCATCCTGTTCTTCCACCAAGAATAGTACTGACCATTAAAGAGTGGGGGCCTAGCAGTAGATTGACCTTCCTAGTTTCTAGGTGGTGCACTCATCTTGATCTGTTCCTAAGGTGTTAACCTCTTCAAGGATAACCTGCTCTGATACCAATTGATATTTTATACTTCAATACCACACAAGAGGGGGGGGGGGGGAGGGGGATTTGTATGGTACCCAATTTTCGCTTAACTTGATTATAGAAGGACTTGGTTCTTCTATGTGTTTCAACTACTACTGTTTGCGGAATAATAAGTAAAGAAAATAAAGAACACAGAGATTTTTACGTGGAAAACACCTAGCTCAAAACGTGAAAAAACTACGACCTACTACCCAGTAGGATTTTCCCAAACTTTCACTAAAATCACTGAGCCAAAAACTGCATTTACAAAAACTCTTTTGTAAACCTAGGATTAACTCTAATCCCGTTGTGGCAGACAACCTCAACTGCTGCGACAACTTCAAGTTAACTCTAACTTGAACACTCTAAGTACCTAATACAATTTCTTCTATAAAAGTTGAAAGGTACAATGTAAAATCACCTACTACAATTGAACTAGAATAAAAGATAGACACTTGGAACTGGTTCTTCTATCTGGTTCAAGTAGCTTCAAGATTGCACGCTTGAATCACATATAAATTTCTTGCAAAATTGCCTTGCTATTTTGCCCTCAATTCACGTTTAACTTCTGCTTATGTGCATTACCTGTAAAAGAGAACAACGCTGATATTTAAGGAGTTAGTCATAAGAGATTGACTAGGATAAGATGCTACTCTTCAATCGTGAAAGAGTTCTAGTTGATCTCATACTGTAACTCTTATCCTTTTCTTAAACCGTGTTCTCTTTGTATAAGGAGTCTTTCTCCTTATCCAATATGCAATCTTTACGATCATGATCAGGAGATATCACTTCTGATAAGTTAGGCTTATCTCCTTCACGTGCATCTCACATGTTTGGGTTGATCACTACTGTGCCTCACAAGATGGACCTGGTCCATGACTGAGTTCTTTTGTCAATCTTCAAAACTTCACTCTTACTTGGACCAACATGGTCCAATCATTAACAGCATCCGATAATGAATACTCGGCAGTTTATTAATCTAAAGAAGGACAATTCCACCAATTGACCATATTAAGAGCCCGTTTGGACATAAGAATTTTTTATTTTTTTTTCCGAAAAACTTTCACTTTTTTTGAAATTAGTGTTTGACTAAAAAAATTTCAATTTTTTAATTGAAGATTAACTTTGAAATTTTTCAAAAATTTGAAAAACTCCAAAAAAAAAATTTCAAATTTTTCACTCAGATCACTCTAGGGCTGCTTATCGGGCGGATTGGCGGCTTTTTACTCTTAACGATTTGGCTTAGCGGTCATCGGCTTTTAAATGTATTAATTCGTTAGCCACTCGATAAGATATCGGGCGGATTGGTATCGGTTTAGCTCTTATCGGGCGGTTATCAGGCGGTTTATCGGCCTAACATACATATTCACTAAATATCTCCCCTTCTACTGACTTCTTCGGCTATAATATGTATTGAAAAACTGAATCTTTGTTAGAAGTCAGTTATATGGATTGTTTTTCTTTGTTCTTGCAAAGCTAATAAACAAGTTCACAACAATTTAAAGTAATAATAGTAAACAATGTTGGATAAAACTCAGAAAACACTACTGCAGAATGCTAAACAAATAAAGAAAGTCAAAAGACAGTGTTAATAGACAGTGCAGAATGCCCGTTGTTGGTGTTCTCTCATAGTTGAAGCAAGCTTCTCATCTTGCAACTCCAAAAGGTCCTCCTACATCACAAAAACCATTAAGAAGCAAAAGCGTGTCAGGCACAAACAGCAAGTGTTCATTTATAACTCTGGAATTGACATTCTAGAAATTAGTCTACCAAGTACATGCCAAGCTGACTAATAGAAAATGCAAATCACAGAAGTGAAGAAGCTTTAACCAGATATTGCATTTCAGTTAGATAACCAAAATGGTTCTTCCGAATTAGACTTTTTGTGCTGTTTGCAACAAATCCTTCTGACCAAAACCAGCACAGCNGATAGCAAAAGAGGGTACAGATACGTACTGTCAGTAATTAATAGGCGTTAATTACAGAAAACGTTAGAAAATCTGTATTGAATTACAATGATTACCAATTATAACGTAGCATTAAATGCCATTAATTGTCTATAAATGGCCTTATTATGACAGAAACAAAACGTATCACCTAGAAATAGCTATAAAAGGGGAAGACTGATCATTTGTAAGGACACGAAAGACTATTGGAATATATTGATTTATTCTGCTTTCTACTCAGCCATCTTTTACATCGTTTATTCCTGTTTTTATTTGATTATCAGTAACCCGAGTTCTTCTTAAAATAAGCTTTGATCGAAATCCCGATTTTTGGTTAAACAAATTGGTTCCGTTACCGGGAATCTGATAATCTATTCTTTCTTAATCTAATTTGTTACATCAACCATGTCAAACGTTAATGACAGCAACCAAGGAAACCATCAACCCCAGGGGAATCCGCAAGATGATCGTACCCCGATCCCTTCCCACAAAGCTCCCCTCGACGGTCGCGAGAAGGAACTCCTGATGGATCTCATTCAAATGCAAATGCTAATTTGAAAACGAAGAGGCTATCAATGAAGCTTTGCAAAAGTTAATCGCTCAACAGGTCAGCAAAGCTCTTGAGGCTTTCGTCAGCCAGTTACCGGTTGCACCACCAACACCAACCCCAAATAACAACACTTTGGAGAACCCTCGTTCCGGACTTGCTAACTCGGGCAGTGGTGGAATCCCCAGCGAGTCACGAGATGGAGAACCAGGTAACCTAGTTAATTCTGATTTACAAAATTAGTATTAACATTGCAGAAACAGCTCAAGGAGCAAAGTGACCGCATAGAGCAAATACCCGGAGTACCGCCTGTAATCAAAGGGATAGATATGGACAAATATTCACAACAACCTTGGAAGCCAAGTGCTGCTCCCCTCCCAATTCCGAAGAAATTCAAAATGCCCGATATTCCAAAATACGATGGAACAACTGATCTACGAGACCACGTGACTACATTCACAACTGGCGTAAAAGGCAATGATTTGACCAAACAAGAAATTGAATCAGTTTTGATCAAAAAATTCGGTGAAAGACTCACCAAGGGAGCATTAACATGGTATTCCCTTTTACCCAAAAATTCTATAAATTCTTTTGCTGAGCTTGCAGATTTATTTATCAAAGCACATTTGGGAGCTCAAAAAGTCGAAAAAAGGATGGAAGATATTTTCAAAATAAAGCAAGGAGATTCAGAATTGCTCAGAGAATTTGTAGACAGATTCCAGCGTGAAAGGATGACGTTGCCACCCGTACCTGATAACTGGGCAGCTATGGCCTTTACCAACAATCTAAATGAAAAGAGTTCGGAAGCCACGAGACGACTCAAGGAAAGCCTACGAGAATTTTCAGTAACAACTTGGAATGACGTTTACAATAGATACAGCACGAAGTTGCGGATAGAAGAAGATACTATTACCCAGCTTCAAAAGGAAGAGAGGGTTTCAAGTCGTATTGAAACTGAAAAAAGGTCTGCGAAAAATAGATACGAGCCTTACATGGGACCAGCGGGGAAAGACTCACGATCGAAACAGGATAACCCAAGATACGATCGTAGTTCAAGAGATAGAGAATCAGATTCATCATCAAGGTTCAGAAAAGAGGGAAACGCGTGGTGATGACAGAGGCTCTGAGGCGATGATTGGCGGTTACAGTTTCAATGTAAGCACTTCAGAGTTAGTAGCTGTATTAAGAAACATGGGTGATAAGGTGCGGTGGCCGAAGAAAATGAGATCAAATCCAAATAGGCGCAACCCTGACCACTGGTGCGAGTTTCACAATGATCATGGTCATAAAACAGCAGATTGCAGATTGTTACAAGGTGAGGTGGACCATTTATTAAAGCAAGGGTATCTTACTGAAGTATTTAGTGAAAAAGGTAAGTAAGCATACATGAAGAACAGGCAGGAGCCTCCCAAACCTCCTTCTCCGAAAAGGACCGTTAATATTATAAGCGGAGGTGAAGAAATTAACGACGTGATGTCACACCTCCTTTTCTTTTTCCCACACCTCGTGAAGAGGGTATGATAAAGGGAGTTATTTCCAACTTGAAGTGACAATCGGAACGGGATTTATTATTAAGCTTTCAGAGTCGCCACTTGGGAGATTAATGGTGTCCCAAGTCACCGGTTGAATCCCGATCAGAGGAAATTATGACTCTATTAACAGTCTGCGAACCAGAAATCCGAGTAAGGAATTCTGTTAACCCGGGAGNACGAAAATATTACTTGACATGTGAATAACGTACTATTCAAAAAGAAAAGAGAAAAACATTATTTTCAAGAGAATAACCAAATATGATTAATTTGCACAGTACAAAACATAAGAACAGAGAAATGAAGACGAAGAAGAAAACCCTAAAATTATCAAAATCAACAACAACTTCTTCAACTACTTGAGTTGCCTCAGATTGCACCTCTACTGTAGTTGAAATTTGTGAGAAATACTCCTCTTTAAAGTCCCAGCAAAAATCAAAAAATGTTATTCATAAGTAAGAGTACCTGGATAATAAGAGTACCTGGAGAGACGAGACGGCGAGAGGGAGACCGGCGGCTGGTGGAAGTCGACGACGACGAGGAGAGGACTGGTGGCCGGTAGGCGGCGGGCGGTGGCTGCTGCTTTAGGCGTTAGGACTTAGGGTTTCTCTAGAATTAGGAATTAGGAATGGGTTAGACTTTAGAGTTTGGAGACAGAACATATGGGTTGTTTGTTTTTGTTATACTTATTCATTTTTAAGGGTTTTAGTTTTTTTATATTTAATATATATAAATAAAAATAAATTTTATATATATATTTATATTCTTAACGGGTTTAACGGATTATCCGTTAAGAAAATTGAATAATCCGCCCCCAAACCGATAAGCCGTTAATAAAAAAAATTCAATCCGTTCCCCGTCCGTTACGCCGTTACCAGTAAGCCATTAAGCTTCGGTTCGGTTCGGTTCGATTTTCGATTTCGGATCGGTTTTGAACACCCCTAGATCACTCACAAACCTTCAAAAACAACCCAAAATTATATCCATGTCCAAACACAACTCTAATTTTCAAATACCATTTTCACTTGAAAAAATTTTCACCTTTTTTTGAAATTTTACAATTCTATGTCCTAACACCCACTAAGTTTTACCAAATTTTCGGTGGGATCATATTGCAATGGGAATTTCGGTTCATTTAAACCCAGTGATTTTTCATGTAACAATTCAAAGGCAAATCTTTAGAAGTTCATTAAAATTTGGTACGATATAATTTACCCAAATAACATGAACCATTATTTAATGAAAATAGGCTAAATTAACCGGAACATTTGACCAATTGTCCATAAATTTACATCTCATATTTCACATACCCATAAATACTCATTTGTCTTTGACACTTCTCTCAAGTCTCAACCATGTAATTCTTTAAGAGCCAATCATCCAACTCCTTAAAAAGCATGAACCATTATTTAATGAAAATAGGCTAAATTAACCGGAACATTTGACCAATTGTCCATAAATTTACATCACATATTTCGCATACCCATAAATACTCATTTGTCTTTGACACTTCTCTCAAGTCTCAACCATGTAATTCTTTAAGAGCCAATCATCCAACTCCTTAAAAAGCGGTCGCATTTCACATTCATATTGATAGAGTTTATTCCAAGCTCCACGTAATTATTTAGCACTTTAATATAATATGATCCACACAGGAAGACTTTCAAAGATTCTACATTCTGTATAAAAATCTTGCCTCTCGTCACTCCAATGTATATTGTTGGGAAATCTGAAAATTAAATGTGAGTTGAGATATGATAAGAGGATATCCTTCAATGGACAGAATTTTTGCCATGAAATTAATTCTCTTAAAGATACACTTGAGAGAGAGTGGAGCTAAATTTAATTTAAGCTGAAATATATAGGATTAGTTACCTCCTGTAGCAAAGGTTGATCCTTATTTATTCCAAAATAAATACCCTTTTAAAAAAATTACATTACATAGCTACCTTTTGATTTTTTATAGCCAAATATTTATTTATGGTCACCTCCTACCCTTAAGCCATAAAATAAGTTTTGTATTATTTTTCTCTCTCCACTCAAATTTCTCCTATCCCCTCAAATTTCTCGTATCCCCTACCCCATATCTATTCTCCCTCTCTCTCTCTCATCTTACACCTTCATCTTACTACCACATGGAGGTGAATCAATCGTACCGTCCGTCTGCACTTGGGTATTGGGAAAAATTGAGTTCATATATAGAATTGATTGAAAAATGACATGTCACGACATGTAGACTGGTCAAAGAATGACAGTCAGCAAAGAATAGTTAAAGAGGCACGAGTTACAACAGACACGGGCAGAGATTCAAGAGACTCGATGCTCGGACCTCTTTAAGTTCGAAAGTCAAGATAAGAGAATGAACCTGATAGCAAAAGAGGGTACGGATACGTACTGTCAGTAATCAATAGACGTTAATTACAAAAAACGTTAGAGAATCTGTATTGAATTACAGTAATTACCAATTATAACATAGCATTAAATGCCATTAATTATTTGTAATGGCCTTATTATGACAGAAACAAAACGTATCACCTAGAAATAGCTATAAAAGGGGAAGACTGATCATTTGTAAAGACACGAGAAACTATTGGAATATATTGATTTATTCTGCTTTCTACTCAGCCATCTTTTATATCGTTTATTCCTGTTTTTATTTGATTATCAGTAACCCGAGTTCTTCTTAAAATAAGCTTTGATCGAAATCCCGATTTTTGGTTAAACAAATTGGTTCCGTTACCGGGAATCTGATAATCTATTCTTTCTTAATCTAACCTTTTTTGTTACATCAACCATGTCAAACGTTAATGACAGCAACCAAGGAAACCATCAACTCCAGGGGAATCCGCAAGATGATCGTACCCCGATCCCTTCCCCACAAAGCTCCCCTCGACGGTCTCGAGAAGGAACTCCTGATGGATCTCATTCAAATGCAAATGCTCAATTTGAAAACGAAGAAGCTATCAATGAAGCTTTGCAAAAGTTAATCGCTCAACAGGTCAGCAAAGCTCTTGAGGCTTTCGTCAGCCAGTTACCGGTTGCACCACCAACACCAACCCCAAATAACAACACTTTGGAGAACCCTCGTTCCGGACTTGCTAACTCGGGAAGTGGTGGAATCCCCAACGAGTCACGAGATGGAGAACCAGGTAACCTAGTTAATTCTGATTTACAAAATTTAGTATCAACATTGCAGAAACAGCTCAAGGAGCAAAGTGACCGCATAGAGCAAATACCTGGAGTACCGCCTATAATCAAAGGGATAGATAAGGACAAATATTCACAACAACCTTGGAAGCCAAGTGCTGCTCCCCTCCCAATTCCAAAGAAATTCAAAATGCCCGATATTCCAAAATACGATGGAACAACTGATCCACGAGACCACGTGACTGCATTCACAACTTGCGTAAAAGGCAATGACTTGACCAAACAAGAAATTGAATTAGTATTGGTCAAAAAATTCGGTGAAACACTCACCAAGGGAGCATTAACATGGTATTCCCTTTTACCCGAAAATTTTATAAATTCTTTTGCTGAGCTTGCAGATTTATTTATCAAAGCACATTCGGAAGCTCAAAAAGTCGAAAAAAGGATGGAAGATATTTTCAAAATAAAGCAAGGAGATTCAGAATTGCTCAGAGAATTTGTAGACAGATTCCAGCGTGAAAGGATGACGTTGCCACCCGTACCTGATAACTGGGCAGCTATGGCCTTTACCAGCAATCTAAATGAAAAGAGTTCGGAAGCCACGAGACGACTCAAGGAAAGCCTACGAGAATTTCCAGCAACAACTTGGAATGACGTTTACAACAGATACAGCACGAAGTTGCCGATAGAAGAAGATACTATTACCCAGCTTCAAAAGGAAGAGAGGGTTTCAAGGCGTACTAAAACTAAAAAAAGGTCCGGAAAAAATAGATACGAGCCTTACATGGGACCAGCGGTAAAAGACTCGCGGTCGAAACAGGATAACCCAAGGTACGATCGTAGGTCAATAGATAGAGAATCAGGTTCATCATCAAGGTTTAGAAAAGACAGGGACACGCGAGAAAACCGCGTGATGACAGAGGCTCTNCGTCCATGGGGGTCTGATAGGGGAAGACCAGGCGGTCCTATGGTGTTAATCTGGGCTCGATTAGGCTACTTTGAACTTTGGCCGGAAAATTTCAGTCTAATATTCGAGATGCTCGGGTCAGATTCGAGGGGCGGGGCTTAGGGGGTTTGAAAGAGAAGGTGAAGGCGGTTAGGTGGTGTTAATTTGGGGTAATTTGGGCAAGGTTGTGCTTTGGCCGGAAATTTCGATCTAATATTCGGAACGATTGGTTATAATTCGAATGGAATGGTTATGGGGGTTGGAAAGAGGAGGGGAAGATGAGTTTGTGGCGGCGATTTCCGACCGGCGGCGCTAGGGTGGAGAATGGCGGAGAGGGGCGGGGTAGTGGTGGTGTTATACCGGCGGCTCTAGGGTCTCTGAGGGATGGGGTGAGAGAGAGAGATGGAGGGGTGGGGGGGGGTAGAGGTTCGGACACTTATATATTAACACCTCATCAGTTCTCAACCGTTGGATCTCTTTACCTCGACGGCTGAGATTAACTGGAACCAAACGGTGTCGTTTTTGAGGATGGGGGACATTGGATCGGGTTTGGGGTGGACTTGGGCCAGGCATGGGGCTATTTGGACGGGTTTTTGGGGAATTTGGGATGGGTTTGGGAATTTAATCAAGACAAGCCCAATTTCAATCTAATTTCCACAATTTTTCCTCTTTCCCCCCCTTTTTTTTTTCAAGATTAAACTAAAATCTAAATTAAATTATAAAACCAAATTAACCTATCAAAAATGCTAATTAATCCTAAATAATAATTATCACAGATAATTAAAACAAATTGAAAGAAAAACCACCTAAAATCAAAGTTAAAATTAAAGGTGCAAATTAAACAACAATTTTTTTTTGTGATTTTCTTTTTTTTTTATTTTATAAAATGACTAATTACTAATTAAAAAAAATGTCCTAAATGCAGATGCACGTATATTTTGTATTTTTCCATTTAATTAAAACGAAATAAACATGCACAAACAAAATGCAAACAATTAGCACAAAATGACACCAAGATTCACCAAAATTGTAAAAATAGTAATAATAAGAAAAACAAAAAATCATTTTGTTTGAACTTTGGGAATAATTTGCTTAGGGCAAAAATCACGTGCTCACACGTAACATATACAGCAGCCAAGAAAATTTCTAAAAATTACAGTTACACACGGGAAGCGGGTTCGACATGTTTTGGAGGAAGAAAGTATTACATTTGATGATGCAGACGCAGACGGCGTGATAACTCCACACAACGATGCACTGGTAATATCTCTACTTGTACATGATACTAACGTAAAACGAGTTTTGATTGACCCAGGTAGCTCCGTGAACATCATTTTGCTAAGAGTATTAAGCGAGATGCAAGCGGAAGATAAGCTAATACCTAAGGCACATACTTTATCTGGCTTTGATAATTTGAGCGTCGTGACAAAATGAGAGGTAATACTCACAACATTCGCAGAAGGAGTTAACAAAGATACGAAATTCCAAGTGGTAGAGATGGACATGGCTTACAATATGATTCTCGGGAGACCATGGATTCACGAAATTGATGCTGTCCCATCTAACTTACATCAAGTCATCAAATTCCCATCGCAATGGGGAATCCGTCAAATCCGTGGTGACTAGCAAACACCTAGGAGCATCAACTCCGTAGAAGATTCAAGCACAAAAAACGAAGAAAAATAGCAATTACAGAACCCAGTTGAGAATGCTACACCATAAACCTCAACTGGTGATGGGCAAAAAGATGTGGATTCACAACCTGATTTCATCCAAGAACCAGAAGAAAATGAAAATATCAAAACCACGATTGAAGAATTGGAAGTTGTAGAACTATTCGTACAAATGCCTGAGAGGAAAGTCTACATTGGGGCCAACTTAAGCCACGAAATGAAAGGTAAGTTGATTGAATTTTTGAAAACTAACATGGATTGTTTTGCCTGGTCCCATTCCGATATGACAGGGATACCCCCGGAGGTAATGACTCACAAGTTAAATGAAGATCCATCATATCCACCCATCAAACAAAATAAGAGAAAACATGGGTTTTTCAAAAATCAGGTGATTCAAGATGAGGTCCAAAAACTTTTAAAAATAGGCTCTATCCGCGAGGTAAAGTATCCTAACTGGTTAGCTAATACTGTAGTAGTACCAAAAAAGAACGGCAAATGGCGAGTTTGTGTAGACTACACCGACCTTAACAAAGCTTGTCCTAAAGATTCTTTTTCGTTACCACATATAAATCAACTAATTGATGCTACTGCAGGACATGAATTGTTAAGCTTTTTAGATGCATATTCAGGGTATAATCAGATCAAAATGGATCCCCTAGATGAGGAAAAAACTTCATTTATAACAGACAGGGGGACTTATTGTTATAAAGTAATGCCCTTTGGCCTCAAAAACGCTGGTGCAACGTATCAAAGGCTGGTGACCGAGATGTTTCAGGAACACCTAGGAAAAACTATGGAAGTCTACATAGATGATATGCTTGTCAAATCTCAACAGTCGAGGGATCATATACAACATTTGTCTGATACATTTCAGATTTTACGAAAGATCAATATGAAGCTAAATCCCGAGAAATGTGCATTTGGCGTTTCATCAGGTAAGTTTTTGGGTTTTCTTGTTTCTAACCGTGGTATTGAAGTAAATCCCACGCAGATTAAAGCCATTGAAGAAATTCCTGACATGCTTACAAGTAAGAAAGAGGGTGCAGAGACTAACGGGAAGAATTGCAGCCTTGGGAAGATTTATTTCTAAATCATCAGAAAAATATTTTAAATTCTTTTCAGCTCTTAAAAAGCAAGATCACTTCGAATGGCCTGAGGAGTTTCAACAAGCACTCAAAAACTTAAAGACATACCTATCAAATCCACCGTTGCTTGCAAAACCAAAAGACGGAGAAAGGTTACTTGTCTATCTAGCCGTTTCAGAAGTAGCGGTAAGTGCTGTTCTGGTTCATGAATACCAAGGTAAACAGTCTCCAATTTATTATGTTAGCAAATCACTTTTAGATGCAGAGACACGGTATCCTCGACTAGAAAAACTTGCACTTGCATTAATCATGGCATCTAGAAAAATTAAGGCCTTATTTTCAATGCCACCCTATCTATGTAGTGACTGCTTATCCCTTGCGTAATATATTACACAAGCAGGAACTATCGGGTAGGTTAGCCAAGTGGGCCATAGAGTTAAGTGAATATGATATCACATATCCACCCAGAACTGCAATAAAATCACAGGTGTTAGCAGATTTTTTGGCCGATTTTAGTCAAGGGATGCAACTAGAAGTAGAAAGAGAACTACAAGTGTTCAATGGATCTAATCTAGGAACCTGGACTTTATTTACTGATGGCTCATCGAATGTGAAAGGAGCAGGTCTAGGAATTGTTTTAATACCACCTACAGGTGAAACCATACGACAAGCTATAAAATGTCATCCTGTAACTAACAGTGAGGCAGAGTATGAAGCCGTGATTGCAGGTTTAGAACTGGCACGTGAACTTGGCATAGAACAAGTTATAATCAAAAGCGATTCGCAGCTCGTAGTCAACCAAATGCTGGGGACTTATACAGCCAGGGAGGCAAGAATGCAGCAATACCTGGAAAAGGCACGAGATCGGGTTAGGCAATTCCAAAGTTGGAAGGTTTTGTAGGTCCCACGGGAGGAGAATGTTGAGGCAGATGCCTTAGCTAATCTTGCATCTGCGGCAGAAGTAACAAATGATGAAAATGCTTCTGTCATACATTTATTTCATTCAATACTCGATCAGGATAAAAATGAGGTAAATTTCAATAACCTAACTTGGGATTGGAGAAACGAGATTGTTGCTTTTTTGCAGTATGGAACCGTCCCTGCAGATAAGAAAAAGGCTCATGCACTTCGCAAAAAAGCTGCTCGGTATTGTTTAAAGCAGGGCAATCTCTATCTAAAGATGTTTGGTGGTCCTTTAGCAAGATGCCTCGGGCCTTCTCAAACAGATTATGTAATGAGAGAAATACACGAGGGACATTGTGGAAATCATGCAGGAGGAAGATCTCTAGTAAAAACCATGATTAGAGCAGTCTATTATTGGCCTAAAATGGAAGAGGAAGCGGAACATTTTGTGGCTAAATGTGACAAGTGCCAGAGATACGGTAACAATATGCATAGACCCGCGAAATTGTTACATCCAGTCATTGCACCATGGCCCTTTATGAAGTGGGGGATGGATATCGTGGGACCACTGCCACAAGCAAAAGGCAAGGTAAGATTTTTGCTAGTACTCATTGATTACTTTACTAAGCGGGTGGAAGCAGGTGCTTTTAAACAGGTAAGAGAAAAGGAGGTCAGAGATTTCATTTGGCGAAATGTCATATGTCGATTCGGCGTACCAAAGGAAATCGTATGTGATAACGGCCCGCAATTTATAGGCACACAAATCACAGAGTTTTTTCAAAGTTGGCAAATCAAACGGATTACTTCAACGCCTTATCATCCGGTGGGTAATGGACAAGCTGAATCGACGAACAAGATCATTATCAGTAATTTGAAGAAACGATTGGAGGAATCCAAAGGTAATTGGCTAGAGGTGCTACCTGGTGTTTTATGGGCATACCGCACAACAACAAAATGAGTACGGGAGAAGCACCATTTTCACTGGTATACGGAGCTGAGGCCTTGATCCCAGTCGAGATAGGAGAGCCAAGTACGAGATATGCACACGCAACTGATGAATCTAATGAAGAAGAAATGCGAATAAACTTAGATTTACTCGAAGAAAAAAGGGAAGCTGCGTTAATAAGAATGGCAGCACAAAAACAGGTTATGGAATATATTATAATCGGAAAGCTCGCCTAAGATACTTCAAGATTGGGGACTTCGTACTCAAAAAGGTTTTCCAATCTACGAAAGCGGCTAACGCGGGAAAGTTAAGTCCAACCTGGGAAGGAACATATAAGATCCACGGTATCGCAGGAAAAGGAGCATACGAGCTGGAAACAATGGATGGCAAGATTTTACCTTCACATTGGAATGTCGTTCATCTGAAAAGATACTACTTCTAAGGAAAGGAAGTATCCGCGGGCAGGTACCCTTATTTTCGAATTTTATTTTTTGAATTGTTAAAATTTACTAACGATTTTAGATGATAGGCAAAAAGCTAACCCGTACTAAATGATGAGTCACGACCTGCAAGACACGTGCAAGAACATAATTCCCGGTCTAGGGTTACAATTTATTCTGATAGATATTCAAACGGGTTAAGCAGTCTTCATCTATAATCGCACCTCCGAGTCCCGTACGTTTTCTCTTTTTCAGGAAAAGGACCGAAGGAGAGAGTACTCAAGTGCTCGAGATTTCATACTTCAAAGCTCAAACACTTGGGGGACTATATAATATACATGAGAAGAAGGGCAACGAAGACTGAAGAGAAACAATTAAAATTCAAAAGTCAAAGCCCGTGAAAAATCTTACTCATTCAGTGAATCAAGTGCAGAGCAAAAGTTGCAACATAAAGCCAAAATAAAAACCTTATCATATTTAGGTTAAAGGCAATGTATAGAAACGGGTTGTAAATGAAAACCTTGTGTTTTATTTTTTTTTGAAAATCTGTTGTAAAGAAAACAGTTACGACAAAGTTATAGAAGTTATTTAAACACATGTAAAGATGTAATTTAAACTTGACAAAGTTCAAATAAAAACTTTATCAAAGTTATTTCAAGAAACATGTGTATTCCTATTTCTTTTATCGTATATTTACATCATTATGAAGTTGAGACGTCTTCTTCGTTGAGTGTCGAAAATAAAAGGGCCCTCTTTTATAAATCATGTGCGATTTAAACATCCACGAACTTAATAAAGCATTTTATGAAATAGAAATGCAAAAAAGGTAAAACAGAAACCCACCAATTAGTTAACAAGTCCTTAAATATAAAAGGCAAAGTCGAGCAAAATAAAAGCTCAAATTAACTAAGTTTAAACAGAAAAAACTTCTTAAATATTAAAAGAGATAGACTAAGTATGAACTTAGTCATTTTGTCATTTATACAAAAATGCCTCGAAAATGTCTGGGGACTTATCGTTTCTAAAAGTCCAAAAACCCCCAAATGGGACCAAGGGTTACAACCACATTCCATAAAAAAAAAGTAACACATCATAAACTTTTCACTGAGGGGTTGAAGTAAAATCTGAACAGGGTCAGGAGCAGCAGAAGGTTCAGGATGGTTTGAAGGAGTTGGAGCATCCACCGTGCCCATATCATCTTCAGTGTGCTCATGAATATCAGCCATGGGAGAGGAAAAATCTTGGTTTTGCTGTGTTTTCTCGATAGTCTCTTTTATTTTTGCTAACTCAGCATCCAAATTAAAGCCCTCTTGGCTAACTTCCACTAGGGTATCATGGCACGTGTTTAAATTGCCCAACTCACTTCAATTGCAGTCTTGTCCTCAAGAATCTCGTAATCTTTCTCCCATTGATCAATCTCGTCTTTAAGCTTTTCATTTTCAGCCAGGGTAGAATCATAAGAAGCTTGCAAAGGCGCGAGTGAACTCTCTAAAAAGCTAACCTTGGTGGAAGACTCACGAAGATCTTCCTGGGTCTGAGAAAGTGTTTGCACAAGTTCACCGGCATAAGCTTCTTTCTTATCCAACAGAGCCTTCAGTTCTCTAATTTCTTCACTGGCTTTGGAAAGCTGCTCGGAGAAAGATTTTTCAAGGAAATTCTTGTCTTTATCAGCTTGACTTGAGCATGCCTTCTCGACTGCTAATTCTGAGCTTAAAACCTTCAGTTGCTGCTCCAAGGTACGTTTACTTTCTTCCAACACTTCCATGTCAATTTGGAGACTTTCATATTGCTCCCTCCAGTTGTCCGCTTCAACTTGATAGTCGTGCATTAATTGCTCTGTGTGGGAAACCCTCTTCATCATCTCTCTGCCAACTAGATTGATCTAAACAAAAAAAGAAGAAGAAAGGGGGTGAAAACCTTAAATAAAAAAAAGAAGAATGATGTAAAGTTTGAAAAAAGTATACCTTTAAAGAAGATTGCACTATGTCGTTCATCCAAGTCAGAGAGTTATGACTCTCAAGCTTGGCTCTCTCAACTGGACCAATCAAAGGTTTCAACCACACATCAGTCCGACCTGATTTCCTCAAAAGGTTACCATCGGTAGGAACCTCGATGGTAACTTGCCTCATAGCTTCACCTCTACTTGAGGAACCAACCTCAGTTGTAGGAGGAACTGTAGAAGCAGTCAAAACAGATTGGGGAGGAACAATGACGGTAGCAGTCACGACTGGCAAAGAAGGTATCACAGGAGCAGACATGGAAAATGAGGCAAGAGGCGTTTCATCAGAAATTGGGCCAAAACTTTCATTATCAAAGCTGCGAGCAAAAAGCTGAGCGATGTCATCACGAGCAGCCGCGGGAGTATCATCACGAGCAGCCGCGGGAGTATCATCATCGGAAATTACCAAGGCAGTTTCAACAAGCTCGGCAAGAGGAACGGAATGAGGGGGAGATGCTTCATCATCTGAAATGATACGTCTTCTAGCTCGTGGCCTCCTTATCAAAGAGCCCCCATCTTGCTCTTCCTTTTCTTCAGAGTCTTGTTCAGCGGTAGCCTTCCTTTTCGATGAAGAACCCGAGATTATCTCTTGGGCCCTTTCCAAAGAAATTATGGAAGCTACAACAGTCTCAGCACTTACACCTCGAATGGGAAATCCTAACAAAAAGAAGGATTAAAGTACGTTTTAAGGAAAGAAGTAAATAGAAATAAGAAGGAAAAGCGTTTACCGTGAGTTTTTACTTTCCAACCAAACCGATGAGAAAGGTTTTTCCAAGATCTACCTTCCATCGGAGCAACACTTAACAACTTTTCTACCCAACCACGGAAATTGGGAATTTCATCAACAATTCCCATGGTTGGTGAAAAAGAAGAAGAAATTAAAATGACAATCATCAGAAATAAAAAGAGAGGCATGGAGAAGTTACAAAAGAAAACTCACGTGCGAAATTCCATTTCTCAAGGAATGGAACATTTTCTTCACCCACTAAACCAACAGTGGGGGCAGCAACAAACCTGGCGTACCAGCCACGGTCCTTATAGTCCTCTGACCTAACCAGAACTCTTTTACTTCTCGCTACTAAAGTAAAAATTCCTTGACGGAAGAGTTTGGGAGAATAAAGATGAATTAAATGAAAGAAAGTAAAAGGCATGCCAGCCATGTTGGCCAAATGCCTCAAACAAGCAACTGCCCTCCACACGATAGGGCCAATTTGACCTAAGCAAACATCGAAAAAATGACAGAATAAGAGGATAACCGGGTCAATAGGAGGTTTGAAATTCAAAGTAAAAGGGTATGTATATACGAAAGAAAACCCCATTAAATAAGAAGTGATTCTTTGGTTTGCATTAGGGATTATAATGGGAAAATCATGACTCTAGTGGAAACCCCTACGAACCACGAAAATTAAACTTTTAGTGATCTGAGTTGGGTAAATATCAGCACAATCTAAAGAAGGCATAGAAGAAACTTGGTTTCTATTGGATTCTCTGTCATTGTAAAAAGATAGTTCAGCAGGAACAATCTCATCTACCGTAGGTTCACGAAGAGGCTCAGTGGGCTCTTTACCTCTAGATGAAGACCTTTGAGAAAGAGAACCTCTGGTTCTAGAAGGAGGAGTGGAACTTTTCAAAGAAAGAGAAGGGCCCCTTGAAGATGAAGACCCTAAACTACGAAGTCTATCCCCTCTCCTACTTCTAACAGGAGCAAGAGGAAGGTTATCTACGATGGGGACTCTCTTAGGGTTAGGGTTTGATGAAGACATAGTAGTACGAGGAAGAAGAAAACAAGAATTGAATATTCTAAGAACTTTTTGTGAGAAAGACAAAGGTGAAAATTATATTTAGAAGCAACCGTCAAAGGAAAAGGTGCAATGATGGAAACGTCATGATGAGAACTGTCGTTTCGTAATAGGTGAAGCCGTAAAAAGCCTTAAAAGACGCTGAAAAGTCGCAGAACCAACCAGAAGATGCCACGTGTAGCGGACATTAAATAGAAGTGACAAATGAAGCGTCAGTTCCAGAGGAGAATTAATGGCGGCAAATACTCCCGCTTTAATATAATCCACTTCCCAAATATTCTATTGATGAATTAATGGCAAGTGGGGGGACTATCTGTATTGGGAAAAATTGAGTTCATATATAGAATTGATTGAAAAATGACATGTCACGACACGTAGACTGGTCAAAGAATGACAGCCAGCAAAGAATAGTTAAAGAGGCACGAGTTACAACAGACACGGACAGAGATTCAAGAGACTCGATGCTCGGACTTCTTTAAGTTCGAAAGTCAAGATAAGAGAATGAACCCGATAGCAAAAGAGGGTACGGATACGTACTGTCAGTAATCAATAGACGTTAATTACAGAAAACGTTAGAGAATCTGTATTGAATTACAGTGATTACCAATTATAACGTAGCATTAAATGCCATTAATTGTCTATAATGGCCTTATTATGACAGAAACAAAACGTATCACCTAGAAATAGCTATAAAAGGGGAAGACTGATCATTTGTAAGGACACGAGAAACTATTGGAATATATTGATTTATTCTGCTTTCTACTCAGCCATCTTTTATATCGTTTATTCCTGTTTTTATTTGATTATCAGTAACCCGAGTTCTTCTTAAAATAAGCTTTGATCGAAATCCCGATTTTTGGTTAAACAACTTGAATATGTCCTTCCTCACATATTTTCTCCACCGAATGAAATGGTCTACGTAATGACCTCTTTTGTGTATTTGGGTTTTGGGCCCAATTCCATTTCCAGAAGAAAATGACTTCATTACGCCTTCGTCAACATCCCCGTTGCTACCATCCTTTTCTGTCCTTTCCCGTATGGCATTCTCCCTTCCTCCTTATTTGACCATTCTACCCCTTTTTTTTGTACCAAGTACTATTCAGTGCTTAGATCTTGATAAGATTTCCACTCCTTTAGAGAAAATGACTTTATTGATATGCTATCTGCCCATAGATCAATGGCAGTGATGTTGGCCTAGAAACGGACAAGGGAATTGAGCGAAAATAAACATTAGGGTTTGTTCTTTGACAAAGACGACGGAGTTTGGGCTGAGCAACTTGAATTTTCTGTTAATATATTTCAATGTATCTCGCTGTATTTTCATGTATTTCATTGTATTCATTTGTCTTTTTTTTTCATTGTATTTCAATGTATCTCGCTGTATTCTATGTATTTTATTGTATTCACTGTCTCGTTGTATTCCATGAATGTATTCATATATTTTTTAATTAATATAATTTATGTATTCATATGTATATATGTATTTAAAATTGCGCTGTTTTTCTTGTATTTATCGGCTGGGAAAAATATTCAGCATATTTTCTCTGAAGATTGGTATGTTTTTGGGGTGTTTTTCGGTTGAGAATCTTTTTTATAACTGGAAACACAAATTTTGTGTGTTATAATGGAGTTTGTTGAGTTATATTAGGAGTCTAATGTTAATTGATTTACTTTCCGTTTGAAAACAGCTGAATAGACCATGAATTGCGCTATTTACGTTACTGTATTCACAAATACATATTGTGAATACAGTCGAATACAATAATCTGTCTAGCTGTAATCCCCTGTTTCACGCCGTGAATACAGTCGAATACAAAAGTCTGTCTAGCTGTAATCCCCTGTTTCACGCCTAGAAATGCTACTGTATTCATGAATACGGTAGCTTAAATACATCGAATACACTCTAAAAAACCTGAAAACATAGCAATAGGAAGTAATATAGTAAATGGTAGCTATAACTAACTAATAACCACTAAAACATAGTGGTTTCTGAAAGTTTCTCAAATATATAATTGGTACAAATCACGTAAAGAACCTGAGGACAGAAAACCAAGTTTAACTATCAAGTCAGTTATGTGGGAGAAACATCCAACTGGTTGGTTGAATGTTAACACAAATAGGAGCACTAGCTCTTTTAACCATTGTGTTGGTGTTGTGGCACTGTACTGAGGAACAGAAATTGGAAGTAAATAACGACCTTTGCCAAAAAACTCCATTTTTGCACTAACGATCTTTCTGTGCGTGCTTTAACTGATGCAATCAATATAAAATTGGACATTTTATTAGTTGTAAATATGCTAATTGATAAGTGCATGGTCCCTTGGGTACTTCATCACTATGTGGAGTGTATAGGTTAAAATCTGATCATAATAGTCGACCTAGTTGGGACCCCGCCTAGGTGACGAGATAGCGAGAATCACCACGACCCACTTCAGCTCAAGCATCTACAGCGCACGTTAAGTTAAAAATAATATTCAAATAACGACGGAAAAGGTCATATCATGAGGGCACATCGGACAAAGAGCACAGTAAAGATCCCAGAACTATATATAGAGGGGGAATTCTCGAAGAGAGGGGGATTTTTTCCTATTCTTTCTCCTACAATGTCTCTTGGAAAAGGATACAAACTGAAGATCCTCTCTATCTTGTAAAGAAGGAGATAACAAATATCAAAAACGATTGATCGCCACTTTTATTATCCCCCTCTTTTCCATTCATTATCTTGCGACATACTTTTAGATCTGAAGTAGATGATGCTTGACTAAGATTTACCTCATCATTATCATTAATTGATTTAATCAAAAAGGTTTCGATATCTTTTGGTCAAATAATTTGGCGCGGTCTGTGGGGATTTCATAGCCAAATTTCCTAGTCTCCTTCAGATCCAAAACCGGTGAAACATAACCACCCACCAAAAAGAGTGGTAAGTAAACCTCATATGCTAATCCGGAGCATGATGCTACATAGAAGCAGAAGTTACAACCAATATCCACACAAAGCTTGCAAGAAAAAGCAATGCCTGTTACGCAAACCCCATAAGAGAATGGGCACATCTTACTGGATGAACCACGCACCAGATGATCCACAAACCCAACCCATGCAGAGCCGGGGCATGTTAAAAAAAAAGGGGAAGAAAAAGAAGGCTGAATACGGCTGCCGAATCCACAAACCACTGAAATACCAGGCAGAGCGAACGAAGCCATAAGGCTACCCCCGTTCAACGACTCATTGGATCGAGGTAAGGAAAATCTCATCCCGGTTTAGCTCATGCTGTTTTGTTTAAACAGGAACATAAGCGACACGGGGCAAGCGAACAAAGAAGCACTCCAACTGGAGAGTGGAAGAACTATTACGAAACAACTTGATTATCGCCCATCTCAAACATTTCAACTTCTGAGAAATGACGTCCCCTAAGTCGTACTCCTTCTCCTCACCCTAGTGTTGTACCGGTTGGGCTCTCACGGGGAGGTCTTGAACGAAGCGAGGGAGGAGATGTCACCAAGTTCAGAAGACAGTCGTCGCCCCGCTTATCGGCGATCCCTCCATGCCGAACGGCAAAGGGGCCAAACGGGGAAATTCCAGTATATGCATAAAACGAACATTAGCAAGATAGAAACGTTCAAATAATCTCCGGCATCACGTTCTCCAAATATAGACCAAATTGAGCGAACTGGGACTCACCCAGGAGATACAGGGGTTAGGCAAAACTGGGACTCCCCCAGAAGACATCCCAAATCCCTCAAAAAAATTGGCACTAACGACGGGTTAACATTTCAACAAAAGCTCGAAATAACACCCATAAGGCCAAGGGCCATCGCCAGAGAGAAGAGTTCGAATTCGAACGAATAACGACGGGTTAACATTTCGACGAAAGCTCGAAATAATACCCATAAGGCCAAGGGCCATCGCCAAAGAGAAGAGTTCGACCTCGATCGAATAACGACGGGTTAACATTTCGACGAAAGCTCGAAATAACACCCATAAGGCCAAGGGCCATTGCCAAAGAGAAGAGTTCGACCTCAATCGAATAACGACGGGTTAACATTTCGATAAAAGCTAAAAATAACACCCATAAGGCCAAGGGCCATCGCCAAAGAGAAGAGTTCGACCTTGATCGAATAACAACGGGTTAACATTTCGACGAAAGCTCGAAATAACACCCATAAGGCCAAAGGCCATCGCCAAAAAGAAGAGTTTGACCTCGATCGAATTATAATGGGTTAACATTTCGATGACAGTTCGAAATAACACCCCTACGGCCAAGGGCCATCGCCAAAAAGAAAAGCGACTTCGCCCGAACCAACGATAGTTTGGTCCCGCCCGAATGACCCAAATCACGACTGGCTTCGTCCAAAATAACGAATACGTTATATAATCGCGTTTTGAATCAAGAGCGAATCTGCTCAAAGCAATAAGTCACCTGTTGACCTCGCCCAAATAGGCAGATCAAATGAGACTCCATTCGAACTCACACGACGAAGTCCTACTCAATCCCGTTGATATTAATTCCCTGAAAATCAGGAATTCACCACACGGAAATCCGAAATTTCATGGCAAAGTTATGTAAAGCAAAAGGAAGAGAAATACAAAAGACATACACTGATGAAAACTTCTTTTTATTTAAAGCAGTTGCGCAAATAGCCGCAAATTACACACGGCTAAAACCGGTCAAGTCCAAAGGAAAATATAACAACAGAATATACAACAAAAAAAGGAGAGAACAACAAAAACAAACATAAGCAACTCTTTCACTCGGCATCATCACCGCCATCCTCCTCATCACCATCTCCGGGAAGTCCCTCTTCAGCATCAACATCCTCGTCGGCCTCCGGCGTCGCAGGATCATATCCATAGTTAACACGAGCCTCTCGTGCCTTTGCCCGCGCTCTTTCGTATGCGGCCTCAGAAACATTGCCCGCTTCCCACAAACTCTTACATATGTCCCCCAGGGCTTCGGCATGTACCCAGATCTCGTGCAGATGACGGGGAACAACGATGGAGGCAGATTTGACTTAGGCCAGCAATTGCGCCTTCTCGGCCTCAAGAGCAGCGAGCCGGTCCCCCAAAGTTGAAGCTTCCCGGTCGATTTCACTAATACGCTCTTCGAGCCTCGCTTCCCTCAGTGTTGTCGTCGCCCTCTCTGATTCCTCCTCAGATTGAAGAACGCGGATAGTGTCTTCTAAAGCCGCCTCCCTTGCCGAAGCCGACGACCAGGAACTCTCGATATTCTCCAATCCGGAGACCTTTCTCTCCAGCTCGACCAACTTTCCCATCCATTCCGCACTCATCACCTCGACCCTGATGGCATTCTGATCCATTTCGGATTGCATCGACCGCACTTTTGCCTTAAGATACTCACACTCCGCGTAACCCCTTTTCCCAACTCAAGCTCTTCGTCCTTCACAAGAATTCGCTCCTCGAGCTCGCTACTCCTACGAATTGCCTGCACCAGTTCCCGGTCCCGCTTCTCCAGCTCCTCGACGAGAGATTGATTACCAGCGCTCGCCCTCAACTGCTCGTGCATCTCACGACACTTGTTGCGGTAGTGCCGATACTTCTCCAACATCATCAGAGAAATTTTTGCCCGAGTATTGGCCCTACGAGCACTTTCAATCTCCACCATGTACATCTGAAAGATGAAAAGATTTGTTAAAGGCCAAGATCGCCAAAAATGAAAAGAACGTAAAAGAAAGGAGAAACTTACCCTCAGGCCCATAGCGGCCACTTCGTGCATCAAATCAACGTCACAGACGTCCCGAAGATCCTCACTCTCGGCGACAGAACAAAGAAGGTCAAACTGCGGTACCAGGTCTTCCGTATCCCTAGAAGGTTAATATCCGACGGGATTTCAAAAATACTGGACGGGCCTCCCGCATGTACCACCGTACGAGTAAGGCCCTCCTCGAACATCCTGACGTCATCAGGATCAAGATCAGACTCAGATTCAAAATCATCAACCACGACACCTTTCCCCCTTTCTGCGGCCGAGGAAGAAGCACGACCCGGCCCGAAAGATGAGGGTCCGCCCAAAGCAACAACAGCGGCCTCGAGATTCTGACTCCCCGTCGCAGTAGTCTGTTGGTCAGTCATAACGGCCAGAGTCTCTGTTGACGGGATAGTCACGGTAACCTGCTCTACCTCTGCAGACGGGTTAAGATTATTTCGCGTCTCAGACTCCGTCAAAGGGAGACCCTCCTCAGAACATATCACGACTGATGGAGCCATTTCGGACTCCACTCGCCGTCTATTTGATGGCCCTTCCCCGTCCTCAGCATGGGAAGACTCCCCCGTTGGGTAGGCAGTAGGAGTTGGAGCCCTAGATTAAGGAACAACTTCTGTGCACACGGCTACAGCCGTAGATTCAATTTGAGCAGCCCTGGCCGTAGGTCGGACAACAGACCCTGGTACGGGCCGAGCGGGGGACATCGGCTGACGAAATGCAAGTGGAGGAGCCCTCGCCTTCGCACTCTCCCTGACATCGATAAAAGTCGTATAAGTAACAAAGTCAAATGGCAAAGTGGAAAACAGAAACTGCGGCAGTACTAACCAGTAAAGATTACGTCCATATTTCTCATAGAAGGAGGACCATTCGCGGACTCCCGCTGTATGAGGAAGAATGGAGTTCACCCACTCACAGATGTCGTCAATAGGCGCAGAGGGTAGTCTCGCGGCTGCAAGAACGAAAACAGTTCAATACTACCCAAAGGAAAGCGGTCGACCATTACTCCAACAAAAGATATAAAAACTTACGTGCGAAGTTCCATCTCTCAGGGAACCCTGCAGGATCCGCAACAAGGTGCTCGGTCCGAACATAAAAATAGTTCTCAAAGAAACGACGGTTGGCTCTGTCGTCCATCTTCACCACCAGATTCTTCATCCCTCGGTGGCGCATATGAATCATCGTGCCACTAATGATTTGAGGAACAAAGATATTGAGCATGTATCTCAAAGTGATCTCCCGACCGGCAAGCTCCGCGAACTTGAGCAGCATAAGGAACAATTTATACAAGTACGACGAAAGTTGAGCCGGACACACCTCGTAGAAACGGCAAAAATCTACCATCAAGGGAGGGAGAGGAAGTCTATACCCGACAATAAAGGGATAGGCGTAGAACGCACAATATCCTGGGCGATCGAAATGTATAATGTCATCCCCCACCGCCGGCAGCATTTCGACGTGGTGAAGGATCCCCCATCTGGCCTTCAGCTCCGCAATCCCCGCCTCAGTCATAACAGAGGAAGCAGGTTCCGGCTCTTCTCCGGCAGGACTGTGGAAATCGTTCCACGGCTTTCCAGGGCGAGGCAATATTTCGGCCGCCGTTGGAACACCCTCATCCTCTATCACTTCTACTCCTCTGGGAGCAAGAACATCATCTTCCGACGCCGGAGTTGCGGCAGGATTGTCAGCACGGGAAGAACTACCAGCCATATGTCTCGATTTAAAAGAACAAAGGGACTAAGGAAAAGAAGAGACCGAGATGTCAATTTCTGGCTAATAGGAGAGAATCGAAAAGCTGAAGTATCGGAAAAGAGGAAGATCCCCAAAATTCTTTCGACAAAGGCAAGAAAGTGTGCCAATCGAATGGTGTTTTCCTCCTATTTATAGGGACATTAGTGCTCCAAGCGGGAAACCCAAGAGTCGCCAATCAGAACTGATAGGCATGAAATGGTTCAATCCCCAGGAAACGTGTGTCATAATGGTAGTAGCTACAAACGACGCTTCGAATCAAACAACACTTCGATTCTGAACGGTCGCGACGGTCCAAAGGCATAATTGAAACGCCGCGCCATTGCCTCGATCTAAAAACTTCGCCCAAAGCATGAACAGTCAGATTTCTCCTAAGTGTTCGAAATTACAGTCCGTCCGCTGGGCCCACCAAGAGACGACCCCGACGGACAGAAGGACTAACTGTATAGGTCAAAATCTGACCATAATAGTCGACCCAGTTGGGACCCCGCCTAGGTGGCCAGATAGCGAGAATCACCACAACCCAATTCAGCTCAAGCATCTACAGCGTACGTTAAGTTAAAAACAATATTCAAATAACGACAGAAAAGGTCGTAGCATGAGGGCACATCGAACAAAGAGCGCAACAAGGATCCCAAAACTATATATAAAGGGGGAATTCTCGAAGAGAGGGGGATTTTTTCCGATTCTTTCTCCTACAATGTCTCTTGGAAAAGGATACAAACCGAAGATCCTCTCTATCTTGTAAAGAAGGAGATAATAAATATCAATGAAGATTGATCGCCACTTTTATTTTTTCCCTCTTTTTCATTCATTATCTTGCGACGTACTTTTAGATATGAAGTTGATTATGTTTGACTAAGATTTACCTCATTGTTATTATTAATTGATTTAATCAAAAAGATTTCGATATCTTTTGGTCAAACATGGAGGAGATCAAAGTAGACTTTCTTAACCTTCAGGTAAAGATACAACATCGCTTGTAAGACAAACTCTGTGGCAAATGTTCTAGCCGAAGCCGGCAGCACACTGCAGGACATCTCCAACAGACCAACACTTCATCTCAGCTCATGGTCTGATTGAACTACCTAGAGAAGCCAGAGGTTTCTCAACAATGGATCAAATCTAAATGTTTAATATCAGGATTAGAAAACAACAACAACAGAAAAGGTAGAACTTCGTTTTAATGTTTTTGTTCACTCATAAGTCATAACAGGGAGGTGTCCTCCCAATATTTTTGCATGTTTAGCTGTGTACTCCGAATATTTTTTATACTAGGTTCAAATGTAACTAAAACTACAAAACCAAAGGCGATTTCACCCCTTGTAATTTTTTGGGTAGCCTGTAGCATACTGTATAAAGTTAGGGAAGCGTAAATTAATTGATGTAGATAGAGAGGTTAGGCACTAGATTTCCTCCTCCTCCATGTCTTCAATTTTTGATTGCTAAAATACTGGAAGGATCCGCCTAAATCCCCCATGATGGTGAAATTACAAAATTCATTAAAGCTAATAACACACATTCCTTTTCAAACAAAGTGGTTACCGAATATTCCTAGTAATTACCAGTTCCACCTTGGGGATGGAACTAATTAAGAAATTTTGCAGTGCACGCAATCACTGATATTGATGTATTCTCATTCATTCAACTCAATATTATGACGACTTATAGAAAATAAGGCAGAATACAAGGATGAAATAATCAGGCTTTGATAGTGTAATCACTGTCCTTAAAAAATTTAAGTCTTCCACTTTAGTTGTTGCAGGAATTATGGCAGAATTACTTCACGATTCTACAAAGCCTATGAAATTTCAGTACTAGCAATTAACTTGAAGTTTCACTAGAACGAACTTCGTGAATTGCAAATAGCAGTAAGAGAAGAAGATGAAATAAAGGGGTATTTATAAACCCCTCTAGGTGTATGTTAGAATAATAATATACCTATCCCACAAGTGAGGTCTGGGGAGGGTAGTGTGTACACAGACCTTAACCCTATCTTGGAAAGGTAGAGAGGCTATTTATGATAGACCTTCATCTCAAGGAAAGCCTAATCTCAGCAGTCATAAAAAAATACAGTAGAAGCAATGAAAAATGAAGCAGTAACAACATCAAGAAAAATAAGATATAACCAAAGCAAAAATAATAGGTAGTAATAGAAATCTAAGAATATAAAAATACGGGCGTAATAATAATATTGTTGGTATGGAGAGAAAAAACACGTCACTACCTACGAACCTACTACCTTATTCCTCGACCTCCTATCAAGGGTCATGTCCTACCTAATCACCTCTCCCCCAATATTTCGTTTGCCTACCTCTGCCTCTCCTTAGTCTCACTATTGCCAACCTCTCACAGCTGCTGACCGACATCTGTGCATCTCCTCTTCACATGCCTGAACAACTTTAATTTCGCTTTTCGCATCTTGTCCACCACAGACCATTCCCACCTTGTCTTGAATTTCCTTATTCCTAATCATATCTCTCCTAGTATTCTCACACATCCATCTCACTCCGCCCCATATAACATAATCGGTCGAACTACCACTCAATAGAACTTACCTTTAAGTTTTGGTGGCACACCATTTCATCCATCCCACTCCAATACGATGTGTGATATCATCATCAATCTCCCTATTACCTTGGATTAATGACCCAAAATACTTAAAACAAACTCAATATATGACTTTATATCAATTAAGTGTTTAATTGTGATTCCTTAATTAATGATATAATGTCTATATATAGGCTTCGGCTCCATCCCTTTTGAGATCTTAAATACTAAGTGAGGGAGGAGTGGGGTTCAGGTCACTTCAGGACACATGCAAGGCTTTTGCCGTTAAGATGTGGTGGAATTTCAAGACTCAAAAATCACCCTTGACAGTGTTTTTGGAATCAAAATATTGTAAGAGAAAACATCCTGTTGCCAGAAAAGCATCCTACGACCATTCTTATGCGTGGAGAAGATTAATGGACATCAAGATCGAGGCTGAAAAATATCTGTTATGGAGGGTTGAAAAGGGAAACATATCATTTTGGTGGGATAATTGGATTGGGAAAGGCCCTCTGGCTAAATTAAATCCTTCTACTATGGTTAATAGAATGACTAATGTTTCTGATTTTATTGAAGGAGGGACCTGGAATATAGCCAAACTTTGCTCGACTTTGTCGCTGGAGTTGGTCAACTCAATTGCAAATATTCAGATCCAAGATGGGAAAGAAGACTCTCCGATTTGGACCTTAAATCCTAGTGGAGAGTTTACTTGAAGATCAGCTTGGGAGAAGATGAGGAAGCAGGGAGGAAGAACTTTAACTTCTAACATGATATGGCAAAAGAAAATGCCTTCAAAGTATCCTTCCTCATGAAGAGGGTGCTCGAAGGCAGACTACCTACTGATGATAGAATCCAGAGAATTGGAATCATCATCCCATCTAAGCGTGTATGCTGCAATACAAACTATGAAGAATCCATTCAACACCTCTTCTGTAATAGCCAAATTGCTAGACAAGTTTGGAGCTTCTTTGCCAATTCTTGTGGAGTTAGACACAACCAGGGAAGTCTTAGACAACTTGCGATGGCCTGGTGGCTAACTAAGACAAAGAATATATTACAGGCTACTGTGATTCAATCCCTTCCTTCCGTATGTCTGCGAGAAACATCATCAACCAAGTCCATAGACATGTTTTGATGCTGCTCAGCTGTAAGTTTCCTAAGGTCAACCTTCCTCAATCGTGGCAGGGTCTATGTGTGGCTTTGGATAAGGCAAAGCATGATTCTTTCTAGTCATATGGTCAGTTGGAACAAACCAAGATCGAATTGTATTAAGCTTAATACAGATGGATGTAGTAAGGGTAATCCAGGAAGTTCGGGTGGGGGTGAGATGATTAGAAACGATGTTGGTGATATGGTATGTGCCTTCTCTGAGTTCTATGGTGATTGTAGCAATAACATGGCTGAAGCAAAAGCAATGTTGCAGGGCATCATTTGTGCAAGGACAAGTTCAGCGGACACCACTACTAGAATTCTGAAAAAAAGCGACCAAACTTTAGCGACCAAAGTTGGTCTGTCAAGAAAAGCGACCAACGTTGGTCTCTAAATTGGAGAAAATAATAAAATAATTATTTTAAATACATTAGCGACCAAAGTTGGTCGCTATTTGGTTAATAATTTCGTCAAAATGTTGACCGGACTGGTCAGACTTGCTTGGTCAAAGAAATACTGAGATTAGCGACCAACGTTGGTCGCTATTGTGGGACCCACTTATTAAATTTTAATAATTATATTATTATTTAAAAAAATTATAAAATATAAATAAATATAATTCAAAGTTAGCGACCAAAGTTGGTCGCTTATAAAATAGAGACCAAGCTTGGTCGCTAATATGGGACTCGTTTAACAATTATATTATTATTTTAAATATTATATAAAATATAAATAAATCTGATTTAAATTTAGCGACCAACTTTGGTCGCTAATTTAAATTTAAGTGTAATTAGCGATCAAAGTTGGTGTCTTTTCAGGTCAACAATGGTCAAAATTAAAAATCACTTTTGTATTTACTATCTAAATAATATAAATGTAAGCCGTTAACACTTTTGTAACACAAGGGATGAATAGACTAAAATATACTATACTCTAACATGCTATGACTTAAGTAAAAGCGTATTAGGTAATATTATATCGAAATATGGCTATATATAATGAAATATATATAGTTACTGCTTTACTATGCACTAAGTATAAGCGTATTAGTACTAATTATATCGAATATGACTTATATATATGTAATATATATAGTTACGCTGTACTATGCACTAAGTATAAGCGTATTAGGTTATTATATCGAATATGGCTTATATATATGTAATATATATAGTTAAGCTGTACTATGCACTAAGTATAAGCGTATTAGGTAATATTATATCGAATATGGCTTATATATATGTAATATATATAGTTACGTTGTACTATGCGCTAAGTATAAGCGTATTAGGTATTATTATATCGAATATGGCTTATATATATGTAATATATATAGTTACGCTGTACTATGCACTAACTATAAGCGTATTAGGTAATATTATATCGAATATGGCTTATATATATGTTATATGTATAGTTACGTTTTACTATGCGCTAAGTATAAGCGTATTAGGTATTATTATATCGAATATGGCTTATATATATTGTAATATATATAGTTATACGCTGTACTATGCACTAAGTATAAGCGTATTAGGTAATATTATATCGAATATGGCTTATATATATGTAATATATATAGTTACACTGTACTATGCCTAAGTATAAGCATATTAGGTAATATTATATCGAATATGGCTTATATATATGTATATATTATAGTTACGCTGTACTATGCACTAAGTATAAGCGTTATTAAGTAATATTATATCGAATATGGCTTATATATATGTAATATATATAGTTACGCTGTACTATGCACTAAGTATAAGCGTATTAGGTAATATTATATCGAATATGGCTTATATATATGTATATATTATAGTTACGTTGTACTATGCACTAAGTATAAGCGTATTAAGTAATATTATATCGATATGGCTTTATATATATGTAATATATATAGTTACGCTGTACTATGCACTAAGTATAAGCGTATTAGGTAATATTATATCGAATATGGCTTATATATATATGTATATATATAGTTACGCTGTACTATGCACTAAGTATAAGCGTATTAAGTAATATTATATCGAATATGGTTATATATATAGTAATATATATACTTACGCTGTACTATGCACTAAGTATAGGCGTATTAGGTAATATTATATCCTAAATGGCTTATATATATGTAATACATATAATATATATATATATATATATATATATATATATAATATTAAATCGAATTAAAAGTAATTTTAATTTTTTTTAGATATAGCGACCAATGTTGGTCCGCTATTTTGGTCAAATAGTCATACATTTTTGGCTACCAAAAATAGCGACCAAGGTTGGTCGCTTTCTGTAAATACAGTAACTAAAAAACGGGTTTCCCCTCATATTCTCTTATTTTTTCTCTCTCTCTTTCTCTCTCACACCCAAACCCCCCATCCCTTCCGTTCCCTCCATCGACGCGGCCTTCCCCCTCCACCCTCCACCCGCCGGAGGCAGCAGCAGCTCCACCGCCGGTGTCCTCCACTATCCAGGTAGGTTTCTCTCTCCTTTCCTTATTTTTTTTCGAATACACAGATTTATTTTAATTCTTTGTAGTTCGATTTGTAAAAATTAATTGTTCTTAACTAAATTAAATCTAGGATAATTATTAGTAGCTAAAATAATTAGTTTTACCTACTAATTCGGGAAAAAATGGGTTGAAGAGAAGAAACCTAAATTTTTAGGGTTTATGTTAAGTCTTGTTATGGTTGGGTTAAATTAAAATTTAGTTCTTGTGAGATTAGAATCTAGATCTGAATTATCTTGAATTTATTTTATTTCATTGTTTGACTCATGTAGATTTTTCCTAAATAGAACTTTTCTACTTTATCACAAAATTGAAACACCGAAGAATAATTTAATATGATAATGCAGTAGTATTGCAGTACTCAACAAATAAATTGATATTAACACAAAAAATAAAGGTGCAGACTTAACTTGTAGAAGAAAAATTGATATTTCTTTTCAGAAAAGGAATGGCCAGTGAGAACAAATTGATATTTCTTTTGTTCTTGATTAGATGGAATATGGTAGCCAATCTAAAATCCGTTTAATTAAATGATAGGTAATTAATAAATTTATCTTTGGAAGTTAGGAGTTATTATTTTGAGAATACACCCCTTATATTTATAAATAAAAACGCTTAACCCCTTACATTATTGGGCATATTACACATATATAAACTACATACTTAAGCTTAGATTGAAGCATCTTGGCATATCATCCTCATTTCGGAAAAAACCTAATTTTCACAAAGAACAATTAGAAGATTTATCTAAGATTGGTCAGCATGGTAATAGTATAAAACTATTCCATACTATACTGATTGTTTATGAATTGAAATTTTTAGATATGACTTGAACTTTTATGGATATGAGTTGAACCTTTAGGATATGAATTGACTTTTAGTTATGAATTGAGATTTTGTTTATGTATTGAAATTTTAGTTTTATAAATTGAAATTTTAGGATATGACTTGAACTTTTGTGGATATGAGTTGAACCTTTAAGGATATGAATTGAAATTTTGGTTATGTATTGGAATTTTAGATTATAAATTAAAATTTCAGGATATGACTTAAACTTTTGTGGATATGAGTTGAACCTTTAGGATATGAATTGGACTTTTAGTTTATGAATTGAATTTTTGGTTTATGTATTGGGAATTTTAGTTTATAAATTGAAATTTTAGGATATGACTTGAACTTTGTGGATATGAGTTGAACCTTTAGGATATGAATTGAATCTTTAGGATATGAATTGAAATTTTGGTTTATTATATTGGAATTTTAGTTTATAATTAAATTTTTAGGATATGACTTGAACTTTTTGGTGATATGAGTTGAACCTTTAGGATATGAATTGAAAATTTTGGTTTATGTATTGGAATTTTAGTATATAAATTAAAATTTTAGGATATGACTTGAACTTTTGTGGATATGACTTGAACCTTTAGGATATGAATTGGACTTTTAGTTTTATGAATTGAAATTTTGGTTTATGTATTGAAATTTTAGTTTATAATTGAAATTTTAGGATATGACTTGAACTTTTGTGGATATGAGTCTGAACCTTTAGGATATGAATTGAAATTTTGGTTTATATATTGGAATTTTAGTTAATAATTTAATTTTTAGGGATTATGACTTGAATCTTTTGTGGATATGAGTTGAACCTTTAGGATATGAATTGAAATTTTGGTTTATGTATTGGAATATTTTAGTTTATAAATTAAAATTTTAGGATATGACTTGAACTTTTTGTGGTATGAGTTGAACCTTTAGGATATGAATTGAACCTTTAGGATATGAATTGAAATTTTGGTTTATGTATTGAAATTTTAGTATTATAAATTGAAATTTGAGGATATGACCTTTGAAACTTTTTGTGGATATGATTGAACCTTTAGGATATGAAATTAAAATTTTAAGTTTATGTAGGTTGGAATTTAGATTCGCGGAGATTTTTATAGACGGGGTTGTATTGGTAATATTAGACATGCAATGGAACTTCCACCAAGAATAACTAAGACACCATCACTGGCAGAGTGGTGCCTTTCATTCACTCTGTTCTTCTCATTAGCTGGACAACGATGATGAGACGGCAAGAAACATGTATTTCAAATAGTTTATGGTGTAGTAGGGAGTTTAACATTTCCTAAGTAGAATAAAAGAAGAGTGGTAATAGAGCGAATTCTATACTTCCAATTTCCAAGAGAAAAAAGGAGTTTAATTGGAGAGCGACAAGGGGTGTATGGGAATTGAAAATGTTTTCGTTCGTCCATGGCAGTTCCCAATAACCGGGGATCATAAGACTCTAGGTGTATGACAGAGGATTATTATGAAGTTTTGTTCTCAACTTTCTTCCAAGTCTGATCCGTACAAGCTTAATTGGAATGCTTGGTCCATATTATTCTTCGATTCAGACAATGATTTGACTGACAAAAGTAGAAAATTGCTAATAAAAAGAATTAAAATGGCAAAATGTTGCAGAGAAAAACATTTGTAGCTTTAATTCTTTTGAATTTAGCAGTTCCATACTTTTGTCAACAAATCATTGTTCTGAATCCGAAGAATATATGACCAACATCCAATTTAAGCTTGTACGGATCAGATTGAAGAAAGTTGAGAACAAAACTCCCTATGCATCATTTGTTCAATCATAGAGTCTTATGATCCCCTGTATTATCGGAACTGTCCATGTGACCAACGGAAAACATTCCATCAACCATCACCCTTGTCGCTCTCAATTAAACTTCTTTTTCTTCTTGGAAATATGAAGTAGAGAATTCCTCTTATAATCTTTCTTTTATCTACTTAGAAAATGTTAAAATCCTGCCTATTACCATCTCTAGTTGAAACACATGTCCATTGCAGCAGTATAACATCATTGTCGCTAACGAGAAACAAGCAATTGATCAAAAGAACACAACCCCTGTCAGCGTACAGTATCCAAGTTATTCTCTGTATCCAAGTTCATTCCGAGTAATAGTACATGAGGATAATCACCTAAGCCAGCCGGGACAGCTTTATGATGCCATGGAAGAAGGATGAGCTATTCAATGAACTCGTATTGTAAAGAAAGAAGAAAGAGACTGATTCAGAAAGGTGGTCCGAGGGTTCGAGCCTCGAGCTGATAACATGTAATGTTTTTACTTATCATTATATTTTGATTACCTTTTTTATATAAATTTTGAAATATTAAATCAATATAATTTTTCTTATAGGTTCTGCTTCAGAGCATGATGTGGGGGAATTCATACAAGTCAGTCACCTAAACGAGTCGCCGAGAGCAATCCAACTTTTCGAACGGAGGATGCTAAAAAGAACACTCCTTGAGTAACTTTATATACCTTCCTGAAGACTAACGAAAGTAGAACTATTTTCGAATGAAGCTTGTAATATAAGCGTTAACTTAAGTTTTGTGTAGCTTAATGTTTTAGTTCTATTGATCTTTATATTTTGTCTGTATTTTTAGTGGTTGCTTGTTGTTGTTGTTGTTGCTGGCATAAAATGCTTGTTTAAGGATATTTGGTATAAGAGCTGGCAAGGCTGGCTGTTAGCACCAAAACAGGGCAGTTTCTGTGCCAAAAATATACCAAAAAAACGATACGCAACTGGTGGTGTCCAGTTGGTCGCTAGTTCACTTAAAAAAAAAAATTCTGGTAATTTGTTGCCGAACCAAGGTTGGTCGCTTATAGTTAAAAAAAAATAATCTTTCCATTGGGACATATTGGTCGCCCAATAAATAAAAAATTATAACATTTATTATATAGCGACCAAAGTTGGTCGCTTAATATGATTAAAAATAAGATAAAAAATATAACGTTTATTTCATCTGGAAGACCAACTTTGGGTTCGCCAAAATTATAATATTAAAATATTTTGAAGCGATCAAAGTTGGTTGCTATATGCTTATACCCGGGAAAATCTTGGTTCCCTTTTACCTGGGAAGACCAACGTTGGTCCTATTTAGCGACCTAACTTTGGTCCCTATAGGTAAATGGGACAGCTTAAATATCGACCAGGTGGTTGGCGCTTTTTGGCCTAATAATCGCACCAACGCTTTCCCTGGTATCCTTATTGCTGTTTGCTCTCCTGGAGGTTTGCCTACTTTGCTCGGTATTACCTTGCACATTGTGTCCATCCCCTGATCTGTACTGGTGAACTGACTGCCCAGTTTGCTTGTCAATATTACTTCAGCATGACATCAAATCGTCAAGTAATCCTGCTCCATGGAATATTAAAGGCCAATTATGGATAAATTGTTGAGTGTCCGGCAAGAAATTGTACAGTATCTGCATATTTTCGGAGAAGGGAATAGTGTGGACTGACCTATTAAGCATCTGGGGTGAAGAGTAAGTGACAATAGAGTTGTTCATGATGTAACCTCATTGGCCCAATCAATATTAGAGCTGCCTGTTATGCATAGACAAAGAAAGGATTTCGAGTTTCAGATTCAAGCGAAAAAAAGAATTCAGTTTGTTGTTGATGATGTTCCTATTGATGAAAATCCCTGTTAGTACATCAAATACAAACAATCTCATTGAAGATTCCTTCAACAAAAGGCAAAGGATAGTAACAATAGTAAGTAGTTTATGTTATGATGCCCAAATGTATTTAGAAATGAAAATTTCAGTCTGCATTTTGTATTGGAGGCACATGGTTTTACATTCTCCTCCGCATACTATTTGCTTTTCGTGTAATACACAGGTTGGGTATAGCCTATCCACCATGTATCGGTGGACCGTTTTCAATATAAAAAGATAAAGTCTCTCATTAAGAGCTCACTCCTTGGTCAGCTCCACACGCCCAAGTAAATGTTGAGATCGCAAGAAGTGCTTTAAGATATCAAATGTTCCCAAGATAATTAATTCAAGTCAATATATTTTCTCTAGATATCTATTATTTTTCCAGCCTACACCAATAAAGTACAAAAATCAAATCTTGAGGTTGTCCCACAATCGTCATCTCCCTGCTAGGTCGACCGATCCACTGTACTTTGGAATTATTAATTATCAAGGGTCTGCCTTCTAATAGAATCGATGAAATTATTCCAGTATAAACATAATCTTTTTCCTAAATTCATCTCATTGATTTTCCTACACTTCCTCTTTTGATTATTTTTTTCTAAAGAAACTATAATGGTAGTTAGCACATGGGTTATATATACTCTCTCCATCTCATATATATGTGTCGTGGTTACAAAAAAATAGTTATCTCGAAATTATTGATATTATTTTAGAAGTTCATATAAAATTGATTATATTTTTTTCTTTTTTACCCTTAATAAAATTATTATCTTAGAAAGGCTACAAAACACATTACTTATGATAATTTTATTCAAATACCAAGAAGTCTACCTTGTAATCTAACACTTTAAATCATGTTTAAACACTAATACAATCAATATTTTAAATACCAAAGTTCTTTAATAAAGTATATTCAAACTTTTGGAAAGTTCTGCTAGAGTATCACGTAATGACGTTCAATAGGCATATTTAGATCTAAATTTGGATTAAATGGAAATTGATTGAACTTTGTGGTTGGATTTTCATTTTAAGTAATAGAATTTTTTAAGTGAAAGCCCAATTCTTTTTAAAGGAAATTTTAGGCGGGGAATGTTAAATTTCAAAATGGGACTAAAGAAACTTTCAAGTTGAAATTTTTTGGCTCCAAAATAGTTTTAGTTGAAAATTTTTAAAAACACACGTTTTGAAATATTGTTGAAGAAAAGATGAATGCCATTTGTTCTGTTGGAAGAGTTTTTGCATTACTAAATTTGTTAATTAATCCTATGGTATCTCTTCATAATATTTCATAAGTAAATTAATTGCATTCACATTTAGTAAAAATATAAAATAGATATCATAGATAGAGATGATACCAATAAATTGAGAAAATATTTTAATAAGGGTAAAGTAGTTAAAAAACTATTCTTCTTTAAGGGGTGTGGCACAAGAGACATCACGCACATATTTGAGACAGAGGGAGTAAGTCTAATATCTATAAACGTGCTGTTGGACATTAATAATGGCACAGTAATGGTTTTAAGATATTTATTTTTGAAGGAAAATAAAAATTTTAAATATGAGAAGAAATTTTATATATATAATACAAACATATCATTGCTAAATGCCGATAAATAATTGTTACATTAACATAACACGTTGAATCTCTTTCAGAACTTACATAACTGATCAATTTCAGTCATGTTAAGTAGATTAATTATGTTATTGGTAGTTTAAATGTATCTAATGTGATGGTATCTTACCGAACACTTTTTATAGAGGGTAAATTTTTTTGATATATTTTTCTTCTAATGCTTTGGTTACTCTGCCATAACCAGAACTCTTGTTATCGATATTGAATATCTCTCTTGAAAGTGATACATATAATTATTCGTGTAAGAAAATATATTGTGGTAACTATAGTTGAATATTTAGGAATGTTTATCCTTCGTGCTTTATTTTATTAATAACTACAAAATATTAACATAAGAATTATTTTCACAAAAATTTAAAAGGATATTCTTTAGTTTTTCGGTATCAAAAGAAAAGTTGAATTTCTGGAGCGACAATAAACACATACTATACTTAGAAGCATTGTAATGATCCGACCGTCATTTGCTTTCTAGAACCCGTTCCTTCTGAATAAGACTTCC
>NC_031994.1:83087578-83091136 GCF_001879085.1 Nicotiana attenuata
TGCGTCGAGAAAATAAAATCAAGACCGAAAATATCGCAACAATCGTAGTATTTGATTTCAAATATTTGAGTGTTACAATCTCTATGAATCCTCTGATTCTTCTTTTCAATAGTAAATAAATTCAAGGGCCTTTGAGCTTGATCTTGAATCTATATTTGTTTCCACGAACGATGATCTTGTTCTTGAGCTTGAGATTGATTGCTTGAACTTGACCTTGATTCGTTCTTCGTTCTTGAGCTTGAACTTGATTTCTTGAGCTTGAACTTGAAGCTTGAAACTTGTAGAGGAATTTGCAGCGTTTGATCCACGAGCTCTTTCTTGCTTCTTGTTATAACTTCTGGTGTCTTTTCTGAGTTATGAAGACCCCTATTTATAGTTGTGGAAGGGAAGAGTTGTGATAAGAACAAACTCTTTCCGACCAATCAAATTGAAGGGTGACATGGCCGCATTTGATTGGCCAGAACATATCACTTGCACACGTGGCACGATTTCATTGGCCTTTCAGTGTGACTGGGCATGCCTTGTCATTTTGACACATGGCACAATCCTATTGGCTCTTCCGTTTGACTTGGCGCGCCACGTCATTTGACACGTGGCACCAAACTGGGCCTTTAGGAAGATGTCATCTTGGGCTTAATGAAGTGGGCTTACCACTTTAGCCCAATTAAATGGGATGGCCCAATGGATTAAGACTTATTTATTTAATCCATATATATTGGACTTATATAATTAATTCATTTATATATTAGCCCATAATATTTATTTGGACCAATATATCTTGAATTTAAAATATTGTCCAAATTATTTTACGGATTTAATTCCAATAAAATTTATATGCCTACAGAGATTTTATTATTGGGTATATCGTATTGACAAATAAGATAATAATTTAAATTTATTAAAGTAATACGATCTAATATGTTCAAACAAGCCTGATTAGGATTTAATTTTACTAATATTGTTTAATACTGATCGCGTATCGCACGGGTACGACTACTAGTTTATCTATGAATAAGAACTCATGCAATAAAGTAAATATAATTACATTTAGCAAGAATGATATTCTTTTATGCAGCAATTTTGATAAACTGAATCATTAACGAATAGAATGAAACAACAAATTAAAACCCTTATATAGAGGTAAGAATTAGTGAAAACTATTTGAGTCCATGGGTGATTGAAAAATATTGGAACTTTAAGAATAGGTAGAATACGATATTTAATGTTTTTTTAATTTTTCAAAAACACTGCTAAACTTATAATGTCTTTTATATTTAAGGGTTGTTTGGTTTAAAGACAAGTTATGCTGGGATTAGTTATGATGAAATTAGTTAGATTGGAATTAGTTATCCTGGTATTATTTCCTATTGATCGTTTGATATGTTGTATTAATCATAGCATTGTCAATTTTACTGTTTTATTTAGGGATAACTTATCCTGGGATTATTATTCCACCACCTGACATATACAAGTTATCCCGGTACTATTTTTAATCCAAAGATAACTTATCCCAGGATTAGTAACCAAACAAGGGATAAGACAGTACTAAATTTTTATAATCAAGATTATTTTTGCTTATTCATTATACCAAACGATCCCTTAGTGTTTAGATTATAACTTGGACACCCCAATTGCCTACTATTTGTTCTAAACCATACTCAAACAAATTATCGACAAATTCAACAATAAATATACACCAACTTATAAATAATATGATATGCAAATTATCACCAAGAATTAGTAGCTTATAAATTAGCGTTTCCTCTCGGCGCATTTTAAGCGTGAATGCTAAAATATGCTGATCGAAAATGGGAAGAGGACGACCAAGGAAGAACACGACGAAGATGAAATTGGCGGAATTTGTAGGTCAAGGAAGCAGTAACAATGCCAAAGGGAGAAGTAATGAAGCAAAGGAAACCCTAAGTAAAGACAAAGGGAAAAGTTTGATTCAAGCAGATCTAGAAGGAAGTGAAGCAATCAAGGCAAGATCACCGGTGAATTCGAGCAGCAGCAACAGGAATTCCCCTAATTTGACGCCTACAGCAACAATTGGAATTTTCGGCTCTACGAGTACTGTTCCATTGAACATTGTTCCATTGAGTACTGTTGATGCAGCAGATAAGAAGGAAGTCGTAGAGCAAGTATCAGTAAAAGGACGAGCTAGTACAAGCAGACAAGGAGCTGAAGAGCAGAAAGAGCAGGGGAAAAGTGAGAAAACTGGAAGTAAACTAGAGAAGCCATGGGTGAAGCTTTTTGCAGGAAATAGACTAGCGGAAAGAGGAATGGACCTTATGTTTATCCCTCCAATGATCCAGGATGGGATAAAAAAGGCCCAATTGCAGTAGGAAGAGATGGAAGAGGAGAATGAAAAGTGGAAAAAGGCAGTTGTGATGTATGTCATTGGAGCGGCACCATCAATTGGGACCATAGAGAGATTCATAGCCTCGAATTGGAATTTTGCTGCGAAACCTAGAATATTCTATCACAATGAGGGCTACTTTTTGTGGTGTTGTTCAATACAATTGAGGACAAGAATGAAGTGCTGTACACAGGACCACACACAATAGGTAACAAACCTATTATTCTTAAATCATGGACTGCAGAGTTTAATTTCTATGATGAAGTGTTGAAAGAAATTCCATTATGGGTGAGTTTTCCAAATTTTCCATTGAATTGCTGGGGGAAGATCACACTAAGTAGGATAGCAAGCACGTTAGGTTGTCCAATCTATGCTGATGAATGTACCTCGAGTGCAGCCAAAATTTCGTATGCTAGGGTGCTTATAGAGATGGACATATCTAAAGAGCTTCCTACGAGTGTTGTGGTTCAGGATCCAATGGGGAAGAGTTTTGAACAGAAAGTTGAGTATGACTAGGTACCAACCTACTGCCAAAAATGTTGTACGGTTGGACATGACTGTAGCAATATGAAGGGGTATGGGGAGCCACAAGATAGACCTCAGGGGTATGAACAACAAAAGTACCAAAGACCACCACAAAAGAAAGGTGGTCAGCTACAACATACTAAGATGCAGAAGCCTGTAGTTCAATGGGTAGCAAAGGAGCCAAGTAAACAAAATGAGGGGGAAAAAGGGAATCAAAGCCAACATGAACATAATGATAAAGGGGAAAAGGATAAAGAAGCATGGCAAAAAGCAAGTGGAAGAGGTTCTCATAGCAAGCAGAGCAATCAACAACAAGTGGTTCTAAAAATTACAAATGGATTCACTCCTTTGAGGGGGGATCCAATGCTGGAACAAAACAGTTGGGCAGATAAAGTAGAAGAGCAGGAGAGGATGCAGGGGAATACAACGCAGGAGCCTCAAAAAATCACATCAGTATAAAGATAGTCACATGGAACGTTAGGGGCTTCAACAAAGTGTATAAACAAAAAGAGATGAAGGAGTTTATAAAGGTGAATAAAGTGAATATGATTGCAGTAATAGAGCACAGAATAAAAGATGACTCGATTGAGAAAATCATTACAAAAGTAGCTGCTGGATGGAAATGGTATGCAAATAGCTCAGTGAATGGTAAAAGTAGACTGTGGTTGATGTGG
>NC_031994.1:83091161-83187676 GCF_001879085.1 Nicotiana attenuata
CAGTATCGGATGAATCTGCCAACAGAAGTCTGATCTTTAACTTCATAGCCTTTTGAGGAATGTACAAAAATCTCGAATTGATAAATTGAACGGTACCATCTCCGCTACGATCCTAAGAACAGTGTTTGACACAACGAATCTTCATGCGGATTTGCTTAGAAAACAAACGGACAACATACGCTTGAAAGTAGTGCTTCAACTTTGAATTGAGAAAGCTAGCCGCCAAAACACAACTTTTCAATTGCGAAATATTCAACTCGTTAGGTGTCAATCAATCTGCCAATGTAGTAAAGAGATTTTTCTTTCTCCCCAACTATTTCTTGGGCCAATATATGGCCAACAGACCTTTCCTCGCACACACGCACATTATCGTATAACTGGCTTTCCAGGTAATAGGGCCTGCTAAAACTGGAGGTTCCATCAAGTAGGATTAATGCTCTCAAACATTACCATGCAGTCTTGGTCCCATTTGAAAGGGACACCTTTCTTCATAAGGCGACTGAATGGTTGACACCTCCCAACTAGGTTCGAGATGATCTCCTAAGTACGCTAACTTTCCTTGTCAGACTTTTCAAATTCATGAATATCTTCGAGGCTCAGGCATTTTCAAAATGGCATCCACTTTGGCTTGATAATTATTCGATCACCCATCGTACCGTCGGACAATGAAATCAGGAACTTTCAGAAGTACTCCAAAGGCAACATTTCAATGATTCATTACCTAAGTTGGACGTCCGAAGCAATTCAATACATCCTCAAGTCCTCTCAAGTGGTCGCCCTCCTCTTTTATTTCACCACTCAAGTCGTCAACACTAGCATTCGACATTTTTGTGGAGAAGATTGTCAAAAATATTCTTCATAGCCCTTTGGTAAGTAGCACCTACATTCTTTCAAGCCAAAGGCATTACTTGTAGCAATAATACCCTTGGGGGTGTCGAACGCAGTAACTCTCTCATTCTTTTGTGCTCATGCGAATTTGTTATAGCTTCCGACGCTGAACCATCCATGTAAAGACATTGCCTCGTAACCAATAGTAGCATCGATTCATAACACTCTGGAATGGACGCGGAATTCATCTTTGACATGCACTATTGAGGTCCCTAGAAGTCTGAGACGTCATACTCGATTGATTGGCCTTCTCCTTACAATGGAAATACTTAAAACCCAATGTTGGTATTTAACTTTCCCGAATTAAATCCAGCTTCAATGAGTTGTTAACTTTCAGTTTCATCAGGGGAACCAAGTCCGGCCTCTAAAGCCGCATTGAGCTTTGTTTAACAGGACAAGCACATTTTTTATCTGCAATAGTGATGGAACTGCTACTTTTTCGGTCAAGCCAGCATCTCTTTTGTAACTCAAGCAAAGACAACCCTGAACTCTTGATAATTCCAATATAAGTGCTCTCTTTCATTCAGCTTCTATAAGTAGCACTTGTGAGCGTGGGTCTTGGTTCTTCAACTTGCGGCCAAGGTTAACTTCTTTTAAAGCATCAATCTGTCGTCTTCACTCCTCTCTCAAGTTTCAGGTGAGCATCTTTCGCACTTCAATCTTGCTTGAGGTCCCCATCAATTGAGGATATGTATAACACGGTGAAATATCCTCTCAATTGTTCCGCAATCTATCCATTCAAAGACGAATACTCATTCTCGCCTGTTACAGTCGACATAGATACGAAAACCTACAGCATATCTCTCTACACTCTTCTCCATTCCTTAGTGTATACCACAGGTGATATGGCTTTACTTCAGTACTCAATTGAAGACACACTAGTTTTGTTTTGTCGCTCATTCTGATAGGAACCCACTTTGGAAATCCTGAAGAGATCTCCTGAATTTTGGTGAAAGCGGTGTTCTTGTATTCGATGATTTCTCTGGAACATATTCCCTTCTTTAATGACCCAATCTCCTCAAATATAGAAGTTCTCCAGTTGATTTTCCAAGCCGATCAAAGCAGACAGAGCTTGTTAAAGCACTGATTCATCTCTTACCACTGAATATATTGTACTCCGCTCACCTTCTTATTGAGACTGCGCACTGGCTGATGGTTGCTTTGTATCCCAAACCTTCACGTGGTTGCCTCGTTGACAAGCTTCTGATGGAGCTTCCCCTAACTTTGACGGCATCGTTGGGATTGTATCCAGCTTTTGCAAATAGCGTTGTAAGGTAGGTCAAAAACCTTCATCTGTTCGCTTGGTAGGGAGTGCCACATTCTGCAAAACGATTTGGGCTACAAACCCTCACAAGCGCATTCGAGGACGACTTTAACTGCTCAATTCGTTTGATCGGAAAGAGTTAACTCTTTTGGCATGTTGTTTGGATATCATATATTCGCCTCGTCTTTCTTCTTTTAGGACATATTGGAGCGCGGGACTTACTTTCTTTCCATAGGACAACAATACCCCTTTATGAGATTTATTCACGTTGGAGGTACCCTCCTTTGTACAGCTTTGGCTTAACAATAGTGCACTCAGCTCTTTAAGTTATGTTTCGTCATCTTGCTTTTTCAATAACCAATCATCAGCTTTCGGCTCCTTCACAATGCGGTTTTCAATAAACTTTTGCATACGGTGAAGTTGTGACTCAGCCATCGGTGAATGGCTCATCATCAGACACTATCGTCTTCCTCGACTTCACCCTCGTAGTATTCTAAACATGTGATTGGTAGGTAAGATGGAACAACTTATTCTCATGTATGCCAAGGCTCCCAAGCAAAATATTGTGATGAAGCTTCGCAGTCGATCACTATGCAGCCATATACTGTGATGTGCCATATCCTCAATATGATCCCAGCCTGGATCGCACCCTAATAGGCTCTTTCCCCCCCTGGTCTGAATCCTTGATCCATCACACGACTTTCTGAGAGTTCGTTCATCGGGAATACAATTCTTCACATGCTGTGATATGGCAAAAATGTTCACTGAGACCTCCAATCAAACACATTTAAATTGATTACCCTTTCATCGCGCATAAGCCAACCAGGACAGATGGGACCGGTTATGAGAGTGTCACCTACAAAAGATCAGTCATTTGTGATGTGCCTTTTCCTCACAACATTAACTTCTTGAGAGTGAGCTCGATAGGCTTTTTCCGAATATGGTTCAACGTAGGTCATCACTCTTTTCTTCCCTTTGTCAGCAGTGGCAACAAAGTCAACCCTCAGAGAATCTTTCGTGCGGAAACCAACTTGGTAAAAACCCTCCAAGGTCACTGAGATTTTCGTGCTTTTGAAGGGCTGGTACATCTCCACTTTGCTTCTTTCAAAATGCGTAACTGATTCTTTTCGTTGGTATTTAAATCATCATCTTTCCTTGTTGTTGTTCCAACGTGAATTCTTTTCGTGGGCTCCTTTGGTGGCGCCTACGACGAGTCTACCAACGCCAACCTTCATCATCATCAAGTGACGTCTTCCAAACTTTGTCTTTCTCCAATAATTCTTCAGTTTTACTTTCTTTAACACCGCATAATTCACATCCGACTAAATGAAGTCGAAAGGTGATAAGAGACTTGTTTGCCCGCTTGCTCTCCCTCATCTTCAAGCACGATCTTTTTTCGCGAGCCAAAATCAGCGTTGTCCTTGAAGACAAAGCACTCTCCAGAGGGTGGCTTACAAGTCGGTGATAATTTTAGTAGTTTGGGTCATTGTTTTCCCAGCTCATATGCCCGCTTCATCTCTGAAGCTCAATGAGATTTAACTCAAGGAAGTTCTCAAAGAGTAGCTGGCACAATTCGGAAATTAAAATGGTATTCTTACTCACACTTGCATTCTCTTTAACTCAACTTTCCACTTGGCTATGTGAAAATAAGTGATCAATACTCTATGCTTCTTCTCACCTTCGTCGTGAACTTCATAGGTGACGTTTGACATATCATAGCATTCTTTTGCTTTCAAACTGTACAACTTGCCCCCAACTCCTGATTCTTGCTTGTCAATTTGCCTTCGAGTTCACAGTAGATGGGCAGCCCTTTCATTTCCAGCGAGGCCATGCTCAATTCTATGTCATGGGACGAGTTGCCAAAGTCTTCAAATGTGTAGGTCTTGATACTTCCAAGATGTAGCGAATCCCCAAATGCATGCCTGGATGGACATCTCTCGGCCTGAAGCTTCACTAAGCCTGTCTTGCAGTTGAGGCTGCATTTCCTCAACGATTGATAAGTGCGATAACTGTTCCCCCTTTCGTTGACGATAATTTTAAAGCTCTACTCATGACTCACTGTGCATCTGTGTGCTATAACAAGCGATTGAGGAATTCTTGGCTCTAGTTAATCCCAGCTGCGATAGATCCAGCCTCGAGTGTCCGTATACCATCAAAAAGCATTTCTTTAAGCGAGCGGACAAACTGCTTGGATGAGTAATCTCCATAAGTCCCAATTGTTCCAGCAAGTTCCAACGAAATGGCGCAACATGTCTTTGGGTTACCTTTACCATCAACTGTGAAACTTTGGAGGTTGAAGCCAGCAGGCATCTTCAACATATCGACCTTGCAGTGTACGCCTTGCATAATGTAAGGGAGATTTGGCAGCAACTTCATATTTGTTCTTAATGGTCCTTCGATAACTCCTTCAGTTGCATCGATTTGGAATCATCCCTTCAGATGACAGGGATAGCCTTAGTGGATACTGCTTGTCTTGGGGAGAGTTTCACTCTCTAAATCTTGGAGACATGCCGGGGCAGTGGGTAGATTTCTTCTCCATCAAGATTTCCCACCCCTATCTGTTAGCTTCAATTCTATGCCATCTTGATTTGCATGCAATTTGGTCAAGCCGAAGCGATTCTTCCGTCAAGTTCTGCCAACTGCTCCTCCATGGATGAAAGTGTTGTCACATGAGCTTCATGATTGTCGTGGATGACGAGAGGTACGATGGATTCATTCACACAGATTGATCCTGTGATTGGCCCAACGCTATGCTGGTGTAAGGGGGAGGATCCATCAACGTTGAAGCATCATCATCTTTCCTTCACAGCAAGTGCTTGAGCCGGAAGGCAAGCAAGAGACAAAGTTTTGTTCATGATCTTTTCACGCAACATCGCATTCTCCTGTCACGATGCGTTGGCAAGATCTTGCTCCTTTTGGAGGATGATAGATCTGAAAATAGGGTTGTATCGTGACGGCACTGGGTGCTTGTTGTCCTAAAGAGGCTTGCTTTGCTCCATCGTAACTGTCCGAAGCTCCGCGCTGACATGAGGATGCTTTCCACATCAGCATAGAACCTGAATAAGCAGCTTGTGAAAGTTGAACGGAGTTGATTTTCTTTGAAGCCATTTCAAAGTGTCTTGGATCTTTGGTGATTAAAAAGTGAGAATGAGAGGTAGAGATTGTCCCACTGGTCTGCCAAATTGTTAGACAATAAATTTGCGTCAGAGAAAATAAAAATCAAGAACCGAAAATATCGCAACAATACGTAATAAATTTGAGTATTCAAATATTGAGTGTACATCTCTATGAATCCTCTGAATTCTTCTTTCAATAGTAAAATAAATTCAAGGCCTTTGAGCTGATCTTGAATCTAATATTTGTTTCCCACGACGACTGATCTTGTTCTGAGCGCTTGAGATGATTGCTCTTGAAACTTGACCCTTATTCTTCTCGTTCTTGTAGCTGTGACTTGATTTCTTGACTTGACTTGAAAGCTTGAAACTTTAAGAATTTCAAGCGTTTGATCGCACGAGCTCTCTTCTTGCTTCTTTATAATCTTCTGGTGTCTTTTTGAGTTATGAAGACACACCTATTTATAGTTTTGTGGGAAAGGGAAGAGTTTGAAAGAACAAACTATTTGCCGACCAATCAATTGAAAGGGTGACCATGGCCGCATTTGATTGGCCAAGAAATATCAACTGTGCACACGTGGACGAATTTCATTGGCCTTCAGGTGAACTGGGCATGCTTGTCATTTTGACACATGCACAATCTAATTGGCTCTTCCGTTTGACTTCGGCGCGCCAACGTCATATGACACGTGGCAACCAAAACTGGGCCTTCAGAAGATGTCATCTTGGGCTTAATAAGTGGCTTACCACTTAGCCAATTCAATGGGATGGCCCATGGATTAAGAACTAATGTTATTTAATCCATATATATTGACTTATATAATTAATTCATTTATATATTCCCATAATATTATTTGGACCAAATATATCTTCGAAATTAAAATATGTGTCCAAATTATTTTACGATTAATTCCAATAGAAATTATATATGCCACAGAAGATTTTAATTGGGTATAGTCGATTGACTAATAAGATAATAATTTAAAAATTTATTAAAGTAATACGAACCTAATATGTTCAAACAAGCCTGATTAGATTAATTTTACTAATATTGTTTAATACTGATCGCGTATCGCACGGTACGACTACTAGTTTATCTATGAATAAGAACTATGCAATAAACGTAAATATCAATTAATTTAGCAAGAATGATATTTCTTTTATGCACATAATTTTGATAAAACTGAATCATTAACGAAAGTAGAATGAAAAAACAAATTAAAACCCTTATATAGAGGTAAGATTCAGTGAAAAATATTTGAGTCCATGTGATTGAAAAATATGAACCATTTAAGAAATAGGTAGAAATACGATAATTAATGTTTTATTATTTTTCAAAACACTGCAAACTTATAATGTCTTTTATATCTTAAGGTTGTTTGTTAAAGCAAGTTATGCTGGGATAGTTATAATGAAAATTAGTTAGAATTGGAATTAGTTTATCTCTGGTATTATTTCCTATTATCGTTTGATATGTTTATTAATCATACGCATTGTAATTTTTATTAACTTTTATTTAGGGATAACTTATCCTGGGATTATTATCCACCACCCTGATCATATACAAGTTATCCCGTATCATTTTATCCAAAGAATAAACTTATCCCAGGATTGTAACTCAATAACAAGGATAAACATAACTAAATTTATAATCAAGCATTATTTTGCTTATTCATTATAGCCCAAACGATCCCTTAAGTGTTAGTTACTTTGACCCCACCATTGCATACTATTTGTTCAAACACTACTCAAGACAATGGACAAATCAAACAATAAATATACACCAACTATAAATAATGATATGCAAATTATCACAAAGAATTAGTAGCCTTATAAAATAGCGTTTCCTCTCGGCGCATTTTAAGCGTGAATGCTAAAATGCTATCGGAAAATGGAAGAGGACGACCAAAGAGACACGACGAAAGATGAAATTTGGCGAATTTTGAGTCAAGGAAGCATGTAACAATCCAAAAGGGAGAAGTAATGAAGCAAAGAGGAAACCTAGAGTAAAGACAAAAGGGAAAAAAGTTTGATTCAAGCAGATCTAGAAAAGTGAAGCAAATCAAGAAGATCAACCGTGAATTCGAGCGCACAACAGGAATTCCACCTAATTGACGCCTACAGCAAACAATTGGATTTTCGGCTCTACGAGTACTGTTCCATTGAACATTGTTCCATTGAAGTACTGTTGATGCAGCATGATAAGAAGGAAGTCGTAGAAGCAAGTATCCAGTAAAAGGACGAGCTAGATACAAGAGACGAAGGACTGAAACAGGAAAGAGCAGGGAAAGTGAAAAAACTGGAACCGTAAAACCTAGAAGAACCATGGGTGAAGCTTTTTTGCAGAATAGACCTAGCGGAAAAAGGAAATGGACCTATTTTATCCTCCAATGATCCAGGATGGGATAAAAAGGCCCAATTGCAGTAGAAGAGATGGAAGAGGAAATGATAAAGTGGAAAAAGGCAGTTTGATGTATGTCATTGAGCGGCACCACATTGGGACCATAAGAGAAGATTTCATATGCCTCGAATTGGAATTTGCTGCGAAAAGCCTAGAAATTTATCAACAATAGGGCTACTTTTTTGTGGTGTTGTCAATACAATTGAGACAAAGATGAAGTGCTGTACACAGACCACACTACAATAGGTAACAAACATATTATTCTTAAATCCATGGACTGCAGAGTTTTAATTTCTATGATGAAGTGTGTGAAAAGAAATTCCATTATGGTGAGTTTCCCAAATTTTCCATTGAATTGCTGGGGGGATAGATCACACTAAGTAGGATACTAAGCACGTTAGGTTGTCCAATCTATGCTGATGAAATGTACCTCGAGTGCAGCCAAAATGTCGTATGCTAGGGGCTTAGAAGATTGACATCATCTAAAGATGCTTCCTACGAAGTGTGTTGTTCAGGATCCAATGGGAAGGATGTTTGAATCCTAGAAAGTTGAGTATGAACTGGGTACCACCTACTGCCAAATAATAATTGTACGGTTGGACGACTGTAGCAATGATGATAGGGTGTATGGGGACCACAAGATAGACCTCAGGTATGACAACAAAATACCAAGACCACCACAAAAGAAAGGTGGTCTAGCTACAACATACTAGAATGCAAAGCCTGTAGTTCAATGGTATTTTAGCAAAGTGACCAAAGTAAAGACCAAAATAGGGAAAAAGGAATCAAAGTCCAACAGAACATAATGATAAGGGGAAAGGATAAAGAAGCATGCAAAAAGCAAGTGGAAAGGTTCTCATAATGCAAGCAGTACAATCAAACAAATTCTAATGTCTAAAATTACAATAATGGATCTATCCCTTTGAAGGGTGACCCTTATCTGGAACAAATACAGTTGGCATATATAAGTAAAGAGCATTAGAATTATCATGAGTAATACGGGCAGGAGCCTCAAAAAAATCACTATCATAATGATAAGATAGCCGACATGGAACTTAGGGGCTTCAAACAAAGGTGTATAAACAAAAAGAAATAAGGAGTTTAAAAGTGAATATAAGTTGAATATGATTGTCAGTATAATAGATTCAAGAAAATAAAGAGATGAACTTCGATTGAGAAAATCATTAAAAAGACTGCTGGATATGGTATATGCAAAATAGCTCGGTGAATGGTAAAAGTAGACTGTGGTGATTGGATACTCTAACAATAATGTTTGCTCTACAGCTGAAAAGTGCACCAATAATTCATACATGGAATAGTGAAAAGAAGTGACTCTGTCCAAAGTTGCTTTTATAGCGTATATGACTACTACACAAATCAAAATCTAATAGTTAGCCTTTGTGCGACTTGTGAGTAGCTGATTTAGTATACTGAATAATGACAATACCTTGCTATATCATGGTGGACTCTAATATTGCAGTTAAAGTGAATGGAAGAATAATGAATGTACTAGTATCATGATTATGAAATAATATGGACTTCTCTTGATTATGTCTGAATATTCAAATGACATTAACTAGTGACAGTAGGTTATATGGGTGTTATCTATGACTATAACAACCATTTGATACTATGTAGTAATTATATAATTTTGGGGTATAGGGGATAGTGAATCAAAATGGATGCTAGAAAAGGCACCATTGCAAGTGCAAGTATTAGATCCACAATTTTCAGACCACTCACCTTTGAGTATTTTGGACAGAAATTGACTGCAAAAAGACTATTCAAATCTACACTTCTAGCTGAGCATGCAGAGTTTGAATCAATAGTGCAGAGATGGATGAATATAAGGGCAATTAAGATGTAAGGTATAATGCATAATTAAAGAAGATAAAGCATGCCTGAAAACTAAATAGGCCAGGAATATACAGGGAACAAAGAAGTTCAACAGAAGGAGAAATCTGGCAAATGTTGTAAGCTCAAATGAGACAGAGTAATCAGAGCAGGGATATGTTTGAAGCAGAGAAGGGAAGCTAGAGAAGAACTGGAAAAATGGAGCATGATAGAGGAAGGGATTTATAAGCAAAAATCAAGGGTACAATGGCTCCAATTAGGGGATTCAAATACAACATTCTTCTTTGCAAATATGAAAGGAAGAGCAGCTCAAAATCACATCAAAAATGATAAAAGATGAGGGAGGAAACTGATAACTAATGAAGATGGAGTGGAACAGAAGTCATTGGTTTATAAAGGCTTTTGGGGGAATCAACTAGAAAATCTACCTGCCATTAACATCACTACTATGAAGGGAGGACCTGTACTTACAAGAAACACAAGCTTGAACTAATAAAGCAATTTACAAGGAGGATGTCTATGAAGCTCTGAAGGGGATTGAAACTCAAAACACAGGGATGAATGGGCTCAATGCCTATTTTTTCAAGAAGGCTTGGAAGGTAATTGGGCATGAGATCACAAGAAGCTGTATTGGAATTCTCAAAACCAGTAAAGTGCATAACCACTCAATACCACCCTTGTCATTTATCCCAAAAGTTAAAAACCCAGAATTTATCAAAAAGTATAGACCATATCTTGCTGTAATGTTCTGTATAAGATTATATCTAGATGAGTTACTAGTAGACTGCACAATGAATAGATTTCCTGGTGGATGAAAAGTCAAGCAGCCTTTGTACCAGGGAGAATCTTAAATGACAACATTCTCCTAGGACATGAATTGGTGAAAGGTTATGGTCGGAAAGGTAATCCCCAAGGTGTATGATCAAGATAGATGTGCAAAAGGCATATGATTCATTGGAGTGGGTCTCTTAGAACAAGTACTGCAGCAATGAACATACCAGACCAATTTATAAAATGGATAATGGCTTGTGTTCTACAGTCTCCTATTCAATTGTGATAAATGTAAGCCAACTACTCCAATTTGAGATCCAAGCGTGGGGTAGATAAGGGATCCTATATCCCTACCTGTTTGTTTTAGCTATGGAGTATCTGACAAGAACAATTGAAGAACTTGCAGCACACACCAAACTTCAACTTCCATCCGAAATGTGAGAAACTCAATATCCTGCAGCTCAGTTTTGCAAGATGATCTTCTACTATTTGTAGAGGAGATCTCAAATCAGCACAGATGTTAAGATTGAGTGTTTCAAAACAGTTTTCCTCAGCACAAAGATTAGTTGTTGCAAACCAAGGGAAAAAGTTGCATCTATTTTGGAGGTGTGCCAGAACATGTGCAGCAGCAAATATTGGCAAGCTTGGGATTCTCCCTGGGTGAATTACCCTTCAGGTACTTAGGAGTACCACTGAGTGCTAAAAGACTGTCAGTTAACCAATGTCAACCTTTACTGGACAGAATTCTAGCTAAAGTGCAAAGCTGGACAGCAAGATTTCTATCATATGCAGGTAGACTACAAATGATTAAAAGTGTGTTACTATCTATACAATCATTCTGGACGCAAGTGTTTCCTTTGCCAAAGAAGATCCTAATGAAGATTGAAAGCATTTGCAAAAACTTCTTATGGACAGGTGAGGTAGAGGGGAGCAAGAAGGTTTGGTTGCATGGACACAACTTTGTTGGCCAAAAACAGCAGGAGGCTTGAACATTACAGACATAGTCACTTGGAACAAAGCAGCAATCCTGAAGCAGATGTGGAACCTATGCAATAAGAAGGACAGATTATGGATCAAGTGGATGCATATCTATTATATAAAGAAGGAGAAAACATGGAATGTGAAGGCCAATCAAGCAGTATGGACAACTCAAAAGATTCTAAAAGCTGGGAAGTATCTGATAGAAGCAACAATCAATGTTGAAGAAGTAATGTCTGGGAAGGACTACTCAATAAGAGATGTATATAACAAGATGAGGGGTGAATTCACAACGGTTAATTGGAGGAGATTAATTTGTAACAATTGTAGTAGTCCAAGATGGATGTTCATTATGTACATAGCTGTCCAAAACAGATTATACACAAAGGACAGATTAATGAAATGGGGGAGTATCATAAGTGCAGAATGTGTCTTATGTGAAGCAGCTGATGAAAGCCACGACCACCTGTTCTTTATATGCAAGTATTCAAGCAGTGTGTAGGAGAAGGTACTGAACTAGGCAGGAATAGGAAGAAGAGCCAGGATATGGTCGGAAGAAATAAAATGGGCCAGTACATATGTAACAGGGAGGAAAGCAGATGCAGCCATCTACAGAATGATCCTAGCTGGAGTTGTATATTATCTATGGCAAGAGAGGAACTGGAGAATTTTCAGAAAGAAGAAAAGGAAAGCTGAAGAATTCGTGAGAATGTTCGTTCAAGACATACATTGCAGAGGTTCAAAGTGGTTAAAATTGGAGAAGAAGCTACAAGCACTCAATTTCTATCCGTAGTCTGAGCTTGATGTGTAGATAGTTGTTTAGGGAAGCAGTGATATAGGATGGGGTTGTATGTCTGTCCATATAGAGAGGGTTTTTGTAAAGATTAGTGCATGTATTGAGTTTTATCCCCAGAAATAAAGATTAAATTTTATCAAAAAAAATAAAAATATACACCAACTTATAAACAAATCAAACGAAAGCAAATAAAAAAGTAAATCATAAAAGTATTTGACTTTATATAATTCAAATGAGGAAAGAATTTAACCAAAAATAAAATGAAATCATGTGTACATATTTTTTTTTAAGTTATAAGTGCAGGAGCCGACATTATTTATAGCTTTCTATTTTTATGCTATTTCATTATCCGACTTTATTCGTAGTTTCTTATTGTTATATTATTTCTCCTAAAATAATTAAATTTTGAATGCTTTATCGTTTATTGTACCATAAAGACAGAAATCCTAAACTTAGAGCAACAATATCAATGATGGTGGGTTGAAATCAATTTCCTAGATTTGTTTAATGAAATGTTCGCGAGCTCTTCTTTCAGGATAATCGCTAAGTTACATAGTTCAAATTAGGAAATAATTTATAAGGTCAAATTTAAATTTATTTTAGGGGAATAATAAATTAATATTCCTAAATAGTAAAAAATTAATTAAGTTGCTATGGGAATTGTTAAATAATCTTTTTCTGAGGAAGAGTCGAAATAGAATCAACTTGAATTATATTCTTAAATATTAATGAGATAATCAAATAACTATTTTATTTAGTACAAACTTTATTTTAAAAAGGTAAAAAAGATGAACATGTTACGAAACTTAGCTCAAAGTAACAATATAGAACAATAAAATAGACAACAATGTAGAGAGGAAGAGAATAGAGAATCTTATTTCTTCTATGTATTCAAGTGTATACAATGTGATGCTCAAACCCTCTATTTATAGGATGATATAGGTAATACAAAGGGACTCCATAAACATGGTATTAACTATTTAGAACATGGGGGAAGATCATGGAGATGTGGGAGTTACATCCATAATGGTAAGAAGTAGTGGGAGGTTAATGGAGAAGAGTAGTGGGTGTTACTCCCTTAGGAGTTATGGACATCCACCATAATCAAGTATTTCATAACACTCCCCCTTGGATGTCCAAAGATAATGTGCCTCGTTAAAACCTTACTAGGAAAAAACCCTTATGGGAAAAAAATCCTAGTGAAGGAAAAAGAGTACACATCTCTGTAATACGCTTTATTTGCTGCCTCGTTAAAAACCTTGCCAGGAAAATCCAGTGGGATAAAACCTTAGCTAAGGGAAAAAGAGTACAGCACATATTTGCCTCCCCCTGATAAAAATATCATGACGAATTCCAAGTTTGTCTAACAACTTCTCTAATATTGAGATCGGCAATGCCTTGGTGAATTATTCCGCCAAATTATCACTTGAATGAATTTCTTGAACATCTATTTCATCATTCTGTTGAAGATCGTGTCTGACAAAGAACTTTGATGAAATATATGATTTATTCAGTCTCCTTCAATATTCTTCTTTCAATTGAGATAAGCAAACATCAGCTTCTTCATTATTATTGGAATCTTCTCTTCAAAGAAAAGTCACACATCTTGTGAAATGATAATATGACAATTCCTCACATACAAATAGATTGTTTGAAGAACGGACTTCAATAAATGCCTGCATTTGCATAAACAACAAAACCTTGACAATATTTGTTAGAATAAACAAATTTATATCAAGGATTCTTTTTGCAATATGATATTAATCATATTTCAATATCTCCATATAGCCTTTATACTGTCAGCTGTTGGGACTATTCGTCCAAACTTCATATTTTTCAGATGAAGTCAATTTTCATTGCATATTTTTCATTTGGCCAATCATTTATCTGTCCAAATTCCATGACAGATTTGAGCTCAAGATCCTCGTCAATAATAAAAATATTGAGCGCTACATTATATCAACAATATCATCGATGATCATTTTATATCGGTTCCATCGTTACCCAATTAAGACATAACTATTGAGATCTCTTTATCTCATTATTTTCAGGTACCTGAGCCTCTCCCATGAGGTCTTATGAAGTGTTACGTCATGGTGCTCTTGTAATGCACTTGCCTCCTTATTATGACCATCTTGAACATTTGCTCCTCTCCTTCTTCAAGGAGTTTTATCTTTGGAACCGATTAGTCTATTACGCTTCATGCGTTCCATAGACTATGTCCATCATGGACTTTATTCTATTTGGAGCATTAGTAGCTGAAATATGACATTTAGTTTTGGGTCAGCAAATGCACATGGCAATATTTTGCAAATGAATTATCACTTGAACTTCAAGTTCATATTTTCTTGTACGAGGATCTAAGTATACTCATAATAATTTATTCCATGTATTACTTTTTCAGCTGCTTATTTTCTCCCCCCAAATGTTGGGATCACCAACACATATCCCAACCTTCTTTGGGGACCAATCTTTGTGCATTGTGGTGGGATAATTATATCATATAGCACATTCATATTTCTATATAGAAATTATTTGGTTCCTGGCCCTGAACCAATTGTGATAGGGAGAATTTATCATAACTTGTTGGCTTGATGCGTACAAGTGATGTTGTATATTAAATAATATACCTCGTACCAAATTTCAATTTGGGAGTTTTATTCTCATAACCAATGGTTTAGCTTAATTGGAGGCATACAATTTCTGCTAAACCAACTTTGATTTAAACCAGCATTATCAAAATAAATTATCATAATTTATATACTGGAATTGTGCTCTAATAACTTGAGCAAGCAACCTTGCAAAAGCCAAACTTCAAGTTGACAACAAACGCACATGTGACCATACAATAATGCATCTTTTAAAATCATATAATAGTAAACGGTCCACATGGCAGGTGACTGGGTCCATAAATATATCACCTTTTATTCGTTCCAGATTTTAAGGGATTCAATCCCAACCTTGACTGGTATATCATGAGAATAAGCAGCACAAGAGAATTCTTAAAGAATCTTCTATTTCTTCAATATATACCAATATGAATTCTCAATTAATTTTTGCATCATAATTGAGCCGGGATGGCCAACCGGTCGTGCCAACTAATATTTGTTTCAGTAAATATTTAATTTACTATGGCATGTGATTCAATCACCATGCTTATACATCTGTAGTACAAATAGAAGAAAAATTGGGTAACTTTTCATATTTACCCGATATGATTATAGTAATATTTAAGATATTCAATCTTCCTTTCATTTATAGTGTCAATATGCCAACCTCTTTGGCTAATATATTTGAAACTCAAAAAGTTCCTTTTTGAGACTTACTACCACCAATGCCATGAATAATTTTATTTATTCGGGTAGTAATAATTAGCTCTTCCGGAGCTCTGAATTAAATTTGTACTACAAGATCTTTTGTCACACCATCCATATGGTGAATGTCTCCTTCGCAGAAAAATTATATCATAATAACTATCATGGTCGAAATCACATAAGCAGAAGCAATTCTTGCTTTACTTTTGCCTTTAATAACTTTTTATAAGGCACGTCATTATCTTTATTTCTCTCAAACCTCCCTTAGAGGTGAGTTATGATATTTATCCAACCATACATAAGTACGTTATTATGCATAATCTTTATCATATGAAGTATATATTTTCACATTCACTTTCAGGAATGAGTCTGCAGTTACAATGCTTATCACAAGTCACATTTTCAACGAATGGACTATAATCATATGAACGTGTCTCGTATTAACAGACCACATTGATACATATTCCTTCACCTTTGAAGGATCATTTTGAGAACCATTATCGTTCTCCTCTTTACAATTACCATAATGATGACTGTTATTATTTGATCTTTGGCACGCCCACGTTCATTGGTCAACCACTTGTCTTTATTTAGACTTATTATGCACCGTTATCACATTCACTTCAAGAATGGAGCAAATCAAGTGGGACAAACTTTATGCTTTTTCATGAAAAATACATTATTTTTCTTTAGTCATCATTATATCATCAATATGGTGCATTGGGACTCAAACCCACTGCCTTACCCATATAAAAGCATGTTAGTTTATAATGAATTGGGACTCAAACCCAACTCTTATCATCATGGTGCACCAGGCCTTAAACCCGATGTCTTATCATCATAGTGCGCTGGGGCTCGAACCCATCGTCTTACCCTCATTCAATGGCAAATAGGCCAACATACTGGGGCTCACCCTTAAGCCTTTAAAACTATTACCTCTCCGTGATTATATCCATAAGTAAACCAAGTTTCAATAATTCATATGCATGTGATAATAACCCGCGTCAATTATCGATTTCCAACCAAGTGATTCATATGAATTAAATAATACGAGATCTCATGCATTAGAGACCAATCAAACAAAATGCTCCAATAGATAATAGCACCAAGATGATTAAACAGAAACTTGCAACTTTTAAGATTCTCATTTTTCTGGTTTAGGGACCAATCAAATTGAAAATCATTCACACTTCAAGTGCAACCATAAAAATAAGAGCATAATCATTATATATATATATATATATATGAGGGTGGAGCTAGTATTGACGTTGATATTTGTTATTCACACTACTAATTATATATCAACCAACTTGTGTTCCTGGTGTAAATTAGTAAACCAGTGCCACCTATCATCTTCAACAAATATAAACTCATGCATGCCAAAATGCTCGTGTACGCATAAATAGTGTAAGTATATAAATAGGTACCTTACTTTCTTAATACTCCGATATATTACACAAAACAATGGCACTCGAGTGTTAAAGCTCGATGCTCTTAGTGCCTGCTCAATGGAAAGGAATGGATTCATCTTTGATTCTTGGTAGTGGTGGCTCATACTGGCAGAAAATAATTGTAACTACTATTATCAGTTTGTTGTTTCTATATTATTGATACATAATTCAAATTTAGAATTTATAGAATAATTAAAAATGATACTCCCTGGACAATATAGATGCAAACCAATTGATATGGCATACGAAATGCACAGAATTTCACAGGCTCAACCAAATTAATTCAAGGTTGTAGCTCCCATGGAAGGCTTTCATCTCTTATAGAAATTATAAGAAGAATATAACAATTCGTGCTGATAACGTGTTACGAAACTTAGCTCAAAGTAACAATATAGAACAATAAAATAGACAACAATGTAGAGAGGAAGAGAATAGAGAATCTTATTTCTTCTATGTATTCAAGTGTATACAATGTGATGCCCAAACCCTCTATTTATAGGATGATATAGGTAATACAAAGGGACTCCATAAATATGGTATTAACTATTGAGAACATGGGGGAAGATCATGGAGGTGTGGGAGTTACATGCATAATGGTAAGAAGTAATGGGAGGTTAATGGAGAAGAGTAGTGGGTGTTACTCCCTTAGGAGTTATGGACATCCACCATAATCAAGTATTTATAACAGAACAATTTTTTTTTTTTGTGAAAGCGTAAATCTTAAACACATATTTTCCAGTTCAAGGGTCTCAGCAAAAGCCGTAACTTAGCATTTTCCTCTTTTCTCTTTCTCCGCCTCACTGCTTCTACGGCAAATACCCGCTTCACCGGCATCGTCGGCACTCAATCTAAGCGGCCATCGTCGTCGTTATCGTCGGAAATCCAAGCGGCCATCGTCCGTACTCAAGCTCCTCTCCATCTCCGGTAAGTTTTCTTTTTCTTCCACCTCTCTAACTAATTTTAGGTTCCGCTTTCCTAGAAGTAATTCGAGGGTCTCATCTCTTGCGACGTGTTATGGACCGAGGTTGGTTTACATTGGTTAAAATTGCTATGTGAACTCGTCATAGCTCGTCTGAAGATAATGTGACTTGTCTATGAAATATTTATCCAGTGATATCTATACTCCGTATGGATAATTAATTTGTCTCGTGATAGTTTAGAAGTCAAAAAGTGGATTAGCAATTTGGTCTATTATCCCACACCTTCATTTTTCTGTGGTCAATTTTGGTCATACGTGTCTGATTCTGTGGCTCTACACTTACTCGGTTGGCAGTTGAGTTGTACTAGCTAGTGACAAAAGAAATTAGACTACCAGATTAATTGCATTAAATATAATGAAAAGCGGTTGGTTGAAACACAAAAATAAGAACAATAATTAGTAAATGCGGTGACCTCAAACTCAAAAGAAAGTGTTATATGGTTGGAGGAGTCTACTGGAAAATAGTGGTAAGTTTTATTTCTTTCATTACTTCCAGCTACTCAAACAGTTGTTACAATATCTCATTAAAATAATTGTTACATTTGATTACAGTGGTAGCAAAGTAAAGATTATAGAATGAAACAACTGCAAACTTTTTCACTTAACATCAACTTTCTTGTCTCAAATTTTTATTCTCCAAGCTCCTCATATCTCTTTCCCCTTTACTTTACAACCATGACATGTTAAATCCAATCAACAATCTTCTATTTAGCTTAGAATAACTATGTTTCTTCTGTTGTAACTGTTATAATATTAAATGAGTAAGAATAATAAATTTGTTGTTTGTATATGTAGATGGAACATATGTTTCTTCTTTTGGCGGAGAGCAGGGCATACCGATTAAGTGGTTCACTTGAGCCTTGAGGGACTCGATGTCATTCCTAAGTGCAATTTTAATCTTCTCTTCGTGCTTTCTTTTTTCTCGTTCATCCGCATAATTCCTAGAAAGTTGTTGAATCGTTCGCCGCATCTCCTCAAGGTCCTCATTTTGTGGATGCCATTGGAGGAAGAAACTCTCCCATTTTGGTTGAACGTGGTTGAAGGCGTGTATAAGGGTAGAACATACTACCTTTCCTTCGAGCGCAACTATCATCGCCTCGAGTGTGGACTACAAGGTATATACTTTTTGTTAATAAGCTTTTCTTTTTGTTAGCTATGTTTCGCGGCGGTTTTTGGTATCGTTTCAGACTACTTTTGTTGGTGGTTTGGGGTTGTTAGTTGCTGAAAAAGATTTCAATGCTTCTTCCTAAAAAAGAACTAAAATGTTAGCTGTTAGTATTATATTAGTATATATTTTCCATGGTAATCCAAAACTATAACTCAAAAAGGACATCAGTTCAAAGTTTTAAAGTTGATGAACACCAATGTTTCTAAAATGCTATAGAAAAGTGGGAAAAAGAAAAGGTTAATTAAATTACGTAACAAACCCTGGCAAGGGAAAGTTCATGAGAATTCAGTGAGAAACTAGAAGGCTTAATGGACCCAGTTCTCTATCGCTTTGTTGCAGAAGGGAGAGGTGGTTTTTGGTTTTCCATTTTCTGGAACCCCCAAAAGAAAAAAACTGAGAGAGAACTGTTTGTGTATATATATATATATATATATATATATATATATATATATATATATATATAAGGGTAGTTGTGTTTGCTTGGCTTAGTGAAGCAAATTGCTTGTTTATATAATGATGAATGGTCAATTAGAGCTTGACAAATACTTCATAACGTGTCGTTGTAGCAGTTTTTCTTTCATTTTGTTTTAATTTAATAGTTTTGCCAACTCTGTTTGTGTTGGTTTTTTGTTTTTTGGTTTCTTATTTCCTTGTCACTTTGCTCCTTTTTTCTTGTGCTCTTTCGTGAAATAGATAGCTTGCAAAAACACCATATTAATATCATATTATTAACTTTCTTATTCGATGATTTAATGGAAAGTTATTCGCAAAATATCTTATGACTAAGAAAAATAACTTTAATGGGAAGTGGATGTTCATGTGAAGATATATGGCAGATATCTTCTACCTTAGATTATGTAGGTTTTGTACATATATATTCCCAGAACTTTTAATATGTTGCTCAAAACTTAGCCGAAGTTTCTACTTCATGGTATGTATTGGTAGTCGATATTCCCTAGTTGAAGATTATGAAGTTAGGTGCTAAATTATTCCATTCTAATTCTTCGTCTATTTTTTTCACTTCGCTTTTGTGGATTACAAGGTATTGGGACATCTGCCACATGCAAAATGAGGACCTTGAGGAGATGCGACGAACGATTCAACAACTTTCTAGGAACTATGCGGATGAACGAGAAAAAAGAAAGCACGAAAAGAAGATTAAAACCGCACTTAGGAATGACATCGAGCCCCTTAAGGCTCAAGTGAACCACTTAATCGGTCTGCCCCGCTCTCCGCCAAAAAGTCACATTTATGAAGAGGATGAAAGTGATGGAAACAATATAAACGATGAAGAAGATGAAGGGGAATCAGAAGATGAGGAGTGATTTTATGTTTGGTTGGATTGTTTTTTAGTTGGATGTTGACTTTGAATATTACATTTTGAAGTTTGGTTGGATAGTTTTGATGTTTGATAGGATAATTTGGATGTTTGGATAGTTTATAAAGTTTTGTTGTTGTTAATTTGTGTTTTATTATGGTTGCATTTCTGTTTCTGTTGTAATATTCTGGGTGGCAGGTGGTGCAGCAAAAAATAAGCATTGCCTGCCAAAATTATATCAGATTTACCGAGGGACTTACCGACAGAGTCTGTTGGAAAAATTATTCATTTGTCAATCCAAATTCTTACTTATTGAGGGAGTGCGTCGGTAAACTTAAACCAAATTTTCAAATTTTGTTGAACATACCGTCAGATATCTATCGGAATATGAATTTATTCATATTTTTAATTTTTAAATTACTAAATTAAAATTCTAAATATACCGATGGTATCCGTCGGTAATATTAAATTATTATTTTTAATATACCGACGGATATCCGTTGGTATAGATATTATTGATACTATATAGTTTTATAATATACCGACGGATATCCGTCGGTAAGTAAAATTATTTGACCAAATAGTGTCAGAAATGTATCGATGGCTTTCCGATGGGGTCATCGGTAATTACCGAGGGATTCTGTCGATTTATTTTACCGAGGAAAGATTTACCAACGTACCACTTACTGATGGACTTCCTTCGGTAAAGTCTTGTTACTGAGGGACCCTCGACAACTTGCGTCGGTAAACAAGTGATTTTTAGTAGTGCGTGTCGCCCGCATGATTAAAAATTATTGAAAGAGGCTTGCATATATACTTTATTTGCATATTATTCTTGTTCATAATATTGCTTAGCTGATGTTTTTGAATGAGTGTTGAGGGCCATGAATGGTGAATTTGTTATAAAAAAGCTTTTAACTTGAACTATGTGTTTGATGTGTGGTCATAGTTTATTACTTAAGTGAGTTCTTTTTTTGCTTAAGGATAGACAAACCCACCCAAATGAAACTTAAACAATGATCAGTTGCACCTCAAGTTTAATTTCGACCTCTATCAGAACTTCATCAATGCAACTCTATCATCCATTCCTCTCATATCACTAATAGCTATGTGAAAGCTTCACATTGACCTCCTAATGCTAAAACAAACTCAAGTATATATACAAAAATTCAAGGTGGGTTATAATTCAAGCTTCACATTAAAAAAAAAAAATCAAGTATATGTACAAAAATTCAGTTCATAAATTATTTGGAGCAGTACTGTGATGATCAAGGTGGGTTATACTTAATGATAGAGGGTTGGTGGTCTTTTGATGGAGGTAAAATGGTGATTGATAAAAGTGGTAAAAATAAAAGTTTGAGCGAGATTGTCTAAATAAGGAGGCTTTTGTGTAAAAGTTGTATATGTTCTCTTTGTGAGTGTCGTGGAAATGAATAGTAGCAGAGTAAAAATGGTCTCCAAGTGGTGTTTTTGAGAGCGGAAAGCCCTTGATCCGAGATCTCTTTTTAATATGGTGATTGATTTATAGGAATGATGAATAGCGACCGAGGAAGGTGGTGAAAGTTCAGGGACAAATATGAACTATTTCGCATAGTTTAGGACTATTATTGACCGTTTTACATTAGTAAAAGGACCCATGTGTCAAAGTTTATGGGGTAGATATGACACTAAATATTAATGGAAGGCAAATTGGATTATTTCACAAACTCATTGGCAAATTTGGACTTTTTCATTGAAAAAACGAATTGCTTTAAATTGAGGAGCTATTTTTTTTCGACTGCGGGCTTTCCCTCAACGCACCACTGACAATCATGGAAGGAGAAACCGTAACAGAGACTGCGCCTCAGTTTGATGCCTTTGAACACCCCAAGGAATTGGAATTGCAAGTAGCAGACGAAGGAGATAACACTAATGTCAACACTAAAGAGGCTGACAATGAAGAAGAAGAGGAGGACGAAGAAGAGGAAGAAGATGAAGAAGAAGAAGATGGAAGCGGAGAGTATAAATTCCGATTCGGGGCAGAAATGGATCCTTTGGCATTTACTGAAGATGATGCCTCTGGACTCCAGCCATACCAACAGTTTGAGCGCCTCGAGCACCAATATGAAGCTTTGGCTGCCAAAAAGCGCAAAGCTCGTGCCCTTCTTCCTTCTCCCAGGTAATTTTTATAATGTGAAGCGAAAGAATAAAATAAATTTAAGGTATTTCTTTATACGGTAATGATTTGCTGTGATGTAAACTGGAAAACTCCTTGTACTAGGACATACAAAAAGTAGTGAATTTCAGACATAAAAATTGACACTTTGTGAAGAAATTAACTCCTTTCATATTCTAATTATCATATTCTAACACTTCTAACAAATTCTTATATTCATGTAACTACGGGGGTGTAGATAATTATCTCTTTGACTGCAGTTATTTGCATCTTTGTCTGGATAGCGGACTAGATTTTCGTCGACCTTCATTTCATATTAATTTCTTATACCATGTTGGGTGGGTGGGTGCAGTGAGGTCCCATCGAAGAAACTTAGGCTAGAAGACAGTCAAGTGGATGGTCCTGGAGCAAGTTTTGACGAAATATTGGAAGCTATGAATTTTGGGATGAGGAAAAGATCAAGGAAGGTATGACATCAACTTGTTATTTGCTGTATAATTTGTTGTCATTAGCAGTCTGGACAAACTTTGAATTCCATCTACAAAATACTAGATGTAGGCAGAACATTGGCCCAAGCTGAACCTTGGCAATTTTTTTGTTACATTCTTTTGTTTTTTGGTTCTTGGCTATTATTTTTTTTCTAAGAATTCTTAACTGGACCATAAGAGAACTGCTATACTTGAGCTTAAACATCTTCAGATTATTAAAGTTTAGAAAACTAAAGAATAATTAAAATATAGATATTCAGTATTTGTTTAAACTTCAATAGTCTAAGTCATTTCATGAAAGAAAAACATATGGTTAGAGGCACATTTTCTTATATGTAGTCATTAGTTGAAAAATTGGAATCACCAATACATAGTAGGACTTTATTTTACTGTTACCAGCTTTTGGGTTTCAGATCCTTATACGAGGTTTTAAAGTCAAGTTCCTTAATTTCAAGCTTAAGATCTCGAATTATATCTCATCAAAATTAGATTTTCTTTTTCTTTTTTAATATAGTTGTAAAAAGGATAATCAAATTGCACTACCTGTATCATTAATCATTTGGAGAAAGATTAAAGAATACCGTGAGTGTTGAGGATATGCAATAATATCTTGCTTACCAAAGCTAGCTTTGAGGATAAGCTTGTTGATCTCCAGTTGAACTGCTAAGGTTATGTCACTCCAAGACGCATTGCCAGCTATAAGCTTAACTAAGCAAAAACTCCATGATCTCAACTGTTAGTGGTTCTGGTTCTTACCAATGAACCTTGGGCCTCCAAAACATTTTCATAATACCTATAAGCAATTCATGGATGTTATGAATGGTTTAAGAGATCAACTACCTGATTCTCGAAGAATCAAAAGAATCTTTACAAGATCATGGATGTTGTGGAGCTTCTCAATCAGTTCTCAGTATATTTTGAATGACATTTGGCTATATTTTGACTGTCCTGAACAATATCGTCTGAAGTACAAGCCTTTTCAGTTAGTTTATTGGATAGTCTTTTTGCATCCTGTTATCTTTTCCTTTCTTTATTCAGGGTTGCAAGTTGTTTTCGTTTTTGCTTACTGTAAATATTGTGCAGCCGTTAGTAACCTTCTGCACACTATGTTATGTTGTACCTTATGTAGCTCAAGAAGAGAGGTCGGCGAAAGGGAACAAAGAATAAAGTCAGTTCAGAATTGAAAAGAAAACTTGGTGATGCCACTCTTCATTATGCACACGGCCGTTATGAGGAGGTATGCAGCTAGAGTCATGCATCCTTGTTCTATAGCCTGATTTTGCTTGATCTGTATAGTTCTCTGCTTTTCATGTAGACATGATATCTATATGGCATGAAAAACAGAAAGATTGCCTTTCCTCTACACAGTATAAGAGATATGAATTGACACATCAAGTTGCTATTTTCTCTTTGTTGTTGTCGATTATGGTCCTGCTCTGAAACTGTACCCACTTTTTTTTCTGAACATTTGATTCTAATTGTTTTTATGGATATTTTCTGTCATTTATCTGTAAAATATGTGCACACCTGTTTCCCCCATTCTATGGCTTTGCTTCAGGAAGGGCTCTATTTCAGGTTTCAGCTAGTAGTCCTTCCATTTCTTACTTTTCTCATTGTTAATGTTCTCTGTTGCAGGCCATACGTGTGTTGAGTGAAGTCATTCGTCTTTCACCAAACCTTCCTGATCCATACCATACACTTGGCCTAATTTACAATGCTATCGGCGATAAGAAGAGAGCTATGGACTTCTACATGCTTGCAGCACATCTTGCACCGAAGGATGCGTCTCTTTGGAAGCTCCTGGTCGATTGGTCCATGTGAGAATTCCTTGTTTCATCTCTTCTTTTTCTTTTTCTCCTTTCGTATTCGTATCATATAATACATGTATCAAAAGAATTGTAGGTAAGCAGTTTAGTTATATATGGTGTAAAAATATGTCATACCCTTATTCCTTGTCCCATTTCATTTAACGCTGTATTATAATTCCTACGCGGAGTGGATTCTTGTCTGCATATAATTAGAGATTTAATGGTTGGGGCGAAAAAGTTATTGCCTCTTGCTAAATTTTTTGTCCCCTTTCAACCTGAAATGCTGATCCCTTTTGGAAAGGAATCCTTTGAAAACTATCACCAAAATTGCATTATCATTTACTGTTTTCTTTAACTATCTGAAATAGTAAAGGAAACAGATACACTGAGACGGACGGACTAGTGTAAGTGTTCTCTGTATCACTTTTATTTTCTGTACATTGAGAGAGATGAACCAAAAAGATGCAATTATATTGATAGTTTGTTCCTAAAGGAGCTGAAATTGATATATGGTTGGGGTGCATTTGCTATCATTCTGCATTGAAAATTAAGAAAGCATCAGGTTTGCGCTTCATTTTCTTTTGCACCCAAGGGTATGCCCTAGTGGTCAATGAAGTTGGGGTTGGGGGGAGGGGGGGGGGGCGACCTTGAGGTCTCAGGTTTAAATCCCAACAGAGGCAAAATTCACTCTTCTCATTTGTCTAAGCCTTGGCGGACAGGGTTACCTAGTACCTGTGCTGGTAGGAGGTAGCAGGTACTCGGTGGAACTACTCAAGGTGCGTGTAAGATGGCCCGGATACCTCCATCATTTAGAAAAAATAATAATTAAGAAAGCATCAAGTTGTGCACGTCGTGATGTTGATGCACAAATTTCAATTATTCTACATTTTGAGTGACAACCTACTTCAAAGTTTCTTTTTTATGTCACATCTTTTGGTCATCTAATTTAGGAATGCGTTCACATATGTGGTGACATACATTTGAGTGTTCCCTTTTAAACCCATGATGAAATAATGGATACGTATTGTTCACCGTGATTCCATTGCCAATATTATGCTTTGTTTTGTTGTATAAGCTTGCTTTCTGAGTCCTCTTTATTTTGCAACATTTGGTGCTTCTTGAGCTTTACAGTTAAAATTTAGTTTGTAACTGTACAGAGAGCAGGGAGATAGGGGACAGGCCAGGTATTGCCTTTCCAAAGCAATAACAGCAGATCCTGATGACATTAGTCTTAGGTATCACCGGGCTTCAATATACATTGAGCTTGGAGATTATCAGAAAGCTGCAGAGTCATACGAGCAAATTGCTCGTCGATGCCCTAATGATGTTGAAGTGCTTAGAACAGCTGCTCAGGTTTCTGTATCTATCCTTCCTTCAGTACTGTCAAACTTTGCTGTCTCATTTATTTGCATATAGTTATTTTCTTGGCTAAAGCACCAAATGGTTACATGCTAAATGCCTCTTCTTCTGCTATTGTTGATCCATTCAATTATTCGTCCTTAATATTACTGCATGGGGTATCCTTTCTCTTTTATATTACTGAAGACAGCATGCTTTACTTTCATTGAGGTGAGCCCTAGTCGTATATAACGTTAAAAATGATGAATGATTGACTTTTATTTAGGGAGAAAAGAAGATAAACATGAAGTGAAATTTCGTTAGGGTACATATGCTGATGTACTGTTATTTGTTCCTGAAAACTTGCACAATGGAAGTAGGAAAGTAGTTTACCATGATGTTGAGTTAGACAACACAAACATGTGACACCACATTTCTAAAAAATGCAGAACACTGCAACGGCTGACATGGAAAATATTTAGTATTACTAGACTAGACAATATAAGAACAACACCACCCCCACCACCAACAACAACAAACCCAGTTTAATCCCATAAATGGGGTATGGGGAGGGTAGTGTGTACGCAGACCTTACCCCCCTACCTTGTAAAGATAGAGAGGTTGTTTCCGATAGACCCTCGGCTCAAGGAATACCACCACCAAAATTGATAATAATGATGATGATGATAGTTATAATGATAACAGGATATGACAATTTTAATCAAACTTTTGAATGCAAGGTAAAAGAGAGAAAAGGTACTGTCACAGAGGTCATTTCTCTGGTTCTTAGAAGACACACCAAGGGAAAGTATGTCTGGCAGCTAAGTTAAATCAATCAATCAACTATGTCTTAATTCCAAATTAGTTCGGGTCAACTATATGAATCCTCTACACTGTATTTGGTCTTATTACACTCCAATATTGGTAAATAAGCTGTCTTTTCAGGCAAATTAGAAGTTCCCTAAAACAAGAGGTTCTCTAAATCTCACTCATCCCAAGATTGACATACACGTCTCCAACTAGAGTCAGAAGCTTTTAGGAGATGCATCCTAATTTTTCGTGGTAACTTAAAGATTTATTAAGTATGATACAAGTGGCATACAAAAAGTGGGCAGCCTATACCAGAGCATGGTTCTTTACAATAATGCACCCAATCATCTGTACTAAAACGAAACTGTGCCCTAAAAGTTTATATAAAAAACAAGAGACTAGTCCTAAAAAAATCAAGGATGTACTGGATCCGTCTTGTGTTTTTGTGAATTTGGCAGCACTTCCTTTGTGCTGAAGTTTATAACATTTGTTATCTTTAAAAAAAAACAAGAGATTAGTCCTAATCTGTACAAAAATATTCTCTACCCCCTTAGATGCCCTCTGCCATTTTTATGTCCGCAAAGCCCACAGCATAGCCACATGAGCTACTTCTCGTGCTCGCTCCAGTCTTTTCGTCCATCTGAAGGCCCGTCTAGACCTCACATGTTAGCTGTCCTTTTCATCACCCATTGAAGAGCCGAAGGGTTTGATTCTGTCCACCATAATTGGCTCGCTGACGACAATATAGCACAGGTGATTTATATCCTTTTCCAAAACTTTGCACATGCAGCACCAAGTGATGCGTGTTATCTTTTTCTTCCTGATGTTATCTACCCTGACAATTGAATCTCTGGCTGCGAACCACGTGAAAATAACATGCCTTCTCGAGAGCTGTAGAAACCCATATGTTGAGATTGGAAAGCCATCTCTTCTCTCCGTAGGCGTCTACAGTTCAAAAGAGTACACCTGAAAATTCTCCTCTCTTTCGCTCCGCTGTCAGACATCTTTCTCTTTCGGATTAACAATCTGTACGCATAGTAGCTCTAGGATTTTTTGAAAATTGTCACCTCCGAATCTTGAAAGTTATTTCTCAAGTCCAAACCCCAATTGTTTCCCCTTTGGTGTACCCTAAAACATTAGACCTACTGTAAGTGTGAGCATTAATTCCGACTAATTAGTGTCGCCTATATACCTTTGCTCCCACCGTGTTATGTTCTTATCCTCATTAAGCCCAAGAGGTTGTAGATTTTTGAGACAACTTAAACCTTCATGTGATTTTATGTTTACCTCGTTGTCCTTTAGCGCCTTCATTTATTAGTATAACATTGTTCTACAGTCCAATACAAATCATCACAGACGACGTCTTGTTATTTGGCTATTTGTGTAACTTGCACACTCTATCTGATGTAATTATTTAAACCTTCATGTGATATTATGTTTACCTTGTTGTCCTTTAGCACCTTCACTTATTAGTATAACATTGTTCTACAGTCCAATACAAATCATCACAGACGATGTCTTGTTATTTCGCTATTTGTGTAACTTGCACATTCTATCTGATGTAATTATTTGGACCTGAATCTTTTCTATTAAATACCCTCTCTTTATTGTTTCTACCAGGTTTACCTGTAGTTGAAAAGTTCCTTAGTACATCCACACATTTTTACTTTTGGAAAAGCAACTAACATCGTGCGCAAGGGATTGCACTGAGACCAGGGAAAAAAAAAGAGAAATGCACCGACACTCCTATGACTCTGTCAAGAGTGAACTTAGATCTGGCAAATTGATGAGAACATGCCAAGAGTATCTTTATGTAAAAGACTGTTGCTTTAGTCTGCTGACGACAGGCTTTTTGCTTTTTTGTCTGTGTAACTAATGCTGTATCAAATGGTACTTACTCCCTTATTCCACTGTTCAGCATGGAATTAACTTGCTGTTTACTTCTCCAGTTGTACAGAAAATGTGGCGAAGCTGAGCGCTCTGTTAGTATCCTGGAAGACTACCTGAAAAATCATCCAAATGAAGCTGATTTAAGTGTGATACATCTGTTAGCTGTGATGCACATGGAAGACAATGCACACTTAAAAGCTCTTGATCTAATTGAGTGTGCAAAGCAGAGATATTTTACTGGGAAATGGATGCCTCTTAATTTAAGTATCAAAGCTGGAATATGTCATTTACATCTTGGTCATATGGAGGAGGCAGAGGTTTGTTGGAGCTTGGTCTTAAAGTTTCTTGTTGTTTCTAGTAGTGCCATCACTCATAGTAACTGGCATGTAATGCAATGTAAAGGCTGATAAAGTGCAGTGGTTCCTCCAACAATAAGTGAAACACAATGTGCTGATGAATATAAAAGTGGAGTATGAATTGATGTTTCTGTTTTCTACATGCTCTTGGAGTCATTGCAACTGGACTGGGTTACCAGACTTTTTCTATTTTCCTATTATTGTTAACTACTGTCTATGGGTTACACGTGGGTGTTGCTGTTCAAGAGAAAAATATCTATCTGAGAATCCATTTTCTAAAGCTCCTGCATATTTTCTACAACACAAGGGAGGAAAAGCTAAATGTGATCGAGATTGTTCAACTAAAACTTTGAACCATCAGAAATTAGAAAAGCTACTTTCAGTTACTTGGGACCAAAACTAGATGTAATGGCACTAGATGGGATACTAGGTAAATTTAAAGCTTATCTTAGGGGAGAACATGCAGGATAGGAACCCAGGGACTTTGCTACAAGCGAATGAGCTAAAGGACTCTAAGGTGGCCTAAGTACTTGGGTAGTTTTGCGAGGTGAAGATTGAGGAACAGGAGGCCTCTGATAAAATGAGGCGTCCAGAAGTGTTTATACACCTCAAGATTGGTTAAATATTTCTTAACTATGACCTCGTACCATAGTTGGAACCCCGTAATGTCACAGGTTCTCGACTTCTTTAGTCTTTAAAGCCCAAAACTTAATTTAACCCTGAAGTGATATCCAATCTTACCTCTTCTACATATCCTATTCTGTTATTTCTAAAAACTTTGTATACTGATTTTGTATGAATTTGAACTGAAGCTATATGCTATTCTTACTTTGCCAAGCAATGTGCAGATTATTTTCAGTGCTCTACAACAAGAAAATGCATCTCAACATCCTGACATAGTCACTGAGGTTGCGGACTCACTTATGACCCTTGAACACTATGAATCTGCTTTGAAGTACTATATGATGCTTGAAGGAGATGACGTCAAGAATAAAGTAAAGAAATGAAACTCCTCTTTTGTACTGCTTCTATGTAAATTGCTATATTTTATCCTTTTATTTGAAAGGACGTGTCTAGGTATGCTCTCTTTCTTTACTATCAAGCAGACCGACCATGCTCAATTGATCTTTTTATTGAGAAAAACTCTTCTTGAAAATATTAACTAGTAAATTTACAGGAAATTTCATAGTTGAAATGTTCTCTTTAATAGGTTGCATTATTTTCCCATGCCTGTGTGCTGTTGAAATAAACCTAAAGCAAGCTCTGTTTTCTATTAATGCATGCATATCCATCTTTTGATTTTTTTATTATCATTTGGTGGTTAATTTATTTCTATTCTTTTCAGGGCTATTTACACTTAAAAATTGCCGAGTGTTATGTGTTTTTGAGGGAAAGAGTACAAGCAATTGATTACTTCCATAAAGGTATCCACATAGCACATGATATGTGTGTGTGTGTGTGTGTGTGTGTGTGTGTGTATATATATATATATATATATTATATAGTATGTGTGTATTTTATGGCTCTGGTGTGACGTAACCTACCTTCTTATTTGTGTACCTCCTGCTAAATGGGATTATTTTGTGGCAGTGACTTGCTTAGTCTGTTGATGCTTCAAATCTATGAAGTGTCTTTAGCTGATTGTTTTTTCTTTTCAGCTGTAAATGAACTTGAGGATAGTGTTGATGCTCGATTAACTTTGTCCTCGATCCTCCTTGAAGAAGGCAAAGATGATGAAGCAGTTTTTGTGCTTTCCCCTCCAAAAGCATCAGGTACAAATCATATACTTAGCGTTCTATTAATTGGATGGTTGTAATCGTCTTTTAAGATCTCTGTGGTTCATTTCCAGAATCTTCAGTTGACTCAAGTTCTGATGAACCAAAATCATGGTGGCTTAATAGCAAGATAAAGCTGAAGCTTTGTCAAATTTATAGAGCTAAAGGGTCACTAGAGGCCTGTGTGGATGTTATTTTTCCTTTGATTCGTGAGACATTGTTTCTTGAGTCTGTACAACAAAAGGTAAGCGTACACTTTCTATTTGACCCAAGAATGTGTTAGTTTTAGGGATGGTTTCATAAAAAAATTAATATTTCTATCAATGAGAGAGGGAGAGAGAAAGAGAGAAGGGGAAAAGGATGACATGGGAGCTTCTTTATGCAACTCACAAACATCTACTTATGACATAAAATACTTTACTAGAGTTGAAACTTGCACAGAAGTCATTCATTGTCACTGTACTTACTAGCTTCCTCTTCTAGGCAACTGGCTTGTGAAGCTGCAATTGCAACTTCCTGGCTGGGCGTAACTGGTATACTCCTAGAATGTAAGCCATTAAACTTTTAGAAGAAAAGCTGAAATGTAGCTGAAGAATAATGCACCGACAAATGACAATGTAGGTGTCTTGTTTTCCAGCTCATCACATGCCTTTGTCTCCCCAGAACTTAATCCTAATTTTGGCCTAATTCTTCTTCCGATGCTCAATTCAGTCATTGATAATGAAGATATACCTTTGTTGTATTTTAATTGTTCTACAAGCTTTAGAGGTAAACCTAACTACCGTATTGTTGTGATGGTGAAAAGAATCTGATATTAGCTTTCTGGAATACCGGACAAGCAACTTCAAGTAGACTTAGGGCTCAGGGTCAATGAGCAAAGTAAGATATCCATGCCAATCATGGCACAGTAAAAAGGAATTTACTTCATCTGTCTTTGTTGGGGTGTGAATGGTATTCAAATCTGAAAATTGGAGTCGACGGAATGTTGAACAACCCCAGGCGTAAAGGAAAAGAGAGTTAACTACATCAGTCAACCATAATAGTCCTTGGCCATGGATTCCTGTACTTTGTGATGATGAAGATGAGACCCAAAGCAACAGGGCTCCATCCATGCTGAAGTGTTTTTACATGGCTTGTAGCCAGTGATGCTTGACTCATCCAGTTAAACTCTAGAGAAGAGGTCTCCATTTATGCAGTAGATTCTCTTTATGCGAGGAACAACCAGAGGATTTTAATCTTCTATTTTGCCACTGCGAAGTCACCACTAAAATCTGGAGTCTTTTCCTAAATATCCTGGGAATTAGTTGGTCAATGCCTAACTCAACGATAGAGTTTCTAAAATGTTGGAGGAGAAGAGATCTCAGCAAAAATGCAAGTAACATATCCTTCTAAAAAATGCAAACAACATTTGGAACACTATTCCACAGGCTGTATAGTGGAAAGTCTGGATTGGGAGAAACTCCAGAATTTTTGAAGGCGAAAAAGGGAACGTACATAGCCACAAATATAGGTCAATTCTTTTACTAGCTTATTGGCGTAACCTGACCTTTGTACTGGATGAAATTATTAACATAGTAAGGGGCTTACATGAATTTTTACTATGTTTTGCTTCACTATCTTAGTGCTTCTTTCCAATAGCCATAAGCATTGACCCTTATTCATAAAAAAATATGAGCTTCAAAGAAAAGTGGAGAAAGTGGACCAAACTTTGCATATCAATGACGAAGTTCTTTGATCTAGTTAATGGGAGCCTGTGTTCTTAGAGGTTTGAGATAGTGGATCTGATATTTTCATGTTCTTTTTGATATTTTAAAGGAGGCGTTGAACAAGATGATGGACATAGTTGTATCACAAGGCTACTTGAAGGGACTTAGATAAGTGTAAGGGGCATGGCAGTGTTGAAGTATCACCTTTTTTTTTTTTGTTTGCAAATGACAATCACCCTGGTGTTTTGCAATATAGAGGTATCTTAGATGACATATCTGCGGTAGGCGCTTATGTTGTTCCAAGCAGTACTGGCTTAGGGTTAACTTGAAAGAAGTGTGAGATTGCCCCAGAGGAGGTAGTCATCATTGGAAAACTAGCATTTTTTTCAATTGCAGGATTGGGGTATTCGGACAAATTGTCTAGGATTGTCATTAGGAGTTCCATTTTGTGTATTTTGTGCAGAGTTTGGCTAGAGAGAAACTGTTGGTGTTCTGAGGGTAGGGAGGAGAATGTTACTTATGTTAAATATAGATGTATCCTCTTTTCTATTCTGGCATCTTCCTGATGCCCCCTTTCAATGATATTATCTTGCTTCAAAAAAAATATAAATGTATCCTGAATCTGAAAATTTGGTTTAAGGCTTCTTTGGTAAATGATATTTGATGTACTGCTGGATTTCACGAATCCTTACTGTTGTAATTTGTACTTTCTCGTACGAAGCTGGTACTGATGTTTTATGAATAAGTGATCTTTTACTTATATGTAAACAGTTCTTCAGATCCTTTTGATTTTGTAAGCTCCTTAAGTTGTTAGGACTGCAATGTTTTGAAAGGAGGTGCGATATGTTTTTGCAATCAGTTGCATCCCTGGATGCTTGATTAATGAAACCCTATTTTACTTGATAAAAAAAAAATACTGATTGTCAGGGATATCTTTTGGCTGAAGTAATAATTTTATTGAATGTATGGGCACGAAAACACCTATACACAAGAAGTATACCAAAAGAGTAGAAATCTTAGAAAAAGATATGGTTCTTTACGAATGACACCCCATCTTTTATATATAAAGGAACTTCATGAGTGCACCGAAAAGAATAAAGGGATAAACGGCTATTCCTCAATTGTACAAAGTTCAACTCAACACTTTTGAAAGCTCTCCTATTTCTTTCTCTCCAAATGACCCACATAAGAGCTAGTAGAGCAACATTCCATGCGCTGCATCTTCTCTTCCACCTATCGCAATTCCAACTGAACATTAGCTCTTTCACCATGCCTGGCATAACTTAAGATATCCCAAGCCATTAGACAAAAAACTCCTACTAATGTGCGTAACCTTCCTCTTACTCAGATTCTCGGCCGTCAATATCACCCCTCTTGTTGCTAGCCAAGTGAAGAAACACATATTTCTCAGTATCTTTGGAATCCAAATCAATCTATGTGGTACTCACTAAGCAGGAGCTTCTCATGATATGACTTAGCCGAAAATACTCCATTGTTCCTCGCCCCACCTCTGTACATCATAATTATCATGTGATGTTCCTTGTTGGTGAACTAAATCTACTAGATTTTGGAATTCTGCTACTTCACAGTCTTGAAAGTTCCTCCTAAACCTTAAATCCAGAAAAACTTCTCCATCTTGTATCCTCTGGATTCATTGGACTATCATCTCCTTTTGACATGAAATTCCATAAATGTTTTTTTTTGGGGGAGAAAGGTAAGAGTATATTCATCAGTTTCAGTTTCATCTGCACAGAATTCTTTACACCAAAAATGGAAGGACAAAATACAGTTCAGCTAACTTTTTGTAAGGAATTTTGCTCTTAAAAACACCTTGCATTTCTTTCGCTCCATCAGCACAAAAATGAAATTTCCGTAAATGTTAGGAAGTGTAATCTCAAAATTTTGTCCCCACATCACCTGTGTCCCCAAAAGCTTGTTCCTTCACACCCCACAACTAGGCATAGTTACTCTTTTAATCCTCCAAGCCCCTTCCAAGACCCTGTATTTTTCTGTTTTCATCTCTCTCCAAAAATCATGTTCCTCTCTCCCAAACCTCCAATAACCATCTGCCTAATAGTGCCTTATTGAAAATCCTCAACTATTTAACTTGGCATGGATACTTAAATGCAGTACTGCAACAGTTCCAGTGACATAACCTGGTTTTACTGTTTGGTACAAAATATAAAAACTAGTGGGCTTGTGATTTGCCGAAATTTGAGAAACAACTTAGCATTATGGAAGAGGCAATATTTATCGAGGGGAGGTATACTAACACTCGTAAACTGTCTGTTATATGGCATACAAAGACCAGTTTATTCATTTTTTCCGTCTATCAAACCATCAGTAGTGTATCAAGGATTTTTTCTTGAAGTAAGTAAATTGGTGCATGCAAGGTCAAATTTATCTTGGACATGGATAGCCTAGTTGCATAAGCAAATTGCTTTTTAGAGATGTCCATAATTGTTATCCGAATGAACTCAAGCACAAGTCATAACCCTACTGGAAAAATATGTGCATTTACCTTTTCTTTTTATTGGTAGATATATGCACACTTTTAATTCAGGTTATTTAATCATCTTTAATAAATGTCCAGGTGATAGCATCATTTGAACTCCCAGAGATTACCTTGTATCTAACTTTATTCCTTTTAATTGGTTGATCTACTTTTTAGGTTAAAGTGCGGAAAAGGCTGTCTAAAAGTGTTCTATTTCAAAGAATCAAGGTTGTGGATGATCACCAAACTGATACCGTCTTTCATGGCTTTAGGCCTTTAGCTTTGGCTTCTGATCTGTGAGTTTTAATTTTACCATGTTCTGCTTTTTCTTTCCGCTCCTTAACTGAAGATTCTACGGGCAAAAGTATCCAACCAAGCTGTTTCAGGAGTCGAGTTGTGGAATTTGAAATTTGTTAAATTGGCCATTTTCAATTTCTTGTTTCCCTTTTGGGAATCTTTCCTTAGTCTTTTCCAAGCTCATTCTTTTCATAAACATACCTCACTTACCTTCGAGTAAGTCTACACATGATTTTGCAAGTGCAATCTTGTTGATCATGTCTGTAATGTTTATAATGATCTGTAACACCTATTCCTGGCCGGTAATGTCTGTGCAAATAACTAATTTTGTGGCTTTTTGATAGGTCAAAAGCTGCAAGAGCCAGAAAATTACTTCAGAAGAAAGAAATGTTAAAGGAAGCAAAAAAAGCTGCAGCTTTGGCTGCTGGAGCTGACTGGAAAAGTGACGATTCGGACAGCGAGTCTCCTGTGAGAAGCTTATAGCCCGTTTCTTATGTAAAGTAACATATTGTAAACTGTTTAAACCCTTGATTTTGACCTAAAACTTACTTCTTTCTTGTATGTTATCCTATTTCTTGAGGGGCATGCATACCGAGAGCCTCCACTACCAGATCTTCTAAAAGACGAGGAGCACCTGTGTCTCATCATAGATGTTAGTATTCCTTGCTTCCCATCCATCTGTCTTTTATTTTTTACTACTTCCTTTCCTTTCATTTCTTATTCTATCTTTTCTTCTTTAATGAGCATGCTTGTCTCATGTGATTACTCCCCTTGTTCCGTTTTCAGGCACTAATGCACTTATTATGTTTATTCTTTTCGTAAATACACATGCTTACAATTTTTATATCAGTACTAGATACGGTCATTTGAACTAATCAGAGGTCTGAGATGTCCTTTTTACATGTTTTAGTTGGATATGACTACATATTTTTCGTAAGGGAAATTTTAATGCTAAATTAATTTTCAATTTCCTTCTGATTCTTGGCCCTTTTGTTACTTATAATTATGTCGGACTGGAAATTTTAACTTTAGATTTCTTTTTGTAGTTGTGCAAGGTGTTAATATCCTTGCAACGGTATTGGGATGCACTGGAGATCATTAATCTCTGTCTTAAATTGGCATCCGGCACGTTGTCTGTTGAGAAGAAAGGGGAGCTGCAAGCTCTAGGAGCTCGTAAGTTTCAGCTTGTAGTGTTTGCACTCTCTCCCTTTGCTTCTGTTCTGTTTAAACTACATTGAGACTTATATTGACAGGTTCAGATATACTTGGCTGAGTAATGTCGTGAAGTGAAAGATAAAGATGCGTGCGTGCTAAAACGTTCTTTTTCTGTCTTGCAGAAGTAGGATATAACATTGCTGATCCCACCCGTGGGTTCGATTGTGCTCGTTATATTGTCAGTCAGCATCCTTATAGCTTTGCAGCATGGAATTGCTACTACAAAGTAATATCAAGGTATCAGCAGAATTTCTGTCAGTATTCTGAACACTCGTCTACTTTCGTAGTTGGCATTGTCCGTATGTGTCATGCTAGTTGAACCAGTTTCTGTTTCCCTTGTTCTATAACAGGTGCTTTTGCATTAACTCGCCATTTGGAATAATAGAGGAAATTAACTGTTAGTAAATGTTTGTTTGCACTCAGTGATTCTGCTGAAATCCCATGTGTTGAGATTGAAGAATGTGTGCAGATACGTGTGTTTTACGTAAATTATGTTGGAAATAATTCGTATAATGCATACAATAGATTTACCGATGTTAGACATTATTACAGTTACATGCACCATTACAAAATTAATTAGGAATTGTTTTGCGTTTGGGCATTTTGGGGGACTAAGTAACAGTCAGCAAGCACCAGCATGGGTTGGTTCATAGGATTTCTGCATCCTAAATGCACTACAGAATTCATGGAGTGACATGGGCTCCATTGACTGTGTTGGTATCCACCACCCTGTCCAGCTATGTTGCTCGGACTCTCCAAAAGTGTTGCCGCACCCGTGTCGGATCCTCCAAAAATGCACTAAATTTGGAGGATCCGACACGCACCCAACAACATTTTTGAAGAGTCCAAGTAACATAGCTGTCCAGTACCATTTTGAGTATCACATTAAGACTATCAATAGATGCTTGATTCATGCTCCTTATTTGACTTCTTTCCTTCAATAGAATAACATTTTATATTTATTTTGAATTGACATCTTTAAGCTTCCTAGCTTTTCACATCTTCCAATTATTATTTCCTATACTCTAACAAATTAAAGTATAATGATGTATTCACACTTGCTTTTATTAATCTTTGTCCTAATCTTGTATTATTTCACCACCCTGTTGCCGTATTGCATTCCAGCAGCCCGGCTTGTCCAGTAGCATTTTGAGAATCACATGAAGACTATCAAAAGATAAATGATTTATGCTCCTTTTCTATTTTGTTTGACCTAATTTTTATTTTAAACTGTCGATTGACTTCTTTCTTGCAACAGCAATTTCAACTTTACAATTGTCAAAAAGTTAAATTGACATATAATAATAAAATTCTATATTATTTTTGAATTTACTTGACATCTTTAGGTTTCCAAGCTTTCCACGTGTTCTAGTTCTATTTCCTATGCTCTTTAAAAATGAAAACAGAATGTATTCACACTTTCTGGTATCAATTTTTAGGCTAGCTAAAGTGGGTTCTTCAGTTTGGGAAGGAGGGACTATCTTATGCATTGAAAATAAATACAGTTCTCAAACTGGAACTTACAACAATTAGTTGTTACTTAGTAACTTCAGTTGGTTTGTTGTCGGCCTAGAGGTCTACTAGTCTTTCAATTGTTTTCCTGTCCACCGCTTTTTTGAAACTAAAACATCTCTGCAGTCGTGCCATATTTTCTCGAATGTTATATTCTGTAGTTAGGTTAGTAATGTATGTACTGTAGCATACTGGGTTGAATTATATTGTTTTAAGATTTGACTATGTATTCAGTTCTTTTATAACCTAAACTGTGATACCCGAAAAGGTATTTTCAGTAGAGCATCAGTGTAAAGCAGTTACGACAGATATGAGAGTACAGTGAATCTTGTCCAAAATAAGATTTGAAGCCTTATAAGATATAAAAGAGAACCCTTTCTGAACAAATCAAGAAGAGAACCCTTTATTTTATAAACTTAAGACTGCTTGATCTTATCTCTGATTTTTATTGTTATTTGTTTATTTTATTATGGATGATCATGTGCAGACTGGATATTCGGTATTCAAAACATAACAAGTTCTTGCATAATATGCGTACCAAACACAAAGATTGCGTACCACCAATTATTATTGCTGGACACCAGTTTACCACGATCAGCCAGCATCAAGCAGCGGCTAGAGAATATTTAGAAGCCTATAAGCTGATGACAGATAATCAATTGATAAATCTCTGTGCGGGTATGGGTTTCTTCTAGCAACCAAATAAAAGAAGGCAGAGTTGACGCAGTCTTTATCTTTCGTGATATCAATTTGCAAGTTTGACGTTTGCTTTTGTTTCCAGGAACCGCGTTAATAAATGTAGCTCTTGGATTCAGACTTCATAACAAGCATCAGTGTATACTACAGGGAATGGCTTTCCTGTATAATAATTTGAAGCTTTCAGGAAACAGACAGGTTACACTTTGAACTTGCCTAGCCTTATTTCTTTTTGTCTGATGTCTGCTTTTGTAAGTCCAATTTGAAATGACTTTTTTTGGTAATGACCTAAATTTAATATTTTCCATTACATCAACACAGGAAGTGTTGGGGCATCTAAAGGAACTCCTTGATTTTCTTTTGCAGGAAGCAATGTACAATATTGGTCGAGCATATCATCATGTTGGTCTTGTTTCTCTAGCTGCCATATATTATCAAAGGGTACTTGACACTCACGAAAATGATTATCCCATCCCAAAGCTTCCTAATGAGAACCCAGATCTTGCCGAAAACAGAAAACCAGGTTACTGTGATCTTCGCAGAGAAGCAGCATACAACTTGCACTTGATTTACAAAAAGAGTGGAGCATTTGACCTGGCAAGACAAATACTGAAAGATTATTGTACCCTATGATAATGATAATGTGCTATAGTTTTCTTGAAGATGTGAGTTATTTGTAGCAAGAACTACTGAACTCCTTTTTCACACAACCACTAACTCTTTCTGTAAGATGGCAGTGGTTTTACTTATGCCCATCATGCTTTACCTGTGCACGGAATCTGTTGATATAGGATTGAAGTGTTATATAGCGACTGAAATTCTATTAAGAATGCTTGGTGTCGTGACGAAGGCAAAATGTGAAATCAACAGTGAACAGACTAACATAAGGTTTGTGTCTTTGTGGGAACTTGGCACCTAAATATGTCAATGGTAGGTGGGAAAGAGGTGTTGCGTGTTTTTTATTCTGCTGTCAATTTGAAAATACACCATTTATTTTAAGTTTTAACTGTCTTGCGGGGAATACTAAACAAAGAGAAGCAATAGAGTGCATAAAGCAATAAATTAAGAATGACAATAGGGTTCATAGAAAGTGATTGTCTATAATGCTTTTTAGTAGGCAGGGCAATTGTTTTCCATTTTATTATCTAGCAAAATAAAAACATTAACCTCCAAGGGAACTCACTCAACCTCATAGGAGTGGAAGTTGGTCTTACATTTAAATACTTGAGCCAAAGATGTTGGTATAAATGTAGCAATTTGAACCGAATCATAAACCTAAATTGACACTCACCGTTCCACATTCTCAACCAAACACCTTTAGTAAAAAGTAACATGATATGTTAATATGCAAATGCGTCAATTTTCTTTGGAACGAACAAAAAAAGAGGAGTGACATAAAATAAAATAGAAAGATCATTTTAGGACTATCCTTGTATAGAACTTACATGTTTGACTTCTTTTATGAAACGAATCAAAAAAGTAGGAGGATATGTGTTTACCCATAAAACGGTACAGTTGAATTTAAACGTGGTTTCTAGATAAGTGAATTAATTTGATCCTGAAAATAAAATAAGTAAAGAATTATGCAATACTTAGCCTTAAGTTGTAGATGAAACAACAGAGATGACAGTTTCGCGAACAAGGTTTCCGGGCACAGCTACAGTGAAATCGAAAAGCAAGAAAGTAAAATTGTATTAAGCTTTGTATAGAATGTAGTGTAAGTTTGCCAGAAAATTCGTGTCCCTTACAATGATAACTAAGCTTACTATTTATACTTGTGCCTAGGGAACGAGGTCCTAGGATCGTGCCCTCCTTTAGTGTCAATTATGAGGGTCATTGATGAAGATGTAATGGTGGACATAAATGCCAAATTCCCTATAACGGGCCGTTGCTCTTAATACTACAGAATATTCCTTATTAAATGCTACCAGGTGCAAGGCATTAACACACCTCTATGAACGTTATCCCTTACGGTGACAAGCGAAATATCTGTGTTCGGCCATCCTCGTCATGGGTTCCACGTATCCTTCCTTTAGATGACCACGTGTCATATCATATTTTACCTTATACAAATAGTCCCCCTGCTTTTCGTGACATAACTTTGTGTTACCGAGAAGTTGGTAGAAATACTCTTTTGGCGGGAATTTCTATAACTCCCTCTTTAGGCTTCTGACGGTTGATTAGACGTACGTCTCTCCGCATTTGTTATCCCGAACACGCGTCATCCCACGATTCAACACAGTTTTTGCCGATTAACGATGCAATCATGGCCATGAATTTAGCCGCTAAAATTTTACTTATATGCATCATCCTTTTCCCTTACACTTCATAATTTTCCAAGTTTTTGATTTGCACCTTTGTTCTTCATCTTTTCTCTAACTCTCTTCAAACAAAAAACTTTCTCCTCTTTTCACATAATGGCTTCTTCCTCAAATCATACTAGTTCTTCAAAGAACAAGAAAAAGGCCGAGGATTCTGTTCTCCAACAGTAGGCTCCATAATCCCTAGAAGTCTTATTACCACAAAAGACTTTGAGGAAAAAATCCCTACTGCTAACTCTCATACATGGGCCGTCAGTAGATACCTCTTCCATCCGTCTCCACATTCCTGTTGTTAAGGAAGACTGCCGCTGCCATGAGTTGGATATTATCTCTCCTAATCTGTCGGAGCGAGTGACCCTTCCCAAGGAGGGTTTTACATATTTTTACACGTATCCTTTTACTTTGGGTGCGTTTTCTCTGAGCGGAGAGCTTGATTCCGTAATTGCGGATTTTGCCTTCGCTACCAAGTATGTTTGGCGCAAGTAAGTCCTTCCGTGTGGAGGACGGTTGCTTGCCTTCTGCGTTTGTGCCAGGAGACTGGAAAAGAGCTATCCTTAGCTCATATGATGAATCTCTACTCCCCAAAGATCTTCCGCGGGGGAATGATAAACCTCTGCAAACGTGGCCACCATGCTCTATTAACTCGCATAGATGAGGACAGCGACCATGGGTGGATGGAATGGTTCGCCGCAGTTTCCACCAACGACATCATTCTCACAATGGCATCATCCTTTCCGGCCGCTTGGAACCGCACTCGTAAGATCTTTGTTTGATATTTTTACCAAATATCCTTCTGTAGTCGTATTGAATTTTTACCCTTTGCATGTTTCAGTAACTCGATGGATCCCACCGGTGGTTGAAGGTTTGGACCGGTGGGTTCAGAAGATTTTGGATGTTACGACTTCCGAAACAGGTTTGTGAAATAACTGGCCCTTAAATATGGGTAAAAGGCCAAAAATCATGGTAATTCAAACTCACCTTGTTTCAATTTTTCATTTGAAGAACTTGACTAATCCCTTCTATCTTTTCCTTGAAATCAGGTCTACCTGCGGGCTCAGTTGTTGTCCCCGAGGAGGACGTCTTGTCTGATCCTGCTGATGCGGCGAGGCTGCTTCAGGAGGCGCTTACTCCAGCAGGTGTCTCCGAACCTGCTTCGGGCATAGGTGTTTCATTACGGAGTCCCTGGCCGGAGAACAAGCAACCAAGAAGAAAGCGTTCTTCTGTGGCCAGGGAAATGAATAAGACGGCGAAGACTATTGCCTCTGTGTCATCTCCGGAAGTTGTCATTAGTAGCCCTCCTCCCGGACCAGTCATAGACACCATGATAATTGACGATGATGGAGAAGCCAATGATGATGCGGCTTATCTACATAGAAGGTGACGTTCATCATCAACTCAACAGAGTGCTCAATCTGTTGAGTTAGTTACACCAATCGAGGACGATGCCTCAGTGCTTTGGGGAGGGTTTGATTTAGTAGAAAATGCCAACTCCCGCTATCGGGCCCCCATTGTTGTTCCCGGTATCGCAGGGATAAGTACCGAGTCCCCGCCGTCTTTGGTTGGTGAGCATCCAACAACCAGCACTGCATTTGAGGCAGCTGCTTCTTACTCTTCAACTCCATCAGCTTCATTTCCATCTCACCAACACCAGCAATTGCTACATCATTTCCCTCTTCATCAACTCTCCCACCAGCAATTGCTACATCTCTCCAGCGGCCACATCTGATCACGAAGGAGATGTTCCTCCTCCCCAGTCCCCAGTTCATGGGAATTTGGGGCAAAATTATGCTGCTCCTTCTGAAGATCCCCATCGGAGGAGGAATGTTACCCTTTCTGTTTCTACCGGGTGCAACCTGCTTTCTCGGCCAGTGGGGCTTGCTAATTATTTGAAGTCTTTGGCTTCAGAGAAAGATTGGGAAAAGGTTCGGGCACTCTCGGGAGAGTGCCTGTTGAACAATGCCATGCACAATGCTGCAGTGGTACGTTCCTTTCCTTCCTTGTTACTTTGTCTACTTTTGTGTATTTTGAGTTTTACCTTTCTTATTTGTAGGCCAACTTTCTTGCTTCCGAAGGCCTTCAGAGGTTGATTCGTGATAAGGAAGAACTTACTTCTACTCAGGATCAACTTTTGGAAGAGCGGGAGCAAAGTGTCGCTTGCCTCTCCGAACTAGAAGTCAAGGCTGTTGAGGCTGTTGCATTGGAGGCTCGTTTGCAGCAAAGTGAGCAAGAGGTGGTAACCCTTAGCCAAGAAATTAGTCCGTTGAGGGTTAGATTTGACGAATCCAAGGCCAAATGGGCTGAAGTCCGTGATGTCGTTCTTGCTACAACCGAGCGCGAGGTTGTCGCTGCTGAAAAAGTGACTGATTTAGAGGCAGCCTTGAACTCTAAAATCGAAGAGCTTGCTGATGCGGGGGCGAAACACGCCCAGTTGGAAGAGAAGTACAGGAAAACTATCGAGCATAATAGGATCTTTAGTTCAACTGTCCGCGACCTTGATGTTAGTCTCAGATCTGTTAGGTCCACCCGGGAAAGCCTTTCTGCCGAGGTAGCTCAAGTCAAAGAAGAGCTTAAGTGCCGAGCGGCTTCCCTCATTGTTGAGAAACCTTACGCTATGTATAGCATGAGGAGAAAAACCTTGGAAGAGGCCAAAGCTGATATCATTGATTTTGATGCCGAAATTGCGAAGGCCCGTGAGCTTGAGTTAGCTGCAAAAAATGGACTCCCAGCACAATTTGATGCTCCTGGTCCTTCCGGTTCCGTTTTCGAGTTCTCGGGAACTGAAGAGGAATCGGAGGACGATGATGTTGAAGATCAAACTAGGGAAAATGTCGAGCCATCGGTGGATCCATCTACTTCTCCCGAGGGCGCGGACACTTCTCTTTCTCCTGGTTCTGGAGATACTGCAACTTAGCTTTTCTTTTCTTTTTCTAATTCTTGTAACTTTGCCGTTTTGGCATGCTTTTGTAATTAAAAACATCTTTTTGCTCAAATATTGTTTGAGTCTTTCTTCCGTTTGAATATCCATGTAAGTTTTTAATTTTTGCATTTTCTTCCTTTTGCTTAAGGACTTTGCGCAAGTTTTCCTGTTTGCGTCTTATTATGTGTAACCTTGGATGTATTTTTTCCCAAAAGTATTTGGTTCCGGGCATCAACCCTTTTACGTGAGGGTTTCTGTATGTATTTGCGCAAGTTTACTTTTTTCGTCCTTTCATTTACGTCTTCGAGTGCATTTTTCCCCGAAGGCATTTTGATTCCGGGCATAAATTCTTCCGAAACTAACCCTTTAACGTGAGGATTTTCATATGAGAGGGTCCTCTTATGTTTACGGTGCTCTTGAAGAGGATGTCTCCTGTTCATTATGGCACTAGCATTTGAAGTACTTGTTTAACTTTCAAATGACAAAGTTAGTTCATCGTTCAGACAAGAAACAAGATAAAAACAAAAGGATTTCATTTCATTTAATTCATTCTATTTTCAAAAGAATACAAGAATTTGCTATGCTAAAAAGAAATTGCCATTACTTGTGGCTATCTTGTACAACTTGTTTCTACGGGGCTGGCTGCGTAGTCCCCAGTCCCGATGACACATTTATGTTTCCGGATTTTCGTTTCTCGGTCGACGTGGTAGTTATTGATGCCGTATCCTCATATCATTTCCCCTAGTGTTCGAATGCGAAGAATGTCGTTTAGAACAATGGAAGTCTTGTACCTTCAAAGATTCCACTAATGAATTGCTAGATAATCCCCAACTCGGTAACACACCTTACTTTCCCTCGGGTATCTATGCTATCAAGCAAAAGATTATCTAATAATCCTCTAGTGGTTTGTGCTCGTGAACACTCGGATAACCTTTGCTCAATAGCAAACTTAACTTCCCAGTGGGAATTTGCTATAGAGCCAAAGACTATCTAACCATACCAGAGAGGAAACTTGCTTGTTTGCCTTGCTATTAAAGGTTTTATTGCAGCTATCTTCATAGTATGTTTTCTGTCGCTGCAGTGTTAAAAAGCTTGCCAGAAAAACCCAATTGGGACAAAAACTAAATGAAGGGAAAAAGAGTGCAACGCATACTTTCTGATTGGATATTGTTCATCAGCAATAATATCTTTTGAGGTGCGCCACGTTCCAATTGTTGGGCGACTTGTCTCCATTCTGGTTCTCCAACTCGTATGAACCTTTCCCGGTGATAGCTGAATTCCGGTAGGGGCCTTCCCATGTTTGACCCAACTTCCCCGCATTGAGATCCCGGGTATTTTGAGTTACTTTCCTCAGAACCAAATCCCCTACTTTGAAATAACGGAGGTTGGTTCTTCAATTATAATACCGTTCCATTCTCTGCTTTTGAGCTGCCATTCTTACATGCACCAAGTCCCTGCGTTCCTCGAGCAGCTCCAGGTTGATTAACATTGCTTCGTTGTTCGATTATTCATCTGCCTGGAAATACCTCAAGGTAGGTTCACGTACCTCCACCGGGATTAGAGCTTCCGCACCATACACCAGGGAAAAAGGAGTTTCTCATGTGCTCGACTTGGCCGTTGTTCGGCAGGCTTATAGAACTCTGGGTAATTCTTCGGGCCAATTGCCTTTTGCCGCTCCCAACCTTTTCTTGAGTTTTTGAATAATTACCTTGTTCGTTGATTTCGCTTGACTGTTTGCACTCGGATGATAGGGTGAATATGTGATCCTTTTTATTTTCAAATCTTCAAGGAACTTTGTAACTTTTGCATCGATAAACTGTGGCCCATTGTCGCATGCAATCTCTTTTGGTATTCTGAACCTGCAAATTATATTTTCCCACAAGAAATCGACCACATCGCATTCCTCGATCTTCTGATAAGGACCTGCTTCCACCCACTTAGAAAAATAGTTAGGCAAAACAAAAAGAAACCTTACCTTTTCGGGAGCCGGTGGCAGCGGTCCGACGATGTTCATCGCCCATTTCATAAACGGCCACAGAGATAGAACCGAATGTAAAGGTTCTGCCGGTTGATGCACTAGTGGTGCGTAGCGTTGGCACTTATCACATTTTCGTACGAAATCTTTGGCGTCCTATGCCATGCGGGGCCAGTAATATCCTGCCCGCACCAACTTCAGCACCAAGGAATCTGCACCCGAGTGGTTGCTGCATATTACTTCGTGGACCTCTCTCATGACATAGTTAGCTTCGGATACCCCTAAGCATCGGGCCAACGAGCCTTGGGAAGATTTTCTATATAATTGTCCTCTTTTAAAGCTATATCGCGCTGCTTCGGTGTGCAACGCCCAGGACAATTTGGGATCTTCGAGCAACTTCCTGTGCTCAAGATAGTCGATGATTTCATTTCTCCAGTCCCAGACCAAATTAGTCGAATTTACCTCATAATAACCATCCCCATTCAGGACTGAGTTCATTAGTTAGACTACCGTTCCGGACTCCGATCCCTTCATTTCCATTGATGATCCTAAGTTCACCAATGCATCCGCTTCTGCATTATCCTCCCTTGGGATATGCGTAATTGACCACTTTTGGAATCGTGCCAACAGACCTTGGACTTTTATCACGTATTGCTGCATGCGTTCTTCTTTGGTGTCAAAGATCCCGTAGACTTAATTTACCATTAGCTGCGAGTCAAAATTTGATTTTGATGATCTCGGAGTCAAGTCCTCGGTCCAATTCGAGCCCTGCAATCAAAGCTTCATACTCTGCTTCATTGTTAGTTAGAGGGATCATTCTGATGGCTTGCATTAGGGTTAGGGGTGTTCAAAACCGAACCGAAACAGAAAATCGAACCGAAACCGAAGCTTAATGGCTTATTGGTATAGGGTTAACGGTTTAACGGACAAGGAACGGATTGAGATTTTTTTATTAACGGCTTATCGGTTTGGGGTCGGATTATTCAATTTTCGTAACGGATAATTCGTTAACCCGTTAAGAACATATATATACATATGAAATTTATTTTTATCCATATATATATTAAATAATCAAAAACCCTTCTTCCTTCGGTACTCTATCAAAGTGAATTAGAATAAAGGAAAGCCAAATAAAAGGAGTCATCTAACTGTGACAAAAGATAGAATTTGCTGTCTGAAACAAGATAACAACACCAGTTACACCACTGCTTCATCAACTTTGCATGGTTTTAAGGCATCCTAGAATTCTAAGCATGACGAACATTTATTTTAACAACGGCCAATTGGAAATCTTTCACATGGACTAAGGCCAATGTGCATAAACATAAATAAGATTCTAGACAGATGATTTACCATCGCGGTGTCTCTTCTACTTCGTCCTTCTTAGTACGTTGACCACCTATTTAAACATACAGAGACTAAATTTTATTTTATTTTGATTGAATTAGGCCGATAAACCGCTCGATAACCGCCCGATAAGAGCTAAATCGATACCAATCCGTCCTCTTATCGGGTGGCTAGAGGATTAATACATTTAAAAGCCGATAAGCGATAAGCCAAACCGTTAAGAGTAAATAACCGCCCAATCCGCCTGATAAGCAGTCCTAATTAGGGTTTCCCCCGAAGGCGTAATTAAGAATATTCCGAGCCCGGACCCTTTCACGTTGGAAGCTCCGTCTGTGTATAAGGTCCAAACCCCCAATGTCGACTCCGATACCATTACTTCCTCTTTGGTTGCCAGAGGTAATAATCCCGGACTGAAATCAGCCACAAAGTCGGCCAGACTTGTGACTTAACTGCAGCCCTTGGTTTATATTCTATGTCGAATTCGCTCATTTCGATGGCCCATTTGGCCAACCTTCCCGAGATCTCGAGTTTATGGAGAATATTCCGAAAAGGGAAAGTAGTCACCACGTGTATCGAGTGGCATTGAAAGTAGGGCCTCAACTTTCGAGCGGCCAATACGAGAGCTAAGGCCAGTTTCTCCAAATGTGGGTAGCGAGTTTCCGCTCCCATTAAAATTTTGCTAACATAATAACTGGGAGATTGCGTATCTTCATCCTCTCGGGCCAAAATCATACTTATCGCAACTTTTGAGACTGCGAGGTAGACCAGCAACGTTTCACCTTCTTTTGGTTTCGAAAGCAATGGAGGTCTTGATAAGTACTTCTTCAAATCCCTCAAAGCCTGGTGGAACTCCGGTGTCCATTCGAAATTATTTTGTTTTTGAGCAGTGCGAAGAAGCGATGACTTTTTTCTGATGATCGGGAAATGAACCTGCTTAAAGCTGCCAATCTTCCCGTGAGCCTTTGGACTTCCTTTACATTTGACAGTTGATCCGGGATGCCTTCTATGGCCTTGATTTTATCGGGGTTTACCTCAATTCCCCTCTATGAGACCAGAAATCCCAGAAACTTACCAGAACTAACCCCGAACGCGCACTTCTCGGGATTAAGTTTCATATTATGCTTTCTCGGGATACCGAAAGTTTCTTGCAGCTGTTTAAGGTGGTCACATGCATTCAAAGACTTAACGAGCATATCATGTATACAAATTTCCATATTTTTTCCTATTTGATTTTCAAACATCCAGTTCACGAGCCGTTGATAAGTGGCTCCGCCGTTTTTCAACCCGAAGGGCATCACATTGTAACGATATGTACCGAAATTCGTTATAAATGAATTCTTTTCCTGATCTTTTGGGTTCATCTTGATTTGGTTGTACCCGGAATAAGCATCAAGTAAAATCATTAACTCATGCCTGGCCGTGGCATCAATCATTTTATCGATATTTGGCATTGGGAACGAGTCTTTCGGTCACGCCTTATTAAGATCCTTATAATCTACACACATGCAAAATTTATTTTTCTTCTTAGGAACTACTACTACATTAGCTAGCCAGTCCGGATACTTTACCTCTCGGATCGAATCGATATTAAGTAAACGGGTTACCTATTCTTTGACGAATTTGTTCCTGGCTTCGGCAATAGGGTGCTTCTTTTGTCTTACCGGAGGTATGTTGGGATCCAAGCTTAACTTGTGCACGGCTACTTCCGTCAGGATACCTGAGTTCCGGGTGCATTTCCGTCCCCAAGTGGAATTTCCTTTCTAGGAATTCTTCGAACAATGCAACTTGCTCCAATTCTTCCGCCGCGGACTTTATTTCATCCGTCTCTTCTGGAACTTGGAAATATCTAGGCACCTGATAATGTTCCGACGCCTCTGTCCCTGGGCTTACTTCTTCTTGTCTGGGAGTAGGTGCCGGCTCCTATAATTTCTACGCTGCGTGTTCCTTTCCATTGCTACTGGAGACCGAAATTGTATTCATCTCTCTTGCCGCTGGTTGATCCCCTCTTATCTGCTTGATTCCTTCGGGTGTTGGAAACTTCAACAATTGGTGATACGTTGATGGCACAACTTTCATCTCGTGTAACCATGGCCTTCCCAGGATGATATTATATCCCATATCACCATCTACTACTTCAAAAAAGATTATTTTCATTACTTCTTCAGCATTCGTGAGTAATAAAATCTCTCTCCCAGCCGTCACGCTCGTGAGGTTCAATCTAACTAGGAGCTTTGTGGCCGGAATAATGCTTCCGGTGAGTTTAGATTGCTCCAATACTCTCCATTGTATGATATTATCCGAACTCCCTGGATCCAGTAGAACACGTTTAATCTTAAAATCTAACACATTTGAAGAAATTACCAGTGCATCGTTGTGTGGTAGCAGCAATCCGTCTGCGTCCTCTTCCGTAAAAGTGATATCGTCTTCCTGAAGCCTTTTACTATGAGTTATTGATACTTTCGTCTTCCTTGTTGCCGAGAAGGTGACCCCGTTAATCTCATTTCCTCCGAAGATAATATTAATTGTTTGGCGTGGGGGTTCTTCTCTTGCTTTTGAAGGCTCTGCATTGTCTCTGTTACGACCATAATTGTTCTTAGCTTGGTCGCTTAAGAATTCTCTGAGGTGACTGTTCTTCAGTAATGTAGCTACTTCCTCTCGAAGGTGTCGGCAGTCCCCTGTCTGGTGGCCATTCGTCCCATGGTATTCACACCATAGGTTGGGATCCCTCTGATTGGGATCAGATCTTATTGGCCTTGGGAACTATGCTTCTTTGATGTTTCTCATGGCTGACGCCAATTCCACTACACTGACGTTGAAGTTGTATTCTGATAACTTGGGGTAAGAAGGATCCCGTGACCCTGACGTTTATTTATCCTACAGTGATCTGTTATTTCGACTGCGATCAGTCCTTCTGTCAACGGTGAACTTGTATGCTATCCGGAAGCCTCTGCCACGGCCTTCACTTCGCTCGTAGGGCAAAAACTGGCCCCTCAAAGTCCGTCTGTCCGTGTCGTAATCATATTTTGTTTTTTCTCTGTTCTTATCCCGTCCTTTGATCGACGACGGAAAACTAACTTGATCATCTTCGATCCTTATTTTTGACTCGCACCAGTTGTGGACATCCGCCCAAGTCATTGCTTGAAACTCAAGCAAGCTTTCCTTCAACTTTCGGGAGGCGTCTGAACTTCTCGGATTTGGTCCTTTGGTGAATGCTTCAGCTGTCCATTCATCCGGGACAGCCAGAAGCAATATTCTTTCTTTCTGGAATCGGGTAACGAACTCTTGTAATAAATCGGACTCTCCTTGAGCAATCCTGAATATATCGGCCTTTTGGGCCTGTATTTTTCTGGTCCCGGCATGGGCCTTGATGAAAGAATCCGCGTGCATTTTAAAGGAATCTATGGAACGCTCAGGTAACAGCGAATACCACGTCAAAGCTCCCCTTGTGAGAGTTTCTCCAAATTTCTTTAACAACAAAGATTCAATTTCGTGAGGAGCTAAACCATTTCCTTTTACCGCCGTTGTGTAGGTGGTAATACACTCCTGAGGGTATGAAGTTCCATCATATTTTGGCACTTCAGGCATTTTAAACAGCTTCGGGTTTAATTCTGGTGCAGCACTCGGCTTGTACGGCAATTGAGTATACTTCTGGAGTCCGGGCCCTTCAGTATTGATGGAGTGCCCGAGATTTGGTCCATGCGGGAGTTTAATTCCCTCATAAACCGTAAAAGTTCATTCTTGAAAGGACCGTTCTCGTTATTGAGATCGGATCCGCTTCCCCCAGCCCCATCGGAGCAAACTTCACCCCTGGGAGTGTTGTTGTCGGCCCTCTGTGTCGTTTGATTTGCAGGAACACCGGGAGGAATTGGATCTCGTCTGTTTGCATTATTCGAAGCCCCCCAAGCGCCTGCTTCAATTACGTCATAACCTTATCCTATCTCGTGAGATGGCCTAGAATGATTGCCTGTTGCTCTTGCAGGACCCTTACCGCTTCAAAGACATGCTCCTCATCGGCATCATCGGGAGTCGTCTCCCGAACATGTCGAGGATACTGCCTGTTGTGCGCCGGTGCGGCATCATTCCCCTCGTTGCGGGTATCACTGATTGAGTCCTCAAATTGAGGCTGATCTCCTCGAACCTCAGGGTTGTGCGTGTTATTAATAGTGTTATCTGCCATTTCTTATGATCTTTTCTAAGACGAAATACTCAAAGCACGTTAGTAAAAAAGGCAAGGATCAATTTAATTGCACGGGTGTCTAGGCCCCACGGTGGGCGCCAAACTGCTTACCCGTAAAATAGTACAGTTAAATTTATACGTGATTTCTAGACAAGTGGACTAATTTGATTGAAAATAAAATTAGTAAAGAATTATGAAATACTTAGCCTTAAGTTGTAGATGAAACAACAGAAATGACTGTTCTGGGAAAAAGGTTTCCTGGCACAGTAACGATGAAATCGAAAAGCAAGAAAGTAAAATTGTATTAAGCTTTGTATAGAATGTAGTGTAAGTTTGCCAGAAAATTTGTGTCCCTTACAATGATAACTAAGCTACTATTTATAGTTGTACCTAGGGAAGAAGGTCCTAGGATCGTGCCCTCCTTTAATATCAATTATGAGGGTCATTGATGAAGATGTAACAGTGGACATAAATGCTAAATTCCCTGTAATGGGTCATTGCTCTTAATGTTGCAGAATATTCCTTATTAAATGCTATCGGGTGCAAGGCATTTAACATACTTCTATGAACGTTATCCCTTCCGGTGACAAGCGGAATATCTATGTTTGGTCTTCGGCCATCCTCGTTGTGGGTTCCACGTGTCCTTCCTTTAGATGACCGGGTGTCATATCATATTTTACCCTATACAATGTGGAGGTCGGAAGTATTGGGTAGAGGTGATTAGGCAGGACTTGGCGCAACTTTAGTTTACCGAGGACATGACCCTTGATAGGATGGTGTGGGGTTCTAGAATTAGGAGAGAAGGTTAGTAGGTAGTCGAGCGTTTTTCCTTTTATTTTCTAATATTAGTAGTATTAGTATTAGGAGTCCGGAACCTAAATGTTGTTCTTTTTTACTCAAAGCACTTTTTTAAGTGTAAAAAAAGAAGTTATATTTCTATATAAAACGCGGTTCATAACCTAAAAGGCACAACATATATTTGGTGCTACTGGGCCGCGAATATCGAGTCTGGAACCCATATATGAATTTTTAATAATTAAATACTATATAATTATAAAAATTAATTATTTAATTTACAAACAAACATATAAAATTATAAAACTAACACGTAAAACAATAAAACTAACAAATAGAAGAATTCAGGATAAATTGGTGCTACTTGGCCACAAATATCGAGCTGGAACCCATATGTGAATATTTAATTATAAAAATTAATTATTTAATTTACAAACTAACATATAAAATTATAATAAACTAGCACATCGAAGAATTCAGGATAAGGTGCTACTGGGCTCCAAATATGGAGCCTGGAACCCGTATGTGAATATTTAATTATAAAAATTAATTATTTAATTTACAAACTAACATATAAAATTATAATAAAACTAACACATACAAGAATTCAGGATAAATTGGTGCTACTGGGCTCCAAATATCGAGCCTGAACCCATATGTGAATATTTAATTATAAAAATTATAAACTAACATATAAAATTATAATAAAACAAACACATCGAAGAATTCAGGATAAGGTGCTACTGGGCTCCAAATATCGAGCCTGGAACCTATATGTGAATATTTAATTATAAAATTTTAACTATTTAATTCACAAACAAACATATAAAATTATCATAAAACTAATACATCGAAGAATTCAGGATAAATTGGTGCTACTGGGCTCCAAATATGGAGCCTGGAACCCATATGTGAATATTTAATTATAAAAAATTAATTATTTAATTTACAAACTAACATATAAAGTTATAATAAAACTAACACATACAAGAATTCAGGATAAATTAGTGCTACTGGGCTCCAAATATCGAGCCTGAACCCATATGTGAATATTTAATTATAAATTTTAATGATTTAATTCACAAACAAACATATAAAATTATAAAACTAACATGTAATTAATGTTGTTTAATTTACAGTAGACGACATGGAGCGCCGCCTATTCATCACGGACCTTTTAGCGATGAGCTACTCTCGTTACAGGGCGACCATAGGTCCGCCCACATATGGGAGGGTGAGTTACTGACCCAGACTCTCCGCGTCAGGAGAGTGGACGACATATGGGACTTTCTGCACGACAGAGTTCTCCATGCCCGTGTAGTCGCGCATGTGGGACACTGGTTTATACAGGATGATTGAGATCGGGCGGCTGCAGCTCGATTGGTCTTTGATCACGGCCCTGATAGAGCGGTGGAGACCAGAGACGCACACTTTCCACCTTCCCATTGGCGAGGCCACCGTCACACTACAGGACGTGGAGGTTTTGTATGGGCTGCCCGTTGATGGACTGGCCGTTTCACTGCCGCCTCGCATGAGAGAGATAACACGTGTGCAGTACCTGGATAGCTGCAGCGGCTCACTGCTTTCCGGCTAGTGGATGAGACTGTACTGCATGGGGCTAGTCGTTTTCCGTTGACAACTATTCGTCTGTGGTTGGAGGCATTGCATCCTCAGATCGATGACGATACACTGGATTATCATGTTGACCGGTATACGAGGTTGCTGTTACTGCTGTTGTTTGGAGGGGTCTTATTCCTGAACACTTCGGGGAACCTAGTCAGCTTGAGATTTCTTCAGCATCTTGAGCGGCTAGATGATTTACCCCAGTACAGCTGGGGCTCTGCTGTTCTCGCCTACTTGTACAGATGCATGTGCCGGGCGAGCATGGGCACCCAGTGTGAGGTTGCTGGATTCTTGCTGCTACTATTGGTGACAACATATTCGAATACTCTAGTCATTTTAACATACCTAGTAAAAATATATCTTAAATTTGACGTCAAGTTTTTATGTTAGGTTTGAGCCTGGGAGCGGTTTCTGCAGTTCCAGCCACCTCTACCACCATTAGTTCCGGTTGTACCATCGGAGTTTCTCCTCTAGCTAGGAGGTGGGTACTCCGACGAGGACATACGCGCGAGAATGAGGCTCGGCATAATCTCTCCTTGTGCAGAGATATATTGGATTTGCTGGATGGCGCACAGGTAAATGTATATCTAAGTTTACTTGTCATTGTTTCAAACACAATTTGCGTATACTGACGTTTTCTATTCTTCCTTAATAGTTCATCTGGACGCCATACAGTGACGCGGTGATAGCTGGCTTGCCCGATTATTACTCGGCCGGCCGACTTATGTGAGGCGCTTCCGTCCCATTGTTCTGCCTTGATATTGTGGATCATCATGCCACCGAGCGGGTACTTTGCCAGTTTGGCAGGCCGTAGCTCGTACCGATACTGCCCACCTGGGAGACCACACATTACCAGCGGGATGATCGTACCAGGGTGGACGACGTATTTTTGGCATGGCTACAGGATCAGATATTTTCATGGGACTGACTTGATTCCGCCCCCACCCCCCACCCCTTCAGCGAGTCAGCAGGATGCTAAGCATGAATATATGCCTTGGTACCGCGGAGTTACCCGACTTATCATCGGGAATCCCGTTCATCGAGCTGGCGGTCGGTACATTCCATACGCCGGGAGGCACGAGGCACTAGTATGTTATTTGGTATTCTTACTTATAACTGTGATATAGCGTTATGTAATTTATATTTTACATGTTGTGCAGGCTATTGGTCTACATTTAGTCCACCAGTTGGGACTGCAGATGCAGCAGCATGCCGGTGATCCTGCGATCACTTTGCAGGAGTATGGCCGGCAGTTTACAGAGCTGGCTGCCCGAACACTATATCGAGCCAGAAGAACGAGCGCTTAGATCACGACCCTACTTATGCAGCGCCATAGCACTACCATCGGGGTAGGCCTGTCCCACGCGTGAGGGGACGGGCACGAGCCAGGGCTATCCTACGAGGCTGAGGTGCCCCACGGGGTTGTGGGGGCCGGCGAGGAGGTGGTCCCCAGCAAGGGGCATTGAGGCACCTGATGAGGATGTTGGAACTGATCTGCCGGGTTACCTCCCTCAGCCAGACGAGCATCCCAGCAGCATGCCGCCGTACAGCCTTCAGCTGGCGCTGACTCCAGCAGCATTGCAGGTGACCCCGTCAGATCCATTGTTGATCACGGGCACGAGCTTTACCGGAGATTGGGAGCAGTTCTTTTCAGACCCATCGACTACAGCTGAGGATCGGCCGACCCGAGATGTGGATGGTGGGCGCCGGTTGAGTTTTGGATCATTGTCGACGGGTGTTGTGGATCTATCGTAGGCGCAAGTATGTTTGTATTACTATTAAATTTTAATTTGTTTTTATCTCATTGATTCTCCATAAATAACTTTATAATTTTCTTATTAAGGCTTCATCCCAGCTCGTCACGGAGGCCACTTTGTGCAATGCTGAGCAGGACACCACGTATGCTTATATTCAGGAGCCCGACGAGACCATGGTAAGAAAATGTTTTTGACTTAACATGTACATTACTAATATATATTTTCATATACTGAGCTTTAGGTTGCTGATGGACCGGTGGTCCCTTCTACCGATCCTGCCAGTCCTACTGACGATCATGCTGCAGTGCATCCTCATATAAAGAGGCGACATGATGAGGATGATCCTGATAGCGTATCCGGGCGGGAGGGGATGCGCCTCAGGCCAGCTGCTGCATTGAAGCACACAGGCTGTGGGACACATTGATTTTCTTTTTTTGTATTTTATGTACATTATGTAGATATTAAATTATGTAAATAATAACAACAATTTTTTATGCTTACATAATATGCGCATTATGTTTTTATTACCCTGTTTCTTCTTTATTTTAACACTAAATTACAAACACAAACAGAAACATAGAAACTTAACATAACTTAGATTCAGTACAACTAATAAAAACACATGACATGGGAAACATAAAGATAAAATACTACACTCAACACATACATGTCATTGTTTAGTCACGACCGCCTAGTATTCTCTGCTCCAACCACTTAAATTTTTCTTCCAGCTTATTTTTTTTTTCTTCTACCTCTTTGAGTTTCGCCTTCAACTCCGCAACTTCTCGTTTGTATTCTCATTCATAGGCCCACTGTTTTTTGGTCAAATCATGAAGACACTGCAAAGATTATTTGTAGCATTCCTGCTGACAGGGTTCATCAATCCATACCTCAAAATTGCAAACAGGTTCGTCGGGGACCCTATAAAACTTGTCCACACACATCCAGTAGCAGCGTCCAACTTCACCATCATCCCAACAGTCTTTCATCATGCATTTTTTGCCGCACTCGCACCTTGGTACATAAAGGGGTACAGACATTTGTTAAAGCGTAAAAAAAGAAACCTTGCTTTTATGGAAATATTTGCTATTGGTTATTGTTAAGCGCAAAAAATAACTAGAATGCTCCCGTTATTTATAGGCAAGGCAACATAGAAAACGTAGTACTTAACCACGCTATATATATTCACGCAAAACGTAGTATTTAACCGCGATATGCTTGGCGTATTAAAGATTCTTTCTGATACAAAACAGCTTTTTCGCAGTCGGTCAGCTTTTCAGAACGACAAGACAACACACAAAACGTAGTATTTAACCGCGCTATACATATTGACACAAAACGTAGTATTTAACCGCGCTATACATATTGACACAAAACATAGTATTTAACCGCGCTATATATAGCGTGTTAAATATTTTTTTTTGAAACGAAACAACTTTTTCGCAATCGGGCAGCTTTTCAGAACGACAAGGCAACACACGTAACGTAGTATTCAACCACGCTATATATATTCACACATAACGTAGTATTTAATCGCGCTATGCTATGTGTGTTAAAGATTCCGTCGGATACAAAATAGCTTTTCCTCAGGCGGGCAGCTTTTTCAGTTCGACAAGACAACACACATAACGTAGTTTTTAACCGCGCTATATATATACACATAACGTAGTATTTAACCGCGCTATGCTATGCGTGTCACTATATATATAGTCACATACTCAAAACATAAAACACACTCACATACCCAAACCCTAAAGACATAAAACACACTCACATACTCAAACCCTAAACTATGGATGCCTCTTCCTCTACCAAACGAGCCCTATCTTATTCTTCTACTAGCAGTGATAATGAAGAAGAGAATCCTCCAACATTTGAAGTGGTTATGACTGATTCATGCATCGACGACAATGATCTAGTAAATTATTATATCCATTAAACTTTATATCTTTAACATAAAATACTTTTATTTCTTATACCTTAACTCCAGAAAAATATATATACATCAGTATTGCATATCTTTATTCAGTTTCATATTTTTCGAAACTTAATAGTAATGCTTTTTTTTAAAGTATATTCCAAGAAAAATCTGCAAGCATCTTCCTCCAACATTAGAACACGCGTTTCTTCACCATAGTGGCAAAGAGTGGTATGTAAATATGAGCATTGGTGATTAAAGAAGGTTCAAGGTAGGCTGGAGACTTTTTGTGTTGGAGAATTTTATCAGGCCAGGTTTCGTCGTCAAATTTACGTTGGTTGAAGTTTCACCACTGGGTGCTATCTTCAATGTTCAAGTGAAGGGAGACGGATATCCTATTTGTACTAATCCGTTTTTTACTTTCTACTAGGATGTGTTTGTGTTGATTTATCCTTTTATTATCTTTTATTTTCATGTATGTTGCTTTAGTTATGGTTGTTGTGCTTTTTTCTCTTGAAGTATTATGTTATGAAATTTCAATCTTCATATTGGTCTTCTTTACTAACACCAATAAGTTGAATGTCGGAACTATCATATCATCATCCCAGTTCAAAAGGTCATGTTCCAACCACGCTATATATATTCATACAAAACATAGTATTTAACCGCGCTATATATGGCGTGTTAAAGATTCTTTCTGAAACGAAACAGCTTTTTCGCAGTCGGGAAGCTTTTCAGAACGACAAGACAACACACAAAATGCAGTATTTAACCGCGCTATATATATTCACTTATTTATCAAACATCTTCCTTCTCTAACAGTGTAGTTTTCTAATAATTTTAGAGTGAAACTCGAAAGTGAATGTTGAAATTTTCCGTTTTCTAATCCAATACTATTTTTGATTACACGAACGGGAGGGAGAAATTCATTAATTTACTCAACTGAAAAAAGTTAAATATCAATAAGATGTAACAAGGTTGTGGAACATAATTTTATTTGATACATCTTGCAACATAAACAAGTACAGACACTTATTACAAAATATACTACGAAAACAAAACAGTAGTTGTATCCTTGATAGTTGGGTACATTAGACGAACTTGCACCAGGAGCTGGATTACCACCGCCACCCAGACCAGCTGAAGGACATTTACGACGGTCGTGTCCTGTTTGCGAGCATATGCCACATTTACGCACATAAACGGTATCACCAACATCCATTTGGTTCCGTATACGCGTTCTCTTTTGCACTTGTAGCTTGCGCAAATAGTCCTTGTTACACAACATTTTAAATGGTTACGGCGGCCAATAATGCTCAGCAACCACTGGCTGCAACTGCCCACTATATGTGTTTACGTATGCAGCAACACTATATTGCCTATCAACATAGTTGGTTGCCCCTAAACCTGTTTGTTGAAAGCACGTCATGGCATGCGAGCACGGCATGTGGTAGATGGTCCATTTCCCACATGAACACAACCTGCTAGCTTCATTTACGGTGTGTAGATTATTCCCCCGGTGTTGACGGATAGTGGTGCGAACTTCAAAAACACCCCGGTCGTGATCATACTGTAAATATGAATGCCAATATGCTCGCCTCCTGTATTTCTTAAATCTTCTCATCGGTATTCGCATAAATTCAACACTCATGTCCATCAATTCCGATGCAGCTCTATGCCTTTCAACAAACCTCTCCGCCATCTGTTTGAATGTCATCCGGACCATGGCAGTGACAGGCAATCCACGTGCAGACTTCAATAACCCGTTGAATGACTCCGACATATTTGTAGTCAGGGCTCCCCATCGTCTGCCACCATCAACATGCAATGTCCACTTGTGAAGCTCATGTCCCATCAACCAATTATAGGCTCTTCTGTCTAACTGCCGGATCGATTCCATGCGCCTCCTGAATTTGCACTGCTGGTGCTCAGTTGCAGCCATCCACATTAAATCATGCAAGTCCTTGTTGGGATATTTCTTTTAGAAATTGGCCTTCGGGTGCCTCACACAGTAACGGTGGTATGCATAGGGTTCCCATTCAGGCAAATGCCGTACAGAACTTAAAATACCACCATGCCGATAAGATATTAGAAAAATACCTGAACGCTGTTTGACAACGTGCTGCTTCAAGTGGTTCAAAAATAGCGTCCACGTCTCTTCACTTTCATTGGCACAAATGGCAAAAGCTAGTGGAAATATTTGTCCATTGGCATCTACTGCAACGGCGATCAATAGCTTAATATCATACTTTCCATAAACATGAGTATCGTCTATAGAAATTACCGGACGACAATGCACAAAACCATCAATTGCTGGTTTAAATGCCCAGAACACGTATCTGAATATATATTCTGGTATCCTGGACTCCGCTCATGCTTCCATTCAACAACAGTCCCGGGGTTAAAGTGTTTCAGTGCGGCCATGTACCTGGTAGAGATGAAAATGACTTATCCCAATCACCATAAATAATTTCAAATGCACGTTTGCGCCCGAGATTCCTGGTGGACGGATGTAATACACTCTTTGATCTTGTAACTAATGGACACTTCCAAGTGTGGAATCAAGACAAGAGAAATCAAGTCAACATCCAAGTTGAAGTGATTCTCGTTGAATGTGTCCATTTGACAAACGTGGGTGCCAATATATTTACCCACTTTCCACAACCCTGTTTCCTTCTTGCTCGCACATAACATCCATTTACAACCCATAAAGTATCTACGGCATTCAACCTTGTATACCTCCGGAGTTGACTCCCTTACTGTCATCTCACGACACTCTCTTATGTTGTACATTTTACAAGCCTTGGATAGGCGAGCTTTATCGGAAAATACATGCCTTTTGCCAGCACCGTTGGTCTAGACTCATCCCACATTGCTGATCGAATTTCGTCAAGATCCCTTGTGAGGGAATCCACATCCGGCATACTTGGAAAATTATCAAGGTAGGGAATATGCCTTGAATGAAAAGGCACGTGGGACTCGTACACTCTTGGTCTAACGGGAGGTGGAGGAGCATGCTCCCTCGTCAGCTCAGGTTCGACATTCACTTCCTCCTCCTCATCACCCTCGTCACGGAAGGGTGTGTCATCTCCAGACTCATCGGCATTGTTGTCATAATCACTATTATCTTCCTGACTCTGCGCATCTGCGAAATCACGAGTAAATACGTCGTCTACGGGCGACTGAGTGAGGTCAGGATCATCAAGATGCTCGTTTTCACTGTGCAAACAACAAAATGATAAGCTACTCAAATTGATAAATAATTTACATATAGCTATATCACTTCACTTACAAGTCGCACTGTGCTGACATTCCATGATGGACATTTTCCTGTTGGTGATGACTACCAGATGGACCACCATGATCCAACACGCCAAAACTACGCATATTCCAACTGGGCTTGGGGTCATAACTTGTAAAATTCATATCGGGACGGTACCCCCTGTGGAATATATAAGTGTTAATACAAATTCAATTCAACAAAAAAAAACATCATAACACAAAGGAAAATTGAAGTTTACCAGTCGTCTTGTAGATTATGTAAAGTATGAGAGAAATTATTTCATCGCTCCTCGTTCGCCCGCGGAGATAAGTTTAGATCCGGCCAAACTCTTTCAGCCGGAACTTGTTGGGCTAAAACTGCTCCAGAATAACCACCCGATGATTGAGGGTTATCCCTGCTTTGCGCAATCTCATTATTGCGAACGTCTTCAGCCTTGACGTACATTTCCAACAATTTTATCATAATAAATTCCCTGTATTCATTCGGAATCCCCAAAAAATCTCTCAGAGTTTCATCGTCTTCGATGTTAAACTCAGAATAACAAGCAAACCCCTGCGGAGTCACAGAATACGGATATCTTCCGGTTATTTTAAGATTCATCGAACGTTTGCTCAATCTCATTTTATTGCATAACAACGACACCAGTCTATCGTACTGCATTGTAAGTGGCAACTTAACATGACTCTGTGAAGATAAACTATAGCTCACTGAGTTATTCCCCACAACAACCTCACCCCCCAATATAATGAAACTCTTACTTTTCGCTCTTCAGACATTGTGAAAAAAGCTTGAGAATCAAAAAGAAAAATTTATCACGAAGTTGGAGTATTTCTGAATGATAATTCTCAAAATCCTTAACGCCTTTATATAAGGCAATGCCCAATCCGGAGGGTCAAATGTTTGGAAGTAAAACGCGGTTTAAAAGGGCGTTTTACATATTTGAATTATTGTTATGTCAGTTAAGCGCAGAAGGATTATTGGTGGGACCACTTAACATGTAAAACGCGGTTCATTATCGTGCTTTATATAAAACGCTGTAATGGACCGCGTTTTATATATTTGTCTTTTCAGCTTCTACTAAATCGCGGTTTGTTTCCGCGTTCTATATGAAAACGCGGTTATGAACCGCGTTTTATATAGAAATGTAACTTTTTTTTCACTTAAAAAAGTATTTTGAGTAAAAAAGAACAACATTTAGGTTCTGGACTCTTAGTATTAGTATGGTATTGTCCTTATTCTTAGATTGATATTACTACCTGCCATTTGATTGTTATCTTTTCTTTCGGTTTTCTTAATATCTTGATGTTGTTGCTGCTTGTTGCCCCACTGCTTCTTTTCATCTTTTCTTGAGCGGGTGGTTTATCGAAAACAATCTCTATGCCCTCCCAAATAGGGGTGGGGGTGTGCGTACACATTACCTTCCACATGCTCCACTTATGGGAATTGTTTAATCAAAAAAGAAAAAATATATATAAAATAAAATGGGAGATTATTGTATAACTACCATCTTATATAGTAATTTACACGATTGATTTTAAACTATATTACAGTTGTTGCTTAAATTAATCTACTTTTAAAAAATTAACACCGTTAGCATCAACATCAACCGCGGTAGTTCACAGAGGCAGCATCGCTTAGTGGGTGGTTTGCGTATGTGTCGTGGGGAAGCGGTCAAAACTGAAGTTTTGTCCTTAATCTTAGAAAACAGTGTATTTTTTTGCATTCCTACAATAACTCTTACCTTTATCTTCTTTTCATTTTTCAATAGTATATCGCAGAAATACAGTACAGCATCTTCAGTTATACTCTTTCGCCATTTTATCACTCAACACCACCCCTGTAATATAATAATAATAACAATATAATCTTCTTCACAGATCCCAATCTCACATCTTTTTAATTTATGTTAATCGATATAATTCAATTCTCTGGATTGAAGAAGAAGAAGAACAGGAGCAGCTAAGGATGTCCGGAATATGGAGATGGAGAAATCTAAGACACTCACCGGTTACAAGGAGGAGGAGAACAACAACGACAACGGCGATTACGAGGACAATAACCTCAATTCAACAAGAGGAACAACAACAGCAGCATCGAAGTTACGTGAATTGGCTGCACGTGGGTTCTCACGTGAAGCGGAGAGAGTCTCTCATCGGAGTACAAGCAAGGTACAAGTGGGACCGGGGCGGTTCTTCCGATGAGTATCGGACTTCCACGAGAAGGATTAGGGCGGAGGCTTATTGTCCTCGTTGCTCTAAACACATGGATCTTCTATTTACTAATCGTAATCACCACCTCATCCCTCCTCCTACTAACGACGATGATAAAAATAATAATAGCAATGAAAATAGTGCTGCTGCTGCTAGTGGTCCTTACCAGGCCGTGAATCTTTGCCCCAATTGTAAAACGGCTTACTACTTCAGGCCCAACAAGATGGCACCACTTCAAGGTAGTTTCTTTGAAATTGGGAGAGTGAAAGGCAATGGTAATGGTAAAAGAATGAATAATAGTGATGAAGAGAATAAGAGGCCGAGGCCTTCTTTTTGGGAGTCATTGAAATCATACGGTGGTGAGCCACCTGAAAATTGGCCACCACCTCCGCCACCGGGTAATGGGCTGGCGGTGCATACACCTCCAGGCCCACCATTTGCACCTGGACTCAATCTGATTCGGGCTGCTGGACCTGATGGTAAAAATGGTGGCGCGGATGAAAGTAGCGAGGAGAAGAGTGGGTGGGGCGGGTCTAATTTGGGGAAGAATTTGCCAACGCCAAAGGAGATATGCAAGGGACTTGATAAATTTGTCATAGGTCAAGAGCGTGCAAAAAAGGTTCTTTTTTTAATCCCTCTTATTCTTTTAAGCCTTTATAGTCATTGCCATTATTCATTGCACTACACAATACTGAAACTTTTATAACTGTGATCAAGCAACTGAAATGATCACTATCTACTGGTTAACTATTAACTCGCAACGTCAATCAGTAGCATTTTCATATTATTAATCTCTGTTATGCCTAAGGAGATGCATATCTAGAATTCTTGTTCGTGGAAATCAGATATTAAATTGGACTTTGATGCTTATGAGCTTCAGGCATAATCTTTTATTTGTCACTCTTATCCAACTTTAGAGTCGGAGAAAAGGATAGACTTTCCATTAAGTCATTGTTTGCACAATATGTCCTACATGGAATAAATGCTTCTAACAGGGGCAGATGTAGCATTATCCCATAACTTTCGAGGCAGAGTACAAATTTATGTGTAAAAATCCACTGAAATTGCAACAAATAGTAGATATGAACTTAGCTTTGAAAATATAATGGGTTCAATAATAAAATTCGCCTCTGGCTTCTAATTTGTATTGGGTCTTTGAGTTGTTTTTTCACAAGTGATTCATTTGGCAGGTGCTTTCAGTGGGTGTTTATAATCACTACAAAAGGATTTACCATGCTTCATTGCAGAAAGGGTTAGTCCGTTAGTTCATGATTTGTTGAAGACTTAATGTTGAACAGTGCATTTCCCTCTAAATTTCGATATATTTGTATCCTGTTGAATATTCTATCATCTAGTTTGTCTTGCCTTTCTTTCTTAGCTTTATTTTCTCTGTATGAACCATTATTATATATACTTCTGTGTTAGGTCTGGAGCAGAATCAGCGAGGGATGATAGTGAAGAAAATGTGGAACTGGAAAAAAGCAATGTGCTTTTGATGGGGCCTACTGGATCAGGTAAAAATATGCATACCATTCTTGTACTTTCAGTCAGTTATTTATCCAGAGATTGTCAGCTGATAGAAGTTCCAATACTGGAAGATGTCTGGCTTAAGTTTTCCTGAAACAGGGAAAAACTACTTGCAAATCCTTGGCTAATAAATTTCATCAGTTCTCTCACTGATTAGTGATGGAACTGGGTTTTTGTGAGGCTACAATTGTAACATTCAGCACCATCTTAGTGCTTGTGATTACTAACTTTTACTTGCCATTTCAAAAAAGAACTACTTTCAATTCCGTAGTTCTTTTGTGAATGTGGCTTTTCTAATTCTGGTTCTTTATCTGTTGCTTCCTTAAACCTATGTTTAGCCTTGGAAACATTGAGACCTTTTGTCGGTTCATATTGCTTGTTAGCAGGGATGTTCCAAAATTGAGAACCTTATAACTTACGATGTTCCGAAAGTGGGGACTGTAAGAGAAAGGAAGGGGATGTGGAAACTTTAGTTCCCCTCTTTGTTAAATGAAAAATGATAAGAAGAAAAGAAAGGCATAAGAAAACATTTTCTCCTCACAGCCACTGATTTTTTCTTCATCAGAACACCTTGTCCGCTATTTCTTGTTTTGTCTGCCAACTGAACAAGGATGAATGGGACTTTCGTCTCTTTTTCTTCTTCTTTTGCTCGTCCTTGTTCTCCAACAAGATTTAATTTTCTGTAACACAGTAAGAATTGCAATAAACTGCAGATTGGTTTAAGAATGTGCCCATTTTCATTTTGTGCTTCTGTTTGTAGCTTCCTTTAACTAATGTGTAGCCTCACAAACCAATAATATTTTTAGTTAAAAATTGCTTACTTTTGTGGGAGCATTTGTGAAACTTGGAACTTTCTAACTCCGTTTTTGGAACAGGGAAAACACTACTTGCAAAAACACTTGCACGCTTTGTGAATGTGCCTTTTGTTATTGCAGATGCAACAACCTTAACACAGGCAAGTAAGATGCTATTTTGATTTGAACTTTTCCCACTTTGATTGTTTCTCTTCTTATTTAGTGAAGAATAAATGGGCGGACTGTGGAGTCTCTCTTTACTTACAATAATATACTATTATACAAAACAAAGTAAATCATACATAAGTATTTTAAATTTGTTAGTAACACAAGTAGGAAAGGGATATATGGAGTGATAAATTTCCAAGCAATACTTGAATATGTGCTGAGAATATAGAGTCTAGAAAGTATTAGAAAATAGTATCAAGTTTCTCCCATTATATCTGGATTTAACTTGTTCCCAAGCGGCACTTGCATCTAAAAATTAGAATAGCTCCTTTCTTGTTATTTTAAGCTCCAATATGAGAGTAAGCACAGAAGAATAATTGGAAATACTTTTTAGTTGATCATTTCCACGGGGTGCTGGTTCTTTCTGAATTTACTTCTTGATGTCCAACTGAGAAGCACTTTTTGCCATCTTACAGGCTGGATATGTTGGTGAAGATGTCGAATCCATATTGTACAAGTTACTTACGGTATGGTTCCTACTGCAGAGATTCATAAGTATGCAAATTACTGGCTGAGTTAAGCATGTCCCTGTTCTACATATTTCTTGGTTCGCGAGAAGTTGGATGTGTAGATCATTCTCCAAAAAAAAAAAAAGTTAGATGTGTAGTTATTATCAGTACTTTTTCATCCTACAGTTAATATGCCATGGTTTTTAGTTTTTGCCCCATTTTGTTATGTGCCAATAGTTTCTTTATATAGTGAGGGTATTACTTTAACTTAGAATATAGTGTAGAATCTTATGAAGGTTTCAGTGGTGCTAGGAATGTGATATTGTTGTGACATGCAGGTTGCTGAATTTAATGTGCAAGCAGCACAACAAGGGATGATCTACATTGATGAAGTCGATAAGATAACAAAGAAGGTGCTTGTTTTGCTTCTTTTTTGTTTATTATAATTGTTTGTAGCTTATTTGAAGAAAAGCTCTATGCATTTTGTCAAAATATTTTGATCACTGTGTAATCTTCTTTTTCATCTGACATTTAAAGGATATCACAATTGACACACCTATTTTATTCCTCTGCTTTCTGTCTTTGAAAAGGCTGAGAGCTTAAATGTTAGCAGAGATGTTTCTGGGGAAGGAGTTCAGCAGGCACTACTGAAAATGCTCGAAGGAACTGTGAGTGCCCTTGGTCTTGGCCCATTTATTAACTATTGTTGTTTTCTAATGAATAAGTATTTGTCGGCTTTCTTTGGCTATTAATAGCTTCCTCCTTATCCTTATTTAAAAAATAATAGCTTCAGATGTGTGTTCAACTATCTTCATGCTTGCTAAAAAAAAACTATCTTCATGCTGACAAATCCAAAGGCTGTTATAGGTTTCATTTCTTGTATATTAGAGGAACCGATTTAAACTTTGGCTGCAAATTTATTGGAAAGCTATTAATGGATATGCAGTACTGAGTACTGACAGGTATAAATTGTTGTACATAAAGTTAATGTTGAACTGCAACCACTATTCCAATTTAAGCAGAAAAGATGTAGACCTAGCATATTTGGAAGAAGTTCAACTTTTAATGATCATGGACTGAATTTCTGATAGACACTAGTCTAAGATAGAAAACATAAAAGAACTTGAACTTCTGTTGAATTGGTCGTGAATGAAATAAGGGCGTCCTATATTGGAGTTTAGGCAAGGAAATATTTCATTAGACTTTAATATAAGGGAAGCTTGGACTAAGGTAAGATTCCTAAATAAGGGAAGTTATTAAATGGAGAAATACTTAAATTCCAAGCCTAGTTACGAAGATATATATATATCTACTCTTAACCTACACACGGAAAATGTATCTAGAACATTTTAACATATACTATCTAATTCTCTTGACTTTGAACATGCCCCTCGAACTCAATGTAGGTGAAACAAATTGAGTTTGCAAATAAAAACAGGAATGTCCTGGCAAGCATGTTGGAAAAAGTTACTGTTAAAAGAACAGACATCTCAATAATATCATCGAATCACACCAGAATACTGTTCAATCACTGAAAAAAAAAAAGCATCGGGAGAATGCTTTCGTTCAAAAACTTGCAGGTAATTGCACAACAAAGAATGTTCTTCTTGTATCACACACGAAAAGGAAGTTATCCCAACAACTTTTATGGTTGCAATGTGTGCTTGACTTTGTGATTTATGTCTCCCAGGGTGTATAGTAAGTGGCTCCCTATTTGATTCCCCACAATAAAAATAGCATAGAGTAAGTTTAACTTGGTATATTCGTCCTTAATTTTCTTGGCGAGTTTCATACAACTTAATAATGAATAATCATGCTTCCTCTCACTATCTTGGGCACACTTACCTGGTGTTCGTGCTTAAAATATCAAATATGGAACTGATCAATGACCATCTGTCTTTTCAATTTCTATATTTCATTCTAAAGAGATCTTTGATCGTTATCATGGTAAACTTCACTGTCCTCGATTTATTTTGTTTATACAGTGCTGTAATCATGATGTTTATCATTTGTGCTTTAAAAGATTCGCAGTTTAGATTACGAATCTTGCTCTTATATCACTTTAAAAAATTTCTTGGAAACAGCATCGTCCTTAGCTAATGATATGGGCTGCTGCCTTTATTAATAAGTAGTAACATATATGTCTCTTTATCCAGATTGTGAATGTACCTGAAAAGGGACAAAGGAAGCATCCTCGTGGTGATAATATTCAGGTAAAGTGGATGAGAATGTGTTCAGTTCCTATTTTCCTTTGTTACCATTCTTAGAGTTTTGCTACCTTTTGTTTCTTGATAAAGTTATAATTTTACCTCTGTAAAAGGAAAACGCTAGCATACAAGAGGTATACAAAAGATAAAATCTCACACAAAAATAAACTTAGAACTCTGCTAAGTGGATACCTTACCTTTACCCAAAAAAAAATCACTCTGCTAAGTGGTAACATGATGTATAGAGTCTGAACCTGCCCAAATGCTGAAAGTTGGAAGGAGTAGTCTCAAGTTTTAAATGGGAGCTCCTGTAAACAAGCAAACCACCGTTTATACTAATTGGAATCTCACTGGTGCTTTAAAAATTTACAAAAAAAGAACATAAATGGTCCCTGGAGCTGTACAACAATGTTTTCTATCCCTCAAATATTTTTTTTGGTAAGGACGTTAAGTGCTAGAAGGAGGGCTTGAACCTCCGACGTTGTGGTTAACAGCCACACACTCTAACCAACTGAGCTATTCCAGCTATCCCTTCAATATATATGATTCTTTATTAAATAATGAGATAATAAGGTAAAGAATCAATTGGTAAGTTGGATGAGGCTATGTCCAAAATAATTTTCCATTGAGAGATGTTAAACATTGGATCTCATGCTCTGACTTAAAAGTAGCGAGACATGCTGTAGATGAACTTGTCGATGATCAGCATTCTTGGGTCCACTTCTAGATGTCAACGGATGTGTCAATCAGTTCAGACAAAATAAAGTCAGGTGCTACATGTAGACACTTTCTTTTCTCTGAATTGGAACCAAATGTTTGGAATCTCTTCTCCATTTCCTTATAAAAAAGATTAACAAACACGAACGTCTTATGCTTCACTTGTTGAATTCATTTTATTTCTTCCCCTATGAATTCTCTAAAAGTTTTGCAACATTTATACAGATAGATACAAAAGACATTCTTTTTATCTGTGGTGGCGCATTCATTGATTTGGAGAAAACTATTTCAGAGAGGTAATTTTATTTTCTGAATTCCTTCCTCTAAGTGCATCAGGAACTAAGACTTTTGTGAACTATGAGGGTTTACAAGGGTTTCTTATTATCAGACGACAGGATTCTTCTATTGGTTTTGGAGCTCCAGTTCGCGCCAACATGAGAACTGGTGGAGTAACTAATGCAACTGTAGCATCATCCTTGCTAGAATCTGTAAGATTGGTGATCGAATTCTAAGTTCCTATGTTTTTATATGCTTGAGATTGTTAGTTGTGCACAATAGAATTTAATATCTAGCCAGCTGCTATTCCTGAAAGATATCACTTCATGTTTCCAGGTAGAAAGTAGTGATTTCATTTCATACGGCCTCATACCAGAGTTTATTGGGCGCTTTCCTATTTTGGTTAGTTTATCTGCACTGACAGAGGACCAGCTTGTTCAGGTACTTTTTATTTTTTGTTTTGCCTTTAGTTTTTATTTTGCTACTGATTCTTGCACCAGGGTAGGCTGCCTACATCACACCTCTTGTAGTGCGGCCCTTCCCCGGACCATGTGTGAATGCGGGATGCTTCCTGCACGGGATTCCCTGACCTTTAGGTTTTATTTTGCTACTGTAATCACGGCCTGCATTGTATACGGAAAGCACGTTCAACTCATTCAGCATGGGAGGATGTCTCTCATGCTGATGGGTTGCATCAATTGGTTTACCTTCAGAAGCTTAGTGTACCTACTGGAGCAATTGTCTTCCATTTGTGAAAAATACTTTATCTGGAATAAGCTCTTTTAAGCAGAGCAAATATTGATAGAAGTCCAGTTGGCTCTCTCATCATCAATTAACATGAAAGACCCAAGATACACAAATGTTGATAATGATTTGTAATTACTGCTCCAGTTCTCTGATTGAAGAACTTGATCCTTGCTTATGAGGGAAATCCATCTTTCACCTAACAGATTTTGGTTATTGTTACTTATTCCCTGCCTGATTCCTTTTGTTCTATGTATTCCTTGCTTTGATTGTTCTTCTCTTTCGCCGTCTTCTTTCTTTTTGACTTTTGGTCTTGAAGTATTTGTTTTTCCATAAAATTGACTTGGTGAATTTAATGTATTTTTTTTCTTACAGGTCCTCACTGAACCCAGAAATGCTCTTTGCAAGCAATATAAAAAGCTATTTAGCATGAATAATGTAAGTACAAACTATGTGTCCTTCCTCTCTTCCCCCACTCACACCCACCTTTACAACCCTCCCACCCCAGGGCAAAAAGGAACACAAGCATGAAATTACACATCCTCAAACCCTGAAGAGAGAGGTTACATGTTGTATTCAACTGATTTGGACTTTCACATGTTTGTTTAGACTAAGCTTCATTTTACGGAGGGAGCATTAAGGTTGATTGCCAAGAAAGCGATGGCTAAAAATACTGGTGCTAGGGGATTGAGAGCCATACTTGAAAGCATCTTAACTGATGCTATGTATGAGGTAAACTGTGTTCGAATCTATTTTCATAGGAGCTTCACAAAATCTTTAAGATCAGGATCAAGTGTTTTCGTACTTGATTCGCTTGAATGTGCAGATTCCTGATGTCAAAGCTGGAGATGATAGAGTAGATGCTATTGTGGTGGATGAAGAGTCGGTAGGTGCAGTAAATGCACCTGGATGTGGTGGGAAGGTACTTCGTGGAGATGGTGCTCTGCAACGGTATCTTGCTCAGGCACATTCGGTAGATCAAAGAGTATGATTTGAACTTTCACTTGTTTATTTTATTCCCTCGCTATTGCCATTTCTTTTCAGTAGAATCATTCTTCTTCTAAAGCAAGCTTAGAATGTGTGAAGACATATACCCTCTGCAACATGCACGCTGTTGACCTCTGGATAAATTTTATTGCCAGGAAAATCATGGCATGGCCGAAACCGAGCTGCAGGAGGGTGAGTCGGAAGTCTCATCTAGAGCAATAAGCATGTAAGATTATTAGAACCTCAGTTTTAGGATGCAGCATACATGATTTTTTTTCTTTAGAATCATTTGTTGTAAAATGTAAATTCATAATACAGGGCGTTTATCCCCTTGTAAAACAACAAAGCAATCTGCTTTCAGGAAAGTCATAGAAAATAGAATATGGTATAAGGAAAATGTAACCATTCTAATTTTTAGTCACCGGTGTACCAATTTTTTAGCAATGAGAAAACTTTGATTCTTCATATTTCGCAGTGATTTGTGGAGCAAGAGTGGTCTCTTTTGAGGATCATTGCAAACAAATTCTATTGAAAGGTAGAATTAATACCTAATACAAAGTACATTTGGACAAACTGAAGAAAACAGATAATCTTTTCAAAACTACAGCCTACAGCAATAAATTATCACGAGTAGAAAGTTGTCAAAATTTTCAGAACTACAGGAACAACTTTTCAGGAGTAGAAGGTTGTCAAAACTAAAGAAGCATATTGCAACGCGCATTTTAGTGAAAAATGACAAACTAAATTATGTAGATGATTCGAAAACTTCAGTGAAGTGAACTATGTTGAAGAAACACTACGTCAAGTTCAAGTTCAAGAGATGCCTTCGACACATTTGTCCAAGTCTTGGTGGATAGAGTTACCTGGTACCTATTGCTGGTTAGAGGTAGCAGGTACTCCGTGGAATTCGTCGGGGTGTGCACAAATTGACCTAGACACAACAATTTCTTGTACTAAGTTTTATTTCTAATCACTACCATATTTATCCATGACGTCTTCTTAATATCAATATATATCGAATTCGTTTCCCCTCATTCGTATCTTAAGAAAAAATTTAAATCTAAGGTTTCAGTTACATGAGTTTGAAGGAGAAATAAATGTTGACTCATTTGCTATTTCATAAAATGGAGGATAGAAGCAAGCGTATGGTGGGCTTAAGACAACAAAGGGTATTATTGAGGGTTCGAAGGAAAAATAAGCATTGGTTCATTCCAAGAGTATGATTTTTCTTAATTTACGAATGGGAGAAAATTAAATGTGAGAAGTCGATCTCATTGATTTCTTCAGTTTAAACGACTCACGTGGTTCTTAACATCGAGTTCGTCCTCTCTAATATAATATGGATCAGTGTAAATTAGTATAGAAAAACAATGTTTGCACCGAAAAGGAAAAAGATAAAAAAAAAAATGCTACTATGTAATATATTAAACAATATATCGCATATTGCATTTTTAACAAAAGAAAATGTTAAAAGAGAAAAGTACAGAAAAGAATAAGGTAATGTTGCAATGTGGATAGATAGGATGTTATCCAAGTCTTCACCATTAGTTTTGAGATGCATGCCATGTCAGCACTGTCATCTGCCACGTCAGAAAATCCTTCCTATCAAATTGCTGCATTAGATTGCAGATGTTTCTTGGAAAACCAATAGCAGGCCGACACTTGGCAGGTCTACATCCACCAGATCAAGCATTTAGTGAGTATCTCCACTCCAAATAGCATCCTCAATTTCTCAATTCTCATCATCAACAACTCTTCCTCTAACAACTGATCTCAACCTCAACCTCTTCCGGCTTCACCGTTAGCCATGGCTGCAGCTACCTCCCTCTACGTCTCGGAAATGTTGGGAAGTCCGGTCAAGTTCAGCGGTGTAGCGAGGCCAGCTGCTCCAACTCCATCTTCCCCTGCTACCTTCAAAACTGTTGCCCTCTTCAAAAAGAAGGCTGCTGCTGCCCCTGCTAAGAAGGCTGTTGCTGTCGCCCCTGCTGATGAGGAGCTCGCCAAGTGGTACGGTGAGTAACATACTTACTCCTTCCGTTTCATTTTATATGACTGTGTTTGACTAAACCGCCTAAAAAAACACATAAAGTTTCGGCATAATATGCAGGATTTTGGAGCTCCTGCGTATAAACTTTCAGCATATTATGTTGGAACTCCAGATTACAGAAAGTTCCAGCATAATATGCGAGATTATGGAGTTCCTGCATATAAACTTCCCGCATATTATGTTGAAACTTTAGCACATTATCAAATTTCAGCACATTATGTTGAAAGGTCATATGTAAAAAATTCAAACTCCAGTATATTATATTATGCTGAAATATTTTCGGATTTTTAAGGGTGATTTTGTTCAGATTTTATTTTTACATGATAAAAGTGACTAGATTGCAATTACTTTTGAAACAATGGGTATTTTTCAATTACCGGTTGTAAATACTCAATTACATTTTCTGTCTTTATTTTCCCTAATTAACTGCCTTCATATGCTTGTTGCTGTTAATCCGTACGTACTACAATAATGTCAAATAGAACCTCTAGAGATTCCCAGTCCTGTAGTCTCCGTTTTACAACTTCCCTTTTATTCATTTGCTTAATACTATTTACAGGACCTGACAGAAGAATTTTCCTACCGGAAGGTCTCTTGGACAGATCAGAAATCCCCGAGTACTTGAACGGAGAAGTTCCCGGAGAGTAAGCTTCCTTAATCTTTGCGTCTTTTTGCTAGAATTGCATGCCAATATATACAAACATGGAATGAATTTACGAGTATAATAAATTTTCTGTATTTGCTGCAGCTACGGTTATGATCCTTTTGGTCTCAGCAAGAAGCCAGAAGACTTTGCTAAGTAAGTGTGGTGACACAATAATTAAGTATACTCTCAGCCAATTTCGAGCCGTGGAAACAGCCTCTTGCAAAAATGCAGGGTAAGGCTGCATACAATATAATAGACCCTTGTGGTCCGGCCCTTTCCGGGACCCCGCGCATAGCAAGAGCTTAGTGCACCGGGCTACCTTTTTTTACTCTCATCCAATTTCGTTCGTGTTGTTTGTGGAGATAGATTCTAGTGTTAATATGCTCGGGTCCACTGCAGATATCAGGCATATGAGTTGATCCACGCCAGATGGGCTATGCTCGGTGCTGCTGGATTTGTTATCCCTGAAGCCTTCAACAAATTTGGTGCCGACTGTGGTCCTGAAGCTGTTTGGTTCAAGGTATATATTGCCGTCAATTGCACCTTTCATTTCTTTAAGAATTTTAAATTTACAAGGAGTATACAATACTTATTTCCTCGTTTGTCTCGTGTCTAGACTGGAGCTTTACTTCTAGATGGAAACACATTGAATTACTTTGGAAAGAACATTCCCATCAATCTTGTTGTTGCTGTCGTCGCGGAGGTTGTTCTTCTTGGTGGTGCTGAGTACTACAGAATTACTAATGGCTTGGTGAGCTCCCCTTCACTTCTTGGTGACTAGTTTGCGACATTAATGTTGGCGTTACATAGCTCAAACATACTCTTAATATGATGTGGCATTATCCGCTTTGGGCAAAGCTAGTACTTTTTTCTCCAAAAGGCCTCATACCCATAGGCGGACGTATGTTATACAAAGAGGGGTCACTAGCACACGTAAAGTTCAGCAAAAATTCTATGTATACATGTAATGTCTTTAGAAAATAGTGATACATTAGTAGTTGGCACCCTATATATAAAGTAGATTTTGGTTGAATCCAAAAGTGCACCCGCGACCTTCAAATCCTGGGTCCGCTGCCAGTCATACTCATTAAGAGTAGTCATACACCTTATATGTAGCTTCCTTTTCCTTTCATCAACCAATGCGAGGCTTTGGTTGCAACATAACAATATCATATACTGATAATTTATTAGGCTGTTGATCTAATAAATTGTATTGGCATGTAGGATTTGGAGGACAAGCTACACCCAGGTGGTCCATTTGATCCCCTAGGCCTAGCAAAGGACCCAGACCAGGCAGCAATATTGAAAGTAAAAGAAATCAAGAATGGAAGACTAGCCATGTTTGCTATGCTTGGTTTCTTCATCCAAGCCTATGTGACAGGAAAAGGTCCAGTTGAGAATTTGGCTGCCCATTTGAGTGACCCCTTTGGCAACAACTTGCTCACTGTCATTGCTGGAAATGCTGAAAGAGCCCCCACTCTGTAATTCTACAATTCAGCAATATGCTATACATTTTGATGCACTTGATCAGAGCTGTACTATGTGAAAAATTAAACCAGCTTGTAGTTCAAGACAAACTGTACTTAATTTCATAGAGCTCCAGTACTGGCCACATTCGTTCTTCAATATTCTAATCATATAACGTCGTTCCTCATATTCAATTATATTTCAGTTTTGACAAACTTGCTTGCATTCTCTGGCAATAAACTCATGCGATGGATTAATGTTGGATGCGGTTCCTCTCCACTAGACCTTACCACTATTTCCTCAAGTAGACGCTTATCTATCTAATTTCAAAATGATACATTAAATTAATTTGATAACATATCAACATCTATTTTAACAAATATTTTAACTATTAGGGATCGTTTGGTATGATGGATAAACAAAAATAATCCTGGGATAAAAATTTGGTGCCGTTTTATTCCTTACTTGATTACTATCCAAGGATAAGTTATCCTCAAGATTAAAAATAGTATCAGAATAAGTTATATCTACCAAAAGGTGGAATAGTAATCCCAGGATAAAGCAGTAAAATTGACAAGCCCAGGATTAATACAGCATATCAAATAATCAATAAAAAATAATACCAACAAAAAAAAACTAATTTCAGTTTAACTAATCCATTATAGCCAATCCCAGCATAATTTGTTTTCAAACCAAACGACCCCTAAGAGCATCTCCAACGCTGCTGCAAATGCAGTCATTTTTGCCAAAATATGGCTCCAATGCTCCCCTATTTTTGGCTGCAAAATGGGGGATGAATAATGGTACTCCAAATTTGGAGTGACACTATTCATCTCCTCCATTACTATTCATCATTACTTTATTATAATTTTTATTATTTAACTCTTTTAATTTATCTCTTTATATACACCTAATTATATTTATGTAATATCTTTATAATATTAATTTTACATCTTAGGTTTGGCGTATAATTTTGATAAATGAATTTTCATGCATTTATTATTTTTATGTAAAATTGTAAGTTAATTTTAAAGTTATAATTGTACAAAAAATATATAATCATCTCAAAAAAATGAATGATGCAAATATAAAATATTAATGCACCAATTCAAGATGATTGGGAATGTCCACCTCCAACAGTAGAAATGGTAGTAGATGAAAATCACCGATTTGAACAATTTTTAGCTCGACACAAAAGAATTAAGGACAAAGATGTCACTTTGCACTTCGTAATGCATTAATAGATCATTTATGGGAGCATCCTAGAGGTATGAATATTTATGTAATATTTAATCTGAATTTTACCATAATGTAATATGTATATCTCAATGATTTCACTTTTATTTGAATTATCCGTTAATATATATAATCTATAAAATTTGCTTACAAATTATATTATTTAAAAGTTTATGGTATAAAATAATTTTATATTAAATGGTTATATAAGAAAGGAATATAAATTATATGTGATGAATATGTAAAAAAGAAAAAAAGATAGAATTTCTTTAATAGAAATAAGAAAATAAAATTTAAATAAAAGATAAAAAATAAAGTAATAATTGGAGTAACTTTACTTTATTTTGGAGTTTACTCTATTTTGGGGAGAAGATTCAAGATAACCAAAGTCATTGTTGGGAGAAATTCAAAAATAGCCAGATTTACCACTGGTCGTTGAAAAATAGCCAAGTTTCAAAAGTCATCGAAATTTAGTCACTTTAAATCTGAGCGAAAACACTGTTCAAAATCCGAAAAAATGCGCCCGCAAATTTTACGGGAGTTCCAGCATAAGTATGCTTGAACTCCCGTAATAGGATAACTATGCTGGAACTCCCGCAAATTTTACGGGAGTTCCAGCAAGTATAATTGTCCAGTATAATATACTGGAGTTTGGAGCACTGGTGCTCCAGTCTCCCGCAAATTTTACAGGAGTTAGCAAAGTATACCAGTCCAGCATAATATGCTGGAGTTCGTACACAAATGCACCAGAACTCCCGTATATTATACTAGACCGATCCCTGTTACAGCAAAATAGTGGCTATTTTTCATTGACTTGATAAACGCTGGCTATTTTTCATTGACCAGTGTGAAAATTGGCTATACCATGATATTTTAACGTCATTGTTCCCTCCCGCCCTCTCCCGTATAAATTCGCGGTCGTGCTGCTTTTGGGGCAAAGAAATCGCGAAATGACAGTCCAATCGAAAAGAGTGCCTTATTTCATTCTTCTTCACTTCCTTTCTCCAAATTTTCAGGATCGTTATTTGTTTGGATCATTCCCCAATCCCAATTCAGCTCCCACCATTGTACATCACCACTCGCAACGCTTTCATTCATTCATTCATTCATTTCAGACACAATTTTCTCACCCGAGAAGCAATTTTCTCCTCATAATTTTGATCCTACTTTCCACTCGACATAATTTTGATATTATTCTTTGTCTGTTTATACTCCCCTGTTCGCCCTTCGCGCAGAGGCCTATTGGGATTTGATCTCAACTTGCTCTTCGCATAGGGCACCATTTCAAATTTGTAATTCGCTGATTTTCAAATATATAAGTATATATAAGGGCCTCGATTGACATGTTAATGGATGCATTTATTCTAAGAGTAAAATTACTGTTTCCCTCCACTTTCCTTTTATGGATCATCCTTACAAGCTCCTTCACTATTCCCGTGGTGCTTTCCAAAACAGACTCCCGCCAAGGTACTCCATTTGAATCTTTACGAGCTTACATAGCCTATAAAATCCAAACAATATTTTAGCTTGCATGCTATTGGTTACTACGTTTATATATATATATATATATATATATATATGTGTGTGTGTGTGTGTGTGTGTGTGTGTGTGTGTGTGTGGACATAAATTTGAAAATTGTCTATACAGTTTCCTCCCTCAACAATATGTACCAATATTTGAAGCCCTCTTCCAAACTTGATGGATGGAAAAAGGATGGAGGAGACCCTTGTGGTGATGATTCTTGGAAGGGTATTAAGTGCTCTGGTTCAGATATTACTGAAATGTACGCCTTTCCTTCACTTTCTTTTTTATTTGCAGTCATTTTATTTACTATTACTTACACGCATTTAAGTTATGTACACTGACAAAATGGTTAAAAAAATTACACTATTAGGTAATTTAATTGGTTATAGCAGGTCATCCCTGTATTTTCCAGGTTACCATATCAGAATTGATATGACGAATTACCTGTTGTTGTGGATCTATTTTACCTAATGGTGTAAAAGATTTATCACTGTCAGTGCACATAACTAAAATTCTTATTTATACGACAATACAAAAGGAAAACAAAGATTTGCCTTGCAGTTCTTTTGCTAATCCATGATCTGATTGTTCTTATATTCTAACTAATGTTGCAGTGATTTATCTGGTTTGGGACTTTCTGGATCACTAGGGTTCCAGCTTGATAAGTTGGAGAAAGTCACCTACTTGTGAGGCCCAGACAACACTTGGATATTCGAAATTGGGTTTTGTATTTGTGCTTTAATATGTCCACTGAAAGAACTGGTCCTGACAAAGATTAATTTGAATGTCATAGTGCAGTGATGTGAGCAAAAACAACCTCAAGGACAACGTACCGTATCAACTTCCTCCTCGCACGAAGCACCTGTAAGTAGGCAGAGAAGCGTTAAGTTTTTATACAAAACTGATTATGAAGTGTCTCCTCCGACTGCAAGTTTTGATCACCTCCTTTGGCTGTCTTATTAGTACGATTATTTATTACTCCCTAGTCCCTCTGTCCCAATTTATGTGAGGGTGTTTGCGTGGGCACTGAGGTTAAAGAAAGAAGAAAGATTTTTGAATGTTAAAACAAGCCATAGACATCTCTGTGGCCGTAAATCATCTCATTAAGGTAAAATGGGAAGTGTAATTTAAATTGTTAGTGTCATTCGCTTTTGGACAGACTAAAAAGAAAAGTGTCGCATAAACTGGGACAGATGGAGGGCTAGTTAGCGTTAAGCCTTATTCAGAAGGTTTTCCTCTGTTGATATTGAGCCCTACCAGTCCCTCATTGGGTTCTTATTCTGCAGAGATCTTTCTGGAAATCAATTCAGTGGAACTGTGCCTTATTCAATTTCTCAGATGGCTGATCTTAAATATCTGTAATGGTTTTTCTCTTATTCTTTATTTTTTAAACTTTGGGCTTCATATCAGGTGTCAATATGCTCTATTTGTTACGCAGGAATCTTAATCATAATAAGATAAGTGGATCACTGAGTGATATGTTTGGACAACTTACTAAACTCACTGAGATGTAAGTATTGCAAATTTAGCAGCCAGTTTTTCTGTTTTCTGTTTGTTTCTATAAGGTCTTGCCTTCTGCAAATAAATTCATGAACAGCTGCAAGAAGAGATTAGATGCGAACTATGGAGTGAACGGTGCTGAAAGTAGTAAAGTTGATTATCTTAGTTTTTCCAAGAATATACTTAAGTTAAAAGTATCCCATTAGTCTAGTCCGTCTGCTTCAAAAACATTGTCAAGTAAGATAACAATGCTTTTACATCCCCCTCTTCTCTGTCTGTACATTCTTGTATATCAACATCCATGCATATATTCATACACATTGTAGTGTGTCTAGTAATATACTTGCCTAGCGTATCAACTAACTGATGATAATTCATCCAGGGATCTGTCCTTCAATGCAATATCAGGCAGTTTGCCTCAGAGTTTTAAATCCCTCTCAAGCCTCAGCAAATTGTAAGCTAATGCTTTAGTTTTGGGATCAAAATCTTCATTGCAGCTAAACATATTTACTCTGCAAGCAGGCACATGCAGAATAATCAGTTTACTGGATCAATAAATGTTCTTGCCGATCTTCCACTTGACGATTTGTAAGTTGTGCCATTAGTAAATTTACGATTCTAAATCATGGTTCTTGCAATTCCAGTAGTGTAGTAAGTTTTCCCTGCATTATATCGAGTTCCATTAATTATTACGACAGCTACGACAAGGTATTGAGTCATAGGGGTACTGTACCAAAAGGAGCAATCACATATGATTGATTGATACATTGAAAAGCTTGATGACATGGAATTAAGTAAGACATGAATTAAACAAATAATAACCAAATAGCCTTCACAATTAGACTTGCACTTGAAAACCTTTATAACACACTGGTTCATTACTAAGCCAAATTTGTACCAATGTACTTTTTCCCATTATGCCTTAAAAGATGGGTTAGATTTATGTTCATGACTCTAAAAGAAACTATCACAAAGTACGTACTGAAGTGTGCTCAACATACGAAGAGGCTAAGGCTGTATATTCAACAAAATGTTGGCAGGAATGTAGCAAACAACCAATTTACAGGCTGGATTCCTGATGAGCTGAAAGACATAAAGAAATTAGAGTGAGTGCTGGCTGAACTATTTGTTAACCAGTTTCTTCTTTAATGCACTGATATTTGCTTTTTTTATTTTTTTGAAGGACTGGAGGGAATTCTTGGTCTTCTGGAGCAGCTCCTCCTCCGCCTCCTGGGCAGAAAAGTAAACCTCACACCAGGCGGTCAGGAAAGGAACCTAAGTCTGGCCTGGGCGCAGCAGCCATTATTGGGATAATACTGGGTGTTCTGGTGCTACTTATTCTTATAATTGTTCTATTTTCGAAAAAAAGATCATCACCTTCATCCCATTTTCTTGAAGAAGATAGATTTAGCCAGCGTCAACGTTTCACTCCTCTTTCATCTCAGGAGTTATCTAGTGGCACACGTGGCAACATGCGTGAGGACTTCAGAGGTAATTTTACTTTTGGCTTGCCAATCCCCCTTGTATAAAAAGAGAGACATGGTGGAGGAAAGGAAAGAGGAAATTTTTTTTTTTTTTTTGAGATGGTAACAGATCCAATATATTAATAAATCATCAGCACAAATTTTGTACTGGAACCAAGATTACATCAAGAAGAGCTAGGACAAAACAAAAATTAAACTTCCTTGTTCTTCTTACAAGGAGCCTAAGACTTCTATGATTGAATCATGATCATCTATATATTCTGCTTTACACCAAAAACTAAAAAGAAGAATGCAATTCATTTTGATCTTCTGTACAGGGCTACTTATATCTTCAAAACACCTTGCATTCCTCTCCTTCCAAACTGTCCACCAAATGGTTGCTGGGACAATTTTCCATCTATCTTTGTTAGATGTAGAGCTCCCCCCCGTGTTCCAGCTAGACAAAAGTTCATAGGTTCTTCCTGGCATTGTCCATCGGATGCCCCTGATGTTAATGAACAACTCCCACAGTTGTCTTGTCACTCTACAATGTAGAAACAGATGGCTAATTGTCTCTGCATCTTGGCCACACAAATAACATCTAGAGCAGATTGATAAACCTCTTTTCATGAGGTTTTCTTGAGTGAGTACTGCTTTTTTAGCCACCAACCAAGTAAAGCATGCCACTTTATATGGTATTTTGACTTTCCAGATATGCTTCCAAGGCCATAGGCTGAGTTGAGATCCTACCCGATTCAGATTTTTATAGGCTGATCCTACTGTAAACCTCCCGCTGCTATGTTTCTGCCATACTAAAGTGTCTTCCCCTTCTTGTAATCCTCTGCATTGCTAGTATTGTAAAATTCAGTTATTGTTGTTAGTTCCCAGTCTTGTAACAATCTTCTGAATGTCAAGTTCCATCCTTCAATACCCCATAACTCTTGTAATCCCCTTGTTGCCCCTTCTCGCTTCTCAATTAAAGATTTGGGAAACCTTCATTACTTTCTTGGTGTTGAGGTGATTCGAAGTTCAGATGACATTATTCTATCTCAAGCAAATTATATCAATGAAATTTTAAGTGCAGAATTGATGTCTTATTGCAAAAGTGCTAAAACACCAATGAGTAATTCCGAGTTACTCAAACTCAATGATGGGGCTGACCTTACAGATGCAACTCGCTATCGCCGAGTCCTAGGCAGACTTCAATATCTGTCTTTTACAAGGCCGGACATTTCCTATGCGGTCAACAAACTATCCCAGTTTATGCAATCACCATCAGACCTACATTGGAAAGCTGCGAAACGTGTTCTCAGGTATCTTCGTGGTACAATCCAGTTTGGCCTCCGTGTATCCCCAAATTTTGATTTTAATCTGCACATGTATTCTGATGCCGACTGGGCTGGAGATCTCACTGACAGATCCTCCACATCTGGCTATATTATGTTTCTTGATCGTAACCCAATCAGTTGGTCTTCAAAAAAGCAGAAAATTGTCGCTCGCTCATCAACTGAAGCTGAATATAGAGCTGTTGCCAGCGCTCTAGCTGAATTGTTGTGGGTAACCTAATGCTTGAGATGAAGCTTCCTGTCAAAGATACTCCCACTATCTACTGTGACAACATTGGTGTCACTTACCTAAGCGAGAATCCAGGCCTTCATAATCGCATGAAGCATGTTGAGGTGGACTTTCACTTTGTGCGCAACCATGTTCAACAGAAAGGGGTTCAAGTTGTTCATGTTCATTCTGCTGACCAACTAGCTGATACGCTCACCAAGCCACTTGCCAAACCAGCCTTTGACCGAAATTTGTTCAAGTTAGGCTTAGTTACACATCGCATAACTTGAGGGGGGCGTATTGGAACAACAATTGTAACTAGTTGTTTATCCCTTTGGATTAGTTCTTAGCTGTCATGCTTATCATCCATAGATTAAATATAGATTTAGAGTTATCCTTTTTAGTTCATACTTATCATTCAGTTAGTTAGCTCTAGATAGTGTTTTGATTTGAATAAGTCTCCTAATTCAAGGAGTACTCTTAGGAAGACTTGTATTTAAACTGAGCTTGGCATTCAATACAGATACAGTTTTCCATCATATTCTTGAGTGTTTATATAAATGAACCCATCTTTAACGGCGAGGGCATCTATGAGCCGATATGCTTAAAGAGCATATTTAACCCAAATTGCAGAAGATAGGGGCAAATTTTGACTTTTCCCCCTTGATATTTTATTCATATCAGATCGTTAGAGTTAAAGAACCCAAGTTATTAAATACGTGAATCAAGTCCAAATGGAACCAAATTGTGAGAAATTGTACAGCCAACTCCAACTAGCCGGTTTGAGGCGGCGTTGTTCTATTCTTGTTGCAAGAGCATTTGAAAATAAGGTTAAAAATACATGTTTTAACTTGTAACGGCAATATTCAGGATTTGAATCAAGAGTGTACGGAATTAATACTTTCTTTTTGTGGTGAAGAATTGTCAACTAAATTAGAAGTTCAGACAAACAAGAACAAATATATAGTACCTCAACTCGCGGTTTTTTCCCTCGAAGCAGAGCATCAACACTTCTTTCAGTCTGCATTTTGTTCCAGGAAAAGAAAAAAGTTATTAGGACTTAAAGGTGTGGCCTAGTAGTCAATGAACTGGGAGGAGACCATGAGGTTTCAAGTTCAAATCCCAACGGAGGCAAAAAAAAATACTAGGTGATTTCTTCCCATTTGCCTAAACCTTGGTGGGCAGAGTTACCTGGTACCTGTGCTGGTGGGTGGTAGCAGGTACCCGATGGAATAGTAGGGGTGTGTACAAGCTGGCCCAGACACCACCACCGTAAGAAAAAAATCGAATAGTCGCCAAAAAGATTACAATGGATAAAGTTATGGCATTTAAGTCATAGAATTCCTCTCATCCCTAGCAGTGAAAGAACCTATATCACTCTTTGACAATAAGCTAGTTGCAAGAAGAACAAACAAGGGGATCAAAGAGGGTTATCACAAAAAACAAGGGGATCAAAGAGGAGGGAAATATGTGCCAACATGTCAATATGGAGGCATTGCTGTCTAGCATGTGATATTTTCTATATTAAAAAACTATTGCCTCATATTAGTGACTAACCCGGTGCAAAACCCAGGAGTGTCTCTCCCTTATTTCAATCAAAAAGGGAAAGGGCGATGGAGCTTTCCTCTCAAGAACACTTTTACTGCAGTTCCTGATTCGTGCTTCCTGATCACTTAGAGTCACAGTTACCACTCCTCCAATCTGTAAGATTCGACAATTGAAGAGATCAGAAAGGTTTCACTTACATAAGTATGAAATGTAATTCTGTGAAGAGACACTGAACGTAGGGAAAATACTAAGGCAAACAAGAAAAGATCAAGATTGAGAGATAAATCTGTAGTCATTGCAAGCTCCAATGTCCTTTTGCAAGAAGAAAACAAAGAGCTATATCCTAATAAACTATAGGAAGTCAGAGGAAATACAGAAGTTTGAAATCCAAGTTAAAATCCAATATTAGACCCTCCCCCACCCCCACCCACCCAACCCCCCAACCCCCCAACCCCAAATAAAAAGCCAAAATCCAATATTAGATCAAGAAATTGTAAATGTTTAGTTCTACTTTGTTGTACACGATATGGGCTGCGTGAGATCCGCATTGGATTTGGTCAACCTTAGGTGCTTCGACTACACCTATGGCCAAGAGATATAGGTTGATTTGCTATGTGGTTTGACTTCAGGTGTATGTCATATATATGTACATATTCACACAAAATATTAGAACACCTTGCTATTATACGAAATAACTTATGAATAAGAGTAAGTACTTACAAAGAATTTAATTTTACTAGCTTTAATTTAATAACGTCAATTCCAATCCTAAGATTTAGGTGATAACAAATCTGACTTCTAGATTCACACTTGTGTCAGGTGCCTGCTCCCATATCCGAGAGACAAAGGTTCTCTACATCTTTATGCCTATCCTAAAACAACATAAATCACTTATATTTCCTACAAATTTCTGATGCTTAGGAAAATCAATAAAAGAATTGAGAAAGGCAAATATAAATTCGCTATATATTCCCATAATCCAAACCAGTAATTTGCAATTCATGTCTAACTACCTAAAGAAGAAATTTCCGATTATTAAACTAATCTAAACAAAATTAAAAAGGGACAAAAAACTTTAACCACAAAAAAAAAAGGAAAAAAATAGTGCCCTTTGGTCAGAGTTAGGTCTATGTAGAATATTATGAAACACTAAGTCTGAATTCTATACTGAAAGGATTTCCATGTTCAACGAGAGCAGTGACAACTATAACTAAAAGGACTGTTGTGATCACCAAGGCCCCCATCCTTCCAACGCTCAACTTAGAAGAACAGGCTAAAAAAGGAATCCCAGTGCCTTGAAAGTGGAGGCTGAGAAGACACATGCTTTTATCAACCATCTTTAGATGCATTTGAGAATGACATTGCAATGTCCCAGAAGCAGAAATGAGGATTAAAGATATACTGATATGTCTTCAGCTTCGTTTGTGTTTCACCTAATGGAATGAAGGAGAATAAGTAAACATTAATAGAGAGCTTGATATAAATAGAAAAAGAAACTGACGAATTGATATTAGAGCAAAGCACCTGGAGTTAGTTAAATAGGCAATAAAAAAAGATGGAATTCATCACCCCCACCTAACAATCCTAAGAAAGTAAAACAAAAATAGGAAAACTAAGTAATACTAAGTCCGATGACCACTTAGGATGACAAAAGCCCCACAGAAATCCTGAGACGTACCTGCTTAAAGACCGAAGCATGTATGCCTGAATGAAAAGCTACACAAGTAACTCTTTTTCCTTTCAGACGGTTGTAGTGAGGAGAATAAGAGACCATTTTGTAAGTGGGAAAAGATTTGTACCCCTATAGGGAAAGGGGCCCTGAGAATATCAAGTAAGTAATAAACCAGAATTTTGGAGATTAGAGAGGAAGGCAAGCATTGAACAAAGTCAATGAATGTAAGCTTAGGTGGTTTTATGGGGACTGGATTTAAAGCGAAGCTGGAGATCCTTATGGCCGAAGCTTGTTGGGCGGATAAGACAAGTTTTATAATATCTACCTGTCGTTCAATTTAAGGCTGGAGATGATGGGAGAATGGTTTTGCGGAAGATTAATGGAGCAAGGGACTCTTAATAACATGTACCCAGTTCATGCCCTGGTTTCTAAGCAGCATACCACAGTCCAGGCTTCTTTGTGATTGTAAAGTAGTGAATTATTTTAAATTCCACATTAACAAGAACGAAATATTGAAATTTCTTTCTTCCAATTCATGCATTAGTCTAATTGGAGACTTGAAGTACTGGATACTTTGCTGTCGAGAGCTGCTGATAGTGGCATCCTTTAACTAAAGTCATTTTTCTTCGGCCCCTTATCGATCTGGCAACTGCGAAGTGCGAACTCCCTTGGAGAATGATACAGAGAAAAGCATATGTTCTTACAGAGCTTCCTTTCTTTGCTTCAGAAGCTACATGGTTCTCTATTGACAGGTGACAGCATCCATAAAAAGAGAAGTATTCATGTGAGTGTCGTCTCTGTAAGAAGCCACAGGAGAAAGACAATCATATTTTGCGGTATTCTAATTGTGCTTCTGCTTGTAAACATCTGATGTTCATTTCTTGGGTAGTCAATTAGTTGAGCCATCATCACTTAAAAGAGTCTCAGATTTTCAATGGATGGTTATATATCCCATTTTTTCTTAATTGGTGGCTCATTAGTTCGTAGTGGACTAGCACCTTAAGAGGTCATGCTTATTCTTGGTAATCTTGATGATGGAATGCCCCTCGGTGCCTTGTCTAATGGAATACTCTAACTACATTTGTCAAAAGAAAAAAACACACACAAAAACTATCAATTATTTCTTCTTCTTTTTGGATAATTGAGAGATCCCGGAGGGCCACAAGCGCAAGATTGAAATTAGGTTGATAATAGACTCCCTCAACCCTTTTCCACTTAAATACCAGGCTTTTGTCTGCACAAGGTTCGAACCCATGACATGTGCCTAACCCAGACATCACATGTTGTGTTCTTACCACTAGACCAAACCCCTGGGGCTACACAAAAAGAACTATCAGTTGAAATAGAAAAGTTTAATACTGAATCTAAACGACTGAAAAAATTCTTAGATCGCCTCTTTAAATCAAAGAGATACAAAAGCAATATACTTGCTTACCATTAGGCAATAAAAATAGATACGAGAAGATGAATTAAGGATATTCAAATGATGCTGATATGGATTGTTGTGTAGGACAGTAAAATAGAGAAGATTGCTTCTTTTATTAAGAAAGTAATAAGGAGTTCAATACATACCAGATCACACAGAGTAGGATTCTTAATTATATTCTCAAGCTGCTCGCCGTGAGCTGTACCAATAAGCATAACTCCTCTCTCAGCAATTGTACGGCAAGCATGAACTTCAGCTTCAGTGCCAATCTCATCTATAATGATCACCTCAGGCATGTGATTCTCCACAGCCTCAATCATAACTTGATGCTGCATCGATGGGTCTGGAACCTGCAATCTTCTTGCCCCTCCTATTGCAGGGTGCGGAATATCCCCATCACCTCCTATTTCATTGCTTGTGTCAACAATAACCTGTCACAACGATCTAAGATGTAAAAATTTCTTTCAGTAGCATCACAAAAACAAAACAGTAAATAAGATTAGAAACAAAATCAGGAAAGTGAAACCATAAAGCCAATTGCAACGGTTAGTTGACAAACCACTCTTTTATGAAGTTCATCTGACAAGACACGAGATATCTCTCGCACAACTGTAGTTTTACCAACACCAGGCCTGTTAAAATCAAGAGAGACAAATCAGAGAGAGACAGAATAATATTTACAGGATAGCTAGGTCTATTCAACTGCGATGAAGCCTGATGTTTATCAGCTTAGTTGGACAACTTAGAAAAGATTAAGCCACAAGCAAGTCCAATAGTTCCACTTGAGCTCATATTAGGAACCAGTTATCCAAAATCATGGGGGGAAAATTTGTGGGCATCATGGTTGATATGATGCCAAAGAAAAAAGAGGGAATAGGGAAAGAAAAGACATTGTACGCATCACGGTTGATATTGTTCCGACCATAACTTTGCCTCCTAGGTTAGACCAAAGCTACAAATGAGTACAAGCTAACTCATTATCTCGAATCAGATAGGCCAGAAGGTAAGCTGCTTGGCTTCAACTAATTGCCTTAGCAAGTTCACATTCAATGACAACTTTCCAGGCCTACAAAGCAATAGCTGCTAGACTGCTTAAAATAACACAGCATGCACTTGCTAAATCCACTTGATACCTAACTCATCTGGTTAAACTTGGAAATTGTGGCAGCTTAAATTGGAGTTTTGTTCAGTATGTTGAAATGCATGAAAATCTTGCACTGCTAGAGAAGGATACAGTTATTAGCTAATTTAGGTATGCAACATACCCTTTCATGTGAACACATGGAAATCCTTTTGATAATGGTGGCGGTAATACTGAACTTAGGACCATTGCCTGCTCTAAAACTAGTGTTTTTAAAAGCGAAAGCGCAGTAAAGCCACAAGGTCCATGGTGCATGAAGCGAAAAGTGAGATGTGACACGCTTCTTTAAAGTGAAACACCTTCTTCAAAGTGAAGAGCTTAGTTTATGAAGAATTAAAAAAATACTATACATATGAATTTAGTACTACAATAGTAAAATTTTCATGATATAGCTAATTTTAATATCAGATATACAATAATGCTGATATTAACCCAACTCCTCAAAGTTGAGATCAAACGAATTGACAATTTCTCATAGGGATCACTTTGCGCGCCGTTGTTTGAAGTGCACAGTTATCTGAAGCGCATGGTACGCCCATGAAGTGATGGCCCTTCGCTTCGTATCGCCAACATTTTAAGCAACGAAGTGATGGCTTTCAATGACGTTGCTGATACCATGTTAAAATGTGCTACCACCACAAATAAAAACTCCACTTGTTAGAGAATGAACATAACTATTTGTTTATTTATAGTTAAGTAAATAAAAGTGTGTCCAATCTAACAACTTACACTTCTAGATAAGGTGGCTACCCAATTCAACAAGGTGTCAGACAAAAGTCTCGCGTACAAGTTTCACCACTATACATTATCAAAAAGAAATTCCAATTTTTTTGCCCATGAAAAAGGATCGCCCACATGAGTGGGCTTGTCGAAAACAAAGAGATTATAAGGACAATGATAATGTTCATGGTGCAGTCCGGATTTCAAAACCACAAATAAACAATTTCACTATAAGAGTTTTATGAGAACTATTATAACTCACAAATCTTCCTGTGATATTTTGAGATGGCCATTTTGCTTCTGAGGTGACATATTATGCTCACTTACCGTCCAACAAACAAAATGCTCTCACCAAAATCAAGCAAATCCCGCACCATGTCAATCTGTCCCCTGGCCCTGCCGACTCGGCAAGTCAAACCAATGACTTCCCCCTTTCTATTCCTAATTGCAGAAATGCGATGCAAAGTACCCTCAATGCCAGCTCTATTATCTCCTCCAAATTGTCCAATTGACTTGAGGACACATCGTATTTCTTCCATAGAGACCTGATTAAAAGAAGAAACATATATTTCTAAGCTCTTCTAATGATCTCCTAGCATCCAGTTGTTACTTTTTGTGTTCCTTCAGCAAAAGACGAATAAGAGTCAAGATTTAGACATAACTAAGCCCTTCTGACAATCTTATAGTGTTCAGTTGTTTTGTATTTCCTTCAAAAAAAAAAAAAAAATTGAGTCACTCTAATACATTCATCAGATGAACAATTCAGCATTAAGGATCAACACCACTACTTTTTTCCTTTTCCTTTTCACTTCCAAGTATACTATATGCTTCCAGTGTTCCAAAGCAAGAAGTGCACTAGTTATCATCATGACAAGAAATGCTTCGATATTTTCATACAGTAGAGTAACTTTAATACCTTTAATATTTACCTCAGTGTTTCGGAGGTATCGCCTACCAGAGTCATCTGTGTAGTGTGCTTGCGGCAAACAGCCCAAATCTAATATCACCTATAAAGATTGCATAATAATTATCATGCAATAAAAATTACTGATAAACTATGTAATAATAAGAAGCTTATTCCGTCAAATCTTGAAAAGCATATCTTCTGAAACTTGTTAGTTGTAAACAGATCAATCTAGTCAGATTACAAAGATGATAATTTGCAGAACATTGATCATATTTTTTCAGAAAGACACCTCCTTGAAACCAGAATATCAGCAAAAGATACCATCATCTTTTGTAGGCGCAGTTAAGTTGCTAGCATGGTGACACTATAACGCTAGCAAATCAAGATCAGTTCAGTAAGATTTAAGGCAAATCAATCACTTAATTTGCTATTCAAGAGATAAAGTGAGTGAAGCTAAAAGCAACAAGGAGAAATCCAGCAAAACTAGTCGTATTTCCTCCTTTTTCGAAGATACCTCGAGTAGTTGATCTTGGCTGGGGTCACACAAAAGTGTGTCCCGTAAGTCGCAGGGCAGAATCTGCAAAAAGAAGAGAAGGAAAAACATAATTGAAGTTCATCTTGAAGCACGATATTCCATTACATAAAGCAAATATTTAGATAATACAACTGCACAAGAGATCAAAATCAAAGTATGCATAAGTGACCCTCCCCCTAGCTATCCAGCCCTTTGTTTGGGAACAAATTACAACGAAATATAAAAACCAATTTGCCACTGCAATGTGCATAGCCCTCTAAACCTGAAATATAAACAAGTAAACCATTCCACACCAATAATTAAAGGAGGCAAGATGATTCTTGTGCGATACTCCTTGAAGCAAGTGAAGTTTTACTTCGTGTATACACTTAGAATCACCTCAAAAGTTTTAAATAGAGGAAAAAGTTCATTCTTGAACAAGTAATTACCTCATTTAATCAAACATATCCCATTTGTAGTAGTCACTATCCCATATTCATCATGTTTTACTCCTAATAACTACTTAGTTCCATTATTAACTTTCTCATAGGTTTTTGTGTGTTTGGTATCAGAAAAGTTCATTTTCTCATGAGGCTAGATTTTCTGCAAAACCAGCTCGACAAATTTCATAGGAAAAATAGAAAAATCTCACGTACTCCATCGCGTTACAATTTTTGTCATCAAACTAGTAGGAGTCAGTAATGTGAATCAATAACACTAAACTTCAAATCCAACTAGTTGGTATATCTATATAAATACCAATTCGTAATTCTATATGAATAATTTTGCATCAAAATTGAGAGTAGTAAAATGTATGATTTTATCCCTCAATTTCACTTCAAACTTTAAAATCTAGCTGACATTTCAACCAAAGTGTATGTTTTTTCCTCTTCATTCCCTTTCTAGCATCTTTACGAAAGCACATTCTCTCAATTTAAGACTAATTATGCAAACTCACAATACCTGAAAGAGGGAATTCATATCATCTTCAGCATGAGTATTACAAGATGCTGAAGTAGCATAAACTACACATAGTTTTCTTCCGGCAAGAGAACGGTGGCTAAGCCTACGCATCAACGGTCGACAATGTGAAGAACTGAAGAAGCGAACTTTTCTTCTTTTTATGGCTGAACTAATGACACTTGCGACTGCAGACATCAATAAGCTAGAGCCCATTTCGCCTAACAAGTTTCGACCAATTTCTCAGTTCAGTTGCTGTTCACTCCATTAAATCAAGATTATGCCGAATTGCACGGAGTGTTGTATTTTTTTTTCTTTTTTTTTTTTTTTTGCAGGAAGTTGAATTATAGAGTTGGAAATAAAGTGGTCTTATCCGAGGGTGAATTCTTGGTGTATAGTTTTGGGGGCAAATGAAATACACTACTCCCTGCCTCATAATTTATAAGACATGTTTATTTGGGCTTGGAGTTTAACAAAAATAACTTTTAAAATTTATGATTAAATAAGTTATAAAAAATGTCTCGTTAAAAATTATTTTTTTTAAGAGAAAAGTGAGAAGTTTAAAGTTAAATTATTATTATTATTAAATATAAAAATATGTTATTCCTTTTCGGATTGACTAAGAAAGAAAATGTGTCGCATAAATTAGAATGGATGGAGTAATATTTTCTAGTTTTTTACATTTAATTTTACAACTTCAACTTCATAATTTGTATACTCCGCCTTTTATATTTCAACCAAATATTTTCAAACAATTAGCATTTTGGAACATTCTCCACTTCATCAACTTTTGAGCTTTCTCAAAATAGCTTTGAATAAACTACCCTAGGAGACATAAAAAAAAAAATTCAAAAAAAGAAAAAGGTGCATCCTCCCAAGGAATTGACAGAATGTGTGCCATTCCAACTGATTTCAATGAGCGAGTCACAAAATGTACGGTAACCTTAAAACATTCCTGTGCTATTAGTGGTGGCAAATGGACGGGTTAAAAATAAGTCGGATAAAAACGGGTTGAATTGTAACCTGCCCATATTAATACGGGTAAAATACGGGTTGGGTAAAATATGGGTTGGGTAAAAAATGAACATGATCCATTTTATCCATTTTGTGTTCTGATGTTGCACTAATCATTAATTTATATTTTTTTTACAGAATGTCACTGGCACATCCGTCTATGCGTTGCCCCATTAAACAAATCTGAGTCCCGTTTTCTTTTTTATCCAATATGTAACATCACATATTTCTAATTTTAAATACATGATATAAAACTTTAACATTGCCCCACATTTTTGACTTTCTTCAAACTTTATCATACCCTTAATCTGTAAAACAAGGAACAGATTGCCATTGCAAAGTGGAAAAAAATTACAAAGTCACTTCAAACATTACAGTAAAACAAAACAGCAATATAAATATAATGATTTACCTTCTTGTTCGCAAAGCCAATCTCTAGTACACAACTTTGCCTCCGCATTTGCAGGTAAAATAGAGCTTTGAAACTTTCCAATAATAAGACCTCCAATGCTAAAGGTAGACTCTGAGGCGACAGTAGTAATAGGTATACTCAAGACATCTCGTGTCATCAATGAGAGTTCTGGAAACCGTAGTCTATTTTCCTTCCAAAAGGCAAGTACATCCAAATCTGGATTTGCTTTACGATCAAGATTAGGCTCCTCCATGTACCAATCTAATTATGTTTAATCTCTACCAGACTCCAACTGGTTCTCAAACACATCAAACTCCTCAAGCTCATCATTAGTACATCTACCATAAACATGCTCCTCCGATAAGGAAATTGAGGTCGAAGGTACCACGTATTCTTTAAACAACAATTGCAAATGATCTTCAACAGCTTTTACCTTCGCATCGGCAGTCACAGGATCAATTTTGGAAAAGCAAAATTTCACAAACTTCATTTTATATCGAGGATCAAGGACAATGGCAAGTGATAAGATCTACCTCAAATATTTTTTGAACTTCCTTAACATTAATGTAGCCATCTCATTCATAACTAAGTCACTACTATTTCTTTCTTCCTCTAACAACATTTGAATTTTCCATACATTAGGTTCTTTATTCCACCGAATAGCCCAAGATTCTTAATGCATTCCACGAACTTCAAAATTCTTCCTTCCGAATGTTTAATATGCTTAACACCTTCTCTGATTTTTACAATAGATGCATCAGCTTTTTCCAAACCAGCCTTCACTATTAAATTTAATATGTGGTTCCCACAACGAACATGAAAGAACTTTCCATCACAAACTAGTGAACGCCTCAAAGATAAATGTTCCTTGAAAATATCAACCACACCCCTATTGCAACTAGCATTATCCAAAGTAAGAGTGAAAATCTTCTTTTCAATGTCTAATTCCTTAATAAACTCAATTAGTAAAGTACCTAAAACTGAACCAGAATGTGGAGGGGGAATCGCTGCAAGCTCACTCTTTAGAAATTCTTTTTCCCTATCATACATTTTCAAAATATCAGACTTGGCAGTATTTCTTGAAATGGTTTTCACTGTTGGGTTTAAGTACAAATGGATATCCCTGTTTCCTTTATGCTCGACAAAGCTAAAAGGATAATTATGCTTCAGAATAGCCACAGACAATTTCTCACGATAAATTGCTTGATCAACTGGCTCATACCTACGTTCTTGTGCATTATTTATGTGTGCATCAATATGTCGCTTCAAATTTGAAGTTCCAGACTTAGAATCTGCTACATAGATCATCTTACATACCTTACATTGCGCTTTGCCCCTTTCACCAATACTAGCTGATAAATGATGAAAAGTGCATATTTTTGAGTATATTTGCATATTAATTCTTGTGTGTGTCGCGGGAGATTACATGATTTTCGAAGTGAAATATACTCATTATGTGTTTCTTATGTGTAGGAACGAGTTTGGATGATAAATGATCAAAAGATGACAATTCGACACAAAAAGAAGAAATTAAAGGAGTGGGAGCTCGTCTACTCTCGTGCGTGGCACGAAGTCGGACGCGAAAAAGGAGAAAAATTAAGGCACAAAACAGCGAAGCGAAGCAAAGGCACGGAGCGCTTCGCGAAATGGAAGAATTTCAAAAGCTGCATCCGCGTCAAAGTCCGCGTCTAGACGCGAAGGCAGACGCGGATTCCAGCTCTCCCATCCGAAGTTGGATTGAAGAATTCCGCCCCTCATCAACGCTAGGTCATATAAATACATCATAAAACATCACTTTGAAGGAGGAGACACTATTTTAGGGTTAGACAACACCCTTGGAGGCAAGAACACGCTAGGAGCAAGGCGGGGAATTCTTCTACGAGTTTTTCCTTCCTCTTCCTATTTTTCATTGTTGGTTATGACTTTTAGTATTGTAGTTTTACATGCTATTATGAATAGCTAATTTGTTATCTAGGGTTTTGATGGAACCTTTTGTAGGATAAATTCTTGTTATTTTTATATAATTGAGCCGTATTATTTTCTCTATTTGTTCAACTACGTGTTTGTTGTAGTTAATTGACAGGATCCTCAATTAGCTGTGCCTATTTAGTGTGCATAACTCGGGAGAGAGTGCATATTTAGGTAGTTGTTGAACAACATCACTCCCAAAGTATAAGAGGGATCTATAACTGCGGGTTTAAAGGCGGGATTAGGGATAACGAAACCTTGGGTGCAATCTAAAGTGAGCTGTAATAAACAAAGTCAGCTAGCGTAACTCGGGAGAGTGCGTCTAGTAAATTATGGTAATTACTCGGGAGAGAGTTACGACAGTCAGAGCGCTCATGATCGGTAGAGAATACTTAGACGAATTTATAAAAAACGTAGCGGGAAGGATTCCGACAATTGGGGAAATCATAAATCTAGACCTCCTTAATCTTGACTCCAATCCTTATCCTTGTTAATTGATAGTTTTACGGCTTTCTAGATTTGTTAGTTAATTAGATAAAAATAAATATTATAATCTTTATAGTTAGAAAATTGTTTGGACTTGTATTTCTTAGCGATATTGAACAACTATAGCTAAGGCTTAGTTCTCTGTGGGATTCGACTCCGGACTTGTAAACCGGATTATATTTGCAACGACCGCTTAGTCCTTTTTATAAGGCATAGTTGGGCGTGATCAAATGTTGGCGCCGTTGCCGGGGAACTAACAGTGTAGTTGTAGGTGTACATATTGCTAGGTTTCAAGTTTGAACTTTTATTTTATTATTTGATTTTTATTTTTTTTTATTTTAGTTTTATTTGTTTATTTGAGAAACATGACATCATGGAATTATGAGAATTTTGTTGTTGGTAATTCTACTTTTGATCCTCCTTATGCATATTGTGAAGGAACCACCCAGGGCAAAATTATCAAAATATTCCTGAGAGCGAGTTTTGTGCACCAACTCAATCTTATGTGTGGAATGTGTGTGATATGAGTGGTGGTCAAGATGGTCATTTTCACAGTTGTGCTTATATTTCTTACCTTCCCCCAACCCCTTACTTTGATGGTTCTTCTTTTTCTGGTGAAGTTAATAGGAACAAAGAACCCAGGGAAGCTGACCTAAAGAAGATCGAAGATATGTTAAAGTGCATTTTGGAACAACAGAGTAAATTACTACTGCGGATAGAAAGGCAGGAGGAAACTATTCACAACTTGAAAGTTCACATGAGTCAACTGGTTGAAGTTTTTAATGCTCAACAAGCCAATATTGTGAATAGTATCCAAGAAGAGCGTGAATTAGATACAGAAATTGATGAGCTAGAGGAGGGGGCTAGAGTAGAACACCAACAATCAATCACACTAGATTTTGAGGATGTCGATGTTGTAGAAGAGATACTAGAGTCAACCAAGGATATTGAGGATACATATTTAGTTGACTCTATTGTAATTAGCGTTGAGAATGTAGATAATCCCAATGTTCATGTAGTTGAGCGCATTGGTCCTCACTCCAAGCATTTTTTCACATTGTGTTTAGATGATGATATGGAAATAGAGTCGTCCGAGGCATTTGAGGAGTCAAGGAATGAGGAACAAAGTGCTTACATTCTGGAATTCTTCTTGCCAGAAAGTTGGGATTACACACCTCATATAAAGGCCAAGAAGTGCAGAATACTACATTATTTTATTGGGC
>NC_031994.1:83188015-83248040 GCF_001879085.1 Nicotiana attenuata
TAAAGGGTCAATGTGATGTAAACTGATAATACTTCGGTAGTGTTGCGGCATTTGGGATCGACTGTTGATATCTGAGTTTGTTTGATGGCACAGGGAAACTTTAGAATACCTTTCGTGGGATGATTGGGTACTTGAGGTGTGATATGTATTCGTACGACACAATTTGGGATCAGGTATAGTGATTTGTGTGCTATATGGAGTTGGAAACTAGGAGTTCTCGTGTTCAGGCTATGCAGTTGTTGTAAATCGTGTGTATCGGCACCGTCTAGCGGTTATTGGGAATTAGAGGTCCGAGTGGATCTTTCTTTGCTTCGTATGCCAAATTTTGGATATGATATTGGATTGTAGGCTGGTTGTCTCAGTGTTGGGTTATTCTAGACTATTGTGCTACGGGCTAGGCCGGAAATGCCACGGGTTGAGCAGCAAGGTGCATTGGATTATGTTCTTGCAGAGTGGTATATATTTCAAAAGATGCAGCGGACGACTGAGAAGGATTGCTTTTCTTAATGGGGCATGATGGATGTCAGTGCAGAGGTTTCTACCATTGAGTAATAGATGTAGATGATGACCTGAGGGTTTGAAACCCCGGTATATCACATTGTGACGCTATATTGAGGCGAGACACGTACTCTATGACGAGTGCGGGGTCGATTGTGACTGGGGATTGTGACCTAGTCCGTTCCAATTGATGTTCGTACTGTGTTCTTGACTAGATATTGTTTGGTAATCATCCTACTTGGATTTTATGAATATGTTTGGGGCTTTGTGCCTATCATTTGCATCCTTCAGGGATCCTTATCACTGCTTCCATGATGCTTAGCATATTTCATGATATCAGTCCTGAGTTAGACACTGCCTCGAAATGTTTAGTAAATAAATAAAGGTTTAAACACTTAGCTCTATAATTCCTAATAATTGAAACTAAAAATGAACAATTTGACTGTGCCCGAGTGGCTTGCATGCATATATATATCTGGACTGAGTGTGGATCGTGCTGCACGCTGCAGCGAATGCTACGATGATATTGCGCTTGGGCTGTAGGAGCCCCTCCGGAGTCTGAACCCCCACAGTGAGCGCGGGTACCCAAATGGATCGGGCTGCGCGCCGCAGCGGTCATGTGCATTGCATTGCATTCATGCTTTTATACCTATTTGTCTTACTTGTCCTGGTATTGTTGTTGTTCCACCGTTTTATGTGCTGAATCGCTGATTATAGCTTTATATTGTAATATTTCGGAATTTCTTACTTTCAGCCATTATATATGTTTATTACTCACTGAATTGGAAGTACTCACTTTACTCCCTGCACCTCGGGTGCAGTTGCAGGTATCGTTCACCCGGTAGCGGGTTATTAGCGGATTGAAGGTATTGATATTGTAGCCGAGCAAGGTGACCGCCAGCGTTCGCGGCACCGGATGTTGTCTTTTGTTTTCTAGAAATTTTACTTGTATATATTTATTGGCCTATAGTTGTGTTAAGGTTTCCTTAGATGCTCGTGACTTGTGACACCCCGGTCGGGTAGTAATTAACAATTTCTAATGCCATTAAGTTGTATCTTTTATTCATTTATGTTTAATAATTGTTAGTGAAAGGATTTGGGTTAGTTGGCTGGCCTTGTCTTCACGAGAGGCGCCATCACGACCGGGTATGGGAATTGGGTCGTGACACTGACATTACCTTTTGATAAATGATGAAAAGTGCATATTTTTGAGTATATTTGCATATTAATTCTTGTGTGTGTAGCGGGAGATAACATGATTTTCGAAGTGAAATATACTCATTATGTGTTTCTTATATGTAGGAACGAGTTTGGATGATAAATGATCAAAAGATGACAATTCGACACAAAAAGAAGAAATTAAAGGAGTGGGAGCTCGTCTACTCTCGTGCGTGGCACGAAGTCGGATGCGAAAAAGGAAAAAAATTAAGGCACAATACAGCGAAGCGAAGCAAAGGCACGGAGCGCTTCGCGAAATGGAAGAATTTCAAAAGCTGCATCCGCGTCAAAGTCCGCGTCTAGACGCGAAGGCAGACGCGGATTCCAGCTCTCCCATCCGAAGTTGGATTGAAGAATTCCGCCCCTCATCAAGCCTAGGTCATATAAATACATCCTAAAACACCACTTTGAGGAGGGAGACACTACTTTAGGGTTAGACAACACCCTTGGAGGCAAGAACACGCTAGGAGCAAGGCGGAGAATTCTTCTACGTGTTTTTCCTTCCTCTTCCTATTTTTCATTGTTGGTTATGACTTTTAGTATTGTAGTTTTACATGCTATTATGAATAGCTAATTTGTTATCTAGGGTTTTGATGGAACTTTTTGTAGGATAAATTCTTGTTATTTTTTTATAATTGAGCCGTAGTATTTTCTATATTTGTTCAACTACGTGTTTATTGTAGTTAATTGACAGGATCCTCAATTAGCTGTGCCTATTTAGTGTGCATAACTCGGAAGAGAGTGCATATTTAGGTAGTTGTTGAACAACATCACTCCCAAAGTATAAGAGGGATCTATAACTGCGGGTTTAAAGGCGGGATTAGGGATAACGAAGCCTTGGGTGCAATCTAAAGTGAGCTACAATAAACAAAGCCAGCTAGCGTAACTCGGGAGAGTGCGTCTAGTAAATTGTAGTAATTACTCGGGAGAGAGTTACGACAGTCAGAGCGCTCATGATCGGTAGAGAATACTTGGGCGAATTTATAGAAAACGTAGCGGGAAGGATTCCGACAATTGGGGAAATCATAACTCTAGACCTCCTTAATCTCGACTCCAACCCTTATCCTTGTTAATTGATAGTTTTACGGCTTTCTAGATTTGTTAGTTAATTAGATAAAAATAAATATTATAATCTTTATAATTAGAAAATTATTTGGACTTGTGTTTCTTAGCGATATTGAACAACTATAGCTAAGCCTTAGTTCTCTGTGGGATTCGACTCCGGACTTGTAAACCGGATTATATTTGCAACGACCGCTTAGTCCTTTTTATAAGTCATAGTTGGGCATGATCACTAGCACGAGGCAATTTTTGAAAAATATTCCAAACAACGGAAGTATTTTTCTTAGCTCGTTTTGTTGGGACTGACGAACTAACATCACATGACTCCTCAATAGCCTCCTCATTAGCCTCCGTAGACATCTCTGCCTAACATAGAAAGCGTAAGTTTAAAATACAAGACTCCCATATTTAGAATTTGAACATAAAGCATAAGAATACAAAATATTAAGCATAAATTTCAGGGAAAGGAGTACTTTTTTTTGCAATCCGTAAAATAGGAAAGCAAAAGCTGAAAATACTATTACATTAATCAAAGTAAAAAATTAGTTAAATCCCTAATTATTCAAGACATTCAATATTCCATAAAAATCATAACTTTATACAACATACATTTACAATTCTTATAGAAAAAGAAATTGATGAAGCCATCTGTGGAAGATTCTTAATTCTTTTTGGAATGATAAAATAAATAAGAACTTCTGCTTAATTTTAGAGGTAATCACCAACCCTAGCCCTAAAATTCAAAAAAAAAGGAAGGAAAAGAAGAAAAAGAGAGAGGATGAGGAAGAAGGTTTTAGGGGAGTGGGGAGGAGACGTTACCCTAAAAGAAATTGATGAAGCCATCTGTGGAAGAAGGAGACAAAGAAACCTTGAAAGACTGATGCTGGAAAATGGTCTTTGTCAGCTTTGGGAGGTTGACAAAGTGTAAAAGAACTTGATGAAGCGTAGATTTTACATATGTTAGCCAACCCGTACATAACCCAATTTTTACCCACAAACACCCATATTTTATGGGTAAAATATGGGCTGAAGCCCAAATGTCACCCACTTAAAAAATCACTCACCCAGCCCATTAAAATATGGGCGTATTGGGCGGGCTATGAAATATGGACCTATTTTGCCAACACTAGGTGCTACTATTGTGCAAAGGACTAAAGGTGATGTTGTACCTTTTTTCTAACCTAATTATTTATAACTCCATGTGATAGGCGTTTTAATTTCTTCAAGTATTCTTCCTATGATTAGTTGATTACTGTTAAATATCTACTACTTGATGAACTCAACAATTCAATTGAACACAGAAATGAAGAAGATGAGAGAATCGTGAACAAGAAGCTAAGAGCAGAAAGCAGAATTTGATAAATTGAATTGTGTCTTACAAATATGGAGCTACAATTCCTTTATATAGGAGAGCCAAAACTAATTACAGCTAAGCTAATGACAATTGAATTATAGCTAAGACTAACAACCTCTTATGTTAGTTATCACTAATACAACTAACTAAAATAGTAAAGTAACCGTGGTGCAAGTTGTCAATTCCTCTACCCCTCCCCCCCCCCCCCCCCAAACTAGGAGATATGAAGAGGTTCTTCATGCCTAGCTTGGATAGCAGATAACGATGTTGAAGTTGAGTAAGCCCTTTGGTGAGAATATCAGCCTGTTGCTTTGAGGAAGCCAAGTACTCAAGATGGACCAAACCCTGTTTGACCTTCTCCCTGATAAAATGGAAATCGATGTCGAAGTGCTTGGTTCGCTCATGAAAAACAAAATTACCGGCTATTTGGATAGCGGATTTACTGTCAGAGTATAAAGAGATAAGCAGCTAAACATTCACATGCAATTCCTTAAACAATCCAAGAAGCCATACAAGCTCAGAAACTGTCAAGGCTAGGCTCCTATATTCTGCCTCCGCAGAACTTCTAGAGATAGTTGACTGTTTCTTGGATTTCCAAGAGACCATAGTATTTCCACATTTAACCAAATATCTTGTGACAAACCGTCGAGTATTTGGGCACGAAGCTCAAGCAGCATCACAATAAGCAATGAGAGAATGAGAATAAGAAAAGGACAATAGAATTCCAGCTCCAGGTGACTGTTTAACATAACAAACCAGTCGTACAACAACTTCCATATGAGTCACCTTAGGAGAGTGCATAAACTACATTAAACATTGCACTACAAAATGAATATTTGGTCGTGTTAGACAAGTATAATAATCTACCAAGGAGTCTCTAATATGTATTAGGATCTTCAAGAGGTGCGTCATATTTCATCCCAACATGTACATCAATATCTGAAGAAGTCAGTCTCAAGTTAAGTTCCAAGGGAGAATCAACTGATTTTACCCCAGCCAATCCCATGTCCAAGATCAATTCAAGTACATACTTTCGCTGATGCATAACAATACCCTATTTACTTGTGGCAAATGTTATGCCAAGGAAATACTCAACTCACCAAGATACTTGATCTTGAAACTGGATTGTAGACATGCCTTAGTTTCTAGACTCATGGTTGGATAATCTCCTGTGATCAAGATATCGTCTACATAGATCAAAACGATGACAAATTTGCCATGAGATTCTCTAGTAAACAGAGAATAGTCCAAATGACCTTGAACAAAATCATAGGACAACAAAGGCAGAAGTTAGTTTAAGATTCTATTTCCTGGAGGCCTGCTTAATTCTATACAGTGACTTAAACAACTTACAAACATGTTGAGGACTATTTAAGCTGTGAAAACCTTAGGGTAAGGTCATATACACTTCTTCATCTAAATCCTCTTGCAAGAATGCATTATACACATCTATTTGATGGATGATCCAATGTTTGGTTGCAGCTATAGCTAGAACACACCTGACAGTCACCATTTTGACTGCGAGAGAGAAAGTTTCTTGGTAATTCAAACCTTCATGATAGATATAACTCTTTGATACCAGTCTAGCCTTGGACCTTTCCACCTCTCATGTATGTTTATACTTAATTTTATACATCTACTTACAGTCAATAACTCTTTTACCAGTCTAGCCTTGGACCTTACCACCTCCCATGTATTATTAGCCTCTAAAGCTTGTAATTCAACCTGCCTAGCCTCAATCCACCTAGGATCTTTATCAGCCTGTATATAACTCTTAGGGTCAACATCAGTAGAGAAACTATTAAGGAAACTTTGATACCTTGATGTCAAAGTATCATATCTTACAACATCTGATAATGGTTAAAGACAAGTATTTCCAGCAGAATTTTGTCCTTTACCGGGTACAACAAAGTCCTTCAACCAAATAAGTGGCATAGACACCCTTCCTGATTTCTACTGTGCTATCTCAGGATCAATAATAGGTTCAGGGATAGAAAGTGGTAAATCAGTAGTGATAAGTGAGGGGTCTATAATGTCAAATGCTTCAAGATCATACGAGCCTATTACTGGTGGCTGGTCAGAGACATTTGGTGGATTGAAATGGGATCATCTAGTGGAGGATAAGGGGTAGCCACAACTAGAAAGGAGAAATCCTAAATGAAAAGGAAATATATTCTCATGAAAGAGAACATCTCTGCTAATGAAAATTGTTCTGCGCTCCATGTCATAAAGCTTGTAACCTTTCTGAAAAACCCATAACCAAGCAACATAGATGGTATGGCTCTTGGGCTGAATTTATCTTGTCTAGGCAATGTTGTTGCATAGCAGAGATACCCTATTACTCGCAAATGGAACAATGAAGGCAGTTTGTTGTGAAACACTTCAAATAAATTGTTCCCTAAAACAGTAGAAGGCACTCTGTTAATTATATACACAACAACTTCCACACAACATCCCCAAAACCTAGGTGGCAGGTGATCCTGAAATTTAATGGCTCTAGCTGTCTCAAGGATATGCTTATGCATCCTCTCAGCAACCCCATTTTGTTGAGGAGAATAAGGGCAAGAACTCTGAATGAATTATTCCATGTGATTGAGCAACTCACCACAAAGACTATTAAAAATTCTGACCCTTTGTTAGATCAAAAAGCTTTAATTTTCCTTTCAAATTGGTTCAAGATCATGTCAATGAAAGATTTAAGTTAGAGTGGACACATCACATTTAACTCGCATTATAAAAACCAAAGTCCATCTATAGAAATCATCCACACGAGTAAGAAAGTAATTCATTCCATTATAAGTGGAGACTTTGTAAGGCCCCCAAACATCCATGTGAATCAATTCAAATGGTGCAACAGCTCTACTATTACTATGAGGAAATGGAAGTCTAACTTGTCTAGCTAATGGACATGTACCACAGTGGTCCAATTTAAGACTATATTCTTCAGAACAGAAATTCTTCTTAAAACTGCCATAGGTACATGACCCATCCTCTTGTCCATAACTCTGAATCTGTCATCCCTCTTACTGCCAAAGATGTCATATGCTCCTTGACTCCAGCAGTCCCCTTTGATATCAAAATGTAAAGTCCTTCTTTTTCCTTACCAATTCCTTTCACCCTCCTATGAAGAGGTCCTGAAAGATAAAGAAGTCACGATAAATGCTTACAAAACACTGCAAGCCATTAGTTAGCTTTGAAACTGACAATAAGTTGAATTTAAACAGTGGTACACACAATACATCTTTAATTAGATCACCTCCTATCAAGTGGCAATTTTCCACATGAGTAATCTGAGTGGAATCTCTAGTAGGCATTTGAACATACCCTGAGTTTCCTACTTTAGTAGCATCAACCAACAATCGTTCATTACCTATCATAAAATTAGTAGACCTTGTGTCTACTATCCAAGTAGGACTAGAATTAGAAGCAGACAAGATATACCTGCCATGTGTGCACTAGGTTTTCCAACTGAAGTTTTGTTCAGCAAATTGAGGATTTGTATAATGCTCAGGGGTGAAGACTGGTGATGTCATAGGTGCAAGTGGACAAGGACTAGACGCAACATTTCCATTTGATTGTTTCAAGTTTCCACTCGGTATGGCACCTTTCTTTTTGGACTTAAAATCAGGAGGATACCCTATGAGTTTATAGCAATTTCCCTTCAAATGACCTTTCATGTTGCAAAAGTCATATTTCATTAACTTGAAACAATTATCTGTGGAGTTCAATTAAATCTCTACTATTTGATGAACTGAGCAATTCATTGAACACAGAAATGAAGAAGATGAGAGAATCCTGAAGAATAAGCTAAGAGCAGAAAGCAGAATTTGATAAACTGAATTGTGTCTTACAAATGTGGAGCTACAAGTCCTTTATATACGAGAGCTAAACTATTTACAACTAAGCTAATGACAACTGTATTATAGCTAAGACTAACGACCTCTTAAGTTAGTTAACACTGTTACAACTAACTAAAGCAATAAAGTAACCATGGTTAAGTAACCATGGTACAGGTTGTCAATTCCTCTACAATTATTTATTAACTTTTTACTTAAGATCAATGGTCATGGTTACATAATATATCATTTGGAATCTCCCACTACGTTGCCTTTTATGGCCTGACAATGGAGTAAGTGCTTTAGTGGATTTACTCTTTCTGGTTTTACCCCCGACATTTAAAAATCGAACTCCAACCTCCAACGCAAATTGTGAATCAAGTTAATATTTTGGAGATTACATCGAGTCAAAGTTTGAACCTATATAATAATGCATGTTTGAGGGAAGCACACAAGTGTAATCGTTTCGCATAAAATGGTGGTGTACAAAAGTGTTTTGCATAAAGACCAATGAAATTTCTACATTAAAAGACAAGATTATGATTGAATATATCAAGGACAAGATGAGTTGTTTAACCAAAAAATAGGAATTTCGGTCTAAGCTTGCTATTAGAAGAACTCGGGTTACTGATAATCAAATAAAAATAAGAATAATTGATATAAACAATAGCTGGGTAGAAAGCAAAGTAAATCAGTGTATTCCAATAGTATTTCGTGTCTTTACAAATATTTATTCCTCGCCTTTTATAGCTATTTCTAAGTAATACGTTTTCTTCCTCCCATAATGGAGTTATTATGGGCAATTAATGACATTTAATGTAACGTTATAATTGGCAATCGTAACTGTTCAATACAGATTCTATAACATTTCTCATAATTAATGCTCATTAACTACCAATAATACGTATCTATACTTTTTTGCTATCTAGGTTCATTCATCCGATGCTTTTGCAAATTACCAAGAGGTTCGAGCACCCATGCCTTCTGGTTTTCTTGGATCTTTTCCCGTGTCCGTTAAAGCTCGTGCCTCTTCGACTATTCTCCGCCAACTGTCATTCTTTTGTTGACCCACGTGTCTTGACATATCATCACATAATTAATTCAATATACTAACTTGATTTTTCCCAATACAGATAGTCCCCCCACTTGCCATTTATTCAACAATAGAATATTTGGAAAGTGGATCTCATTAAAGCAGGAATTTTTGCCGCCATTATACCTTTTCCTGAACTGACGCTTCATATGTCACTTCCATTTAATGCTCGTGACACGTGGCATCTTCTGATTAGATCTGCAATTCTTCAGCGTTTTTAGGGCTTTATTACGGCTTCATTAATTACGAAGTGACAGTTTCCATCATGGCGTTTCCATCATTACACCTTTTCCTTGACGGTTGCTTCTGAGTATAAATATAGCCTTCATTTTTGTCTTTCTCATGAAAAGTTACCTATCTTAGAATATTCATTCTTGTTTTCTTCCTCGTACAGCCATGTCTTCTTCAAACCCTAATCCTCGAAGAGTCCCCATTGTTGATGAACTTTCCCTTGCTCCTGTTAGAAGCAGAAGAGGGGGAAGATTGCGTATTTTAGGGTCTTCATCTACACGAGGTATTTCTTTACCTCCAGTGAGTTCCACCCCTCCTTCTAGAACTAGGGGTTCTCTTTCACATAAATCTTCTTCTAGGAATAAAGACTCTAGTGAACCAGTTCGTGAACCTTTAGTCGATGAAATTATCCCTTCTGAACTATCTTTTTACTCTGATAGAGAATCAATTAGGAATCAAGTTTCTTCTATGTCTTCTTTGGATCGTGCTGATGTTTACCCTTCTCAGATTACCGAAGGTTTAATCTCTGTTTTCTGTAAGGATTGCCATTGGAGACCTGAATTCCCTATCATAATTTCTAATGCAAACCAAAGAATTACATCCTACATGACCGGATTTTCTTTTGTGTATACATATCCTTTTACACTGAATTTTAAACCCCCCATTGATCCTGTTATCATTGAGTTCTGCCGTTTTTTCAACGTTTGTCTAGGACAAATTGGCCCCATTGTGTGGAGGGTTGTTGCTTGTCTAAGGCACTTAGCAAGGTTGGCTAATTTGCCTTTTACTTTCTTTTATTTGATCCACCTCTACTCCCCTAAGCTTTTCTGACATGGGATCTTTACTTTAGTGGCAAGGAGAAAGAGAGTGCTAGTTAGACCTGAGGATGACAAGGATCGTGGCTGGTATGCCAGATTTATTGCTGCTCCTACTGTAGGTTTAGTAGGTGAAGAAAATGTACCATTCCATGAAAAGTGGAATTTTGCTCGTAAGTTTTAATCTTGCAACTTTCTATCTTTTTTCCTTTTTCCTTCTGAAGGGGTTTATTTTCCCCGCTGCTGTTTAACTTTCTCTTTTTTCAGCAACCATGGGAACTGTTGACGAGATTCCCAATTTCCGTGGTTGGGTAGAAAAGTTATTGACTGTTGCGTCTATGGAAGGCAAATCTTGGAAAAACCTTTCACACAGGTTTGGTTGGAAAGTTAAAAGTCATGGTAAATACTTTACCCTCTTTCTTTTTATATTTTTGTTCATCTTTCCTTTAGAATTTATTTGACCCTTATTTTTATCAGGGTTCCCCATACGTGGGGTAAGTGTTGATGCAATCGCGGCTTCCAGAGTTTCTTTGGAAAGAGCCCAAGAGATAATCTTGAGTTCTTCATCGAAAAGGAAGGCTGATGCGACCCAGGATTCTGAGGAGGAAGAGGAACAGGATGGAAGTTCCTTGGTTAAAAGGCCGCGGGCCAAAAGACGCGTCTTTTCAGGCGATGAAGTGAATCCTCCCCGTTCTGTTCCCGTGACCGAGCCTGTTGGTGCCACCTTGGTGAGTTCTGACGATGATACTCCTGCGGCAGCTCTTGAATCCGATGAACAGCTTTTTTCTCATGGGTTTGATAGTGAGAATTTGGATTTGGTTTCTGATGAAGTACCCCTTGCCTCTTTTACCATGTCTGTTCCTGTGGTGCGTTCTTTGCCAGTTGTTACTGCTACTGTTTCTGCTCCGCCCCAAGCTGTTATGACTTCTCCAACAGTCCCCACTCCTACCATTCCTCGTACTGAGGTTGGTTCTTCAAGTGGAAGTGAAGGGATGAATCAGATTACCATTGAGGTCCCTACCGATGGTAATCTTTTGAAAAAATCAGGTCGGGCTGACGTATGGTTGAAACCCTTGATTGGTTCAGTTGAAAAGTCCAAGCTAGAAAGTCATAGTTCTTTGACTTGGATGAATGATATAGTGCAATTGTCACTGAAGGTATTCACTTCTTTTTACGCTTTATTCCATTGTCCTTTTACTAAGGTTCTTACCCCTTTCTTCTTTTTTAGATTAATCTCATTGGTACAGAGATGATGAAGAGGGTTTCTCATACGGAGCAGTTAATGCATGACTATCAAATTGAAGCTGACAATTGGAAAGAACGATATGAAAGTCTTCAGCTGGAGATGGAAGTGTTAGAAGAAAGCAGGCGTACCTTAGAGCAACAGTTGAAGGTCTTGTTTTCAGAGTTAGCGGTTGAAAAAGCTTCTTCCAATCAGGCTGACAAGGATAAAAATCTTCTTGAGGCATTATTTTCCGAGCAACTCTCCAAAGCTAGTGAAGAGATTAGAGGATTGAAGGCCTTGCTGAACGAAAAAGAAGTTTATGCAGATGAACTTGTTCAGACACTCACCCAGACCCAAGAAGATCTTCGTATGTCTTCTGATAAGGTCAGATTTTTGGAAAGTTCACTTGCCCCTTTGCGATCTTCTTATGATGCTGCTTTGGCCGAGAAGGAAGAGCTCAAGAATGAAATTGACCAATGGGAAAGAGATTACGAGGCTCTTGAGGACAAAACTGCTATTGAAGTGAGTTGGGCTATTTTAAACACACACCACGATGCCCTTGTGGAGGCTAGCCAAGAGGGTTTTAATTTGAATGCTGAGTTAGCTAAGATAAAGGAAACCATTGAGAAAACTCAGCAAGATCAAAGTTTTCCTTCTCCCATGGCTGATACTCCTGAGTGTGTTGAATCTAATATAGATGCGGTGAATATCCCAGCTCCTTCAAATCAAACCGAGCCTTCTGTTACTGATGACGCTGCTTTAGACTCGTCTTCCGCTCCTCAGTGAAAGTTTATGAAGTTTACCTCCTTTTTTTCTTGGTGGAATTTGTGATTTTACCCCTGGTCCCATTTGGGGGTTAAATCTTTGGTAATGACAAGTCCCCATGTCTTTTCGGGGCATTTTGTAAACAATGACAATCAATTTATGACTAAGTTCGTACTTAGTCTAAACTTAATATTATAAAGTTTTCGTTTCAACTTAATTGTTTTGAGCTTCTGTTTTACTCTTTTTGCCTTGTTTTTTTATATATATATAAGTCCAAGGTCTTGCCTTTTAATTCGTGGGTTTCTGCCTTACCCTTTTTGTTTTTTTCTTTAAAAATGCTTTATTAACTTCATGGATCTTTGAATCAAACATGAATTTATAAAAGTGGGCCCTTTTATATACGACACTTAATGAAGAAGACGTCTCAACTTCATAATGGTGTAAATATACAAAAAAAAAAGAAATAGGAACACACATGTTTCTTGAAATAACTTTGATAAAGTTTTCATTTGAACTTTGTCAAGTTTAAACAACATCTTACAAGTATTTAAATATCTTCTATTATTTTTCCGAAACTGTGATTCATTTATTTCTATATGAAGGTTTTTTGGTTGGCTTGTGTTATTAGCTCGTGACTTTGCTCTGAACTTGAGTTGACTTTCGGGCTTGACTTGATCTTTAGTTGTTTTTCAGTCTTCTTCGCCTTCTTAATACATATATCATATGTATATTATATAGTCCCCCAAGTGTTTGAGCTTTGAAGTATGAAATCTCGAGCACTTGATTATTCCTTCCATGCGGTCCTTTTCCTGAAAAGGAAAAACATATGGGACTAGGAGGTATGATTTTAGATGATGACTGCTTAACCCATTTAAATTTCCATCAGAATAGTTGTAACCCTAGACCGAGAATTATGTTCTTTTCGCGTGTCTTTCAGGTCATAATTCATCATTTAGTGTGGGCTAGCTTTTTGCCTATCATCTAAAATCGTTAGTAAAATTTTAATAATTCAAAAATAAAAATTGTAAATGGGGATACCTGCCCGTGGATATTTCTATTCCTTAGAAATAGTATCTCTTCAGATGAACAACATTCTAATTTGAAGGTAAAATCTTGCCATCCAATGTTTCCAGCTCGTATGCTCCCTTTCCTGCGATTCCATGAATCTTATAAGGTCCTTCCCAAGTTGGACTTAACTTTCCTGCATTAGCTGCCCTCGCGGATTGAAAACTTTCTTGAGTACGAAGTCCCCAATCTTGAAGTATCTGAGACGAGCTTTCCGATTGTAGTACCGCTCCATAACTTGTTTTTGCGCTGCCATCCTTATTGATGTAGCTTCCCTCCTTTCTTCAAGTAAATCCAGGTTTACCCGCATCTCTTCTTCGTTTGATTCCTCAGTAGCTTGTGTATATATCGTACTTGGTTCTCCTATCTCGAGTGGAATTAAAGCTTCAGCTCCGTATACGAGTGAAAACGGTGTTTCCCTCGTACTTGTTTTTGCTGTTGTTCGATAAGCCCACAAGACTCCAGGTAACACCTCTGGCCAATTGCCTTTAGACTCCTCCAATCTTTTCTTCAAGTTGTTGATAATGACTTTATTTGTTGATTAGCTTGCCCATTACCCATCGGATGGTAAGGCGTTGAGGTAATCCTTTTAATTTGCCAACTTTGAAAAAATTCTGTGATTTGCGTGCCTATAAATTATGGGCCACTATCACATACGATTTCCTTTGGTACCCCGAATCGGCATATGATGTTTCGCTAGATGAAATCCCTGACCTCTTTTTCTCGTACCTGTTTAAAATCTCCTGCTTCCACCCACTTAGTAAAATAATCAGTGAGTACTAATAAAAATCTTACCTTGCCTTTGGCTTGCGGTAATGGACCCACGATATCCATCCCCCACTTCATAAAAGGCCATGGTGCGATGACCGGATGTAATAACTCAGCAGGTCGATGCATGTTGTTGCCGTATCTTTGACACTTATCACATTAGTCACAAAATTTTCCGCATCTTCTTCCATTTTTGGCCAATAATAGCCGGCTCTAATCATGGTTTTCACCAAAGATATTCCTCCCGCGTGATTTCCACAATGTCCCTCGTGTATTTATCTCATCACATACTCTGTTTGAGAAGGCCCGAGGCATCTTGCTAATGGACCACCGAACATTTTACGATAAAGATTGCCTTGCTTTAAACAATATCCAGCAGCTTTTTTGCGGAGTGCTTGAGCCTTTTTCTTATCTTCAGGTAAAATTTCATACTGCAGAAAATTGACAATCTCGTTTTGCCAATCCCAAGTTAAATTATTGAAATTTACCTCGTTTTGGTCTTGATCAAGTACTGAATGAAATAAATGAATCACAGAAGCATTTTCGTCATTTGTTACTTCTGCAGCAGATGCGAGATTGGCTAAGGCGTCTGCCTCGGCATTTTTCTCTCTTTGCCTGACTAAATCCCGTGTCTTTTCAAGGTATTGCTGCATCCTTGTTTCTCTGGTTGTATAAGTCCCCAGCATTTGGTTAACTACGAGCTGTGAATCGCTTTTGATTACGACCTGTTCTATACCAAGCTCTCGTGCCAGTTCTAAACCTGCAATCACAGCCTCATATTCTACCTCATTGTTAGTAATAGAGTGACATTTTATAGCTTGTCGTATGGTTTCTCCCGTGGGTGTTACCAAAATAATGCCTAGACCTGCCCCTTTTACATTTGATGAACCATCAGTAAATAAGGTCCAAGTACCTGGATTAGACCCATTAAATACTTGTAATTCTTTTTCTGCTTCTAATTGTATCCCTTGATTAAAATCTGCCAAAAAATCTGCTAAAACTTGTGACTTTATTGCAGTTCTAGGTTGATAAGTAATATCGTATTCACTCAGTTCTATGGCCCACTTGGCTAATCTACCTGATAACTCTTGTTTATGCAATATATTACGTAAGGGGTAGGCAGTCACTACAGAGATGGGATGACATTGAAAATAAGGTCTTAACTCCCTAGATGCCATAATTAACGCAAGTGCAAGTTTTCTAGATGAGGATATCGAGTCTCAGCATCTAATAATGACTTGCTAACATAATAAATCGAAGATTGTTTACCTTGGTCTTCTCAAATTAACACCGCACTTACCGCCATTTCTGAAACAGCAAGGTAGATGAGTAATTTTTCCCCATCTTTTGGTTTTGCGAGTAATGGTGGATTTGACAAATATACTTTCAATTTTTTAAGCTCCTGTTGACATTCTTCAGTCCATTCAAATTGATCTTGCTTTTTTAGGGCTGAAAAGAACCTGAAGCATTTTTCTGATGATTTGGAAATAAACCTTCCCAAAGCAGCTATTCTTCCTGTCAATCTCTGTACTTCTTTCTTACTCGTCAGTATATCTGGAATTTCCTTAATAGCTTTGATCTGCACGGGATTTACTTCAATACCACGGTTAGAAACAAGAATTTCCAAAAACTTACCTGACGAAACTCCAAATGCATATTTCTCTAGATTTAATTTCATGTTAAATTTACGAAGAATCTGAAATGTATCAGACAGGTGTTGAATATGATCCCCTGCTCGTTGTGACTTGACCAGCATATCATCTATATAGACTTCCATGATTTTCCCTAGATGTTCTTGAAACATTTTTGTCACCAGCCTTTGATATGTGGCTCCAGCATTCTTGAGACCAAATGGCATTACTTTGTAACAGTAAGTCCCCCTGTCTGTTATAAATAAAGTTTTTTCCTCATCTATATTATCTGATTATACCCTGAATATGCATCTAAAAAACTTAACAATTCATGGCCTGCAGTAGCATCGATTAGTTGATCTATATGCGGTAATGGAAAAGAATCTTTAGGACAAGCTTTATTTAAATCAGTGTAATCTACACAAACTCGCCATTTACCGTTCTTTTTCATTCGGTACTACTACAATATTAGCTAACCAATTTGGATATATTACCTCGCGGATGGACCCAATTTTTAAAAGTTTTTGCATCTCATCTTGAATCACCTGGTTTTTGAAAGATCCTTGCTTTCTTTTCTTTTGTTTGACAAGCGAGTACGATGGATCTTCGTTTAATTTGTGTCACTTCCGGAGGTATACCTGTCATATCAGAATGGGACCAAGCAAAACAATCTGCATTAGTTTTTAAAAATTCAGTCAACGTATCTTTCATTTCTTGACTTAAGTTGGTCCTGATGTAGACTTTCCTCTCAAGCCAAGATGAAAATTTTACTAAAGCTTCCAATTCCTCGATTGTTGTTTTGATGTTTTCATTTTCCTCTGGTTCTTGGATGGTATCAGGTCTCGAGTCTACATCTGTTCGCCCGTGCTTAGTTGAGGCTTGTGTTGCGGCATCCTCAACTGAATTCTGTGATTGCTATTTTTCTTCGCGTTTTGCGCTTGAACCTGCTACGGAATTAATGCTCCTAGACGCTTGTTGATCACCATGGATTTGCTGTATTCCCCATTGTGAAGGGAATTTAATAACTTGAAGCAAAGTCGATGGAACAACTTCCATCTCATGAATCCATGGTCTACCAAGAATCATGTTATAAGCCATGTCCATTTCTACCACTTGAAATTTGGTTTCTTTAACTACTCCTTCAACGAATGCGGTGAGTGTTATCTCGCCTTTTGTTACGACGCTCGAGTTGTCAAAACCGGATAATGTTTGAGCCTTGGGTATCAACTTATCATCAGCTTGCATCTCATTTACCACTCTTAATAGAATGATATTCACGGAACTACATAGATCAATCAAAACTCGTTTCACATTAGTGTCATGTACAAGTAAAGATATTACCAGTGCATCATTATGTGGGGTTAGCACGCCATCCGCGTCTGCATCATCGAATGTAATATTATCTTCTTCCAAAACTTGTCGAACTCGCTTCCCGTGTGTGACCGTTATTTTTGACACCTTCCTCATTGTTGTTACACCATTGATCTCTTCTACTCCACTTATGACATTAACCGTCCTTTTTGGAGAAGGGGGTTTTGGAGGCTCCTGTTTGTTTTTCATATATGCTTGCTTTCCTTTTTCACTAAATAATTCAGTTAAATACCGTTGTTTCAATAAATGTTCTACTTCACCTTGCAGTAATCTACAATCCGCCGTTTTGTGACCGTGATCATGGTGAAACTCGCACCAAAAATCAGGATTTCGCCTGTTCGGGTTTGATCTCATTTCCTTTGGCCAGCGTACCTTGTCGCCCATGCTCCTTAAAACAACCACCAATTCGGATGCGCTTACATTAAAACTGTAACCGCCGATCTTCGCCTTGGAGCCTCTGTCATCACCACGTGCCTCTCGCATATTTCGTTCTTTCCCGAACCTTGATGATGAACCTGACTCCATATCTCTTGATCTATGATCGTACCTTGGGTTTTCCTGTTTTGAACGTGAGTCTCTTCCTGCTGGTCCCATGTAAGGTTCGTACCTGTTTTTATCGGACCTTTTTTCAGTTTCGGCTCGCCTTGAATTTACCTTTTCATCCCTTTGAGATTGAATGATGGTGTCCTCTTCTATCCGCAGCTTCGTGTTGTACCTATTGTAAACATCATTCCAAGTTGTAGCTGGAAATTCTCTTAGACTTTCCTTGAGTCTCATCGTGGCTTCTGAACTTTTTTTGTTTAGATTGCTGGAAAACGCCATAGCTGCCCAGTTATCTGGTACACGTGACAACATCATCCTTTCACGCTAGAACCTGTATACAAATTCTCTCAGCAGCTCCGTATCTCCTTGCTTTATTTTAAAAATGTCCTCCATTCTTTTCTCAACCTTTTGAGCTCCCGAGTGTGCTTTGATGAATGAATCTGCAAGTTCAGCAAAAGAATCTATAGAATTTTCGGGTAAAAGAGAATACCATGTTAATGCTCCATTAGTGAGTGTTTCTCCGAATTTTTTGACCAATACTGATTCAATTTCCTGCTTGGTCAAGTCGTTGCCTTTTACACCGGTCGTGAATGCAGTTACGTGATCCCGTGGATCAGTTGTTCCATCATATTTTGGAATATCGGGCATCTTAAATTTCTTCGGAATTGGTAGAGGAACAACACTTGGCTTCCAAGGTTGTTGTGAGTATTTGTCCATATCTATTCCCTTGATTACAGGCGGTACTCCAGGTATTTGCTCTATGCGGACGCTCTGTTCCTTGAGCTTTTTCTGCAAAGTTAGTACTAAATTTTGTAAATCTGAATTAATTGGGTTACCTGACCCTCCATCACGAGATTCGCTAGGAGTTCTTCCACTGCTTGAGTTAACGAGTCCAGAGCGAGGATTTTCCAAGGTGTTGTTGTTTGGAGTTGATGTTGGCGGCACAACTGGTAACTGGTTAGCGAAGGCCTCAAGAGCATTGCTGACATGTTGAGCGATTAACTTTTTCAAGGCTTCGTTGATAGCCTCATCATTTTCAAACTGTTCATTTGCATTTGATTGAGATCCATCAGGAGTTCCTTCTCGATATTGTCGAGGAGAATTTCGAGGGGAAAGGACCGGGGTTCCATCGCCTTGTTGATTCTCTTGGAATTGACGGTCTCCTTGATTGTTGTCATTGACATTTGACATGATTGACTTAAAGAAAGTTAATTTAGGAAGTAATAGATTATTAGATTCCCGGTAATGGAACCAAATTGTTTAACCAAAAAATAGGAATTTCGGTCAAAGCTTGCTATTAGAAGAACTCGGTTACTGATAATCAAATAAAAATAAGAATAATTGATATAAACAATAGTTGGATAGAAAGCAAAGCAAATCAGTGTATTCCAATAGTATTTCATGTCTTTACAAATGTTTATTCCTCACCTTTTATAGCTATTTCTAAGTAATACGTTTCCTTCCTCCCATAATGGAGTTATTATGGGCAATTAATGACATTTAATGTAACGTTATAATTGGCAATCGTAACTGTTCAGTATAGATTCTATAACGTTTCTCGTAATTAATGCTTATTAACTACCAATAATACGTATCTATACTTTTTTGCTATCTAGGTTCATTCCTCCGATGCTTCTGCAAATTACCAAGAGGTTCGAGCACCCATGCCTTCTGGTTTTCTTGGATCTTTGCCTGTGTTCGTTAAAGCTCGTGCCTCTTCGACTATTCTCCGCCAACTGTCATTCTTTTGTTGACCCACGTGTCTTGACATATCATCACATAATTAATTCAATATACTAACTTGATTTTTTCCAATACATGAGTATGGCTCCTATGGAAGATAAGTTGCGGGAATCGAGGCTGAAATGGTTCGAACATGTGAAGAGGAGAGACTTGGATGCCCCGGTTAGGAGGTGCGAGAGGTTGCCTATGGAGAGTAAGAGGAGGGGTAGAGGGAGGCCTAAGAATAACTGGGGTGAGGTGATTAGGCAGAACATGGCTCTGCTCCAGCTTACCGAGGACATGGCCCTCGACGGAAAGGTGTGGAGGTCGAGAATTAGTATGGTGGGTTGACAGACAGTCTAGAGTTTCGCCTTGTCTTACCAGCAGCAATAGTAGTAGTACTAGTCGTGTATTTTTCTATTCCTAGCCCCTTGTTTTTATACGGTGTAGGATTGGCACTATTCTTGTAGTTTCATATCCCTGGATCTCTGTTATTACTCGTTGTATTTTTTGCTTCCATTGTCTTATTACCTTGTTGTTGCTATTGTTTCTCTATTGCTTCATTTTTACAGATCTTGAGCTGAGGGTCTTTCGATTCAACCTCTCTACCTTCCTAAGGCAGGGGTAAGGTCTGCATACATACTACCCTCCTCAAATACCACTTATGGGATTTCACTGAGTTTGTTGTTGTTATTGTTATTGTTGTATTAAATACAATAATAATCCAGTTAATTATCGCATTTTAAGTCTGAATTCGCCCTTGACAGTAAAAGTAACTAGAATTTTGGACTTTCAAATTTTACATAAATTTTTTTACTAATTTGCAATTAAAATAACTACGAGTTGTGCAAGATCGACATCTTTCATGTAGAGAGGGGAGGGGGTAACAATCTTTGTATATGTCAAAATATAAAATAGAACATTATCTTATATATAATTTCTTATAATTTCTTTTTTTTTTTTTAATTCTGGCAGCCCTATACTGGTTTTCCACCCAAACGATCTGATAGACATTTAGGAGAACAATTTTTTTTAGTCACGATCAGTGTTTTGCAAATGAGTAGGCTTGTTTAACGAACCAGCTGCAGCAAGATATTCTTGTTGGTTTATGCAAACACAAGTTCCGTTATAACATATCTGATGTTCTTTTGGGCAAGTTGTGTGACAATCTGATGCATCGTGACAATTCTGAACTTGTCCCAATTACACCTTAAGAGATGGCGAACCAAAGATTGAATATATTAAACATACGAAATATTAATTACATAATAAGTTATATACAATGACATTATAAAAAAATGTTTACATAAGCAAGTCAAGTATAAAGTAGACTAGTGACAAGCAAAATTCCTAATAAGTATATGAATTAATTAGCTACCTCGTAGAAATGGTAATTAAATTGTTTTTACAAGTTAAAAAAATATTGATAGTGTAACAACTTTATACTTACAGTATATGCAATTTAAAACCTTAAATAAAAGGTTTAATCAACAAACCAAGAAATATTTAACTTGTAGACTCTTTCATGTTGCCATTATATCAACATTTAAAGGGCTTTTTCTTATAAGCCGATGACCAATATAGTGTGGGTTAAGTAACACAAATATTAATTAATAATGTGCATATTCACTCGAGGCTCAATAACTCGCTTATTTTTCTTCTACAATTAGACATAGGGGTGTGCATTCGAATCGGTTTATCGATAAATCGAATCGATTATTTGTTATCGGTTTATCGATTTATCGATTTCGATTTCGAAATTTTCCTTATCGAGTTATCGATTTCGATTTTGTCCTCTTCGGTTTATCAGTTTATCGATAAACCGATAAGAAATACTAAAAAAAAATTAACTTTTTTTTTAATTTTGTTTTTAGTTTTTTTTTTTGCCCTTGTTCTATAATACCCTTTCCTTTACCCTAAGTCCCTAACCCTATTATTTCATCTACCACATTTAAGGAATGATCATATTTAAAGCTCAAGGGAATGAAGTTCAAATTAATGGAAAATAGAATTAGCCGTGATGATGTATTTTTTTTTTATACCGTTGGAGTGTTGGTGGCATACATTTGATCCCTTACTTTAGTTTCGTTGCATGTGCTTGTTGACACAATTTTTATGTTATAAACGGTGTTCGTCTTATTTTAGCTTCTTTTGGTCCATATTAGTTAGGCGTGTTTATAGTGATATACTTTCCGTGGAATCCCGCAAATTTTCTTATTGGTGTAATCGATAACCGAATCGATAAGCCCCAAAAATCGATAAATTGAAATCGAAAAAATCGAAACCTTATTGAAACGATAACGATAAGCATATGTACAAATCGATAATCGATAAGTAATTATCGATAAGGGTCATAATCGAATCGATAAATCGAATGCACACCCCTAATTAGACATGCATTTCTAACATTGGAATGGTAGAGGAAGAAAATGAAAAGAAATCTCACCAAAGAAAATAAGCAAGAGAGTGAAGAAAACGATAGTTGATGATTTCTCCATCATTTAGACCTCCTTTTAGCAAAACAAAGATGTTGCACAAAGCTTTTCTGGAAACACATTTATATGCACACATCAATCATATTTGATTTTGATCGATGGCTTTATTACCATAGTGAAAAATAGTAAGTAAGAAAAGTGATTAGCCAACATATTTAGGAGGTGGTTTCAGGGACTAGGAAACAAATTGATACTATTTAACTAATTATCAAGATTCTTTTTCCTACTTTTGAAATTCTGAGAATTCATTACACAATAAGTAAATAGGCAAAAATTGTAAAGACCCTACCGGTTGTTTCGAGTATTTGAACCATGTTCCCCTATTTGATGCTTCCCATATGTATATTTAATATTTTGTGACTGCAGGGATATGTGGTTTGACTTTCATGGGATTCGGGAGTGAATTAAAACACTTAGTTTTGGAAGCTTTAAGTTGGAAGAGTTGACCAAGATTTGACAAACGACTTCAGATTCGTGATTTGATGATTCCAATAGGTTCGTATGATAATTTTTGACTTAGCCGTATGTACAGATTTGATTTTGGATGTTCCTAGAGGATTTTGAGCTTATTTGCCAAAAGTTGGCAATTTGAAGAATTGGAGAGTTTTTAAGTTTGACCGATAGTTAAATTTGATAATATCAGGCTCCGATTATTATTTCGAAACTTGGAATAGAGTCGTTTTATTGTATGAATTTTGTGTGCAAAGTTTGTTTGAGATCCGGATTGGTTAGGCATGAATCGGATGCTTGGTTGGAAGTTTAGAAGTTACTCAACTTAAGAGAAGTGTAACTTGTGTTTTGATCCTTGACTTGTAGTTGTGATAATCTCGTATGTGTTTGGGAGTTTTAAAAAGGTCGGGGTAGTGTTTATGGATTTGTTGGCATGATTGGACAGGATCCAGGGTGGCTCGGGTGAGTTATGGACCACCTGGAACATGTTTGGAGTTGGCTGATGTGCTGGTGTCTGGTGTTTATCGCGTTTGCGAGGGAAGTCTTGCATTAGCGATGAAGGGTTTGGGGTGGAGGATATTTTCTCTTCACTCATGTTCGCGAAGAAGGAGCTGGGAGGAAGCCTTCGCGTTTGCGAAGGCTTGGTGACGTTCGTGGAGAGGGATGGCAGGTAAGGGAACGCATTCGCGGGGCCAGTGCCGCGTTCCCCTAGGTGGATCAGGTAGTGCATCATGATCGCGAGTGGTCTTCCGCGATCGCAACGAAGGGAATTTTGGTAGAAGCAATTTTGCACTTCGCGAACACAAGGCATGGGCCGCGTTTGCGAAGAGTACCCCTGGGCAGACTATTTTAAGTTGTTATTTCGGGATTTTAGCCCATTCTCTCATATTTTGAACCCTAGACTTAAAGATGCGCGAATTTGCTTGGATATTTTCATACAAGATGAAGGAGTAATTGATTTATACTCATTTTTAATATTATTTCAAGAATCTACATGGAATATTAACACCTAAAATATGAAATTTTGAGATGAAATTTGGGAGTTTTGCCTAGAACCTAAAAGGGTGAAATTGGAGTTTTGAGGTATGATTTGGACTTGGATTTGGATTTGAAAACTAAATACATATTTGAACTCATGGGCTTTTGGATAAACGGGATCTACCTCTAGACTCGGGTTTGACCATGTGGGCCTGGGGTTGACTTTGTTGACTTTTGAGAACTGATTAAAGATTGAAGCTTTTGTTACAACCCATATTCACGTACGTTAGTTCATGTCGTAAGTTAGTCGACGTAAATCCGAGAAGAGATTATCTTTGAGATAATAAGTAGTTAATTCTATTGGTCTCAAATGATACAAGGGCGTATAAGAGTGGTTAACAAGTGTTAGAAGTTAAACCAATTAAGGATATTGTAACCCGTATTTTCGAGTAAAATTAGAGGTGCTTAATGTTCTCAAGATGTCGTATTTTAAGGTATTTGAATCATATAACATCCGTATCATAAGTCTTGAAGTCAAACGAGTTATGAAACAAAAGTCGACAAAAGTTGTCGCAACTTACGTTCATAATTTTACTTAAACTTAAAGTCAAATGTTACTAAGATTTTTCCTAATTAACTTGTAATTATGGGGTGACCTACCCACCAAATTGAAGATCTATGATTCTAGTTTCCAACTCATTAAACCGTTCATCGATACGATCTCGGAGTAGAGAGATATTCGCGTTTTTGCAAGACTGCGCCCAAGACTATATGTATATATTATTGATTGACATCCGCGCCGGTGTTCACTCTCCCAGAAGGAACAGAAGGTTATGTGGTATATTGTGATGCATCACGTATAGGTTTGGGGTGCGTATTGATACAACGTGGGAAGGTGATTGCTTATGCATCAAGACAATTGAAGAAGCATGAAAAGAATTACCCGACTCATGATTTAGAATTGGCTGCAGTCATATATGCTTTGAAGATACGGCGGCACTACTTATACGGCGTCCATGTTGACATCTACACAGATCACAAGAGTTTACAATACATCTTCAAGCAGAAGGAGTTGAATTTGAGGCAGCGTAGGTGGCTTGAATTGCTGAAAGAATACGATGTCGAGATATTGTACCATCCCGGTTAAGCCAATGTTGTGGCATACACTCTCAGTCGTAAGTCAATGGGAAGCTTAGTACACATGGAGGCAGGTAGACAGGGGTTGACTAAAGAGCTTCATCAGCTGGCCAATATGAGAATCAGATTGTTAGACTCTGATGACCGAGGTGTTACTCTAAAGAATACATTAAAATCATCTTTGTTAGCTGAGGTAAAAGCACGACAATATGAAGATCCTACCTTAGTAAGATTGAGAGAGAGCATTCAGCAGTGTAAAATTACGTCTTTTGAGATCGGAGGAGATGGGGCACTGAGATACCATGGCCGATTATGTGTGCCTAATGTAGCAGGGTTGCGAGAGAAGATTATGATTGTTATTCATAAGTCCCGATATTCCATCCATCCCAGCTCGACAAAGATGTATCATGACGTTAAGGAGTGGTAATGACGGGATAACATGAAGAAGTCTATTGCAGAATTTGTAGCCCAGTGTCCTAATTGTCAACAAGTAAAGATCGAGCATCAGAAACCCGGTGGGTTAATTCAGAATATAGAGATTCCGACCTGGAAATGGGAGGTGATTAATATGGACTTCATTATTGTATTACCTCGCTCTTATCATAAGTTTGACTCCATCTGGGTGATAGTTGATCGACTTATAAAACGTGCCTATTTTCTGCCAGTTAAGACAACTTACACAGCTGAAGATTATGCGAAGTTGTATATCAAGGAGATTGTTAGGCTTCATGGTGTACCTATATCTATTATATCAGAACGATGAGCTCAATTTGTGGCTAACTTTTGGAGGTCTTTTCAGAAGGGTTTAGGAACACAAGTGAATCTCAGCACCGCATTCCATCCGCAAACTGACGGATAGGCTGAATGTACCATTCAGACACTTAAAGATATGCTACGAGCATGTGTTCTAGATTTCAAGGGGAATGGGGATGACCATCTTCCACTCATAGAATTCCCCTACAATAATAGCTACCATTCCAGTATTAAAATGGCCCCGTACGAGGCATTATACGGTAGGAGATGTAGATCACCAGTTGGATGGTTCGAAGTCAGTGAAACAGAATTATTTGGGCCAAATTTGATTCACCAAGCCATTGAGAAGGAGAAATTGATACAAGAGCGACTGAGGACGACGCAAAGCAGGCAAAAGTCTTATTGCGATGTCCGACGTCGTGATCTGGAGTTTGAGGTTGGTGATTGGGTTTTCCTGAGGATCTCACCGATGAAGGGTGTTATGCATTTTGGGAAGAAGGGTGATCTGAGTCCGCGGTATATTGGTCCGTACAAAATCCTTTCGACGAATTGGACAGGTTGCTTATGAGTTAGAATTGCCATCCAAATTAGAATTTGTCCACCCGGTATTTCATGTATCTATGTTGAGGAAATGTATTGGATGAAAGTACAAGAAGGGGGGTGAATTGTATATTTTTAATCTTAATCTCTATTAGTTGACTGGTTTTTCAATTAGTCAAGTAGATGCAATAACCTAACAGTTATAATAGCAGAATGTAAAACGCAGAAAGTAAGTGCAGGAATTAAAGACACCAAAATTTTATACTGGTTCGGATTCAATGTGAATCCTAGTCCAGTCCCCTTGGGTTGCAAGGGAGTTCTCTTTAGTAAATGCGTTTCTTCGAGTACAATGGAAATGACGTGATAGCCCAGTTCCTATAACACTCGTCTCTTTTTGATACAATGCCTCACCAGTGTTATACTCTCCTCTTTCTCTGACTTGTTACACAGCAGGTCTCAAAGAACTACAATGTTTGTTTGCAGTAGAATAACGAGAGGATTTTTGGTTCGATCAAAGTATGTGTGTCTAAGGCTGGATGCTGAGTATAAATACTTTGGTGAAGTCCTCTTGGTGACGAGATTTGACAACCCAAGAGATTTGATCCTTGGAAAGAGATTGATTCTTTCCAAAAATAAGATTGCTAGCCGTTGCTCTTCCTTGATGAGAGGCGATTGATCGCAATTGATAGCTTTCCTTCTACAGCTATTGATGATGAGGGTTTACTCCTTGATTGTTGGTCCTTCCACAATTGGCAGCTCAGCTAATCTTCTTTCAGAATCCGGATTGAATGTGCTGGCCTTGATTGTTGCCTTAAGTTTAGGCTTGCAAAGATTCTTTCCATCGCAGTTGTCCATGATCTTTGCTGATTGATTTGTAATCTTTGGTGATTGATTTCTTTCCTTAAGCATCCAGATTGACTTCAGAAATCTTCGTAATAGCTCCTTGATTCCTTGATCTTCTCTGATTGATTTCCTGCACGAATATATTATTTGCATCATTAAAATTAGATCTAACGATCTCCCCCTTTTTGATGATGACAAAATAATAATATATATATAAACACCAGTTGACTTCCCTGTGTTTTACTCCCCCTCACTGTACGCAGTTGAGGTTCATGTCACTCCCCCTCAGTTCATGTAGTTGACTAGTCCATTGTTGAAGTCGACTCTTGCCACGGAGGATGCTACTTGTGCCACAGTCAACTATACCTGTACAGATACAATTACTCTTCTCCCCCTTTTTGGCATCAACAAAGAGGGAACAAACCAAGAACTAAACAGAATATATAGTATTAAACAGTAGCGTTAAAGTTCAATCACAAACGCCTAAAGCAAGATAAAAGCAGAAATTGTCCAATGGCTGAGATAACAGCCCAAAAACAGCACAGCAAAAAAGAAAATTGTCTTAATCAACCACATTAATGACGCTGAAAATAAGTAAGAGTGTTGCAGATGGCCTCCTTCAATTGTTCAAAGCTAGCATTTGCTGAGATGCTCACTCCATCCAACCTGTCATGAATTTCCCTGAAAGCTTTGACAGCATTCTCCCGAACTCTGAGAACAACAACTCTTTTCTTTGACACATCAGACCCTGTTTCCTTGGAGATGGCATGAATGTCACCAACAGTAGACTGAGTGGCTATGAGGAGATTTTTGATTTCAGAGAGTTGAGTGTTAATGGCACGAAGCTTTTCATCAAGATCAGGATCACCAGTGTTGGGGTGAGAGACAGGGGGTTTAGATTTGGGTTCTATAGGAGCATGCTTAACTTCACCTTCGTGCTTCTTAACCCAGGAGCCCTTTACACTCACATACCCCATACTTGCAAAGGCTCTAGAGTTGTAGGATTTTGAAATAGTGATAAAGGGATAGTTGGACAGGGAAATTTGATGAGATTCCAGAATGTGAGTGATGGCCATGCCATAGGGTAGACTGGTGGGATCTTCAGCACTTTCAATCATGAAATTGATGACCCAGGAGGATAACTTGACTTTGAGTTTGGTCACAAGGTAGTGTACTCAGAAGGTGTCTCTTTGAGAGAAGGTTGAAAAAGAACCAGTGCGGGGAAGCAGAGTAGTTGCTACAATGTGAGCCAGGACACGAGTTTCGAAACTAACATCACTGGGACCTAACTGGTTGGGAAGGGAGTCAGAGGGACACTCAGCAATACACTGTTTAGCTTGGTCAAAGGAAATTTCAAAATCATTGGGCCAGGCATTTTTGAAAAGCATAGGAAAACCAAAACATCGACACTGAAAAAGTGAATCAAACAGGGCACAATCAAGAACAATGCGCTTACCTAATACTAAGGATTCCAACTTGTCAGGCTTACTGGAGCTGAGATTAGCATAAAATATCTTTACCAGGGGTTCATAGACCTTAGGCGGAGGAATAGAGAGAAACTTAGCCCACCCTTGATGAACAAAGAGGTTTTTGACCTTACAATTTAGGGCTTCCATGTCGTCAAGGTCGACTACCCTTCCATGAGCAATGGGATTGTCCTTCAGAGCAATGAAGAAATCCCTATTTGGAGAATTCCAGAAATTCAGGTCGGATTCTAGAGAGTCAGAGAGATCAAACTTTGATTTCTTTGGGGTAGAGGAAACAGGGGGGTCTTCCATAGGGCGTTTTCCTAGGGCTTTATCTCCTAAGGTTTGAGACTGATCAGACGAATCTCCCTGTGAAGAAGCGAAACCCTCGGAGTGGTCGGACCCTAGGTCTACTTGTTCTGGGGGCATAGAAGGGGATTTTGCTTTGGAGCGGGTGCTTTTTCTGGTAGATGCGGAGGGATTTCTGGGTTGTTTGGCCATTGAAGGAAAGTGGTTCGGTCGGAGCTTTGGAGAAGGATTTTTTTTTTAGATTACAGGGATGAAAGTGATTGAAAGAAGTTCTCCGCCTTAAGAAGAGAACCTTCTGACAATTGAGTTCAGAAAAGGAAAAGGCGTCAATTGAAGGGACGCGATGATTGGATTTCCAACTTTGAACGACGAACTGATGTGAAAGAAGAAGAAAAAAGAGGGAAAGAAAATGGAGGCGTAATTAATGCATGAGTAAAGTACAATCATTACACCTGCAAAAACACTGTAGTACACATAGGTCCTATAGGTTATTAGTTAAGCAAGTAATGCCAAGTAATTTTCTTTAAGCACAAAATCTGTCCTCTAATAGTGGCTTAGTAAAAATATCTGCTAACTGATCAGTAGTTCCAACAAAAGATATTTCTATGTCTCCCTTAAGAACATGATCTTTAATAAAGTGATGCTTGATATCTATATGCTTTGCTCTAGAATGATGCACAGGATTTTTTGAAAGACAAATAGCCCTAAAATTATCACAAAAATTTGTATAGGTTTAAAAGAAAGTTCATAGTCACCCAGTTGATGGGACATCCACAGTAATTGTGCACAACATTGTCCAATAGCAATGTATTCAGCTTCAGTGGTAGATAATGCAACTGATGCTTGTTTTTTTACTGTTCCAGGATATCAATGCCTTTCCAAGTAATTGAACGTACCACTAGTGCTTTTTCTATCTTCCTTGTCACCTGCAAGGTCAGCATAAAAAAAACCTTCTAGTTTAAAAGAGTTAGAGCGGGGATACCATAGTCCATAAGATACAGTCCCAATGAGATATCGAATGATTCTCTTTACTACATTCAGATGAGACTCCTTAGGAGCTGACTGGAACCTGGCACATTTACACACACTAAACATAATATCTGGTCGACTTGCTGTCAGATACAGTAATGATCCGATCATTCCACGATATTTATTTTCATCAACAGGGATTCCCTGTTCATCTTTGTCTAGATTTGTTGAAGGACTCATTGGTGTGCCAATGGATTTTGCATTGCTCATGCCAAATTTTTGAATCAGTTCCTTTGTGTATTTGGTCTGACATATAAAGGTTCCTTCTTCAAATGGTTGAATTTGGAGTCCAAGGAAGAATGTTAGCTCTCCCATCATGCTTATTTCAAATTCGCTTTGCGTAAGATTTGAAAATTCCTTGCACATAAGAGGGTTAGTACTACCAAATACAATATCATCAACATAAATTTGAATAATGAGATTACCTTCTGATGATCTTTTAATAAACAAGGTAGTGTCTACTTTACTTCTTGTGAAGCCATGATCAACAAGTAAAGAACTGAGCCTATCATACCATGCACGTGGAGCTTGCTTTAGTCCATATAATGCCTTAGTGAGCTTGTATACATGGTAGGGAAACTTTGACTCTACAAACCCAGCGGTTGTTTCAAGTATACTTCTTCTTCAATAAACCCATTTAAAAAGGCGCTTTTAACATCCATCTGAAATAGCCTAAATCAGGAGAATTCGAATAGACTCCAAGCGAGCTACTGGAGCGAAGGTTTCGTCATAGTTGACTCCTTCCTGTTGTGAATATCCCTGAGCAACTAGTTAGCTTTATTCCTTACGACCTTTCCATCCTCGTTCAATTTATTTCTGAAGACCCATTTTGTTCCGATTACAGAGACATTTTCAGGTTTGGGTATCAGATTCCACACCTGATTTTTACCAAACTGATCTAACTCTTCCTGCATTGCATAAACCCAACTTGAATCTTTTAGAGCTTCCTCTATCTTCTTTGGTTCAACTTGAGAGATTAATGCTACATTTGCTTTCTTTTTTAGGGATCCCCTGGTTAACATAGTTCTTGCCATATCTTGGAGGGTTCTGTTTTTTCTTTCTACAACCCTATTTTGCTGTGGTGATCGTGGTGCAGAGAAGTTATGAGTGTATCCCTGATCATTACAAAAATCTTCAAATGCTCTGCTTTCAAATTCTCCTCCATGATCACTCTGAATTGTTGAGATCAGATATCCCTTTTCTCTTTCAACCTTTTTGCAGAAAACCTCGAAATTTCTTAATGCTTCATCTTTATAAGATAAGAAAATTACCCAAGTGAAACGTGAATAATCATCAACAATAACAAAAGCATATCTTTTTCCTCCTATACTAGCAGTTCTAGTAGGCCCAAATAAGTCCATATGAAGCAATTGCAAAGGTTTGGAAGTAGATACAATATCTTTATTTTTGAAAGAGTTTCTGGTCTGCTTACCAATTTGACATGCATCACAAATATGAGTTCTAGAAAAATTCAGTTTGGGTAAGCCAAAAACTAACTCATGTTTGGACAATTTTTCTATCAAATGCATGCAGCATGACCAAGTTTCCTATGCCATAACCATGGATCATCAGACATGGATGATAAGCAAATATGACCATCTATCTTTTCAAGACCATCAAGGATATAAACATTTCCATACCTTTTACCAGGGAGGACTGTTTTACCCGATTCGTCTTCAATAGCACAACCCGTCTTCTTAAAGTTTACCTCATATCCTGAGTCGCATAGTTGACTTATGCTCAGGAGATCGTAGTTGAGTCCATTGACGAGATACACTTTAGTGATATCACAGTTGTTATTGAAGGGAATTGTTCCAGTACCAATTATTTTACCTTTTGAGTCATCCCCAAACTTAACGCTTCCTCCATCAATTTTTGTAACTTCTTTGAATAGGTTTTTGTCACCTGTCATGTGATTGGAACACGCACTATCTAGATACTATTTTCCTTTGCGGCTTATTCTGTGGTGTTCCTACAAAACATAGAGATTACTTTCTTTTAGGTACCCAAGCTTGCTTGGGTCCTGGGGGTTAGTATTGCTAGATTCAGAATTGTTTTTTGGTTTCCAAACCCATCCTGACATGTTTGCTTTACGAAAGCGACAAAAAGAATATTTGTTCCTACTTTTGTTACAGTAGTGACACGTAACTTCTGACCCACTGTCGACGCCCCCTTTTCCTTGCGAAATCGGGTTTACGACATTCGGGAAGACAACTCTATTCCCGTTTGGGATTTGGGTTTTTGGATTTGAAGAGTCGCCACCTAATGATTAAGTGCATTAGGACACTAAGTTTTTTTTTTGAGTTGGAAAACCAGAATTCGGGTAAGGGCTAATGTGGTTCCCGGCCATGCTATATTGTGACTTTAAATGCAAGTATTACAAATACAAAAGGGGTCTTCACATAATAGTTGCAAGAAATTAGAAACGTTAAAGAAACTGAAATTTGGTAGGAGAAACCATTTTTAAATTCTGAATAAACGATTAAAGGAGGGAAATTCCATACAGTTAAGACAATTTTAAAAGCTGAAATTTGCGAAAGAAAATAGTTGAAATAAAAGTGGACAAATAAGGGAATGGGTCTTAGGTTTATACATAATATGGATCACCCCACACAACACCCGGTAACCGTTTATACACGTGGTGTTATCGTGTGGTCATCATATCCATATCTACCCTTTCCTACCCCGTTAAGGTATTAAACGCGAAATTGTCTCGTTTTACCTATTGCATGCTATTACCCGCCCCCATCCTATCAGTCCCGGAGGTACTTAGGACTACTAATCCTAAAGGGTAGGATATTAGGCTGATTGGTTTCAAAGGACAAAAATCTAAGGCGACATACAAAAACACATACTGCATGTTGGGGGAGAGCATATAAACATGTAAAGGCCCATGTATACCTCCTCAAACAAAACACATAAGTAGCATGACTTGAACATTATTAAGGTCTCAAAAGGATAGGGACTTTTACAGCGGTTAAAACTTGGTTTTAGAAAGAAAAAGAAGTAGTAACAATAATAGCACGATTCTGGGCGGAGATAGGTAACCCAGGGATTTGCAGACACAAAAAAACCAGAACTCAGTAAAAGTAAATTGGCGCATCATTTCAGAATTATTTTTTAGCAGAGTTTGTTTTAAGGAAAAGCTGAGTAAACTTCAGAAAATCAAAACAATAATAGGAATGGCAGAGTTTAAACTTAAGGAAGTTGGTGAGTTTTAGGCTAATAGACACACAACTGATCAGTTCTTAACGGGCCTAAGGTTTGCCTAGGCGTCGTTATACATTGTCTGATTATTTATAAAGGAATGGACACACCTATTTGATTCTGATTTATAAAGGTACACGTGGTAAGGTGTTTGCAGAAAAACATTTCAAACTACTTAGTCATATTTTAACACCGTTATTGGACTAACATGAATTAACCACTGCAACTCGAACAAGTGAGAAGTCCTATGGGCAGGATATCTAATGCACATAAGAGTTCCTAAGAACATGATTTCTAATATGCCAATGCAGTAATGACAAGTTATTTGGCTTGTTGTTAATTATCGCTGGTTATTAACTGATTGTGGTTACATGATGAGCGTAATGACAGTCTGAAAATAAAGAGCCTAAAGCAGGATCTCTAATGAATGAGATGCATGACCTATACAGGTTGTCTATTGCGCAAATAAATAAATAAAAATCCTATAAGCATGTTTTCTACCCATGATTTATACTAAGCATGCATAACCCTCCCCCGTATTCACTATTCACCCCCAATTGTTTGTTTACAAATTATTACAAACCAGTAGCATCTGAATTACAATACTAAAGAACAGAAAAATAAGAAGCTATGCTATAGGGAGCCTTCAATCAGGCCCAATCTTCCAATCTCAAACCCCTTCGAGCTCACAGCTTTGCCATGGTCTAGGTGCGGCAAAGCTCCCGAGGACCCCATTGGGTCCCAGGCCAATACCAGTACCTAGACATTTTAGAAGAATGCAGGACAGATGCAGTGTGGAATACCAGCCTTGTATGTCAAAGTTCAGTGAGTACTCAGAGGTACTCAAAGCAATGCTCACACGAAGGGGGCAGAACCTATTTTCTAAGAATAGTGTGAAGTGCAGGAAGAAGTATTTAAAAGAAGAGTTTTAAGAAAATAAGGGGTTTGTTTAGAAAGAAACAACAGAAACAGTAGCATAAGATTGCAGACAATGATCATGGGGAAAGGGAGCAAATAGATCACACAATGCTAAAGGGGATGCAGGTTTAATGAACAGGACTACACAGAATCAGGGGATTCAGGGGACTGGGAAGCAGCAAAGTTAGGCATGCTAATGTGTGACAACAGGACATAGGCATAGCAAATAAAATTAGGAGTAAACAAAGTCGGACTTAACATGTAAATCAGAAGATATGGTGAAGTATTAAAGCAAAGAGTCAATCACACATTGAGCAAGAGAAGCATAAGTAGAAGAAAATTACTGAAACAAAAATAAACGCATTGGTGTGAGACTTGAAAAATTAATCAGGACATACCAGTAAAAGAGCAAAAGCAGGATGCAAAGATAAAGGAGTAACACTATATTAGCCTTGGCTTTCAGTCGGCTAATAATAAACAGGAGCAAAGAATAGTAATAGAGCAAGAGAGCAAGAGAGAATGCAGATTTGAAAGTATTCAGTGGTGTGTAAGTCAGAAGACTGTCGTGTGTTTGTGTAAAAGACTTGGGGTATTTATAGTTGAAAGTAGGGGGGTAAAATAAGGTAAAAATCACAGAAATATGTTAATTGAAGAACTCGGAATCAATTAATTGAAGAATCGCGGAAGTACTCCCATTNTCAAATGCTCTACTTTCAAATTCTCCTCCATGATCACTCTGAATTGTTGAGATCAGATATCTCTTTTCTCTTTCAACCTTTTTGCAGAAAACCTCGAAATTTCTTAATGCTTCATCCTTATGAGATAAGAAAATTACCCAAGTGAAACGTGAATAATCATCAACAATAACAAAAGCATATCTTTTTCCTCCTATACTAGCAGTTCTAGTAGGCCCAAATAAGTCCATAAGGAGCAATTGCAAGGGTTTAGAAGTAGATACAATATCTTTATTTTTGAAAGAGTTTCTGGTCTGCTTACCAATTTGACATGCATCACAGATATGAGTTCTAGAGAAATTCAGTTTGGTAGGTTAACTCATGTTTGGACAATTTTACTATCAAATGCATGCTAGCATGACCAAGTTTTCTATGCCATAACCATGGATCATCAGACATGGACGTTAAGCAAATATGACCATCTATTTTTTCAAAACCATCAAGGATATAAACATTTCCATATCTTTTACCTGGGAGGACTGTTTTACCTGATTCCTTCAATAGCACAGCCTGTTTTCTTAAAGTTTACCTCATATCCTGAGTCGCATAGTTGACTTATGCTCAAGAGATTGTAGTTGAGTCCATCGACGAGATAAACTTCAGTGATGTCATAGTTGTTATTGAATGGATTTGTTCCAGTACCAATTATTTTACCTTTTGAGTCATCCCCAAACTTAACGCTTCCTCCATCAATTTTTGTAACTTCTTTGAACAGGTTTTTGTCACCTGTCATGTGACTGGAACACGCACTGTCTAGGTACCATTTTTATTTGCGGCTTATTCTGTGGTGTTCCTGCAAAAAATAGTGATTACTTTCTTTTAGGTACCCAAGCTTGCTTGGGTCCTGGAGGGTTAGTATTGCTAGATTCAGAGTTGCTTTTTAGTTTCCAAACCCATCCTGAAATGTTTGCTTTACGAAAGCGACAAAAAGAATATTTGTGCCCACTTTTGTTACAATAGTGACAGGTAACATCTGACCCACCTTTAGGTCTTTCATTAGTGTTAGTACTAGTGGACTTTGTTCTGGCTGGTCCTTTTCCAGTTGACTTGTAAGTCGCCTGGTTTGACTTGACAGAACTGTGACTGGTGGATTTGCGCATGCCATTTAGTTGCATTTGCAATTCCTAAAACTCTTCTTGAAGTACTTCTTTTTCAATTTCACATACTTCATGTTTGAGTTTCCAGTCTTTAACTTCTTTATTTAGTCTCTTAAGCTCATTCATCATTTTTTGAGACTCTTTCAAAGTTGAATCAAGAATATCTTGCAATTCATTGCATCTTTCACAGTTATAAGATCTTACCTCACTTGTTTCACCTCGTGCCATGAAACAGTTCTCGTTGTCATCTTTGCCTTCGTCATCTGAAGTGTCCTCATCTGTCCAGCATCTTGAGGATTTGTTCATCTCATTTTCCAGAATCGTCATGAAGCAAAGATTTGCTATCTCTTCGTGTTCTGAACTGTCTTCATCACTCCAGCTTCCAAACGATTTGTTCTTGTTAAAGCCTCTAGAAATTTTTCTTTTTAGTTCTGGGCACTCAGCTTGGATATGTCCAAATCTTCCACACTCATAGCATTTTCCATCATTCTTGTCCTGTTCATTGTATTTCCTGGATCGTCTGGCGGAACTCTTCCTTTCTTTGTATTTCTGAATCTTCTCATTAAGCCATCCATGTTTCTTGATAGCATAGCAATTTCTTCTTGTAGAGCTTCAGGATCATCATCAATTTCATTCTCAGCTATTTTAGTTGAAGCCTTAAATGCGACTATTTTCTTTTTTTCCTCTTGACTAGTCTTCTTGAGATGCGTCTTTTCAAAGGCTATGAGTTCTCCTCGTAGTTCATCATATGATAATTTGTTTAGATCCTGAGATTCAAGCGTGACTACTTTGGTCTGCCAAGTGGTTGGCAGGCTTCTGAGAATTTTTCTGACTTGATCACCACTAGTATATGGCTTGCCAAATGCCTTTAGATCGCTAATTATTTTGCTGAACCTGGCAAACATCTCTTCAATAGATTCTCCTTCTTTCATTGAGAAGAGTTCGTAGTCATGTACCAACATGTTGATATGTGTTTCCTTTACCTTGATGGTTCCTTCGTATGTAACCTCAAGCTTGTCCCACATTTCTTTGGCTATGTCACAGCTAGAGATTTTCTCATATTCTTCACCACTTATAGCATTATGAAGTAGATTTCTCGCTTTATTGTTAACTTGTATCACTTCCATTTGCTCTTTTTTATATGAATCTATATCTTCAGGATCAGCAAGTGGTGGAGTAGCAGCTGGTAAGGGATAGTTCTCCTTTTTTATGACTCTCCAAACTTTAACGTCATAAGCCTTGGCAAAGATCTCCATACGCACTTTCCAGTGAGAGAAATGTTGTCCATTGAAGTATGGTGGTCTAACTTGTGAAGCTCCTTCCTGGAAGAGAGCTCCTATGATAACTTGATTTGCCATGATCTTTTCTCACAAGCTGTTACAAAAGTAGAATGTGAGCCTTGCTCTGATACCAATTGAAAGTACAAGAGGGGGGTGAATTGTATATTTTTAAACTTAATCTCTATTAGTTGACTGGTTGTTCAATTAGTCGACTAGATGCAATAACCTAACAGTTATAATAGCGGAAAATAAAACACAGAAAGTAAGTGCAGGAATTAAAAACACCGGAATTTTATACTAGTTCGGATTCAATGTGAATCCTAGTCCAGTCCCCTTGGGTTGCAAGGGATTTCTCTTTGGTAAATGCGTTTCTTCGAGTACAATGGAAATGACGTGATAGCTCAGTTCCTATAACACTCGTCTCTTTTGATACAATGCCTCACCAGTGTTGTTCTCTCCTTTTTTCTCTGACTTGTTACACAGCAGGTCTTATAGAACTACAATATTTGTTTGCAGTAGAACAAAGAGAAGATTTTTGGTTCAATCAAAGTATATTTTGTCTAAGGCTTGATGCTGAGTATAAATACTTTGGTGAAGGTCGTTTGCTGATGAGACTTGACAACCGAAGAGATTTGATCCTTGGAAAGAGATTGATTCTTTCCAAGAATAAGATTGCTTGTCGTTTCTCTTCCTTGATGAGAGGGTTTACTCCTTGATTGTTGGTCCTTCCGAAATTAGCAGCTCAGCTAATCTTCTTACAGAATCTTCGATGCTTTTTGACTGCTTCAATCTTCCGGATTGAATGTGCTGGCCTTGATTGATGCCTTAAGTTTATGCTTGCTTGATTCTTTCCATCGCAGCTGTCCATGATTTTGTAATCTTTGCTGATTGATTTCTTTCATTAAGCATCCAGATTGACTTCAGCAATCTCGTAGTAGCTTCTTGATTCCTTGATCTTCTCTAATTGATTGCCTGCACAGATATATTATTGCATCATTAAAATTAGATCTAACAATAAATTTTATATATTTTCTTTCAAGGAAAAGAACAGTTAGATTTTAGATTCAGTAACTGTAAGTCAAGCTACCAACCTAAGAAATCTCCATCTCCCCTAAATTTTCTAGCCCAAAAAAAAAAATTACTCCAATTTCTTTACACAATATTCAGTAAGTTGGACTTGTCTATATCCTCCACAAAAATTGTAACAGGTTGAATATCCAATTTTCTTGCTAATTTAAACCTGGAACTGCATATGAACTTTGCACAACAAAAATCATCATTATTATCAAATTTCTACAACTTAATATATATGTACCTGGTTTTGGTACCAGTATATACTAGCTATTTGTCTCAATGCTCTCTCTAAACTAAAGTCTCCAACTATGAAAGGTTAAAAGATTTGCTTTGACTTTATCTGAGATAACTATAATGTTTCCAATTCTCTCTTCCAATCGGAAGGAAAGATCTCAAGAGTAAATACGTAGGTCCTTGGTTTGATTGACTTTATCTGAGTCAACTATAATGTTTCAAATTCCTTCTTCCAAGAAACTGATATTGACAGGTCTAACCATTGACTCAAATGTTTACATAAGTCCCGACCACAATGTCAATAGCTTTGTCAATTACCAATTACCATGGTCATACGGAGGAATTGATAATATAGTTAAATACCATATTTATCATATACAATAAATACAGAAATATTTGCTAGCTAACTCCCTTTATTCAGTTAGGATTACATTAGAAGGAGACAAATTGATGAGCTTCCATTTCAAATCTTAAAGAGTTACTAGAATTTGACAATGCCACTATGTTAGACTTTGTAAAATCAGCAAAGCTAGTAATCTGAAACAGGAAAGTTTAGTTCTTTTTACAACTGTTGTGTGTTTAATCTTTTGCTTAATTTCTAATATGATCTCTATGGATTGTAGGTTATACTTTACAGTTTTTAGGCTAAAATTAATTGCGTATCAAAAATAGCACGGACACAAAATTAAATGAAGTTTGTGTAGCTTTTGCGGCATATAATTAATCCTCCGTTCAAGTTTACTTGTCCACTATTAACTTGACACACTCCTTAAGAAACAATAAATAATATAAAAAATTTATTGTATCACCCCTATTTATTATATGTTGAAAAATAAATTGGAAATAAGTAGTACTCCCTCCGTTTATTTTTACTTTTACACTATTGATTTTGCACACCTCTTAAGAAATAATAAATAAAGTGCATAATTTACCATGATACCCATATTAATTGGTGTACCGTCTTAATGGATTTGGAATGAGTAATTTATGTTAAGGGCAAAACATGAAAAATAAATTATTTTTCTCTTGCTATGCGAAAAGTGACAAGTAAAAATGAAAATTCATTTTTAGAATACTTGAATTTTTTCGTTACTATTGTATTTCTTTTCAATTGTGTTGTGAATATGCTTTTTCTAAGTCAAGTATCTATTGAAAACATTCTCTCTACCTCCACAAAATTAAGGCGGGCGTACACACTACCTTCTTCATATCCCATTATTACACTGAGTTTGTTGTTGTTGGTATAAATTAAAAAAAGAAATCTCTAACTCTATTACTTAATAAAGTCGATCGTTGGAGTTTCCCTAAGGATTTCAAAAGCTGGAAGAAAAAGCAAACAATCATTAAGAATACTCTTTGAATTACTTGAGATTTTTACCTATTAGCCTGTGATCGAATTGAATCCGTTTCTGATTCACATCATCCATTTACCTCGAAAATACGAGTAATAATTAAACTTGAATTATGGTCTTAAAGATATGTGATTTAGTTCAATACTAATTAATAACCAAGAAGACTAACGTATAGATGAAGGAAATAAGTAAAATCAAACCAGTGTGCAAGCCAGTCTCGACCCCGAGCTAAGGTGGCCTCGAGGTAGGCCAAGAACAGAAAAGTAAGAACAATAAAGTTTAAGGACAATTCTGATGAACAATGAGCGAGAAAGTAGGAGAATGTATTCTTTTGCCAATGATTGATGATCGTTACAAAACGATTGGGGTGGCTGGGGGGACGAGGTCGTGGTACAGCTCCCCGACCCCGAGGAGAGCATCACGACTCATGTGGAGGGGTTCTTAAGTGTTTACACTTACCCCTTCACACTGGGTCCCCTTGATCCAGTCGTGATTGACTTCTGTAAAAGATATGAAGTTACTCTCGGCTAGATCCATCCCTTTTTTTGGCACATCGTGATTATGCTGCGCTACTTCTCTAGCAAGGCCGAGGGATTAGAGCTTACCCTCAACCACCTCATTCGGCTGTATCGGCCTCAGCTCTTTCGAGGGTTGATCAAGCTTCAACGTCGATTAAGCAAAGCCTTCTTTGCTAGCAACGACGAGGATATGGACTGAGGTTGGATGAGTCGGTTCGTCCGAGTAAGGATCTCGGACGTCATCCCTAAGGGAAAAATGCCGTTCCCGGAGAAATGGAATCCCAATCGTAAGTGAAGTCCCTTTCCCAGTATCTTCTAATACTCTGTTCCTGCCTTTTGTAATGCCTTTACCTTTTTTGCAGCTGAAGCTTGGATGCCCAATGCGATCCCTGACCTCGAGGACTAGGTCCGGAAACTGGCTGCAACCTCCTCGTATGACGAGCGCAAATGGCGTGACTTATCGAAGGGCAAATGGGAGGCCAAACATCATGGTAAGTTCTTCTCCCAGATTTTTTGATGCTTTCCTTCTATTGGAGATGTTGTCTGACTTATGCCCATTTATGCAGGCATTGGAGATGTCTTCGAAATGAGGCCAGCCCCACCTGGGGAAGAGATCGAGTCCACGGTTCCCAAATTGGGGAAAGATAGCAAAAGGAAAAGGGCTTCGAAACCTAAAGACCCTCGGGATAAGGAGGCCCTTACTCGAAGGCCGAGGAGGAAAATTATTCATGTGGACATAGATTCCGCCCACCAATTTCTTGATGATGAAGAAAACGAGGGCGAAGAATCGGCGTTGGTGACCCGAACTAGGAAACCGGTCGAGGTCGCCAAGCCCTCCGAATCAGAGACCTTGCCTCGTAGTGAGGAAACTTCGAAGAAAGACTCGGGCAAAGACCCTGAGTCCCTTGAGATTGAGATGCCTTCAACAAGTACACCGGAGGGGGCAAGCGCCGAGAATCTCGAGGCTAATCAAAACTCCCCGAGTGAGGAGCTCAGGGCCGTGACAATAGGTCACTCCCCTGCTCTACCATCTAATTCCGAGGAGGCAATAAAGGACGTTCAAGGTCTGCAAACGCCCGACCCAAGCAAGGTCCTCGAAGAAGATCCTTTCCAGGATTGTTTTACTGGGGTTGATGTTGCCGCTGACCTTAATGACGCATCTACCCTCTTTAAAGAGGTTCATCGTCTCTTCACTCGGGTAAGCACTAACTTCCATTGTTGCAAAATTTTTTGTTTTCTTCTCCTTCTGCGTTAACTGATATCTCTTTTTTTCTGTGTAGGACATAAATAAGTTTAGAGCCGAGTTGAGCCAGTGTGAGGCCGAGCTCAAGAGATTCTCGGATGAAGGGAAGGCCCTAAGGCTCCTTTGCAATAAAAAAGAGGAGGAGCTCAAGGACTTACGAGAAGATTTGGCCAAAGCTCGTCAAAATGAGGCCGAGATGGACAAGCAGGTAACCCTCGTTTTGCAGGAGTATGGTCTAATTGACCCAACTGTGGAGGCTAACACTTCAGTGTATCAGCTACAGCAAAAAATGGACATGATCGGGCAGCTTCGAGGGGAGGTCGATCAAGTTAAGGCCGACTGCAACCAGTGGAAAGAAAATATGGATCAGCTTGCTGGCGAGAAAGAGGTTGCCCTAGCCAACCTGGCTTGGGCCGAGACTCAGCTCCGGGGAGTCAAAGTAAAAAATCTTGCCCAGGCCAAGAAGATCGATGAGCTCGAGGCCAAACTTGCCGCTACCGGGACCGAGGTTGGTGAAGCCAGCGCCGAGGTCGAGAGGACGAAGGCCACGGCCGACGAGACCATTGATGTGTACTTAAAGGATGCCGAGGCTGCTCAAAATGAACTAAGGGAAGCCTCTAACCGGGAGAAATGGAACAGTGATTTGGCCAAGTGTCAATCCTGGAGGGAGACCCTCGAAGAGATCCACGCTCGAGGTTTCGACCTCACACTACAAGAAATTGGATAATTAGTGGCGACATTTAGCAGCAACCCAAAAAGTTGCTACAAAATGTATATTATCAGCAGCGACTTTAAAAGTCGCCACAATTTGAATATATTTAGCAGCGACTATTTATGGGTCGCCTCTAAAGTGACTAAAATTTTCACTCCCGCTAAAACTAAAATTTTGGCTCCATATTTATTGTGGCGACTATTGTGAAGTCGCCGCTAAATATTAATTGCAGCGACCGGGTCGCTCCTATTACCTTTTAAAATAACAAAAGAAGCTAATTAAGTAAACTAGAAATTAAAATAACAAAGAAACACTAAAATCGGTCAAGACTCCAGAGACAGAAGTGAAGAACACTCTCATCTCTCGAACACATCGAATCGATGTCAAGAACAGGGAAATGCCCAAAATCCGTCCTCTATAGCTAGAAATCCCGAATTGAAACCCAAAATCGGTCCTCTCTAGTTAGAAATCTGTCCAGATATAGAAATCCCAAATCGAAATCCCTCAAAAATCTCTCCCAAATCGAAATCCCTCGAATCAGAATGTGAATTCGATTGGGTGTTTATGATACTTGCCGGAAACTTCATTTTGAAGCTAAATCTCAAGATTGGAAGCTGGTTTGATACGAGTTTTGGTTTGAATTTGTGAATCGAGTGTGCGAAGAAGAAGACCACTAGGGTCTTTCGATTCAAAGCTTCTTCAACTTCAAGTATTCAAGAACTTGATTACTGCTGCGGAAGTCGGCAAAGGGCAAGAAGATATAAAAGTGAAATTTTAACAACTCAGGTATGTTAAAATCCCTAATCTTTTAGACTCGGCATTTAGAACTGTACAACTCCTTGCTAAAGCTTTAGTCGGGTCATATTTTAAACTAGTTCAGCTTGTACCCCATAGCGTGCTTCTTCCTTGTCGTGTTCGAGATTTAAAGGAATAGTATGAAACTACGAATCTGATTGAATATTGTTAATTCCCTAAAGACTTGACAGCGATGAAGTTTATGTGGCCAACTAGTATGATTTCATGGCATGCTGTATTTGTTTCTGCTGATTTGTCGTGCATTGTTTTGTAGTCGAATTGAAGTGTTTTAAGTTGGGTTCAAGTTTTCTACCCATTTTATTCCAAATAGATCTCTTTGGACAGTGTGTGCTTGAATTTGTCGAAACAAGCATAAATTAACACAACCTTCCGCAAAAGCTGTTGTGCAAAAGCTGTTGTTTCTGCAAAAGTTGTTGTTCCGCAAAAATGAAACAATTTTCCAGTTTTCTCTTTTTTCCTGCCCATGATTGTCCATCAAGATGTCCTCCTACTGCCTTTTTGCTCTCGATTTTACCTAGTTTCTTGTTGTTTTTTGTTGATTTCCACTCTTGGATTCCTTCATTGTATGTCCTGTTGTGATGAGGTGTTGTATTCCCAATCCAATTTGTACTATGCTTGTCCGAAAATCCTAGCCAACATTGCCTTGTGGATTGCCATTTCCAAATTTGCTCCATCATAAATTGCATGAGCTCCATGTCGCGTGTGATTCCTATGTTGCTGACTGACCTTGTTCTGTGACTTGATGCCTGGGGTGATGTATTATGGTGCTGCATTTGTCTTATCTGTTGAGAAGCATCCATCATCAATGAGAAGAAAGAGCACAATGTCCTTGTCCTGTTGGTAGTGGACTGTTCTGCAATTTTTATATGTGGCAGTGAGTGTTGCACTCAAATATGCCTGGCTCCCTGTGTCCTGAATTTTCTTTCCTCTCCTATGTTGCATGAGTCGTGTCCAAAGCTATATCATCCAGCTGATTTCTTTCAACTCAACTGTCCACAGGATGTATATATATGTGACACAGTCTTTTTGAGTGTTTCCCATGTGAATTACATATTGTTTTCCTACCTCTGTGATTGCAGTAAAAATTTGGATTTCTGAGAAAATCTGTTTGCAATTCCCAGATATTTGAGTCTGCAACCTGCTCCTTTTTGTCTCTTGACTTTTAGCCACCTCTAACTTCATTCCATTGGGCTGGGTGCAAAGCACCAATACCACCAGCTGGAAATCCATTAGAAAGTAGTGCTTAGAGACCTCACCTGCAAAAAAGAAATTTTCCTTTGCTAGTTTATTTTGGATTACATGATATCTTTTTTGTTATTTGATTTTCTGCATATTAGCTGCATGTTTCAATACAATTTTTCTGTTTAAGTTGGGTGTTTTTATGTGGACTTCTTGTTAAGTTTAATGCTTAATCTATTGATGTTCTGACCTGAGTTAGTTTTTAGTTTTGTTTATAGAGTAGAGTCCCTTGTTCTTTCTGCAAATATATCTTACTGTGACAAGAGCATGCCTTTGTCCAGTGAATCTCTTTGTTTTGTCTTGCCTTTGTCCAGTAGATTTCTTACGGTTTGCTGCATTTTCATGTTTGGCTACTAAAGGAAATTTAGTATCATTTNAGTAAGTTGTGTTATATGGGTCATCGTCGCTTCCTTCCCATGGACCATCCATGGCGGAGAAGTAGGACGTTATTTGATGGGAAAGTTGAAATGGGAGTTGCACCTAACCCTTTAACAGGTGATGAAGCACTTGTGCAATTACAAGCTTTGGGTAATGTGAGTTTTGGTAAAGGACAAAAGAGAAAGCGTGATGTTCATAGCAATGCGTACAATTGGAAGAAGAAAAGTAGCTTTTTCCAATTGCCTTATTGGAAGAGTCTTATGTTACGACATAAACTTGATGTGATGCACATCGAAAGAAATGTGTCCGATAATATTATATCAACTGTCATGAATATGGTTGGAAAGACAAAAGACACATTGAAAAGTAGATATGACTTGATGGATCTTGGAATCAGACAAAGGTTGCATCCTATTGAGGATGGGAATAATATTTTGTTACCGGCAGCATGCTATGCATTGTCCGCGGAAGAGAAGCTGAAGGTATGCAGTTTCTTAGCTAATCTGAAGGTTCCTGATGCATTTTCCTCAAATGTTTCAAGGTGTGTCAACGTACAGGAGAAAAAGATACATGGATTGAAATGTCACGATCATCATGTATTGTTGCAAGACATTTTTCCAGTAGCTATACGTGGTTTGCTACCCAAGGAAGTGTGTGATCCAATTATAGCCTTAGGAAAGTTTTTCAAGAATATATACTCTAAGTGCTTGACGATTGAAGATCTTGATATCCTAGAGGCAGAAATTCCTGTTATTTTGACCAAACTTCAACTTGTTTTCCCTCTGGCTTTCTTTGATGTCATGGTTCATTTGCCAATTCACTTGCCAAGTGAGGCAAAGCTTGGTGGACCAGCTCAATATCAGAACACGTATCCTATTGAGAGGTAATTTATTGTTTAATAATTTCGATGCTATAGTTTAAGAATGACACACATTATATTACTAAGTCATTTTATATAGGTATCTACGAACACTTAAGTCATATGTTCGCAACAAAAATCGTCCAGAAGGTTCAATTGCCAAAAGGTTATTTGGCAGAGGAAAGCCTCACATTTTGCTCACGATACTTGAAGAATATCTCAACAAAGTTCAATAAACCAACTAGGAATGGCGATGGATCTGTGTCAAATGATGAGATGTATATCTTTAAAAAAAGTGGGGAAACAAAAGGTGCCTCAGAAGGCATTACGCTATCTCATGATGAGTTTAAACAAGCATGTATGTATGTGCTTCAAAATTGTGAAGAGGTTTCACATTTCATGGAGTAAGTCTCTTATTAACTTCAAGATAGTTTCACATTGAGATAATTTAAATCTGATTTATCTTGGCTAACTTAAAATGTAGGGAATATACAAAAGAGATTGAAAGCCAAAGTTCAATGAGAGCTAATAAAAATGTGTTTCTTGATTGGTTTTGCGCACGTGTAGGTGTCTACTCAAATGATAATATTGATATTAGTTTATTCATCCCATCATGTTATTGGTCACAACAATATTGTTCGTCTTTGTAGATATTTGTACTATCTGCACAAGGACGCGCAAATGATGAGCTCATAAGCTTAGCCGTCGGTCCTTCACCGTTAGTACATCGATATTCAACATTTGTGGTGAATGGATTTAGATTCCATACAAAAGAGCTTGCATTGAGAAGAAAAACGCAGAATAGTGGTGTTCTTGTGAGAGGAGATGATTTAGACTCTAATAAGGAGTATTATGGTGTATTAGAGGACATTTATGAGTTATCTTATGTGGGAAACAGAAAAGTTTACTTATTCAAGTGTCATTGGTGGGATGTGGCTCGCTTAGGAAGAGGATATAAGATTGACAAATATGGCTTCACAAGTGTGAATACTCGGTGTGCCTTGAATACAAATGAGCCATTTGTGTTGGCATCTCAGTCAGAACAAGTCTTTTACTTGGACGACATGGTCGATAATGATTGGCTTGTTGTTGTGAAGACAAATCCTCGCGACCTTTTCAAAATGCCTGATAATGATGATAATTGTATAGATATTGAAGATGAAGAATTACTTAATGAAGAAGTTTATCAGCAAGAGGAAGCTGAATTTAATACTTTGTGCACCAATGACCAAGAAAATATTATTGAGGTGTCTCTACATAGGGATAATGTTGAACCACAAAGTATTAACTACGATCATGCAAGTACGCAAGCTCAAAACAATGTGCATAATGAGGAAGATGATTTCATTAATGACAATCATATATAAGTATCAGAGAGTGAAGATAGCGAAGAAGAATTATTTGATGATGATGATGGGGAGGACACTGATACATCCTCTTGAAGACTAAGAAGCAGAAGACTAATGATATAGATGTTACATCCTATTTTGAAAATTCTCTATATTTTTGTCCATGACATTATACTACCCCATGTATTTGTTTGGAACTATCAATGAACCAAAGATTAGTGAAGCTTGAATCTTTATATTTCTTTTTTGATTTTCTTCTGATGCTTGAAGCTTTATGTCTATGTCTCATTTTTGAAGTTCTCTATATGTTTTTCCTTATTTGGTGATTAAACTATATGAAATAGGTCAACATAATGAAAACATATGCAGAAAATTTCAAAAAGGTTGAAACTGCTGATGCATTGCTACAGATTATAGCATCTATTTGAAACTCCTGAATCCCGCACTTTCTATTGATGATTTGGGGGTGATTCTGGAGAGGTGGTGGTTTGTTTACAATTGGTATGATTCTAGGAGATTGAGCATCAAAGATGCTGATACCACTCCCACGAACCATACCAGTTGAGGGATCAGAACATTAGAGGGGCCACCTGTAAAACAGAAAACAGTGTTAGTGAAAATGAGAGCATTTCTGCTATATTTTTCAGAAATATTGTGTTTGGCAGGTTCTTAGCTAATCTGAAGGTTCCTGATAGGGTGTATGGATGGTAGATGGGGTGCTTTTCTATATGGTTGTGTGTGTCTGCTGTAATGTGCCTTAGACCATTGCTGTTCTCCATCTATTTTGCTTCTTTTGGCCCTAAAATAATGATAAAAATATTGACTAATACTGCCATATTTGAGCCAATAATATATTCAGTGAATTAATTCTCTATTCTGATCAATCATTTTCTTTGTATGTTTTATTGCAGGAAATGAGAGGAATTGGACGAGGAAAACGTGGGAGAGGCGGGACGAGCTGTGGTCGTGAAAATTTTCAAGGACGTGGCAATTTTGGAGCGACGTCTCAGCCACACATACAGACCGGACGTGTATCTGATGCATCTGTAGAGATAGGACAACCAAGTAACCCGAGTCAAGGACCTTTACAGACCGGACGAGTATCTCCTAACTCTCTCCGAATACCTTCTTTAGAAACACAATCATCACGAAATGTAGCAGAAACTGTGCATTGCTCTCCAGAGGCTGAAAATTGTGCAAGTTAGTTTCTGTTTTTTGTTGTTCTGTGAAAATTATTTTTACTGATTGAGTGGAGCTACTAATGAACAATAGTATCCTTTTACTTTGCAGTTTCTTCCGGCAATAAAAAAAGAGGAAGAGGAAAATACAAATCTAAAAGTTTAGAAGTAAAAACTAAGTGTGGTGGCAAAATCAAAATTATGATTCCAAATGACATTGATAGAGCAGTAGGTTCTGGGGCTAGAGATATTGTTAATTTCTGTGGTTGGATCATGAGGAGCACTATCTCGTTCCAAGATGGAAATTGGCAGAAAATAGTTATGAAACACGGAGAAGTAATGTGGTTAAAGGTCAAGGTAATAAACTACTTTCAATATTGTAGTGACTTTAAGTTGCAAGGTTTATTTATGTGGTTAGGATATTGAATATAATGTTACATTTATTGTCAGGATAAATTTGAAGTTTGCAGCGGGTTGCGAGAGCATAGGTTTCAGGCCTTTGTAATTAGCACTATGCAAAGGCTTTTTAGAGCATGGAAAGCTCGACTTAGCATTCTGTACTCTAAGTACAGTACTAATGAAGAAAGATTGTCTCATCGACCTGAAGATGTTGAGCTTGAGGACTGGAAATACCTAATACAATATCTTGGAAGTACGAAATTTAAGGTATTAACTTAATACCTGAAGATTGTCTCTTTGAATGATGATTTATTAATCTGTTTACTTACAGGTTGTAAGTGAGAGGAACAAAAGAAATAGAGAAAAGCAAATAATTAAGCATACTTGTGGTACAAAGTCTTTTGCAGAAGTAGAGGAATCTACGGTAAAAATATATTTAGTCCCCTACTATCACATATGCTTCTTTGTTATTTACATATTTATATATTTGCTTATATATTTTTTCTCCGTAACTATATTGTAGAGAAATCCTATTACTGGAGAATTGGACATACCAGATAAAGTTTGGGAGATTCAACATACACGCAAGGATGATGGAGGCGAACTGGTGTGGTTGGATTCACAATCCCAACAAATTCATGTAAGTTTAGTAATCCTCATTGCCCAGAATTTACACAAATAGCCCATTTTTGTATCAACTTTGCCTTGATGTTTTACTGGCTTCCACCTTTCATTTGTTGTGACCATTGCTTGAAACACTTCTTTGTATGTCTCCTTGCTTTGCAACATCATGTTTGTACCCCAGATTGTGATAATGATCCTCGAATCAGTCTGCCAAATGACCCATGCTGCTTTTTCATATTTTCCAGCTGTTGTATTTTTGCTCTTGTGCTCCTGTGAAATTTCTTCAACTGTTGATGTGATCTTTGTCCTGTTGTCTTCCTTATACATTGATGTCCTAGCCTGCATCCCAGTTTTGCTCCCATGATCTGCTATATTTCGACAAAATTGATGCCTAAACCAATGGTTCTCATCAGTATACCATAGAGTTGTCCTGCAAGCTGCTGATGCCTCATTTGTTTTCCTATTGTCTGGCTCTCTGTAGGAGCTGATACTATCAAGGTGCACATTAAAATACACCACCAAATGATCTGTCCTGCATATTTGTCCCAGATGTGCATGTAGCTGTCCCATTCGTATTCCCATAGATGCTGTTGCTCCTGTTTCTCTTTCCCTGAGGTTATTTGGATTCTTTCCTTTGTGGAAAAAAATATGAACCTTCAGTTGCTTAGCATATCCAATCACCTCATAAATTGCTGCTGTGCCTCGCCAATAAAATCTGCTGCTGTCGAGAAAACTGCACAGCAGAGTACCCTGTTTTTCTTCTGTTTCTATACTTATACTTGATTTCCTTTCAATGGGTTGAGTGCACTGCACTAATACCACCATCTGAAATTCCATCAAATAATAAGACATATAAACAGATACATCACCTGCAACAAAGGAAAAATTGTTAATAAAAAACAGATCCATCATGCTCTCTTCCTCATGGATTTGAACATGATGGTCAGTTGCATATGCTCCTGCTAATTCCTTCTTCTTGATATGATCCTCTCCTCTCATTACCATGCTCATCTCCATATGGATTAGAACATGGTAATTGAGTGACTGATCTCCTGCAGAAACAAGTATGACAGCGATGCATTATCGACTATGCAGCAGACATGAACAGCATATGTATTCCTATATTGTTCTGCACAAATCCTTGCCTTGCTCCCTATATGAGGTCTATGCACAAAAGGTCTGTCCTGCAGCTTTGAAATCTCTGTTGTCATATGGACAGCTTGCCATCTTGTTCATAGAATTGGAAATTTGTTGGTGCAGCTCTATGCCTCCCTTTTGTTGAAATAGTGAGGTGTTAACCTCCTGAAGAGTTGCAGGTCTTAACTTTTCCAATACTGTTGCTATACCTTGCCATAATACCCTGCTTCTGATGAAAAATCTGATCAGCAGAGTATTCTGTTTCTCCTCTATGCTTATGCCTATCTGTGATTTCCTTTCAGTGATTTCCTTTCTGCCCATTATTATGTTTTGATTTAAATGATTATGCATAAATGTAGGCTCAACTCCAGGAAGTTGTCGCTCAGCAACAATCTGAGGAGATCGAGCAACCCATGACTAGAGATGAGATTTTATCCTCCGTTGTTGGTGAGAGAACAGGCTATGTTCGTGGAAAAGGATACGGAAAGAAGCCTCCTAAAAAGAGTAACATTCAGCAGGCAAACATAGAGGCCAGCGTGTCTTCTGCTATTGATATTGTGCGTCAGGAGATGCAAGTCGAGATGAATAGGAAGTTGCAAGAAGAATGTGAACAAATGGCTGCTGAGTTGCAAAGAAATATGGAAATTGAGTTGGAAAGGAAGTTGGCAGAGGAGCGTCAACACGCAAATGCAGACACAGACAAGAGGATCTCTCTAGAAGTGGAAAAGAAGATGCAAGAACAATTTGCTAGTTTCTTGACCAGAATGCAACAACAACAGGTACTTGCTCCGCTCCTTCTTAACAATTCTTCTTCCTTCTCGACATTTCTTCTTCCTTCCTTCTGTAGTGACTTCATGTTTAGGGGTTTAGTAATGTGTTGGTATCTCTGGTTTTAGTAATGTGTTGGTTCTATTTCAACAGAATGGTTGGTTTTAATACGTAATGTGTTAGTATCTCTGATTTAGTACGTAAGGTTGGTTTGCCTAGTGGTTAATCTGCTATGCTTATGTTGGCCCTGAACTTGTGACTTTCTGCAATGAGCAACATCAGTGGAGGAATTGTTCCTTCTCACCTATGTTCCTGCTATGCTTATGTTGGCAATGAGCAAGACTTTTGGTTAATTGTTTTACTTCTACTCAGCTGATTTTTTGTTGATTGTTTAAGTAGTTGTAATTGGTTTAGTTGCTAGCTGTTTTAATTCTACTTCTTTGTCGAGGAGTTTTGGGAGGAACTACAACCACTTCAATCGCATCGCTCCTTTTCTTCTTCATCAAATAAGAAATAATTTCTGAATTTCAACTCAACTTATGGTTGACAAGCAACGGATTTCAGTTTGTATGTCCAGTAATCCAGTTCAATGCTATAAGTTTTCTGGGTTTTTGTTTTCTCGGAGCTTTTCTTAGTTCTCGCCGACCCCAACTAGTTTAGTATTGGGGATAGTTGTTATTGTAACTGGGTGGACCGACTGTGGAGTTTAGCTTTGGTTATCCTTTCGAGTTGTTCGACTCTTTGAGCTCTTTCCTAAGAAAGGATTAGTATTGTCGCTGATCTTACAATCCTAAGGTTGCTGCACTTTCCATTTGCTCTCTTAGCTTAAGATTAAGAGCCCAAATGTAAGAAACAATTAGTCTTTATGGCCGATTTTACAAGTTTAATCCCTTTGGTTTCTACTGTCCGCTCAAATATAAGAAAAGATTAGTTTTTTGTGACCCTAAACTGCTATGCTCTCTGCTATAATCTTTTTGTTTTTTTTCTTATTTGTTCCATATATATTCCTTTTATCTAGCAGGGACAAGGCACTTAAACAGTGGTTCAAGCATGATGTCGAGCAAGGAGCAGTTACAAGGCACTTAATATTTTATCTTTTTTGGGATATGTATATGCTTACAATTACAATGCACAATGCACAATGAAGTGTCGGGTAGTATATATGTAATTGACGTTTTAGTAATGATAATATTTGTAATATTCGGCTTGAGAAATTCTTTTGGTGTTTGTCAAGCATTATCGGTTGCTTTAATATTGATAGTCAATTAATATGAATATCTCATGCAATTTGAGAGAATTAGGTTCCTACAGGTATGGAAATGTATATAATTTTGGTCGTTATAATTGCTGAGAAAATAACTTTTAGTGGCGATATAGTTTTGTCAAAAAATTAGTAACTGCAAGGTCAATTTCTTTTGCAGCGACTTCAGTCGCTACAGAAAACATTGTGTCGTTCATGGTTAAACCTTTTGTGGCCACTTTAGTCGCTACTAAAAGACATTTATAGTGGCGACATAATCTTGCCACTGAACATAAATATTTTTTGTTGCAATTTTAGTCGCTACTAAATAATATTTATAGTGGCGACATAATCTTGCCACTGAACATAAATATATTTTGTGGCAATTTTAGTCGCTACTAAAGAATATTTATAGCGGCGACAAAATCTTGCCACTGAACATAAATATATTTTGTGGCGACAATTGTCGCTGCTAAAGGTGAATATATAGCGGCGACCCATCCAATATTTGTTCTTATGGAACACTTTTTTGTAGCGTTTTTAACAACCTTTTGTGGCAACTTTGTCGCCACAGAATATGCTCTTTTAGTGGCGACTATACATGTCGCTACAAATAACCTTCAGTTACGGTTTTCTTTGTGGCAATACAAAAGTCGCCGCTAATACCGTTTAGCAGCGACTTATAGGGCTTTTGTGGCGACCTTTGTCGCCGCAATAAGTGTGATTTCTTGTAGTGATTCAACTAAAGACTTGAAAAGGAAAAGATAAAAACAAGGGGATTTTTTTTTTATAGGATTTGAACTCTACACTTAAGTGATGTAAGGTAGAATTACAACCTCGAGGTTGATGTTGAGTTAATATATATAGTGTCTCGCATTCAACATATATTGGCATACGGAGAGGAGTTTATATAGGTTTTTACCCACCCTTTGTTTTGAGATTTTGGGTCAGATAGTCATTTATTTTACAGCTCGATATATGTTTATAATATCCATAACCAATTTAACTAAATGGGAGCCTTGGAGCAATGATAAAGTTGTCTCTATGTGGCCTATAGATTATGAGTTCAAACCATTGGATCAGCCAGTGATGCTTTGCATTAGGGTAAGCTGACTACATTATACTCTTTTAGGGCGTGGCCCTTTTTCGGACCCTGTGTATATGCTTCGTGCACCAAGCTGGTTCTTTTTTTTTTTTATTTTTGTAATTTAATTAGTGTTAAATTTGAATTTAAAAAAGAAAAAGAAAGAAAGAAATGAAGGTGACTAGTTTTCAATTGAGCAGAAACCTATATATGAGTTGTATAACTCATTCCCTACCAAGATGTAGTAGTAAGGTTAGAAAGACTTTATTAGGGAGTAGACAAAAAGGGGGAGATATATACATAATTATGTTGCTTAATGCAAAGACAGCTCCCTGCTGGGGAATTCATGTTAAAGTTACTTCAACATACAACACTATCATGAAGCTGCCAATCCAACCACTTACTCCCTCCGGTCCATAATAAGTGACCAATTTGCTTTTTAATTTTGGTCCAAAATAAGTGTTCATTTATATAATCAAGAAAGAATTCAATTTGTTTTTACAAGATTACCCTCAAGTACATATCCCTAAAAAGTTTTCTTACTCCTCACATTAAATATTTAATTAAAGGTAGTTTAGTCATACTAGGTATTTTTGTATAGAATGTAATATTTTCTTAATGGGCGTGCCAAAAGCAAATTGGTCACTTATTATGGATACCTTTTTAGAATCTATGCAAAATCTACTAGCTAGTCTCTCCTTAAATTGATTATTTGGTGCTTTTTCTATTAGATGAGTACTAACATGAATATCAAATCATTCAATTTTTATAAGTTGTTGAAATATCATTATTGATACAAACATTGTAGCTAGTTTACATGCTTAAATTGCCTCTTGGTAGGGATTTTCAACTAGAGTAGAGTTTCTCCTTTTTATTCGCTAACAGTTAATTAGATTATTTTAAAATAACTCTGGACTGAAGAGTCACATTGTGGTATAGCCCGGAAATCTAGGATTGTACTCTTTAACTTCAATAAATACATCATATGTGTTTTCACATAAATTTTAGGAGTATCACTAAACACTAATTAATTCCTCCTTCCCGTCCATAATAAGTATTCCCTCCGGTTCAAAATAAGTAATTTTTTGGATGTTTTTACACAGATTAAAAAATCCACCTTTTAGCATTAATTAGCAATGGAATTGACCATATTAACCTTTACTATCTCACATAAACACTCCTAACACATATTCCAACACTATTTACTCCAAGGACAATATAGGAAAAAAATAATTAATTCATTATTGAAATCTGGAAAAATCACTTATTTTGGACCACAACAAAAAAGCCAAAAAGTCACTTATTTTGGACCGGAGGGAGTAACCAATTTGCTTTTTTATTTTGGTCCAAAATAAGTGTCCATTTATATAATCAAGAGAATATTCAATTTATTTTTACAAAATTATCCTTATGTACATATCCCTAAAATGTTTTCTTACTCCTCACATTAAATATTTAATTAAGGGTAGATAGTTTAGTCATACTAGGTATTTTTGTACAGAATTTAGTATTTTCTTAATGGGCGTGCCAAAATCAAATTGGTCAATGTGTGTATATATACACACACACACACACACACACACACACACAAAATAGACTATCACTATACAAAAAATATACATAATAGACTGTCACGGTACAATTTATATACAATAGACTGTCACTATACAAAATAGACTGTCACAATACAAAATATATACTAAATAGACTATCACTATACAACATATATACAAAATAGATTGTCACTATACAAAAAATATACAAAATAGACTGTCACCATACAAAAAATATACAAAATAGACATTTCGAGCTATTAGATGTAATATGTTTGGGCCGAAAGGGATTTCGTGTAAGTGAGAAAAAACAGGGAAAATTTTAAAAATAGCCAGATTTACAACTGGTCATTCAAAAATAGCCCAATTTCAAAAGTAATCGAAATTTAGCCACTTTTGATCTAAAGATAAATCTGAGCGAAAACACTGTTCAAAACCCGGAAAATACGCCTGTATATTATCCTGGAGTTCCAGCATAAGTATACTTGCACTCCAGCATATTATACTGGAGTTCCAGGATAGTATGCTGGAACTCCAGCATAATATGATGGAGTTCCAGCATAAATACACTAGAACTCCAGCATAATATACTGGAGTTCCAGCAAGTATATTGGTCCAGTATAATATACTGGAGCCAGCAAAGTACACCGGTCCAACATAATATGCTGGAGTTCATACACAAGTGCACCGAACTCCAGTATATTATGCTGGACCGGTCTCTATTGCAGCAAAACGGTGGCTATTTTTCATTGACTTGGTAAACGCTGACTATTTTTGATTGACCAGTCCGAAAACTGGCTATACCGTGCTATTTTTACGAAAAAACATGGGCTATTAAAATTTTGAGGGGTTATAGAGGGTAGTTTTGTCAATTAATTATGCAAGTATTACAATGCAAAGATTGCTTATGTTGTGATTACTAATGATAAACTTACTATAATAATGGAATAATTGTTATGTGTGGATTGATTAGTAAGGATCATTTTATTTTAACTTTTAAGTTATACATGAATCCTTATTTCACCTTCTATACCGCAAACAAATTCCCGTATAATTTATGCAAGTATTATCAATGTGGAGTTTAATAAGACCAATCAAACCCGGTGGAGCTCTCTATGGTGACCTTTTAGCTGTCTTATTTCTGGGTTTTACTCTTCTTTGATCGGGTGAAGTGCACCAATAGTCATTTTTAAGCCCGCTATTTAAATATATTCACAATTTATAATATATTTAAAGATTAATTAATTCACCCAAACTTCAGGACTAAATATCCTAAATTTGAAAATAAGGACTGAGTGTCCTGAATTTGTGAACTACTAATTTAAAATTTAGGACATAAGATTCGAAATTCTGGACACGGTTTTCGAACTTTAGGACACAATGTCCTGAAGTTTGAACTTTGAGGTTTAAACTCTAGGACGTTGTGTTCTGAAATTTGAGCGAAATTGACTAATCTTTAAATACATTGTAAACTATAAATATATTTTAAACAACATACTTAAAAATGGCTACTTGGTTTCATTTCCACTCTTTAATTGCCATTAATTTTAGCTGTAGTTCTAAGAGCTCTTATTCTTAGGCATAAGTTTGGGTAACAGTTATTTCTGGCCTAACTGGTGAGGACAGAAGTGACCTTTCGAATAAAGTGAGTTGAGGATGTTGTGCCTAGGTTTATTGGGGAGTGGGGTGATGTTGTTATCACTTTAAAAAGTTGGTACTCCCTTCATTTCGTGTTATGTGATGTTATTTAATTAGACACGAAATTTAAGTTTTTTTTTATAGATTTGTAGTATATATATATAAATTATTTATGAATATAAAATGAATCTTTTTTTTTGAAATATATTAATTAAGAAAACCACCGCATCACACAAATTAGGACAAATGTGTTATTCTTTTTGGATCAAATTAAAAAGGAAAATGCATCACATAAATTGAGACAGATGGATTATTAATTAAGGTGGACTTAAGAAGGGCTTGCAATTTAGAGAAATTGGCAAGTATTGTCTTAAGAGATAACTACCCTCTATAGCCCCTCAAAATTTTAATAGCCCATGTTTTGTCCCACTTACAGAAAATGGCCCTTCGGCCCAAACATATTGCACCTAGTAGCCGAAAGGAATGAGCATGACAACACAAGCGCCTGTAGCTCAGTGGATAGAGCGTTTATTTCCTAAGCAGAAGGTCGTAGGTTTAACCCCTACCTGGCGCGATAGAGCAACCCTTTTTTGCCTTTTTAAATTGTATTTTGTACTTCTGGATCTGATAAGTATTAGCTAAGAATTGAATGAAATATGTAATGCAGGTCATATACGAAATGTCTATTTTGTATATTTTTTGTATAATAACAGTCTATTTTTGTATATTTTTTGCATAGTGACAGTCTATTTTGNGTGACAGTTAATTGTATATAAATTGTATAGTGGCAGTCTATTTAGTATATTTTTATATAATGATAGTCTATTTTGTACATATTTTGTATAATGACAGTCTATTTAGTATATTTTTTCTATAATGACATTCTTTTTTGTATATATTTTGTATAGTGACACTCTATTTGTATATAAATTGTATGGTGACAGTCTATTTGTATATAAATTGTATAGTGACAGTCTATTTTGTATAATTTTTGTATAATGACAGTCTATTTTGTAGATATTTCAACTTTTTGCATAATCATCTCCTCTGTTCTTCCTCTCATTGAGAAACCAACCACCGGTGTCCATGGCCTCACAGTCGCCGAAAATGGTAACAAGATCGCCGGAGTTTTAAATTTTTAGCCAAAGATCTTCAAAATATTATCTACATATTCACAGAAACTATAAGAGAAAATCAGAGAAAGAAGACAAGGCTGTCTCTCTCGTTGCCTTACGCTACACACTGCTCCTCTCGCTTTCCTCTTCTTCCCTATAGGGTGCTGCTACTGATTTTTACTAGTCACCGCCGGAGTTGACCACTGGAACGGTATTACCCCCATCGACGGCGACTGTTCCATGCTATTGATACGCCATTCCTCTCCTCCTTCATCTCTATTTCTTTTGTTTTGATGTTGTTTTAACGGGTAAAAGTTCATATCTTCTTAGATCTGGCCGGTTCTGGAATTTTCTGGCGTTCTGCTGTTGTTTTAACGGGTAAAAGTCCAGATCTTCTTAGATCTTGCCGGTTCTAGGATTTTTCGGCGAGGGAATTGGGTCAGTGAGGTTTCCGGCTAGCAGTTGTTATTATTTTTAGGCTATGACTTGTATGGGTCAATTTGTGACTACCGGATGTTATTTGTTTGGCCCGATGGACTATAAATGAAGTTCTCTCGTCTTTTAATGGCTAGAGAGCCTGCTGTTTTGAAGGAGACTGGGCCTAAAGAGACATGAAAAATGGGGTTTTTGTTGTGCTCTTACATTGTCCACTATTGACTGAGGTATGTAAAGTTTTTGCAAAATTGAAAACTTACAACGGAATATTTTTGGAATTTTTACCTCCTATAGCAAATGTTAATACCTTATTTATTTTAAATAAATACCATTTTTAAAAATTATATTCTATAGATACCTTTTAATGTTTATAGCAAAATATCTAATTTTGGTTACCTACCCCTAAGCCACTAAATACGCTATTCAGTTACACTATTTTCTTTCTCTCTCTACTTTGATACATGCCATTCTCTTCCCCCATTCCCTGAAAATACGATGCTCAATCTCAAAATTCCTCTCAACCACATTACCTACCATTAGTCAAAAATCCAACGCTCTCTCCTCTCTTATCTCTCTCTAGGGCGACAATCTGATATGCTACACCTGCGCAAACAACTGCCTTTGTAGTTTGGAAATCAAGGACGATGCCTTATTGGATGGCTTGCAAGAAGACATATTTTGATTAGATTCGATAGATATGATGACTATGTTCTTGCAGCGGCTAAATCTGTTAACTACATATCCTTGAATGGGAAAGAAAATCAGTTTAGGTTATTTCCATGGGCATGGACTATTGGATTTAACCCTAAAAAAGAGACTTCAAGAGCCTTTGTTTGGATCTCCTTTCCGAATCTGCCTTTGTTTGGATCTCTTCAAAATATACAAGGATTCAATTTGTTGATGATAAAACTGGGAAGGTTATCGAGCATGTCCAGAAATTCAATTTGGGGCTGCGCAACTTGGTTTTCTGCTAATATATTTCAATGTATTTTCAATATATTTCATTGTATTCATTGTCTAATTTTTTCATTGTAATTCAATGTATCTCGCTGTATTTTCATGTATTTCATTATTTTTTCATTGTAACTCAATGTATCTCGCTATATTCTATGTATTTCATTGTATTCACTGTCTTTTTTTACATTGTATTTCAATATATCCCGCTGTATTCTATGTATTTCATGGTATTCACTGTCTTGCTATATGCCATGAATTTATTCATATATATTTTTTAATTAATATAATTTATGTATTCAGATATATTATATAATTTCTCTGAAGATTGCTAAGTTTTTTGGGTATTTTTCGGTTGAGAATCTTTTTTATAACTGAAAATACAAAATTTGTGTGTTGTAATTGAATTTGTTGAGTTATATTAGGAGTCGATTATGTTAATTGATTTACTTTCCGTTTAAAAACATTGTAATCCCCTGTTTTACGCCGTGAATGTCACGCCCCAAACCTGGGGAGGCGCGACCGGAACCCGGTGCCACACTGGCCCGAGCGAACCACTCTGCAACCTTTTTTTTTCTTTCTTTGTAATTATCATGGGCCAACATGGCCACAACTCGTAATTGTCACACCTCCTTTTTTACACACCTAACCCGAAGGATAAGTGTATAAGGGAGTTTTTCCATTTAAAGTGACATTATTCGAAATGGGATTATTTATTTGATTTTTAGAGTCGCCACTTGGGATAGGACGGGCTTTTGGTGTCCCAAGTCACCGATTTAATTTAAATCCCAGATCGAGGAATATTTCGACTTCCCAATTGGAGTCTGCGAACCAGAAATTCTGTGTAAGGAATTCTATTGACCCGAGGGAAGGTGTTAGGCACCCTCGGATCCCGTGGTTCTAGCACGGTTGCTTAAATTATTATAAATGGCTAAACGTCTGGTTTTATACACATTCCTACCTATAATGCAATTTTTGAGATTATTTACCGCTTTAATTATTTTTTACGAAAGTGAACGCCGTTTAAGAGCGTGCTTTTGGATCACGTCACATGAAATGCACCCGGATCCTCAACACCTCTTATTCAACGTTTTGGGATTTGGATTTGGGTTGCATGAAATGCACACCCGAGTTTAGGAAGGTGAAATTATTAAATAACACGCCTAAAGCAACTAGCGTGTTGATATCTTTGCGGGAAGCCATGGAAATTTGCTAAATGGCTTACCCGATTTCTAAAATATTTTAACATAGTATTTAATGAGGGCCCCGCAATTTATATGTTTTATGCGGCGAGGCTCGTCTCATGTTTTATTTAAAGGCCATCCTAAAAGAAACTATGATTTTCTATTACAGTGTTGTCTCTAAAAGGGCCTTAATTAATTCGCATTTATAAATTCGGGCCTCAAGTTCAAGTCCGAATTCAAACAAAAGGGAGGACCCTCTTAATTTGAACCCGCTACTTAACTCGAAAACCTAAATTTATATTTGCAAATTAATCCCCATCTTCCTAATATAGTTTAAGGGATTTTTGGGCTTATAACAATTTTGGGCCTCAGCGTGCGCCTCACCCACAAGAACTCAAATTATAATTAAAGGATACCAATTCAACAAATAATGGGCCGATCTTTTTCACTACTGGACTGAATTCTGATTTTAACGCAAAACAAGTACTACCGGAAATTTCTGATTTTAG
>NC_031994.1:83248140-83249074 GCF_001879085.1 Nicotiana attenuata
TTTTTGAGTTTTTTTTTTTTTTATATCTGACTTTGACCCTCAAGAGACCCGTCAACAAGTGTCCGTCGTTGGGCCAAGTCAGCTACTCCTAATATAATACACTCACATATATACAACACATCACTCTAATGCTACAGCACAACAACATACATCTATATACATTACAATACACAGTTAGAGCAAGTCTCCCACGCCACACTTAAAATCATGGCATGTCCCCATGTCATATCAAGAAAGTAAAGAGCAGAAGGGTGAGAAGACTTCCCTGAGACTCAATCCGAGTCGGAGACGGTGCTGGGGTCTACATGGCAGGCCCTCCCCAATGCACGTAACCAGGCCATAAACCGGCTCTCAGATCTAGCCTGCCTCTGCGACATGGCATCCATCCGCGTGTGTAGGCCATCCACCGAGGTGCGGAGATCCGCGACCTCTTCCTCCAAGGAGCGCAGCATAGGCCGGGAGGACTGTGAGCGTGATAGGTCTGCTCCAGAATGGGGGCGCCGAGAGGGCCCGGCACTGTCAACAGACCTCCTGGACGGTGCAAAAGGAACCAGATCATCCTCCTCATCATCTATCTCAATTGTGGTGCGTGTACCCCTGCCCACTCTGATGCTAGAAGCTTTGAAAGCTGCTTTGGGAGGCAAATATCCATCTGCAGGATTGGTGGGGGTGTTTCTTATCAAGCACAATGTGGTTACTAAGGAAGGGAAATAGAATCCCTTTGTCAGTAGCGGTCCCCGTAAGACCATTTCATCTCCAATTATTCGGGCCGCATTGAAATCCTTTCCTGTCACAAAGCACCAAGTCAACAGTGCCCTATTGAAGTTCACGTCCATTGTATTGCTGGATGGCAGGAACCTGCTGCAGATAACAGTCAACCAACACTTGGCCAAGTGGGTGAAAGAGTTAGAGTTGAGGGTTATTTGGTCACGTA
>NC_031994.1:83252432-83255586 GCF_001879085.1 Nicotiana attenuata
TCTGTCACTGTGTAGTTCAACTGGGCTCCACTCAGCGTCCTACTAGCATAGTAGATTGGGTGCATCAATTTGTCCTTCCGCTGGCCCAGCACTGCCCCGACCGCGTAGTCACTAGCATCACACATTAATTCGAACGGTTGCTCCCAGTTGGGGGCAACGATTATGGGTGCTGTGACCAGCCTTTGCTTTAACTCCTCAAAAGCTACCCTGCAATCATCAGAAAATACAAAAGGGTGATCTTTCTCTAACAACTTACAGAGAGGGTTGGCGATTTTGGAGAAGTCCTTAATGAACCTCCGGTAGAACCCGGCATGTCCAAGGAAGCTTCTTATGGCTTTGACTGAAGTTGGTGGCGGCAGCTTTGCTATGACATCAACCTTTGCTCTATCAACCTCTATTCCTTTGCTTGACACCCGGTGCCCCAAGACTATTCCTTCTTGTACCATGAAGTGACACTTTTCCCAGTTCAGAACCAAGTTAGTCTCGATGCACCATTTCAGCACACGCGTCAAATTCACTAAGCATTCCTCAAATGAGTTCCCCACCACTGAGAAGTCATCCATGAACACCTCCATTATATCTTCTACCATGTCAGTGAATATGGCCATCATGCACCGTTGGAATGTGGCGGGTGCATTGCATAGGCCAAAGGGCATCCTCCTGAAGGCATAAATTCCGTACGGGCATGTGAAGGAGGTCTTTTCTCTATCCTCAGGGGCAATGGAGATCTGATTGTACCCTGAGTACCCATCCAAGAAGCAAAAGTGTGACCTCCCTGCCAATCTATCCAGCATTTGATCAATGAAGGGAAGTGGGAAGTGGTCTTTCCGGGTGGCTAGATTCAACTTTCTGTAATCCATGCAAATTCTCCAGCCTGTGACGGTTCTTGTTGAGATAAGTTCATTGTTGTCATTCTTCACCACCGTCATGCCACCCTTTTTAGGCACACATTGAACTGGGCTAACCCAGCTACTGTCAGAAATTGGGAAAATGATTCCCGCATCCAACCACTTTATCACTTCCTTCTTCACCACCTCCTTCATATTTGGGTTCAGCCTCCTCTGATGTTCCCTTGAAGGTTTGTGCCCCTCTTCCAGCAGAATCTTATGCATGCAATAGGCAGGGCTGATTCCCTTGATGTCTGCCATGGTCCACCCAATGGCAGTTTTACACTCCTTTAGTACCTGTATAAGCTGCTGAACCTGCACATCTAACAAACCATATGAGATAATAACAGGTAATGTGGAGTTGGGACCCAGAAACTCATACCTGAGGTGGGTTGGCAATGGCTTTAGTTCCAGCTTAGGTGGTTCCTCGATGGATGGCTTTGCTGGAGGGGTCTCTCTCTTTTCTAAGTGTAAAGGCTCAAACTCTAAATTTCTGTCCCAGAACCCTTTACCTTCCAATGCCAACACCCATTCCGCCAAATCCTCACCATTCACTTCATCCAAATTTGTCAAACATGCAGTAAGGGGATCTTCAACCGTCAACGCCTCATCATCAGACTCTACAATTACATCCACTGCATCAATAAGAGAACAATTTGCGAACTCACTTGGTCGCCTCATCGGTTTCTGCACATTGAATATAATTTCTTCATCATTGAGCCTCATCTTGAGCTCCCCAATCTCGCAATCAATCAAAGCTCTCCCCGTGGCCAAGAATGGTCGTCCTAAGATTATAGGAATTTCTTCATCCACTTTGCAATCCAAGATTACAAAATCTGCAGGGAACACGAATTTCCCCACCTGAATAAGCACATCATCAAGGATCCCAAATGGACGCTTCACAGTCCTGTCGGCCAGCTGCAACAACATAGAGGTAGGTCTAGCTCTCCCAATGCCCAACCTCTTATAAATAACCAGGGGCGTGAGATTAATGCTGGCCCCTAAATCACAGAGTGCCTTAGCAAAGGCAAAGTTCCCAATAGTGCATGGAATTTTAAAACTACCTGGATCAGATAGCTTTTCAGCAACAGGTCTAGATACCACTGCACTACAGGTCTGAGTAAGTGTCACTGTGGACAAGTCTTGAAAGTCAAACTTCCGAGACATCAAGTCCTTCATCATTTTAGCGTATCCAGGCATCTCCTTTAGAGCTTCAATCAATGGAATGTTTACCTGGATTTGTTTTAACATCTCCAAGAACTTTTTATACTGCTCCTCCTTTTGATGCTTGGCCAACCTTTGTGGAAATGGTGCAGGAGGTCTTTTCTTCCCAATCACTTGAGATTTCTCTTTCTCAGCTACTGTTTCAACTACTGGCTTAGCTACTGTCTCAGTCTCTTGTTGCATATTCTTTTCTTCAGGTGCGGGCTGGACTATTATCTCTGTCAATCCCGTAGATTCATCCAGCTCAATGGGCACTGGAATGAGTGTCTCAGCCTGTATGTTTTCTCGAGCTCTCTCTTGCTCAACATCTAGATCCCTGCCATTCCGTAGACTCACCGCCATCAGCTGCTTTGGGCCCTGATCTTTTGGATTGATTTGGGTATCTGCAGGTAATATCCCTTGAGGACGATTGTTAAGTGACATTGAAATCTGGCCCACTTGTACCTCAATATTTTTGATAGCTGCATCATGTGCATCCACCCTTTCATTTATCTTAGCATTGGACCCAATAACCTGCTGCATCATTGCTTCAAGCCTTGCAAACCCGTCTTCCTGTCTTCCACCCTGCTGTTGCTGAGGTGGGTAGTACCCTTGCTGCTGATTGTTGTACCCTTGTGGTCTAGGATACGGTGCCATGTTGTTGGGGGGTCTCATGCCTCCCATGTTTCCGGCGTTATACTGTGGCTGCGGTGGCCTGTACTGCTGCTGAGTCTGCTGACCCCAGTTCTGATTACCTTGCCTCTGACCCCCATAGTTAGCCACATAGTTCATATCTTCAGGGTGCTGATGATGATGATCATGCTCTGTATTCCAAGGATTACCAATTGGCTGGCTAATGCAAGATGTGCACAAGCCCCCATTGGTAGTATCTACTATATGAACCTGCTGCTTCTGCCCTGATTCCTCCACCTTTTTGGTGAGGATGCTCATTTGTGTCAAGAGAGTCGCCATATTTTCAGCCATTGTATTAGAAGGATCAAGAGGCACTGAGTGCACCACTGGAGTGATAGGTGCATTCCTAGATGTCCAACCCGAATTCTGCG
>NC_031994.1:83257726-83261825 GCF_001879085.1 Nicotiana attenuata
CAGCTGCTCATCTGGAAAAGTTTCCAGAATTTCCTCCACTTCTACTACATTTTCAGCTCCTTCAAGTCGTGATAGGTGATCAGCGACTTGATTTTCAGTGCCCTTGCGGTCACGAATTTCAAGATCGAACTCTTGCAGTAGCAACACCCAACGAATCTGGCGTGGCTTAGAGTCCTTCTTTTCTATTAAGTATCTGAGAGCTGCATGGTCAGTGTATACGATTACCTTGGATCCTATCAGATAGGACCGGAACTTGTCAAAAGCAAATACCACAGCTAGCATCTCCTTTTCTGTCACTGTGTAGTTCAACTGGGCTCCACTCAGCGTCCTACTAGCATAGTAGATTGGGTGCATCAATTTGTCCTTCCGCTGGCCCAGCACTGCCCCCACCGCGTAGTCACTAGCGTCACACATTAATTCGAACGGTTGCTCCCAGTTGGGGGCAACGATTATGGGTGTTGTGACCAGCCTTTGCTTCAACTCCTCAAAAGCTACCCTGCAATCATCAGAAAATACAAAAGGGTGATCTTTCTCTAACAACTTACAGAGAGGGTTGGCGATTTTGGAGAAGTCCTTAATGAACCTCCGGTAGAACCCGGCATGTCCAAGGAAGCTTCTTTTGGCTTTGACTGAAGTTGGTGGCGGCAGCTTTGCTATGACATCAACCTTTGCTCTATCAACCTCTATTCCTTTGCTTGACACCCGGTGCCCCAAGACTATTCCTTCTTGTACCATGAAGTGGCACTTTTCCCAATTCAGAACCAAGTTAGTCTCGATGTACCATTTCAGCACACGCGTCAGATTCACTAGGCAATCCTCAAATGAATTTCCCACCACTGAGAAGTCATCCATGAACACCTCCATTATGTCCTCTACCATGTCAGTGAATATGGCCATCATGCACCGTTGGAATGTGGCGGGTGCATTGCATAGGCCAAAGGGCATCCTCCTGAAGGCATAAATTTCGTATGGGCATGTGAAGGAGGTCTTTTCTCTGTCCTCAGGTGCAATGGAGATCTGGTTGTACCCTGAGTACCCATCCAGGAAGCAAAAGTGTGACCTCCCTGCCAATCTATCCAGCATTTGATCAATGAAGGGAAGTGGGAAGTGGTCTTTCCGGGTGGCTAGATTCAACTTTCTGTAATCCATGCAAATTCTCCAGCCTGTGACGGTTCTTGTTGAGATAAGTTCATTGTTGTCATTCTTCACCACCGTCATGCCACCCTTTTTAGGCACACATTGAACTGGGCTAACCCAGCTACTGTCAGAGATTGGGAAAATGATTCCCGCATCCAACCACTTTATCACTTCCTTCTTCACCACTTCCTTCATATTCGGGTTCAGCCTTCTCTGATGTTCCCTGGAAGGTTTGTGCCCTTCTTCCAGCAGAATCTTGTGCATGCAATAGGCGGGGCTGATCCCCTTGATGTCTGCCATGGTCCACCCAATGGCAGTTTTGCACTCCCTTAGTACCTGTAAAAGCTGTTGAACCTGCACATCTAACAAACCAGATGAGATAATAACAGGTAATGTGGAGTTGGGACCCAGAAACTCATACCTGAGGTGGGTTGGTAATGGCTTTAGTTCCAGCTTAGGTGGTTCTTCAATGGATGGTTTTGCTGGAGGGGTCTCTCTCTTTTCTAAGTGTAGAGGCTCAAACTCTAAATTTCTGTCCCAGAACCCTTTACCTTCCAATGCCAACACCCATTCCGCCAAATCCTCACCATTCACTTCATCCAAATTTGTCAAGCATGCAGTAAGGGGATCTTCAACCGTTAACGCCTCATCATCAGACTCTACAATTACGTCCACTGCATCAATAAGAGAACAATTTGCGAACTCACTTGGTCGCCTCATCGATTTCTGCACATTGAATATAATTTCTTCATCATTGAGCCTCATCTTGAGCTCCCCAGTCTCGCAATCAATCAAGGCTCTCCCCGTGGCCAAGAATGGTCGTCCTAAGATTATCGGAATTTCTTCATCCACTTTGCAATCCAAGATTACAAAATCTGCAGGGAACACGAATTTCCCCACCTAAATAAGCACATCATCAAGGATCCCAAATAGACGCTTCACAGTGATGTCGGCCAGCTGCAACAGCATAGAGGTAGGTCTAGCTCTCCCAATGCCCAACCTCTTATAAATAACCAGGGGCATGAGATTAATGCTGGCCCCTAAATCACATAGTGCCTTAGCAAAGGCATAGTTCCCAATAGTGCATGGAATTGTAAAACTACCTGGATCAGATAGCTTTTCAGCAACAGGTCTAGATACCACTGCACTACAAGTCTGAGTAAGTGTCACTGTCGACAAGTCTTGAAAATCAAATTTCCGAGACATCAAGTCCTTCATCATTTTAGCGTATCCCGGCATCTCCTTTAAAGCTTCAATCAGTGGAATGTTTATCTGGATTTGTTTGATCATCTCCAGGAACTTTTTATACTGCTCCTCCTTTTGATACTTGGCCAACCTTTGTGGGAATGGTGCAGGAGATCTTTTCTTCCCAATCACTTGAGATTTCTCTTTCTCAACTACTGTTTCAACTACTGGCTCAGCTACTGCCTCAGTCTCTTGCTGCATATTCGTTTCTTCAGGAGCGGGCTGGACTGTTACCTTTGTCAATCCCGTAGACTCATCCAGCTCAATGGGCACTGGAATGAGTGTCTCAGTCTGTATGTTTTCTCGAGCTCTCTCTTGCTCAACATCTAGATCCCTTCCATTTCGAAGACTCACCGCCATCAGCTGCTTTGGGCCCTGATCTTTTGGATTGATTTGGGTATCTGCAGGTAATGTCCCTTGAGGACGATTGTTAAGTGACATTGAAATTTGGCCCACTTGTACCTCAATATTTTTGATAGCTGCATCATGTGCATCCACCCTTTCATTTATCTTAGCATTGGACCCAATAACCTGCTGCATCATTGCTTCAAGTCTTGCAAACCCGTCTTCCTGTCTTCCACCCTGCTGTTGCTGAGGTGGGTGGTACCCTTGCTGCTGATTGTTGTACCCCTGTGGTCTAGGATACGGTGCCATGTTGTTGGGGGGTCTCATGCCTCCCATGTTTCCGGCATTATACTGTGGCTGAGGTGGCCTGTACTGCTGCTGAGTCTGCTGACCCCAGTTCTGATTACCTTGAGTTTTGCATATAGACAGGAAGTTCTTCAAGTGCTGCTGAGGATCTTCTGTTTGTGTCCCAGAAAAGAGTCCCTTGTTCTGCAACAAGTGTAGCATGTTATTTGTGATCTGGAACGATTCAGCTTGTATTGCGGGCACAACAATGGCAGTGGCCAGATTGTCAGCTGTGGTTTGTGCCCAGTCATATAGTGCACCCTCAGGCACGGGAGGTGCCAATTGCTCATTCCTGACGTTTACGTTGGGGTCGTTCATGTCGCCCATGTCAATTTCGAATTTGTGTGTTTGTTGGGGTTGTTGAAGTCTTTTGTTAGCACGATTCAATGCTCGAAATGTTTTCTTGGGGTCTGAAAGTCCTTCAAGTAGTTCTCCAGTCCTCGTAGAATTTCTAGGCATACACCTGTGCACCCAGATCAACAACCGTCAAATTTTCGATGAAAGAGTTGGTAGAGAGAAAACTGACTACAATAAGAATCTTTGTATTTCTGTCAATGGCAATTGATAATTTCGTTAACTCCCCGGCAACGGCGCCAAAATTTGATCACGCCCAACTATGCCTTATAAAAAGGACTAAGCGGACGTTGCAAATATAACCCGAGTATTACGTCCAGGGTCGAATCCACAGAGAGTTAACCTATCAACCACTATCTTCAGACCCACTAATTCTTCAGAACCAGCTTCCCAAATATTCAAATCTCGGTTGAGTGTTCTTTAACAACTAGCTTGCAAGTAACTAAATAGTTGTAAACTAAACTAATAAGGTTGTAAACAATTATGAGGAAAAGCTAAGGCAATGATTTCCCCTATTGATGGAATCCCTTCTGTTTATGCTCATACAAATTTACCCACACATCTCTATCAATCATGAACGCTAATCTTACCGCAAATCTCTCCCGAGTAATCACAGTAATTTACTATTGCACTCTCCCGAGATACACTAGCTTACTTTATTTAGCACGATTCA
>NC_031994.1:83261843-83272614 GCF_001879085.1 Nicotiana attenuata
GTATCTGCAGGTAATGTCCCTTGAGGACGATTGTTAAGTGACATTGAAATCTGGCCCACTTGTACCTCAATATTTTTGATAGCTGCATCATGTGCATCCACCCTTTCATTTATCTTAGCGTTGGACCCAATAACCTGCTGCATCATTGCTTCAAGTCTTGCAAACCCGTCTTCCTGTCTTCCACCCTGCTGTTGCTGAGGTGGGTGGTACCCTTGCTGCTGATTGTTGTACCCCTGTGGTCTAGGATACGGTGCCATGTTGTTGGGGGGTCTCATGCCTCCCATGTTTCCGGCGTTATACTGTGGCTGAGGTGGCCTGTACTGCTGCTGAGTCTGCTGACCCCAGTTCTGATTACCTTGCCTCTGACCCCCATAGTTAGCCACATAGTTCATATCTTCAGGGTGCTGATGATGATGATCATGCTCTGTATTCCAAGGATTACCAATTGGCTGGCTAATGCAAGATGTGCACAAGCCCCCATTGGTAGTATCTACTATATGAACCTGCTGCTTCTGCCCTGATTCCTCCACTTTTTTGGTGAGGATGCTCATTTGTGTCAAGAGAGTCGCCATATTTTCAGCCATTGTATTAGAAGGATCAAGAGGCACTGAGTGCACCACTGGAGTGATAAGTGCGTTCCTAGTTGTCCAACCTGAATTCTGCGCCATCTTGTCGAGCAAATTCTGACCTTCTCTCCAAGTCTTGCTCAAGAATGCCCCACCAGCAGAGGCATCAACGATATTCTTCATGCTGTCTGACAGTCCCATGTAAAACCGTTGTCCCAACATCTGTTCTGGAACACCATGGTGGGGACACATAACCAACATTCCTTTAAACCTGCCCCATGTCTCGTGTAGTGTCTCCATTGGTTTCTGTTTGAAACTCACAATCTCATCAATTTGTTGAGCAGTTTTGTTGGGCGGATGGAACTTGTTGTGAAATTGCTTGACCAACTCAGCCCACGTTTCTATAGAGTTTATGGGGAGCGAGTTTAGTTAAACCTGAGCAGCTCCTGTCACCGAGAATGGAAACAATAATAGCTCGATTGCTTCCGGAGTCACGTTGGGTTGCCTTTGAGTTTTGCATATAGACAGGAAGTTCTTCAAGTGCTGCTGAGGATCTTCTGTTTGTGTCCCAGGAAAGAGTCCCTTGTTCTGCAACAAGTGTAGCATGTTATTTGTGATCTGGAACGATTCAGCTTGTATTGCGGGCACAACAATGGCAGTGGCCAGATTGTCAACTGTAGGTTATGCGCAGTCATATAGTGCACCCTCAGGCACGGGAGGTGCCAATTGCTCATTCCTGACGTTTACGTTGGGGTCGTTTATGTCGCCCATGTCAATTTCGAATTTCTGTGTTCGTTGGGGTTGTTGAAGTCTTTTGTTAGCACGATTCAATGCTCAGAATGTTTTCTCGGGGTCTGAAAGTCCTTCAAGTAGTTCTCCAGTCCTCGTAGAATTTCTAGGCATACACCTGTGCACCCAGATCAACAACCGTCAAATTTTCAATGAAAAAGTTGGTAGAGAGAAAACTGACTACAATAAGAATCTTTGTATTTCTGTCAATGGAAATTGATAATTCCGTTAAGACCCCGGCAACGGCGCCAAAATTTGATCACGCCCAACTATGCCTTAGAAAAAGGACTCTGCGGACGTTGCAAATATAACCCGAGTATTACGCCCAGGGTCGAATCCACAGAGAGTTAACCTATCAACCACTATCTTCAGACCCACTAATTCTTCAGAATCAGCTCCCTAAATATTCAAATCTCAGTTGAGTGTTCTTTAACGACTAGCTTGCAAGTAACTAAATAGCTGTAAACTAAACTGATGAGGTTGTAAACAATTATGAGGAAAAGCTAAGGCAATGATTTCCCCTATTGATGGAATCCCTTCTGTTTATGCTCATACAAATTTACCAACACCTCTCTATCAATCATGAACGCTAATCTTACCGCAAATCTCTCCCGATTAATCACAGTAATTTACTATTGCACTCTCCCGAGATACACTAGCTTACTTTATTTAGCACGATTCACTTTAGATTACACCCAAGGCTTCGTTATCCCTAATCCCGCCTTTAAACCCGCAATTATAGATTCCTCTAATAATCTAGGAGTGGTGTTGTTCAACAATACCCTAAATATGCACTCTTTTCCAAGTTATGCACACTAAATAGGCACAGCTAATTGAGGATCCTGTCAATTAACTACAACGAACACGAAGTTGAACAAATAGAGATTAAACTAGCAATTTGTATTCACATAAACAAGAAGTTCATCACCCAATAGGTTCCATCAAAACCTTAGACAGGGAATTTAGCTACTCATGGCTATGGGAAAATAAACTAAGATTGAATTCATCAGAAAAATCAAAAGAAAAGAAGAAAGATGTTTAGAGTATTCTCTCACAATGGTTTTTCTTGCTAAGAAACCTTTAAAATCAATACATGCCTCTCTTGGGCGAAGTCTAATATTTTAAATAGGGTTTAGGTCTAAAAATCCCGTAATTGACACTTTGGTCCCTGAAGTTTCTGCGCCTGCCGCGGTTCTGCCGCGGTCGCGGTAGAACCGCGGCCAAACACCCTCGCGGAATCCCTGAAGTTCTGCAGCTGCTTTCCACCGCGGTTCTGCCGCGGTCGCGGTGGAACCGCGGTGGACCCAGTGCTCTGAATCTTCGGCCTGTTTTGCATGGTTCACTTGGAAAATTTCACAGTTGGCCTCTTTTTCATCAATTTTGACTCCAAAACTGCTCCTTGGCCTTCCTTATACATATATCACCTGCAAATCATGAAAAGCACTAATAAGAGCATTTTGTTATCACTTTTAGCATTAAAACTACACAAGAAGGTGATTATTTAAGGTGTGATTATAGTCAAATTCACCTATTATCAACTAGCCCGAGCGAACAACTTTGTAACTCATTCATTCCTTTTGTAACTATCATGGACCAACATGGACACAACACGTAATGTACAATTGTAAGTGGGAAATAGTTATATCAATGAACCATCGTTCATAAAACACGAATACATATGGGTTAAGGCCTCTGACATACCGTACATAATAAACCTGTGTCTACAAAGCCTCTAAGATTATTTGACATAAAATGGGATAGGGTACCGGCCTACCCATATGTCTGTAGCAAAATTCTGACACGATGACTCATAGACTCGGCTGCACTCCGAATGAGGTGGAGTCTTACTGATCCTTCGCTGAATGCCAATCACATCTACTATGAAGGCTCGTCAAACTGGTTATCTATACCTGCAAGCATGAATGCAGCGTTCCCAACAAAAAGGACGTCAGTACGAACAATGTACTGAGTATGTAAGGCATGTAAATAAGTATATAAAGGATATGGAAGAAACATGGAGTAAAAGACTCATTCTGTAAATCTGGATAGCTCTGTAAATCATGAAATATCTATAATGTCATGCATATGCTTCTAAATGTCATGTAATTCGTAGGTCTGTACGTACATAACATCATCAAGCCTTTGAGGGCATCCCATCATATCATCTCAGCCATTGTGGGTAAAATCATCATCGTATACCAGCTGATAAGGTGGTGGTGCGTATGTAATGACGTAACCTTTTCCCATATCCCATATATCTATATATATATATATATATATATATATATATATATATATATATATATATATATATATAATTTCGTCTGGTCATGGGTCAATAAGCATGTATATATGCATGAAATGTATATGAAGTACGTCAATAAAATCTCTCGGAGTCAGTGTGACTACATGAATAGTTTTGAAAACCATATATTGAAGTAAAAAGGCAGACAAGTTTATGTGACTAAAACCAAAGTTGTGCATGTTTGTGAAGACTTATATGCAATTGACTTGTTGAGACTGACAATTGAAGCGTCTGCATTTTGTTCAGAAAGTAAGAACAGAGCCTTTTAAAATAAGCAAATCCCTTTGAAGTGTTTGCGTAGCACAATATTCACCACTATGTAAAAGGATTAAAGGTGTATGGCATGTGCCATGATTGAAATACCCTTGGGAACTTAGTCTTAGCTTAGGGATATTTTGAGTAGATTGTCATGTTCCTCCTACTGTATACCCCTTGTAACTTTGCAATGCTACAGTTTATCTATTCTTGAGCAATTATATTATGCTTGAAAGAAAAAGATCTTTGTATAGGTGTACATGATAAAATAGAAATGTCTTTCTCGGAATGTCATAAGATTATTATGCATTTGATTAATATCATAAAATAAACTTTATCAACTTACATATTTTTTTGAGACTTATGAACAGATGATAGAATAATATGACACATGGGAGAATAAGAACATACACATCTCTAGCATTTCTACGAAAAGAGTAATTTATGTAAGTTGTGCATTTGCTCGTTTCGCTTGTGTCGTATAGATCATGCCAAAAAGAAAGAAGTAATAGCCTTAACATACCTGGAAAAACTTAGGCTGAGCAGAAACCAACTTACATGTATCATTCCACCAACTATTGGGAAGCTTTATAAGCTAAGATATTTAATCTTGTCACCAACCATTAGGACCACTTTCAAACTTATAAACTGATGTTAGATTGACGGGAAAACTTAGGGAAAGAATCCCTTAGAGTAGAATCTCTTCATATTGATTAATTATATAACGCAAGAAAAGAGAAATGTGCAAAAGCGAAATCTAATAAGCAAGGAAAAAAGATTCGAAATGAAACACAGTTCCACGTACACCTAATATTATTTTACTTGCTTTCCTCCATTTTAAATCATGCCATATATATTAATAATGTAAGAGTCATACTTTCTCTAAGCCAAAAGATGCCACTTTGAAGTTCTTATCCAAATATATTAATTAATTATGTAATATCCCGCTACCCGGTAATTAACCAATTACACACATAATTAAGAATTATCTCAAATTACTTTAAATTTTACTTATTTTTAATACATTTTATACATCCTACTATCATTGTCATATGGTACCACATAAAATAAATACATACACTATTATTTTTATTAAAGCATTCATGTAAAAATACATATATTTTCTCAACTTATAATTTTTCAAATCTCAGATAAAGAGTAAAACTCTCGTACGCTTAATTCTTAAAATGGTAAAAATTAACCTTCTTTTCTTGTGAGAAAATAATTTCTATCTTTACAATAAAGGAAATCTCATAAACTTTCTTATATTATGTGTATAATTTATCATAACCGAAAATAGTAGTAAGTGTAACTATCCAAAATTATACTTATAAAACTTTTACTTAAATACTTCACTTAAAGGAAAATACCACACTAACATAATATCTAACGGTATTAAGGTTGTAAACTTACAGGGTCTCATAATAGTAATGTCTTAAACCCTCTATAACCTCCTAATAGACATAATCCCTTCGAACTCATGTGGATTTTACTACGGCGCATCCTAATGCTAAGGTACGGGATGTAACAATGAAGGTGTTAGAACGAGGCTTTATTTGATAAGAGATTTATTACCGGTATTGGGTTGTTTTGAGCAGCTAGTGTGATTATAAATTATCGCTGTGAGTGTTTGAATTATGTGGTATATCATGCGATTGCATCTTGAGTTATGACTATGGCTTGTCACAGCTTGTTCAGACTTATACAGTGTGAAGACACGAGATTCTGGTCTTATAGAAAATTTCGGATGTGGAAATTAGATTCTAAGGCTTATGGGCTAGGTTGGATTAAGAAATTTCAGTCATGTTGTGTTATCAGACTTATATGGGAGAGGGTGATGTGGGATAACCCCCGGGTATGTGCATGGCAACCTTATACAGTGATTTGTTGGCTTTTGGAACAACTCTTCACACGTTCAAGGACGAAAGTATGTTTAAGTGGGGGAGGATGTAATGACCCGACCGGTCATTTTGAGCATTTTCACTTTGCTCGATTGTTTGAGGGCATGAGTAGCTCCGTATGATGTATTATGACTTATGTGAATCGTCGGTTTTGATTTTCAGGTTATTCGGAATCGATTTGGAAGGACGATTCTCAGCTTGAAGCTTTTAATTTGAAAGGTTTGACCAAGTTTTGACTTTTTACTATTTCACCTCGGATTGGATTTCTGATGGTTCCGTTAGCTCCGTTGGGTGATTTTGGACTTAGAAGCGCGACCGGATCGTGATTTCGAGGTCCGTGGTAGAATTTGGCTTGAAATGGCGAAAGTTGGAATTTCGGGAAGCTTGATCGGGAGTGGACTTTTTGATATCGGTGTCGGATTCCGATTCTGAAAGTTGGAGCAGGTTTGTAATGTCTAATGTGACTTGTGTGCAATATTTGAGGTCAATCAGACGTGATTTGATTGGTTTCGGCATCGGTTGTGGAAGTTGAAGTTTCAAAGTTCAATGATTTCAAATTGAGGTGTGATTCGTCATTTCGATGTTGTTATGTGTGCTTTGAGGCCTCGAGTAGGTTTGTGTGATGTTATGTGACTTGTTGGTATGTTTGGACGTGGCCCCGAGGGGCTCGGGCGTGTTTTCGATCGATTTCGGATCATTTCATATCATGTTGCATAGCTGAAGGTTTCTGGTTCTGGTATGACCGCACATACGACTGGTTTGCACAGGCGCGATGATCGCAGGAGCATTCTTGGAGTTGCAGAAGCGAGAAGTGGCTAGGTGAGGAAGACCGCATGAGTGGATTTTGAAGCGCACGTGCGTGCGCGAGATGCAGTATTTGGAACTGCAGGTGCGTAAGGCTTCGCAGAAGCGGGATTTGGCACCGCTGGTGCGGGGGATATTTGGCATTGTTATTTTCGCAGGAGCGGAGTTTATGTCAAAGAAGTGACACCGCAGATGCGGTCATGTGTCTGCAGATGCGAAAGTCCTGGACAGAATGTTAAATATAAGGGTTTTTCACATTTCCAAGTGCAATTGGGGCGATTTTGGAGCAATTTTCATCACAAGGATTGGGGTAAGTGTTCTACACTCAGTCTTGGTTATATTTCATGAATCTATCTTCGATTTTAGCTTTTGGTTGATGAATTGAAAGAGGAAATTGGGGGTTTTGGCCTAAAGTTTCATAATATGAATTTTTGAGTTTTGAACACCGATTTGGAGTCAGATTTGAGTCAAACTAGTATGGTTGGACTCGTAATTGAATGGGTTGTCCGATTTTGTGAGTTTTGTCGAGTTTCAAGGCATGGGCCCAAGTGTGATTTTTTGCCGGATTTGTGATTTGATGTAGAATTCGATCTTTATCAATTGTAATTTCTTTCTTGGGCTTTTTCTGATGTATTTGAGTTGATTTTGGCTAGTTTTGAGCCGTTCGGAGGTTGCTACGCGCGTGATGGCGTTCTTGGAGCATCGCTAGGCTTGCTCGACATCGGAATTGGCTGGTTTAACATAAGTAACTCTTATAAACTTAGTGCCGAGGGTATGAAACGCCGAATTATGTGCTATGTGATTGGTGTTGAGGTGATGCACATGCTAGGTAACAGGTGTGTGGGTGTGCACCCAGTGAATTGGGACTTTATTGTTCCCAGGGCACTGAATAGCGGTCCTATTCTTGTTGATATCTGTATTTTCACCATGTGATTAAGTATTTGAGCTATCAAATCATACTAGGTATCATGCTTAGGCTTTATGTTGTATTTGTTGGGACCCATAGTGGTCGTTTCTTGCTGTCATCTCATTGAATTTATTGATATTTCGTACTCAGTCACATTCATGCATTCATATCATATCTGAGTCTCAGTTGTTACTTATTGATACATCATATCATTGTTCCGGGTCAGTTTTCATGACATTGTGAGCCTGTGCGTAAGACTGGAGAGATTGATGAGTGAGTGAGGCCGAGGGCCTGATTGTGAGATGTTGAGACTATGGCGTGTGAGTTGTCCGTGCAGCACGTGAGTTGTCCGTGCGGATTCTGATATTGATGTTATAGCACGTGAGTTGTCTGTGCAGCAAGTGAGTTGTTCGTGCGGATTATTACGCTTGGGCTGTAGGAGCCCCTCCGGAGTCTGCAAACCCCCAATGAGCGCGGTTGATTATATTCAAGGATGGATCTTCCTTTGGTATGGAGATGGATCTTCTCCATGAGGCTGGATTGGCCTGTTCCTCGGTACTGGGTGACTTATAGTCAGTAATGTATATATTCCGGAATGGATCTTCCCTGGGCCGTATGGGCCATATACAGTACCAAGTGGTTGATTATGATGAGTGGAAGGTATGATACAGTGAGGATGAGTACTCTGAGAGTGTGAGTACATGATTCATCTCTGAGGTACATGGCATTGGCATGCACATATGGCATACATGCATAGGGACGCATTTTTCCTCATGCTGTAGGATCTCACGTCATTCATGACTTTTTACATACATTGATACGTGGTTATTGAGAGGAATTTCACAGTTGTTATTTGAAAAAGGAAATGAAACATATTTACCTATTGCAGAACGGATTTTCAGGAAAAAGTCACAGTTCTCAAAACTTACTCATGTTTTTAACGATTTCGGTGTAGAGGATTGGGACTTTCGTTGGTATACTTGAAAAGTGGAGCTGTTTTCGGAAAACTATGAAAAAGGCTAAGCACTTTATTTTTGAGATATTTCTTTATTTATTGGTTGTACACTGTATGAACTACTGTTGGTTATGTGTGTTGGACCCGACCTATGTACCAACTCGTTACTGCTTTCAACATGGGGATAGGTTTGTTACTTTTGGAGTACATGGGGTCGGTTGTACGCATACTGCACTTCCTACACATATCGTCCAGATCCCGGATGCTGAGTTTGTTGCGATTGATGGTTGCTGGATTTGAGGGCGTACTCGTGTTCCTGCTATATGCTGCCTCTTATTCACGATAGCCTAGATTATAAAAATTCTATTTATGTACTTTTCAAACAGAAGATGTATTTTCTTCATAACAGCTTTGTAAACTCCATTCTTAGAAGCTCATGATTTGTACTACCTGTCCTTGGAAAATGTAGAAGATTTAGATAATTCAATTGTTTAAATATTTTATTAAGTTAAATGGAATTGGATAATTGTTAATTGGCTTACCTAGCGGGTTGGGTTAGGTGCCATCACGACTGGCGGATTTTGGGTCGTGAAAGAATCAAAATGCTACACAAGTGTCTAAGGAAGCATAATCAAAGCTAAATCCTAAACAACAACAAGCTTTCAAGATTATATTATAAAGAGTAGACTCTGCTATAACGGGATTATTCTTTGTAGATGCCTCCGGTGGAATCGAAATAATATTTTTATTCCATGCATTACTTACAAATATCATATCAAGAGGCATGACACTGTTAGCAATAATAGCAAATGGTGTACCAATAACGATTTTATTATGAGGCCAACCACTTCAAATTTGATATACCTCTTCAAACGACTTAAATAACCATCACAAATATATCAAAGCAGAGTAATGGTGCTAAATTTATAAGGAAAGCAACATTGATAATATGGGATGAAGCACTTATCGCTAAGTGTCAAATGATAGAAATAATTGCCCAGTGTAATAGAGATATGTTGGATATTAATGAACCGTTTGGTGGAAAATTAATGGTTTGGGAGGTAATTTATGTCAAGTACTACCAGCAGTTCCAAAATCGACAAAAGCATAGTGTAACGACCCGACCGATCGTTTTGAGCCCTAGCGCGTCGTTCAACAGTCTGAGGCCATGAGCAGCTTCATTTCAGGTGTTATGACTTGTATGCGTAGTTGGAATTGATTCGGAAAGTTCGGAGTGGATTTGGGAAGAGAATTCTCACTTCGGAAGCTTAAAGTTGAAAGAATGAACTAGGATTGGATTTTTGAGTAAACTACCTCGGAATCGGGATCTGAAGGTTCCAGCAGGTTCGTATGATGATTTTGGACTTGGGCATATGCCCGGTTCGGGATTTGGGTAACCCGGGAGCGTTTTGGCGCCTATTGTGGAAGTTAGCATTTTGGAAGAAATTTCTCAAGTTTGGCTTGAAGTGCATATCGATGTCCGTTTGGGATTCCGAGACTGGGAGTAGCTCCGTATGGTGATTCTGGAGTTGGGAGCGCGATCGGAAGTGAATTCGGAGGTCCATAGGTCATTTTGAAGCCATTTGGCTAAAAAATAGAAATTTGAAGGTTTTTGAGAAGTTTGACCGGAAGTGGACTTTTTGATATCGGGGTTGGAATCTGATTCCGGAAGTTGGAGTAGGTCTGTAATGTCAAATATGACTTGTGTGCAAAATTTGAGGTCAATCGGACATGATTTGATAGGTTTAAACATCGGAAGTAGAAGTTGGAAAGTTCAAAGTTCATAAAGCTTGAATCGGGGTGTAATTCATGGTTTTAGCATTGTTTGATATGATTTGAGGCCTCGAGCAAGTCCGTAATGTGTTTTGGGGTTGGTTGGTAGGTTTGGTTGAGGTCCCGGGGGCCTCGGGTGGATTCCGGGTGGTTAACGGATCGAAAATGGATTTTTGGGAAGGCTGAGGTTTGCTGCTTGCTGGTATTTCGGTTACTGCAGAAATGGGACCGCAGAAGCGGCCCCACAGAGGCGGTAGAGGGAGCCGCAGAAGCGGATTTGTTCGAAGGCTCGTGAACCGCAGATGCGGTCAAGGTTCCGCAGAAGCAGGACCGCATCTGCGGAAGTGGGCATTGCAGAAGCGAAAAGGGGGCGGCCAGGACGGATCGCAGAAGCGGCTGTTGACCACACCTGCGGAACCGCAGAAGCGGTCCAGAGTCTGCGGGTGCAGAAATGACTGGAGCAATGAGGTCTTTAAAATTCGGGGTTGAGTTCATTTCAACCCCATTTTTCTTCCA
>NC_031994.1:83275688-83296925 GCF_001879085.1 Nicotiana attenuata
CTTCGTTGAGAGGGTATTAATGTGCTAGAAGATTCATGGAGTTGATTATATTCGGGACCAAGTCAGAGCGGGTGGCTCTCAACAACGGTCCTAGTAGATCCCAAGGGATAAAGTGTGGTGCCCAATGATTTCAAGCCTATGGGTACAGTTAAGGATCAAGATTTGTAACAGCATATGAGAAGGTGCCCAGAATGTTCTATAATATTTTAACTTGTGATGTAGCATTTGAGAGATATGAGATAGTTCGTGGGATTTGAGACAGCATGGTCTCGTGACTCAAGGCCACTCGGGGTGAGTGTAGAGGAAGTATGTCATGGGTTAAATGGAGTTAGAAGTATTTCCAGGGCAATCAAGGATAAACAGGAAGGAGGCAGATTGATTAGCCATAGTTGAATTGGCATATTGGGGTTAGTGGTCAGTTCATTCAGCATGATCAAGTTATGCGTATGATTTGTGGCGGTACGTGTGAGGCTTGTCGGCCGCCGTAATTGATGTTATTCAGAAGCATCCTTCTGTTATGGCTGATTAAGTGGAAGCGGATTCCGGAAGGGCTATGGTGGCTTGGACCACTACTTAGAGTTTGCATATCCTACGGTTATGGGAATTTACCTATGTGTTGCTATGATTCTCCTGAAGTGAGTTAAGTGAAAAGTTCTTATATGATGAAGTGTTAAAATATTAACGATTTCGGAGTTACGATGAAAATCGTGTTCTATCGTATGTTGGCACGTTGGGTGCAGTGAGTAGCATGGAAATTCGCAATGTGGATCGAGGCTGCAGTTTGCTGTTGGTAAGGATGTCACGAGCTCGGATGAGCAAGAAAAGGGTGGAATGTTTAAAGTAAATTGGTATTGTATTCATGCATCACCTGAGATCGATGTGTTGTGAAAGAGGCTTTGTATCCTGGTTAAGGATTCTTGATCTCTTTTCAGCGTTAGTGCGGCCGATGGTTTAGATGTGAGGACCCGTTATTTATTTAGGAAGATTATGGGAACGTGTCCCACGGGAAGATTGTACCAGTGTGACATGTAGTCACTTGTGTGACTAAAGATTTAAACCAAGTATGAGGAATTGTGGTAATATCATTACTTTGAGAATTTATGCCTGGAGGGCACTTTGTTTATTGGGTTATGAACTGAGGAGGTTTGCTCCGGTTATGACGGTTGTTCTTGTGTGATATGAGAAGAGGGAAATTAGTATGGACCTTTGAAAGGTTGTTGGCTTAGTTTGATGTGATCAGGATCGACTTGAGGTCGGTGGATGGGTTTAAATGTGAATATGGGCTCTATGTCAGGCCAGTTGTGTTTATTTCAGTAAAGCGCTCCTTATGGAGTGGTCAGGTTGTTATCTCGTTGTCAGATATTTCATGTAGTGATGCATTGCACCGTGTGAGTTGTGAGACGGCCTGAGATATTGTGTATGTGTTCAGGATCCGCGTGGAAATGTCGTATTATGAGCAAAATGGCTCTTGAGATTCAGATTATATATCGCACCTCAGTTGTGCTTGAGTTTCGTAGCTTATGGCGCTATATGTCCCCCTAGGGATGGTATTATGCACTTAGCGTGCTTGTGACCAAATTCGATATCTTGTTTTAATGGGCAATTTAGCTCGATGTATATCTCCTTATGCGAGTTCTATGTGTGGATCGGTTGGCACGCCGCCATGGGTAAGTTATTTGGATTGGGTGGCACGCCGCCATGGTTATGTTGTTCGGATCGGGTTGCGCGCCGCAACAGCGTGATGTTCAGTACAGTTCCCCATATCTGTTTATTGTGTTCTGTCTCCTATTTTCTGAAGGAAGCTCATATTAGTTGTGCGCCCGCGTCGCATGTATGATTCGCGAGCGGGGTAATTAAAAATTCCTTTCAGAGTTCATTTCCTTTTTTGTTTTGCATTCTAAATGGTGGCCTATTGGCACATGGTGGCGTCATATGAGACTTTTGATCGCATTCGGAGTGGCTTATTTCCTGAGCAGTTCGTATTGGGTGAGACGAGATTATGGGACTTAGGATCAGTGCAATCCGATTATATGAAGTATATTAAGGAGCAAAGATCATTATTTAGTTCAGAATGTGGTAATGTTTCTTGTCAGAAGTATAGACTCAATGATTGGTTGACTCGGCAGTTGATTATGAATTTCGGCATATCTCATCCGTCGTGGCGGTGTTGTAAGAGTTAGAGTACGACTTGCGTGTGTCATGAGGTGCAACGGGAGCATCTGATTCGTTGAATTTTGGCTAAGTTGATCAGAAAATATTATTATGGTCCTGTGGATTAAGTGTTGCAAAGTAAGAATCCAGCAAAGTTATGCAGTCATGTTTGAGTACAGCGTGTAGTGATTGATATGGTGATCGTATGTTGGAACAGGCCTGGCATAGAATTCTGGATGTTGGAATTGGGCTCTAAGGCTTATTTGCTTGAATAAAAGGGAATATCTTCGAAATTTATCGAGCTAATGTGCTCAACTAAGTTGTGGTAGCACGGGAAGGTGCATGAGGTGCTAAACAGTGATTTCAGACTACTTCAGTGTAGTTCTCAGCACGTTCGAGGATGAACGTATGTTTAAGTGGGAGAGAATGTAACGACCCGACCGGTCGTTTTGAGCCCTAGCGCATCGTTCAACAGTCTGAGGCCATGAGCAGCCTCATTTCAGGTGTTATGACTTGTACGCATGGTCGGAATTGAATTTCTGGAAGTTCGGGCTGGATTTGGGAAGAGAATTCTCACTTCGGAAGCTTAAAGTTGAAAGAATGAACTAGGATTGGATTTTTGAGTAAAAGACCTCGAAATCGGGATCTGAAGGTTCCAGCAGGTTCGTATGATGATTTCGGACTTAGGCGTATGCCCGGTTCGGGATTTGGGTAACCTCGGAGCGTTTTGGCGCCTATTGCGGAAGTTAGCATTTTGGAAGAAATTTCTCAAGTTTGGCTTGAAGTGCATTTCAGTGTTATCGATGTCCGTTTGGGATTCCGAGACTGGGAGTAGCTCCGTATGGTGATTCTGGAGTTGGGAGCGCGATCGGAAGTGAATTCGGAGGTCCGTAGGTCATTTTGAAGCCATTTGGCTAAAAAATAGAAATTTGAAGGGTTTTGAGAAGTTTGACCGGAAGTGCACTTTTGATATCGGGGTCGAAATCCGATTCCGGAAGTTGGAGTAGGTCCGTAATGTCAAATATGACTTGTGTGCAAAATTTGAGGTCAATCGGACATGATTTGATAGGTTTAAACATCGAAAGTAGAAGTTGGAAAGTTCAAAGTTCATAAAGCTTGAATCGGGGTGTAATTCATGGTTTTAGCATTGTTTGATATGATTTGAGGCCTCGAGCAAGTCCGTAATGTGTTTTGGGGTTGGTTGGTAGGTTTGGTTGAGGTCCCGGGGTCCTCGGGTGGATTTCGGGTGGTTAACGGATCGAAAATGGATTTTTGGGAAGGCTGAGGTTTGCTGCTTGCTGGTATTTCCGCTTCTGCAGAAATGGGACCGCAGAAGCGGCCCCGCAGAGGCGGTAGAGGAAGCCGCAGAAGCGGATTTGTTCGAAGGTTCATGGACCGCAGATGCGGTCAAGGTTCCACAGAAGCGGGGCCGCATATGCGGAAATGGGCATTGCAGAAGCGAAAAGGGGGCGGCCAGGACGGACCGCAGAAGCGGTTGTTGACCGCACCTGCGGAACCGCAGAAGCGGTCCAGGGTCCGCAGGTGCGGAAATGACTGGAGCAGTGAGGTCTTTAAAATTCGGGGTTGAGTTCATTTCAACCCCATTTTTCTTCCATTGGAGTCGATGGGGAGCAGCTTGGAGGTTCCATTTTCGTCACTCGTCATGAGGTAAGTAACTTAAGCTAGCTTTGAGTCAAATACAAGGTTTATACATGGATTTGAGCCTGAAAATTGTAGAAAAACTTGGGGTTTGAGGGAAGACCTAGAAAATTATTATTCTTGGAATTTAACCATGATTTCGGGTATGGAATCTAGAGAAAATTATATATTTGAGTTCCTAAGGTCATGGGCCAAGTTTATCTTCGAAAATTTTCGGATTCCGGGCACGTAGGCCCGAGGGCATTTTTGTCAACTTTCCAATCGGGGTTAGGAATTGTTATAAATTTGATTATAATGAGTACCTTAGAATATATTAACGGATTTGTATAACCATTGGCTAGTTTTGGAGCATTGTGCGTTGGTTCAAGCCTTCGGAAGAATGTAGAATGCCGGTCATGGGTCTTCGGAGCGAGGTGAGTCTCCTTTCTAACCTTATGACAGGGAATTGTCCTCTTAGGTGAGTTAATTGGTTATGTGCTCCTATTTGTGGGGGCTACGTACGCACGAGGTGACGAGAGTCCGTGCGTAGCTACTATTATGCAATTGTCCGGGTAGTCTAGGACCCCAAAAGCATGCTATACTTGGGATATTTGCAATCTTATTGACATTTGAATTGTTAAAATCAAATTGAACTAGTAAATGAATTTCAAAAAGGATTAGACTTCATTTTCTTAAATTGTTAAAAGAGGATTTGGTTTTTATTTGATAAGATGTTCCCCGATAATTCTTAATTTGACTATTTGAGCATGTATTCCTGTGTGTACCTGCGTCGCATGGATGATTCGCAAGCAGGGTATTTGTTTACTTTATGTTGACCGCGTCGCATGGATGATTCGCGAGCGGGGGAAATAGATGCATTTATTGGTTTGGGCCGTTCGACCCTCATTAGTGCACAGTTTATATTTCTGTTGGATCGGGTCGTCGCCTCGGCGTGATATGCGCATGTTTATATTGCTTTCTTGAAATACTTGATGTTGATATTGCCTTTTGGCCTGACATAAATTGCTGAAGATAAATGGAAAGAAATCCTGAAAATCATTTGTTATTTGTTAAAGGTGTTTACCTGTTTTACAGCTTTGTGAACTAGAGCATGCTATATAAATCCATGACTTCCTCACATTTTAGTATATTATTACTGGACCATTAGTAAGTGTCAAAGTTGGCCATCTCGTCTCTACTTCTTCGAGATTAGGCGGGATACTCATTGGGTACACATTGTTTTCGTACTCATACTACACTTGCTGTGCATTTTTGTTGCACAGGTTTATCGTGTGGCTTAGCGGCATAGCGCCATGACAGCGCAGAGACTAGGTGAGCTGTATTTCCTCGAGGTGGTTCCGCAGCTAGTATAGTCTCTCTCTGGATTTTCATTATTTTTCTGTCCAACTGTATTTCGGACAGTTATTGCACTTATTGATTCCTCTTAGAAAATCTACTCATGTACTTGTGACACCGGGCTCTGGGGGTGTATTTGGATTTATTCGGAAATTTTAAAGGTTGTTTAATATATTTCATTATTCATTCGTAGGAATATACTGAGTATCGTTTTAAATGTAATAAAGAAGTGTTTTCGAAATCATTAAAATAAGAATTTAATTAAGTATTTTAGTTGGCTGGCCTGACAGCGGTGTCCGGCGCCACCACGACCCTTAGTGGATTTTGGATCGTGACACAGAGACTGTAAAAGCTAGCTTGCCAAACTTATACTTCTGGCCTTAAATGAAAAGGATTCAACTGACAAGAAATATAAAGTAAGAACAGATCCAGTATTTAGTGTCTTCTTGCTTCGTGTCGGAAACGAAGAAGAGCATCAAATAAAAGATGATTTGGTTCTTCCTAAACACTTGGTTATCAATCCCAATGGTAATAGTAGTGCATTTAATAAGAGAAATATTTCTATCATTATATTAGAATGCAATTTGTGCAAATCACATGATACAATTAAAAAGATATCTTAGCTAGCAGAAATGAATATGTTGATCAACTAAATAAAAGGTTGATTGCAAAAATAGTAAAACAAATTATTTTTCTGTTTTTGACTCAGCAGAAAATGATACCAATAATTACTACCAAGAAGAATATTTAAATACTTTAATACCAAATGGCCTTCTACCACACATGTTTGTTGTCAAGTTTATTATTTCTTACGTATGTTAGTGTCACCGTATATGTAATAGACTGAGTTAAAAGTGATATTTCATTGTATATAGGTTGATTTTGAAGAAAAATATACCTGTCATGCAACTGAAAAACTTTGATACACCGAATAGCTTATGTACTAGCACACATATGGTATATAGAACTTTTGATAATAACGTCATACATGTAAAAAAATATGATACTGGTCAATGTGCTTGTGTAACGACCCGAACGGTCGTTTTGAGCTCTAGCGTGTCATTCGGCTATTTGAGGCCATGAGCAGCTTCACTTCAGGTATTATGGCTTGTGCGCGTGGTCCGAATTGAATTTCGGGAAGTTCGGAGTTGATTTGGAGAGAGAATTCTCACTTCGGAAGCTTTAAGTTGGAAGAATCTGACTAAGGGTTGATTTTGGGTATATGACCTCGGAATCAGGATTTGAAGGTTCCAGTAGGTTCGTACGATGATTGCGGACTTGGGCGTATGTTCGGATCGGGTTTTGGATGACTTGGGAGTGTTTTGGCGCCTATTGTGGAAGTTAGCATTTTGGAAGAATTTCATAAATTTGGGTTGAAGTGCATTTCAATGTTACCGATGTCTGTTTGGGATTCCGAGTTCGGGAATAGCTCTGTATGGTGATTCTGGTATTGGGAACGCGTTCGGATATGGATTTGGATGTCCGTAGGTCATTTCGGAGTCATTTGGCGAAAGTTAGAAATTTGAAGGTTTTTGAGAAGTTTGACCGGGAGTGGACTTTTTGATATGGAGGTCGGATTCCGATTCCGAAAGTTGGAGTAGGTTTGTAATGTCGAATGTGACTTGTGTGCAAAATTTGAGGTCAATCGGACGTGATTTGATAGGTTTCGGCATCGAATGTAGAAGTTTGAAGTTCTAAAGTTCATTAAGCTTGATTTGGGGTGCGATTCATGATTTTTGATGTTGTTTGATGTGATTTGAGGCCTCGAGCAAGTTCGTATCATGCTTTGGGACATGTTGGTATAATTGGTTAAGGTCCCGAGGGTCTCGGGTGGATGTCGGAAGGTTAACGGATCGATTCTTGGACTTAAGAATTTCTGAAGCTTAATGCTTCTGGTGTAATCGCACCTGCGTGACTTTGGTCGCAGGTGCGAGATTCGAGGGTGCGGCGTATGGCTCGCAGAAGCGAGATTGGACTGGAGCTGGGGGAGTCGCAGGAGCGGACGTTTGGGCGCACCTGCGGGCACGCATGTGCGACAGGTGCGGAGGTCGCTGGGTAGAATGCATAAAATAGCGGGGTTTGGCCATTTTTGCTCATTTCTCCATTTCTTGGGCGATTTTTGGAGCTTCTTGAGAGGGGTTTCCACCTAGCAACTTGGAGGTAAGTTAATTCCACCTATTGTAAGTTAAATACTTGGATAATATCTAGATGTTAACATAGAAATCATGGGGAATAAGTGGGAATTTGGGGTTTTGGTGGAAAAACCTAGAATTTGTATATTTGGATTTTGACCACCATTTTTGACATGGTACTTGGAATAAGGTATATATTTGAGTTCGTGATGTTATGGATAAAGTTTATCTTCAAAAAATTTTGGAATCCGGGCACGTGGGCATAAGGGTGATTTTATCGACTTTTCGATCGGGGTTAGAAATTGTTATAAATTGGATTATAATGGGTATTTGAGTATATATTAATGGGTTTACATAATTATTGGCTAGTTTGGAGCGTTGGGCATCGATTCGAGTTGTTTGAAGGGCTCGGAAGCTGGTTATGGAACTTCGGAGCGAGGTAAGTCTCCTTTCTAACCTTGTAAGAGGGAATTTACCCCATGGTTGAAATAAATCAATATGTGCTCCTATTTGTGGGGGCTACGTAAGCACGAGGTGATGAGAGTCCGTGCGTAGCTACTATTATGCTTAAGTCCGAGTAGTCTAGGACCCAAAAGCATGATTTACTTGCAATATTTGCAACCTTATTGTCAATTTAAAATGCTTAAATCATATCGAACTTGGTAAATAAATTTCTAAAAGGCTAAAGATCACCTTCTTGACTTTTAAAAGAGAAATTTCATTTTCCTTGGATAATTTCCCCTTGATGAATTCTTGATTGGTTGTTTGAATGTGTTTATCTTTTGTGGAACGAGCCGAATGCCTCGGTAGATTAAATAGATGCAGCTATGGTTCGCGCCATTCGACCCTCCAGCAGTGCACAGTTTAAATATTATATTGGATCAGGTCGTACGATCTCGACATGATTTGCACATGCTTGTATTTCTTGTCTTGAAATTTATAAACAATGATATAGCCTCCCTGGACTGAGATAAATCGATAAATGATAAAATATGAAATTTGAAATCTCTTATTATAAAAGGATTGTTTACTTAATTCATGATTGTCGCGCCCCCTTTTTCTCGCGAAATCGGGTTTCCACATTTCTGAGACAACTCCCTTCCTTTTGGGACGGGGTAAGGGTTTTGAAGAGTCGCCACCTAACGGATTAAGGTGCGTTAGGGCACCTAGAGCAGTTAACTAATGAAACTAGTTTGCGTTAACAGAGATCGGGTAAGGGCTCGAAATTGCCTTGAGGGGAAGGTATTAGGAACCCCTCGAGGTCCACAATGGTGGGTCCCAGTCGAACTTAAATTAAGCGAATTAGTCTTAAAAGGGAAGAAAACAAATTGGGACAGATACAATATTCAACTTATTTTTTACACAGGAGTATAGGGGGTGGTCCTAAGTTTTTTAACCTATAGGATCATTCCATGCAATGCTTTGCAACTCCCTCAAGTCGAGGTTTTACTCATAGCATTAGCGCATGGGCTATCATTTCCTTTACTACCCAATTACTATCTTTCAGTTGTTACCTAAGCGTTCTAATAGCTTCTAACCTGTGCCTTATGCGTGCACTACCCGTCCTTACCTATGGTCCTGGAGGTATTTAGGACCTCTATGTAGGGTCGTTCTAGACTGACCTATGTTGCTTAAAATGAGAAAAGCTAGGCGACATACAAAATTCAAATAGGACTATCATGTAAGGAGCAAATAAGGGCTCATATTAACCTCCACAAGTAGATAACAAATGCACGCAGTTAAATCAGCAGATTTCGTTAATTTAGGATCCTATAGGCAGGATATCTAGATGAGCAGAAACAGAATGCAAGACAGCAGTTTTATTAGGGCGGGCATCGGGACCTATCAATTTGCCTACTGATTTTATTAAGCCCTGAATCTGGGCACTTTGAGGCAGTAAGATATCACAGTTTTAGATCCCAGAATCATTAATAACCCTACAGATTTGCCTAAGTGATTAACAGAATCCTATAGGCATGGTATCTACAACTGTTAATTATAGACCTATAACATGGTTTCTAAGCAAATTACTGATTTTAACTCATGAAGATAGGTCTTATCTCTTTAGATCCTGTAGGCATGCTTTCTAAGTTGCAGAATTAATTTAACTCCTATAGACATGATTTCTAAGTGTTGACTTGATTTAAACTCCTATAAACATGATCTCTAAGTTTACAAACTGATTTCACCCTACAGGCATGATATCTATTAGTTTGAATCCTATGGACATGATTCTAGGTATTGATTTGATTCCTTTTATTCCTATAGGCATGAAATCTATTAATCACATGTGGGCAGAATTTTTAAGCGAATTGCCAGGAAAGTTTATTAATTCATGCAAATAAGATCCTATATACATGATCACTAATGCACGTTGAGATTGGAAATATATGTGGATTCTATGAACATGGATTTCTAATGCAGAATTAGCAAAAGACCTATAGGCAGTGTCTCTGGTATGCCAAAAATGTGAAAATGCAGAGTCACAAACATGTCAGAAAACATCCTATAGGCAAGATCTCTAAACGAGTAGTAACATTCGCATAATCAACACAATTAACCTATAGGCAGGACTTCTACCCGAGTTTTAAACAAAGATATAGAAACCCCCCCCCCCCAAGCTTTTACTAATAAACCCCAGATCTAATTATTACAAAGATTATTACGTTATTACAGCCCATAATAACAGTATCCATTACACTATAGGGAGCCTTAGCATGCCCAATATAAACCTGGGAACCAGGCCTTCAAACATAGCAACTCTGAAGCATAAAGGAAGACCCATCCATGGCACATAGACTTAGGTTCCTAGTGTGTCAAAGTTCCCAAGGGCCTCACGGACCCCGGGAAATGCTCACACCAAGACCACACTTAAAGAAACAGTTCATAAAAGATTGGAAGACTAGCCCTAATGTGTTAGAGTTCAGAGGAGTCTCAAGGACCCTAGGCAGTGCTCACACTAGGGGTGGTAGGAACCTAAAGGACTAGGAGTAGCAATTTGAAAACCAGTACATAGAGGGTAAGGGGGACAGTTCTAGAAAAATAGATAATTTTCAGAAGGGTAAAGGTAAGGGGAACAAATTTAGAAACCAATGCATACAGAACAGAACTGCACCAAAAAACAAACAAAACTCATGTTCGGCATATAATTCAAATAAGTTGATATTTATTCAGACTAGATACTCATACCAGCATTTAAAGTAATCTCAAAAAGCAAGGACATTTGAACTAACAGATAGAATTAGCCACACATTGCATGCTTGCAGTATCTAGCAATAGTCAGAACAGGGAACATACAGCTGAATTGGACAGGGTTTCACATTATTGGAGATAACTTAGTTCAGTATTATCACTAAGTGGAATCATATAGTCATATAGCATACAGAATCATGCTGAGACTTTGAAATAAACTAACCAAATAAGCACATAGAACAGAACAGGATAACAGGAGTTAAAGCATACCACTTGAGAATGAAGTAAACAGGAATGCAATGGCAATTTGAATCCAGAGAATCTAGCCTTGGCTTTCAGCCGGCCAAATAGTGTAGAAATCAGAACAATCGAAAGAGAGCTTAAGTTCTTTTAGAACAGAGAGTTTGAAAGTTATAAGGTTGTTCAGTGAATAAGTTGTAAAGCGTGTGTGTCTCAGTGTGTCTCTGTAAAATCAGGACAAAGGAGTGGCTTTTATAGCATACAGTAGAGTAAAATAAATAAGGTATAAAATTAATTACACACAAATAAGGTATGAAAATCAGTTAACCAATCAATCACGTTCAGCATGAATCAATTAAGAGGACAAAATCAAATAAGTACCACTTAATTTAAGGAAAATCTCACACGGAATCAATCGGTATCTAAGAATGAGGTCAAATAAAGCAAGAACTGATTCCACAGTCAATTAGGAGTCAGAACACAAAATCAGCCAGTAATACGGGTACATAAATAAGGTAAGAACAAGTAAGAACTTAATAAGGAAATACGGGTACTAAATTCAAACCCTAATTTAGGTAAGTAGATCAATTAACACTTAATTGACAGAGTTGAAGGTAAACGGGCAAAACAGTATAATAAATAGTCGAATAATTGAAACCCTAAGACATATCAAAGACATAGAGACGAAACACAAGTAAAAATCAGTCGAAAAAAGGAATGAAGAAAACCAGAGTTGAAAAGATTTAAACGTTTAAACATTTTTTGCAGATTACCCATTAGAAATCAAAACCCTATCTTTTAGGGTAAAAATAAAATCGGTTAACAATAATGGTAAAAATAGAAAATCTTAAGGGAAAAATACCAAACAAACTCAAAACCGCTTCAAATCTAAAGAGATCTAAACGGATTCAACCAGAAATAGCTAGGTTTGTAGAAGTGAATCAAATCTGGTTTGAACTAGAGATTTGAAACCATAAAAGCACAAAAATATCAGTACTCACAGATATCGGAGTGAACATAGACGGATTAATCGAGAAATGGGAGGCTTCGAACCAAATCTAGTTCGAATTTCTTGAGATTATCCTCAAGTAACATGAAAATCATACAACCAGTAAAGAGATGAGGCCGGATAGGGCATGAAATCGAAGGAAAACCCTATGAATCAAGGGGGATATCAGTGACGGCGGGCTAGGGTTAGAAGGGGGTGAGAGAGAGAAGAGATCCAGAGGCGGCGGGTTGGGAGAAATGAGAGTAGGGTTTAGGGGTTGGTGTAATTAAAAAGGAAAGCTGATCCTGGACCGTTGATCTTCTGAGATCAACGGCCAGGATTAAATTTAGGCTGGGGCGGGTTATGGACGGGTAGGGTATTTGGGTTTGGGTATTGTTTTATGGGTTAGGATAATTCGGCTGGATAGGGTATTGGGCTGGGGTAGGTCCGAAAAAATCAATTAAAAAGGGCTATGTTTTAAATACCTATTTAAATTAATAAAATAATTTATAAAAATAATTAATAAATGATAAAAATACTTTTGTATATGAAAATAATTTAAAATAATTATTTAATTTTATAAAAGTATAAAAAGTCATTTTTCGTGTAAATAATATAATTATGCATATATATGGGCTATTATTGCAAAATGAGCAATTCTAGCCTTAAAATGCAAATGTAATTATAAAAAATACAATTAAATATTTAAGCACTATATGGGTATAAATGATAAATTTAGATGATTAAATCATCATAGAAATTATATGAGGGATAATATGCAGAAATAACTTGATATAAAGCCTTAAAAATTATAGAATACTTGTGCATGTTTGTAAATGCATGTGCGCTATTTTTAAAAATATATATGCATATTCAAAATATATGAGGGAAAAATTGGGTATCAACAATGATTTCCTTGAGTTTACTATCGCTTTTAATAAAACCCACGACTAATTATATTGTGAGTACATTACTGTTGGACCACTAGTAAGTGTCGGAGTTGAACTCTCGTCACTATACTTACTGGGTACGTATTGTTTACGTACTCATACTACACTTGTTGTACAGGCACATGTATGTCTAGCGGCCTTGTGCGCGCAGCGGCATGGTTGATACGGGGACTTAGGTGAGCTGCATCTTATGCTACAATCCACAGCCAGCAAAGTCTCCTTTAGAGTATTTAGATTTTTCTTTCCTGTCCAAATTTATACTCTGGATAGATGATGTATTTTATTTGTTTTTCCCTAGTTGATGCTCATGCACTTGTGACACCGGGTTCTAGGATGATTATGGATTATTCAATGATGACATAGTTAAAATATAATTATTATTCTGAAATCTCATCTTTTACTATTAAATTGAAGAAAAATCATGGTTTCAAAAATATTAAAATGAGAACTAAATTAAGTATTTGTGGTTGGCTTGCTTAACAGCGGTGTCCGGCGCCATCACGACCTTTATTGAATTTTTGGTCGTGACAGCTTCTAAGTATATTCTTATCCCTGAATTCAACTTTTGTCTTTCAAAACTATGGAATATCCTTTTAAATTTGTGTGAAAATAATTTTTAGTGTGTTTATGTTTTGCAAATGTAATAAATAAAGCACAAGAACAAACATATTAAATATTGAACATATTTACCGTAAAATATTTTCTTGCACAAATAACTGTATGTTGCACTTTCAAGAGGGATATCAAGATCGACAACAAGAGTTTTGGTTAAGATAGAGCAACCAAAGCATTAGGAGGAGACATACACAAAAAAATATTATCAACAAAGAAGTGTCTGTTAAGACACTATCACATAAAATACTTTTAAACTATAATACATAATTATTTAATTAACATGACAAAATTGATCATTTGTGTTAGTTTTGGTGATGTCCATTTATTTTAAATTCATGTATTATGCTAATTTGATAATATTTTTCGGCATTTAGATGACTGTTATATTATTATACATAAAATTTCTCTTATTAATTAAATTTAATTGTTTTTTCATATAAATAAATATTTAAATTATTACGTGCCATTATTATCGTGCAACGTACGTTCATATATACTAGTGTAATCACAAGTGTACTGTTTGGTTGCACAAGTGTAATTGCACAGTTAGATAAAATTTTAAATATAAAATTAATTATTATAAATTAAAAGCTAAAATTTAACAAATATATGCCTTTATAAATAATATTAAATTTGACATTTAAGATAGATATCGTTTCTTGAAAATATATTAATTACTAATCATATATTTGTAAATATTGTAAGAGTCATTGATATATATTTTTTAAATTAATAATATTCTGTAAGAAAATCATGGTGCATGCTTGATAAAATGATTAATATTTATAAATATAACACCTTAACATTACTCAAATATTTTACTAAAAAATGATCTATCAATTTTAACTGAAAATAAAAGGCATGCAATTTGAATTAATAAGTGAATACTACTAAAACAAATAAATTGGAAGAGAAAATATGACATAAAATTCAAAATCCAAAAAAAAAAAGTTAACATAATACTCTTATGTAAAATTACAACGTAAACTAAAATAATTTTCAACATAATTTAAGTAAATACAATTCAAAAAAAAAGGAAAATATAAGTCTATAACCTCATTCAACAATGAGATTCTACTTTAATCACATCACTCATTATATGCTAAGTTTATTAATGATTCAATACTTCTAATATTAGGAGGATAGTTTCAAAACTAGAATAATAGCACAATTAAGCTAAATGAAGAAAAACAAATATGAGCAACTGCATGGAATCACAAAAAATAAAGGTTGAAAAAAAAAAATTAAATATTAAAAGTAAACTATCATTTTAACATAGTGTGATGACCGAAAAGGCCATCACTTGTTTTGGAAATAAATTCTGTGTTCCGAGGCCTTAAAACCTCCTTTTTATCTCACCTCGAATTGCGTGCTTAGTCCGGGCGTGTATCCGAAAAGCCATTATGTGAAAATCTGTGAAAAATGATGAATTTTTGCTTTTAAAATGAATTTGTGTTGACTTCGGTCAATATTTTGGCTAAACGTACCCGGACCTGTGATTTGACGGTCCCGGAGGGTCTGTAGGAAAATATGGGACTTGGGCGTATGCTCGGAATCAAATTCCGAGGTCCCAAGCCCTGGAAATGAATTTTTGAAGAAAATTGTTTAACTGAAATATTTAGAGTTTTTGAAAATTCGAATGTATTGAAGTTGATGGTATCGGGCCTGTTTTTGGTTCCGGAGCCCGGTACAGGTCTTATATCGGATTTAAGTTGATCCTGTAAAATTTGGTAAGAAACGGACTTGAAATGACGTGAATCGGACCATCGGTTGTTAAAATTTGAACTTAAGAGTTCATGAGATTTTTCTTTGATTTTGATGCTAAATTCATAGTTATTGGTGTTATTTTGATGATTTGACCGCAGGAGAAAGTCTGTATGATATTTTTGGACTTGCATGCATGTTTGGTTTGGAGCCCCGAGGGCTCGGGTGAGTTTTGGATAGGCCTCGGAGTGCAATAAGACTTAGAAAAATAACGGTTGCAGGTTCAGAGAAGTTGCAGGTCTCTGAACCAGGCTTTTGCGGTCCGTAGTGATTTCTTGCGACCGCGGTGGGGCCTCCGCGACCGTGGTGGGATTTATGCGGTCCGCGGTGAGCAAGGCCAAGCCTTCGCGGCCGCGCTCGACTTTTCGCGGTCCGCGGTGGAGCTCCGCGGCCGCCGTCCTTTTTATGCGGTCCGCTGTGAGGGTCTGAGAGGGGTATATAAACGGGACCTTCAACTTATTTCTCCATTTTAAGAACCTTAAACATAAGGGGCAATTTTGCAAACACTCTTTCTTTCCCAAAACACAAGTAAGTGATTTTAAACTCATTTCTTTCACTTCTTAACTTATTTTTACAAGATTTCATCCTAGAATCTAGGGTTTTTTATAGTGGAATTGGGGTGTCACGACCCGGATTTCCCCACCCTCGGGGGTCGTGATGGCGCCTACTCGTAGAAGCTAGGCAAGCCACAAATCATAAACACCTACCTATTTCATTTTAAGTCCTTGTATCAATCATAACGACAAGCGTTAAGTATTTAAATGACAGCGGAATATGAAATTAAGCGGAAGTCTTAAATAAAATATAAAACCAAATTATCCAGAAGACCAACACATGCCTCTAACCAGAACCTGGTGTCACAACATCCACTGACTGTCTAAGATTACTACGAATAACTGATTGAAAGAAAAGAACATAGTCTGTCTCGAGTACAAATGACAACAGAACATAAAACTGATAGAAGAGACGTCGGGCCTACGAATGCCAGCAAGGCTACCTCGGAGTCTCGGACTGAAGGATAGCTCCCAAACTACTGCTGATGACCAAATGCTACTCCGAGGCCTGGATTTGTGCAAAAGAGCATAGAGTGTAGTATCAGCACAACCGACCCCATTTGCTGGTAAGTGCCTAGCCTAACCTCGGCGAAGTAGTGACGAGGCTAGGACCAGACTACCAAATAAACCTGTAGATTTATACAATGTACAGCGGAAAGTAAAGAAGAAATAAACAAGTAAGGATGGGAGGGGGAAACATGTTGCGGGGAGATAACAGTTCCGAATAAAGCATCAAATAAGGAAAGGAACAATGATCACGCCCAACTCTAGTCCTAAAAAGGATAAGCGGTCGCTGCAAATATAATCCGGTCTATAAGTCCAGAGTCGAATCCCACAGAGAACTAAGGCTTAGTTGTATCTGTTTAATATCACTAAGAAGACAAGATTGAAAATAAATAAACAGCTAAAAACTAACTATGCTTGAATTGCAAACAATTGGAATAAAGGTCTAGGGTAATGGTTTCCCCCGTTGTTGATTTCCTTAGTTGTATGTTTCTTATAGCTTCGAATTAGTTGTCTCTATCAATCATGAACTCTCCAGCTATCATAAATCTCTCTCAAGCAATTATGATAATTTACTAGACGCACTGTCTCAAGCTACGCTAGCTCGATTCGCATTACAGTTCACTTAGATCGCACCCGAGGTATCGTTATCTCTAATCCAACCTCTAAACCCTCGGTTATGACTCTCGCCTATACTCCGGGAGTGATGTTGTTCAAACAAATATCTAAATATGCACTCTCTCTCAAGCAGATACATAATAAATAGGAACGCTAACTGAGGATCCTTTCAATTAACCAAAATCAAAACGTAGTTGAACAAATAGAGATTAACAACCAACTCAAAACTATATTAATATAACAACCAATTCATCCTCAACGGGTTTCACCAAAACCTTAGATAAGAAATTAGCTATTCATAATAGTATGTAAAACTACAATATCAAAAGTCATAACCAACAATGAAAAATAAGAAGAGGAAGGAAAAACTTGTTGAAGAATTCCCCGCCTTGCTCTCAATGTGTTCTTGCCTCCTTAGGTCTAATTTGTGTCCAAAATATATCCCCCCTTTATTCTTGGCCGGCCTCCTACGTTTAATATAGATTTAGGGCTTAAAATCCCGTATTTTGCACTTTGGTCCCTGAAATTTACGTGTCCTGCCGCGGTCCCACCGCGGTTACGCCAGGACCGCGGCCAGAATGGTCCTCTGAATCTTTGGTAATGTTCTGCCGCGGTGTTCTGCCGCGGTCCTACCGTAACGGCGGTTTTTCACCCTGTTCCGTTTAGAATTTGGAAAAACGTAAAACATCAAAGTTGTATCCCTTTGCGGTAGCTTTCCAACCATATATTGTGGAGCCCAAGTGGAGTTCTGAGCAAAACTTTATGACTATTTTACTAGACAGTGCGCAATATGCCTCCTCGAGTCTTCGTTCGTACTTAATTATCAAATTTGACCCCCGAATACGATCCCGGCTTAATTCCTTGGGCTTTTACTCATACTTCAAAGCTCCAAATCACTTGAATTCATTCTATAACATCTATATAGCTCGGAATCACTCCTACAAGGCATAAAATACACTGTTAGTGCAAAATACTAGCGATTAAAGCGCAAACTCAACTAAAGTGCAGTAAATTAGAGTGTAATAATCGACTAAAATACGTAATTATAGCCTATCATGAACACCCCACACTTAAACCATTGCTCGTCCTCGAGCAATCAAACTACACTTCCTTTTTTTATAGACACGACCTTTTTAAACAATTCTCTTAACGCAGCACACCAAGAGTATTTAAAATAGACTAAGCACAAAAGCGTAACATCTTCACCTCAAGATTTGACTCACAAGTGCCACGCATTATTCACAACTCACCTACTTACTCTAACATATAGGTCACTGACATTACCTTTCCTTCATGAATCAAGTGCCCTCATAACACAAGAGAGTAGTTCCACACAATAAAATTTAAGAACACTTAGGAACTCAAGATAGAGAGAATTCACTCACTCTCAGAAATAACATTCATATGCCACAAAAGATGCACCATAAGCTTGCCCGTAGTGTATTACTCCACTAATCGAGCTCATTCAATCTTGGATCAATTAGGACTTTATTTGGTTGTAATGTAGGCTACGGGACGGGTAGGATACATTTAGATATAAGAGTGACTACACCTCCCTAAGCACTTTAATACATACATTTTAACATTTACCCTATACTTATGTCAAACCAAAATTCCACCTTCACATCAATGTGAATTACCCCATTTTTCTTTAAGCACACTTACGTCAAGAGCCACCACTTATCAAGGAATTTTTTTTTTCACAACAATCCAACTATATTTTTTTTTTTTTCAATTCAAGTGGATCTTCCTTTTTTTTCAAAATAGTGCACCTTTCTCCTTATTCAATTAGTTCCACTCAAAAGCCAAACCAACCACCCCACACTTTAACTTTTACAAAGTTCATAACTATTCAAGTGCTCATGAGAGGTGAAAAGGTTCAAATAGATGGTTAATTCAAACAAATGGGTAAGGCTTGTAATGTGGTTGCCAAAGAAAAAGGATTATAGGCTCAAAGAGGTTAACTACTATACATAACAATTAGGTGGGTAAAATATACATATCTGGCTCAACAAGAAAACGCCTATATCACTTCCAAGACTGAACAACACTACTATTTCGCTTTGCAAACACACAGGGCAAGTTCTAGGCATCAAACGCAATGCACTGAATAACGCAAAACCTTACACACACATGGCACATAACTCACTCAGGATTGGATTCATAGACACTCTAGTCAAAGCAGTTAAGCAAAGTTAAGATAATACAATTTAAGGTACTTCTACAAGAGTCAATAACTGAGCCTAAGCGTCACAACCAAAGTACTCACTATTCTCACGGCATAGCAAAGTCAAGAGATATTGCTTCAATTTAAAACACAACACAATGGCTCTTATTGCTAAAAAGAAAAAAAAAACTAACTACACCCGGTTCAAATAAAACCCTTGGAAAAGAACCGTGGCCCAAAGAAAAACCAAGGGGGAATTATTACACTACCTACAAAGAAAATCTTTTTGTTTTTTTTCTTTAGACTAAATCCCTCAAGAAAATTGTCTAATAGATCCATCGTCGGGAAAAGTCCAATCTTAAAAATAAAAAAAATAAAAAAAAAACTATTTAATTAAACTAATATAGCTAAAGTAGCATGAAAAGTCACCCAGACAATCTCATCACCCCACACTTAAAATTGTGCATTGTCCCCAATGCACACCATAACTAATAAAAGGGTAAAAGAGACTCCCTGGTAGGCCAAAGGCCGAAGCACTAACAACTCATGGGGTACTCAGACTTCTCCCAAGCTTGGTCCTTCGTGCTGGTACCTCATACTTAGTTCCAGCCATTTGGTTTGCTGTTGCGTCCTTCCAATACCTTTGCTTTCCATTCTGCTAAAAAAATAAAAAATTGACACTACAAAAATAATACAATTAAAAGAATAAAAAATAAATAAAAGAAAGCAATAAAGCTGGGTTGCCTTCCAACAAGCGCTTGATTTAACGTCGCGGCACGACGCGAATCACTTTTTGCCTCCACCTCGAGCTTATGAATTGAACCCCAAGTTTTGCTTCAAGCTTATGATTATGCTCTTGGGGCGGTACAAATTCTTATGAGCCAAAAATTAGATAAAATCTTATGCACTTGTTGGCTCTCGACCGAGGAGTGTCACCTTGCCTAGACGGCCTTGAGAAGTCCAAAATATAAGGCTCATCTACCTCTTCCTTGGACTCATTTTTATGCTCATAAGGGTGAATTTCCATTTCACCGTCTGAACATAATGTAGAGAAGTGTTTGGAATGAGGCCCAACGCGCTCAAATACATGAACTTCAAGATTTTTAACCTCCTCAACACCAATCACACTAGAGTCAACTAAATTTGTATCTTCAACGTCCTTGGTTGACTCTAGTATTACTTCTTCAACATTGACATCCTCAATTTCTAGTTGGCTAGGTTGTTGATGTTCTACTCTGACCTCCCCAATTAACACCTCAAATTCATGCTCTTCTTGGCTACTATCCTCAATATTGGCTTGTTGAGCATTAAAAGCTCCAACCACTTGACTCAATTGAGCCTCCAACTTGCGAATAGTTGCCTCTTGCCTTTCTATGTGCAATTGTTTCTCATTGTTTTGTTCCAGAAGGCACTTTAGCATATCCTTGATCTCCTTCAGGTCCGCATTCCCAGGTTCTTTGTTCCTATTAACTTCACAAGAAAAGGTAGAACCATCATAGTAAGGGGTTGGGGGAAAATAAGAAATATAAGCACAACCATGAAGGTGACCATTTTTACCACCACATACATCACACACATTCCACAAATAAGATTGAGTTGGTGCACATAACTCGCTCTTAGGAACGTTTTGAAAATTTTGCCACGGGTGATTTCCTTCACAATATGTATGGAGATCAATAGTAGAATTATCTACACCTAAATTCGCATAATTCCAAGGTGTCATGTTTCTCAAATCAACAGTTATAAAAAAAACACAAAAAAAAAACAAAAAAAAGTTCAAACTTGAACCCTAGCAATATATACAGCTACAACTACACCGTTAGTTCCCCGGCAACGGCGCCAAAATTTGATCACGCCCAACTCTAGTCCTAAAAAGGATAAGCGGTCGCTGCAAATATAATCCGGTCTAAAAGTCCGGAGTCGAATCCCAGAGAGAACTAAGGTTTCGCTGTAATTGTTCAATATCGCAAAGAAGACAAGTTTGAACAATTTTTAAATTATAATATTATGATTTTTATATCTAACTAATTAACCAACAAATACTATAAAACGGTAAAATTATCAACTAACGAGACAAAGGTTTGGAGACTAAATTAAGGAGGTCTAGAGTTATGATTTCCCCAATTGTTGATTTCATTAATTGTATGTTCTTATAGCTTTGACTTAGTTGCCTCTATCAATCATGAACTCTCCAGCTATCATAAATCTCTCTCAAGCAATTATGATAATTTACTAGATGCACTCTCTCAAGCTACGCTAGCTCGATTCGCATTACAGTTCACTTAGATCGCACCCGAGGTATCGTTATCTCTAATCCAACCTCTAAACCCTCGGTTATGACTCTCGCCTATACTCCGGGAGTGATATT
>NC_031994.1:83299584-83310742 GCF_001879085.1 Nicotiana attenuata
TGATTTAACGTCGCGGCACGACGCGAATCACTTTTTGCCTCCACCTCGAGCTTATGAATTGAACCCCAAGTTTTGCTTCAAGCTTATGATTATGCTCTTGGGGCGGTACAAATTCTTGCGAGCCAAAAATTAGATAAAATCTTATGCACTTGTTGGCTCTCGACCGAGGAGTGTCACCTTGCCTAGACGGCCTTGAGAAGTCCAAAATATAAGGCTCATCTACCTCTTCCTTGGACTCCTTTTTATGCTCATAAGGGTGAATTTCCATTTCACCGTCTGAACATAATGTAGAGAAGTGCTTGAAGTGAGGCCCAACGCGACTCAAATACATGAACTTCAAGATTTTTAACCTCCTCAACACCAATCACACTAGAGTCAACTAAATTTGTATCTTCAACGTCCTTGGTTGACTCTAGTATTACTTCTTCAACATTGACATCCTCAAATTCTAGTTGGCTAGGTTGTTGATGTTCTACTCTGACCTCCCCAATTAACACCTCAAATTCATGCTCTTCTTGGCTACTATCCTCAATATTGGCTTGTTGAGCATTAAAAGCTCCAACCACTTGACTCAATTGAGCCTCCAACTTGCGAATAGTTGCCTCTTGCCTTTCTATGTGCAATTGTTTCTCATTGTTTTGTTCCAGAAGGCACTTTAGCATATCCTTGATCTCCTTCAGGTCCGCATTCCCAGGTTCTTTGTTCCTATTAAGTTCACAAGAAAAGGTAGAACCATCATAGTAAGGGGTTGGGGAAAAATAAGAAATATAAGCACAACCATGAAGGTGACCATTTTTACCACCACACACATCACACACATTCCACAAATAAGATTGAGTTGGTGCACATAACTCGCTCTTAGGAACGTTTTGAAAATTTTGCCACAGGTGATTTCCTTCACAATATGTATGGAGATCAATAGTAGAATTATCTACACCTAAATTCCCATAGTTCCACGATGCCATGTTTCTCAAATCAACAGTTATAAAAAAAATACAAAAAAAAAATAAAACAACTAAAGGTTCAAAATTGAACCCTAGCAATATATACAGCTACAACTACACCGTTAGTTCCCCGGCAACGGCGCCAAAATTTGATCACGCCCAACTCTAGTCCTAAAAAGGATAAGCGGTCGCTGCAAATATAATCCGGTCTATAATTCCGGAGTCGAATCCCACAGAGAACTAAGGCTTAGCTGTATCTGTTTAATATCACTAAGAAGACAAGATTGAAAATAAATAAACAGCTAAAAACTAACTATGCTTGAATTGCAAACAATTGGAATAAAGGTCTAGGGTAATGGTTTCCCCCGTTGTTGATTTCCTTAGTTGTATGTTTCTTATAGCTTCGAATTAGTTGCCTCTATCAATCATGAACTCTCCAGCTATCATAAATCTCTCTCAAGCAATTATGATAATTTACTAGATGCACTCTCTCAAGCTACGCTAGCTCGATTCGCATTACAGTTCACTTAGATCGCACCCGAGGTATCGTTATCTCTAATCCAACCTCTAAACCCTCGGTTATGACTCTCGCCTATACTCCGGGAGTGATATTGTTCAAACAACTACCTAAATATGCACTCTCTCTCAAGAAGATACATAATAAATAGGAACGCTAACTGAGGATCCTTTCAATTAACCAAAATCAAAACGTAGTTGAACAAATAGAGATTAACAACCAACTCAAAACTATATTAATATAACAACCAATTCATCCCCAACGGGTTTCACCAAAACCTTAGATAACAAATTAGCTATTCATAATAGTATGTAAAACTACAATATCAAAAGTCATAACCAACAATGAAAAATAAGAAGAGGAAGGAAAAACTTGTTGAAGAATTCACCGCCTTTCTCTCAATGTGTTCTTGCCTCCTTAGGTCTAATTTGTGTCCAAAATATGTCCCCCCCCCCCCCTTGTTCTTGGCCGGCCTCCTACGTTTAATATAGGGTTTAGGACTTAAAATCCCGTATTTTGCACTTTGGTCCCTGAAATTTACGTGTCCTGCCGCGGTCCCACTGCGGTTACGCCAGGACCGCGGCCAGAATGGTCCTCTGAATCTTTGGTAATGTTCTGCCGCGGTGTTCTTTCGCGGTCCAACCGTAACCGCGGTTTTTCACCCTGTTCCATTTGTAATTTGGAAAAACGTAAAACATGAAAGTTGTAGCCCTTTGCGGTAGCTTTTCAAACATATATTGTGGAGCCCAAATGGAGTTCTGAGCAAAACGTTATGTCTATTTTACTAGACAGTACGCAACATGCCTCCTCGAGTCTCCGATCGTACTTAATTATCAAATTTTACCCCCGAATACGATCCCGGCTTAATTCCTTGGGCTTTTACTCATACTTCAAAGCTCCAAATCACTTGAATTCATTCTATAACATCTATATAGCTCGGAATCACTCCTACAAGGCATANAATAAGAAATATAAGCACAACCATGAAGGTGACCATTTTTACCACCACACACATCACACACATTCCACAAATAAGATTGAGTTGGTGCACATAACTCGCTCTTAGGAACGTTTTGAAAATTTTGCCACGGGTGATTTCCTTCACAATATGTATGGAGATCAATAGTAGAATTATCTACACATATATTCCCATAATTCCAAGATGCCATGTTTCTCAAATCAACAGTTATAAAAAAAATACAAAAAAAATAAAAACAAACTAAAAGTTCAAACTTGAACCCTAGCAATATATACAGCTACAACTACACTGTTAGTTCCCCAGCAACGGCGCCAAAATGATCACGCCCAACTCTAGTCCTAAAAAGGATAAGCGGTCGCTCCAAATATAATCCGGTCTATAAGTCCGGAGTCGAATCCCACGGAGAACTAAGGCTTAGCTGTATCTGTTTAATATCACTAAGAAGACAAGATTGAAAATAAATAAACAGCTAAAAACTAACTATGCTTGAATTGCAAACAATTGGAATAAAGGTCTAGGGTAATGGTTTCCCCCGTTGTTGATTTCCTTAGTTGTATGTTTCTTATAGCTTCGAATTAGTTGCCTCTATCAATCATGAACTCTCCAGCTATCATAAATCTCTCTCAAGCAATTATGATAATTTACTAGATGCACTCTCTCAAGCTACGCTAGCTCGATTCGCATTACAGTTCACTTAGATCGCACCCGAGGTATCGTTATCTCTAATCCAACCTCTAAACCCTCGGTTATGACTCTCGCCTATACTCCGGGAGTGATATTGTTCAAACAACTACCTAAATATGCACTCTCTCTCAAGCAGATACATAATAAATAGGAACGCTAACTGAGGATCCTTTCAATTAACCAAAATCAAAACGTAGTTGAACAAATAGAGATTAACAACCAACTCAAAACTATATTAATATAACAACCAATTCATCCCCAACGGGTTTCACCGAAACCTTAGATAACAAATTAGCTATTCATAATAGTATGTAAAACTACAATATCAAAAGTCATAACCAACAATGAAAAATAAGAAGAGGAAGGAAAAACTTGTTGAAGAATTCCACACCTTGCTCTCAATGTGTTCTTGCCTCCTTAGGTCTAATATAGGGTTTAGGGTTTAAAATCCAGTGTTTTGCACTTTGGTCCCTGAAATTTACGTGTCCTTCCGCGGTCTTACCGCGGTTACGCCAGGACCGCGGCCAGAATGGGCCTCTGAATCTTTGGTAATGTTCTGTCGCGGTGTTCTGCCGCGGTCCTACCGTAACCGCTGTTTTTTACCCTGTTCTGGACAAACGTAAAACATGAAAGTTGTAGCCCTTTATGTTAGCTTTCCAACCATATATTGTGGAGCTCAAATGGAGTTCTGAGGAAAAAGTTATGTCTATTTTACTAGACAGTGCGCAATATGCCTCCTCGAGTCTTCGTTCGTACTTAATTATCAAATTTGACCCCCGAATACGATCCCGGCTTAATTCCTTGGGCTTTTACTCAGACTTCAAAGCTCCAAATCACTTGAATTCATTCTATAACATCTATATAGCTCGGAATCACTCCTACAAGGCATAAAACACACTGTTAGTGCAAAACACTAGCGATTAAAGCGCAAACTCAACTAAAGTGCAGTAAATTAGAGTGTAATAATTGACTAAAATACGTAATTATAGCCTATCATCAAACAACATAACTACAATGTCAACAAGAAGCAGAAATCAAATATGTGCACGGCATCACCCTTCGTGCTTTTACTCTCGTCCTTACCAAGCAATAATATAATGAAAACGTGCACGGCATCACCCTTCGTGCTTTTACTCTCTTTCCTCACCAAAGCAATTAGAATAATAAAATGTGCACGGCAACGCCCTTCGTGCTTTTACTCTCTTTCCTCACATATAATCAATAGAATTGGCACGGAATGGTACATCGTGCGGCACGGCATCACCCTTCGTGCTTTACACTGTTTCCTCACAATAGCAAACAATGCGCGGCATCACCCTTCGTGCTTTAACACTCTTCCTCACCCAAACATCAATCACAAACAAGGGCAAGGGAAATAAGCAAGAACATATAGGAATCCCGGCAAGGGAACAACGATTTAAAAATTAAATTCCGGCAAGGGAGCAACAAGTAAATAATTAAATCCCGGAAAGGGAACAACAATTACATAATTAAATCCCGGCAAGGAAACATTTCAATAACTCTTTCTCTATCTTTCACTTGTACTTCATAACTCACTTTACCACTTGAGCCAAGGCTCCAAGGGTTCAATCCTCTCATATACTTTCACAATTCATAATATAACTCGAGCCAATGCTCCAAGATGTTCAAAGGTCTTAATTCCTTCCACAAACTTTTCACAATAACTAGAAATCAACACCAAAGCATGAAGGATACAATGAAATCAAATATTCACGATGTAAAGACTCACGGTCATGATAGACACCAACGTGTAGATACTTGTCACCATGCCTATACGGCGTACACGACTTATCCCACATAGCAAATAGGACTCAACTCCTAATCCCTCAAGCTAAGGTTAGACCAAACACTTACCTCGATGCCTTGAACACAACTCAAGCCTCAATTATAGCTTTACCCCTTGATTCCACCGCCAATTCGCTCGTATCTAATCACAAATTGCTTAATTACATCAATAAGTGCTAAATGAATCAACCCCAATGCATGAAAATGAGTTTTCCAAAGTTTTACTCAAAAAGTCAAAAATCGCCCCCGGGCGCACGTGGTCAAAACCCGAGGTTCGAACCAAAACCCGTTTATCCATTCCCCCACGAACTCAAATATATAATTTATTTTGAAATCGGACCTCAAATTGAGGTCCAAATCCCCAATTTTTGAAAAACCTAGGTTCTACCCAAAACACCCAATTTTCCCCATAAAAATCTTTGATTTTAGGTTGAAATCATGTTAAAAGATGTTAATGATTGAAAGAAATGAGTAAAAACTAACTTACAATTGGTTTGGAAGAAGACTTGTTCTTGGAAAATCGCGTAAGTGTGTTTGGGTTTGAGAAAATATGAAAAATGGGGTTCAAAATCGTTTAAGTGTAAAATTGCATGTCTCTGATACGGGAAATGCGAACAGGGGTTCGCAATTGCGAACCCCGACCTCTGCAGATGTGGGAATTGCGAAACAGGATTCGCATTTGCATACCCTTCAGAAATCCCAAACTTTCGCATTTGCGAAACAAAAGTCGCATTTACGACTTCGCATTTGCGAAGAAGAGATCTCATTTGCGATCGCTGAGGATTTAGGCGGGCATCGCATTTGCGATGCATGGCTCGCATTTGCGAGTCTGGCTTCGCAAATGCGAAGCCTGCAGATCAGAACACGCCAGCTATTTTTCAAAGTCCAAAAATGCACCCGTGGCCTATCCAAAACTCACCCGAGCCCTCGGGGCTCCAAACCAAATATACACACAACCTCAAGAACATTATCCTACGGACTTATTCATGCGATCAAATCGCCAAAATAACATCATAAACAACGAATTAAACCTCAAAATCCATGAATTCTTTCAAACTTCATAAAACATTAAATTTTCCAATTTCGGTCCGAATCACGTCAAACGACGTCCGTTTTTCACCAAATTTTACAGGAATGACTTAAACCATATATAAGACCTGTACCGGGCACCGGAACCAAAATACGGGCCCAATACCAACACGTTCTAATCAATTTTCATTTCAAATTTCCTTAAACAAATTTCAGAAAACAATTTTACAAAAAAATTCATTTCTCGGGCTTGGGACCTCGGAATTTGATTCCGGGCATACGCCCAAGTTCCATATTTTCGTACGAACCCTCCGGGACCGTCAAATCACGGATCCGGGTCCGTTTACCCAAAATGTTGACCAAGGTCAAATTTATTTATTTTAACATCAAAACTTAGCATTTTTCATAGAATTTCATATTTAAGCTTTCCGGTTACGCGTCTGGACTGCGTACGCAAATCGAGATGACTCTAAATGAGGTTATCAAGGCCTCGGAGTCATCGAATTCAATTAAAAACAGGTGATGACCCTTTGGGTCGTCACATTCTCCACCTCTAAAACAAACGTTCGTCCTCGAACGGACAAAAGAAGGAAGTACCTGAGGTTGCGAAAAGATGAGGATAACGGCTTCGCATATCGGACTCGGACTCCCAGGTCGATGCCTCAGGAGGCTGACCTCTCCACTGGACACGAACAGAAGGGAAACTCTTCGACCTCAACTGACGAATCTGCCAGTCTAGAATAGCTACCGGCTCTTCCTCATAAGACAAGTCCTTGTCCAACTGGACATTGCTGAAATCTAACACGTGGGTTGGATCGCCGTGATACCTTCGAAGCATGGACACATGAAACACTGGATGCACGGCTGATAAGCTCGACGGCAAAGCAAGTCTATAAGCCACCTCTCCCACTCGATCAAGAATCTCAAACGGACCAATGAACCTAGGGATAAGCTTCCCTTCTTCCCAAACCTCATCACGCCCTTCATAGGCGACACTCGGAGCAATACCTGCTCACCAACCATAAAAGCCACATCTCGAACCTTGCGGTCTGCATAGCTCTTTTGCCTGGATTGAGCTGAACGAAGCCTATCCTGAATGATCTTGACCTTGTCCAAGGCCTCCTGAACCAGATCTGTACCCAACAACCGAGCCTCTCTCGGCTCAAACCATCCAATCGGAGATCGACACCGCCTACCACACAAAGCCTCATAAGGAGCCATCTGAATGCTCGACTGGTAACTGTTGTTGTAGGCAAACTCTGCTAAGGGCAAAAACTAATCCCACGAACCTCCAAAGTCATAACACAAGCTCGGAGCATATCCTCCAAAATCTGAATAGTCCGCTCGGACTGACCGTCTGTCTGGGATGAAATGTTGTGCTCAACTCAACCCGTGTGCCCAACTCTCGCTAAACTGCTCTCCAGAAGCGCGAGGTAAACTGCGTACCCCGGTCCAAAATGATAGATACGGGCACACCATGAAGGCGAACAATCTCCCGAATATAGATCTCAGCTAACCTCTCGGATGAATAGGAGATTTCTACAGGAATGAAATGCGTTGACTTGGTCAACCTATCAACAATGACCCAAACTGCGTCGAACTTCTTCCGAGTAAGCGGAAGTCCAGTAACAAAGTCCATAGTGATCCGCTCCCACTTCCACTCGGGAATCTCAATCCTCTGAAATACACTACCAGGCCTCTGATGCTCGTACTTAACCTGCTGACAATTCAAACAACGAGCCACATATGCTACGATATCCTTCTTCATCCTACGCCACCAATAATGCTGCCGCAAATCCTGATACATCTTCGCGGCGCCCGGATAAATAGAGTACCGGGAGCTATGGGCCTCCTCCAATATCAACTCTCGGAGCCCATCCACATTAGGCACACATACTCGACCCTGCAATCTCAAAACTCCATCATCATCTAAGGTAACCTGCCTGGCATCTCCGCGCTGCACCGTGTCTCTAAGGACACACAAATGGGGATCATCATACTGCCGATCACGGATACGCTCCAATAATGAAGAACGAGCGACCGTGCAAGCTAGCACACGATTGGGCTCAGAAACATCCAGTCTCACGAACTGATTGGCCAAATCCTGAACATCCAAAGCAAATGGCCTCTCACCGACCGAAATATAAGCAAGACTGCCCATACTGGCTGACTTCGTACTCAAAGCATCGGCCACCACATTGGCCTTTCCCAGATGATATAAAATGGTGATATCATAATCCTTCAACAACTCCAACCACCTTCTCTGCCTCAAATTCAACTCCTTTTGCTTGAACAAGTACTGAAGACTCTTGTGATCCGTGAACACCTCACATGCCACGCCATACAAATAATGCCTCCAAATCTTCAATGCGTGAACTATGGCTGCCAACTCCAAGTCATGAACCGGATAGTTCTTCTCATGAATCTTCAACTGCCTCGAAGCATAGGCAATGACTTTGCCATCCTGCATCAACACTACTCCAAGCCCAACACGGGAAGCATCACAATAGACTATATAAGGACCTGAACCTGTGGGCAAAACCAACACCGGTGCCGTAGTCAGAGATGTCTTGAGCTTCTGAAAGCTCGCCTCACACTAATCCGACCATCTGAACTAGGCACCCTTCTGGGTCAATCTGGTCATCGGGGCTGCAATAGATGAAAACCCCTCCACGAACCGACGATAGTAGCCTGCCAATCCCAAGAAACTCCGAATCTCTATAGCTGATGCTGGTCTATGCCAGTTCTTGACTGCCTCAATCTTCTTTGGGTCCACCTGAATACCCTCTGCTGATACGACATGACCCAGAAATGCAACTGAACTCAACCAGAATTCACACTTCGAGAACTTAGCATATAACCGACTATCCCTCAGAGTCTGAAGAACCACTCTAAGGTGCTGCTCGTGCTCCTCCTGGCTGCGGGAATATATCAATATATCATCAATGAAGACTATCACGAACGAGTCCAAATAAGGCCTGGACACTCGGTTCATCAAATCCATGAAATTTGCTGGGGCATTTGTCAACCCGAATGACATAACCAAGAACTCATAATGCCCATACCGAGTGCGGAAAGCTGTCTTAGGGACATCGGATGCCGTAATCCTCAACTAATGGTAGCCAGATCGTAAGTCAATCTTGGAAAATACCTTGGCACCCTGAAGCTGGTCAAACAAATCATCAATCCTCGGTAGCGGATACTTATTCTTGACTGTAACCTTGTTCAATTGCCGGTAATCAATACACATTCTCATTGACCCATCCTTCTTTTTAACAAACAACACCGGCGCACCCCAAGGCGAAACACTAGGCCTAATGAAGCCCTTCTCAAGCAAATCTTGCAACTGTTCCTTTAACTCTTTCAACTCAGGCGGGGCCATACGATACGGCGGAATAGAAATGGGCTGAGTGCCCGGAGCCAAATCAATGCAGAAATCAATATCCCTGTCGGGTGGCATACCCGGCAGGTCTGAAGGGAAAACATCAGGGAACTCACGAACAACGGGCACAGAATCAATAGAGGGAACCTCAGCACTAGAATCACGAACATATGCTAAATAGGCCAAACACCCCTTCTCGACCATACGCCGAGCCTTCACATACGATATAACACTGCGGGTAGAATGACCAGGAGTCCCTCTCCACTCTAAACGAGGCATACCCGGTAAAGCTAAGGTCACAGTCTTGGCATGACAGTCCAAGATAGCGTGGTAAGGTGATAACCAGTCCATCCCCAATATAATATCGAAGTCAACCATGTCTAAAAGCAACAAATCTACACGAGTCTCAAGACCCCCAATCACCACAATACAAGAACGATGGACTCGATCGACCACGATAGAATCACCCACCGGTGTAGACACATAAACAAGAATACTCAATGAATCACTAGGCATGACCAGGTACGGGGCAAAATAAGATGATACATACGAATACGTAGACCCCGGATCAAATAACACTGAAGCATCTCTATCACAAACCAGAACCGTACCTGTAATAACTGCATCTGAAGCCTCAGCCTCGAGCCTGGCCTGAAGAGCATAACATCGGGGCTGGGCCCCACCACTCTGATCTACCTCTCTGGGACGGCCTGCTGCTGGCTGGCCTCCACCTCTAGCGGCCTGAGCTCCACCTCTAGTACCTCTACCTCCACCTCTAGCACCTCTACCCCCACCTCTAGCTGGCTGAGCGGGCTGTGGAACATCTGGTGCCTGTACCATGGCACGAGAACCCTAATGCTGAGAGCTACTCGGTGCTCGAGGGCAAAATCTGGCAATATGAACCGTGTCACCACAAGTGTAACAAGTCCTCTGCTGCTGAGACTACTGGCCCTGGCGACCTAAATGACCACCCCAAAAACTCTGAAGTGGCGGCGCACTGATAGGAGCGGGTGGTGCACTGTAGGACTGCTGATCGGAATACTGCATCTGGGGACCACGGCCACCTGAAGCTCCGTGAGAAACCTGAAGTGCTGACTGATAAGGCCTAGGAGGATGGCCTCTACCATATGAATCTCTGCCTCCAGACGAGGCACCACTGAATCTGCCTGACTGACGGGGTCTCTTGTCTGCTCTATGACCACCCCCCTGTGATAATACCATCTCAACCCTCCGGGCCACATTGGCCGCCTCCTGGAAGGATATCTCACTCCCAGTCTCTCTAGCCATCTGGAGACGAATCGGATGAATGAGTCCATCAATAAACCATCTCACTCTCTCCCTCTCAGTGGGAAGTATGATAAGAGCATGACGAGCCAACTCAATGAACCTGGTCTCGTACTGGGTGACAGTCATGGATCCCTGCTGAAGGCGCTCGAACTGCCTCCGATAGGCATCTCGCTGTGTAATGGGGAGAAACTTCTCCAAAAATAGCTGTGTGAACTGCTCCCAGGTCAAGGCTGGCAATCCTGCTGGTCTAGCTAAGCAATAATCCCTCCACCATGTCTTGGCGGATCCAGACAAGCGAAATGTAGCAAAATCAACCCCATTGGACTCAACAATCCCCATGTTCCGAAAAACCTCGTGACGACTGTCCAGATAATCCTGGGGATCCTCAAGTGATGCACCATTGAAGGTAGTAGTGAAGAACTTGGTAAACCTGTCCCATCTCCAGGAAGTAAACCTGCCCTGGTGACACTCTCCATGACGGCCCACTAGATGGACCAGAGCGTCCTAGAACGAACTGGGGTGGACAACGT
>NC_031994.1:83311096-83317652 GCF_001879085.1 Nicotiana attenuata
AAACATGTTGCGGGGAGATAACAGTTCCAAATAAAGCATCAAGTAAGGAAAGGAACAACATAACTACAATGTCAACAAGAAGCAGAAATCAAATAAATGCACGGCATCACCCTTCGTGCTTTTACTCTCGTCCTTACCAAGCAATAATATAATGAAAACATGCACGGCATCACCCTTCGTGCTTTTACTCTCTTTCCTCACCAAAGCAATTAGAATAATAAAATGTGCACGGCATCACCCTTCGTGCTTTTACTCTCTTTCCTCACATATAATCAATAGAATTGGCATGGAATGGTACATCGTGCGGCACGGCATCACCCTTCGTGCTTTACATTCTTTCCTCACAATAGCAAATAATGTACGGCATCACCCTTCGTGCTTTAACACTCTTCCTCACCCGAACAACAATCACAATCAAGGGCAAGGGAAATAAACAAGAACATATAGGAATCCCGGCAAGGGAACAACGATTTAACAATTAATTTCCGGCAGCAACAAGTAAATAATTAAATCCCGGCAAGGGAACAACAGTTACATAATTAAATCCCGGCAAGGGAACAACAATTACATAATTAAATCCCGGCAAGGGAACATTTCAATAACTCTTTCTCTATCTTTCACTTGTACTTCATAACTCACTTTACCACTTGAGCCAATGCTCCAAGAGTTCAATCCTCTCATATACTTTCACAATTCATAATATAACTCGAGCCAATGCTCCAAGATGTTCAAAGGTCTCAATTCCTTCCACAAACTTTTCACAACAACTAGAAATCATCACCAAAGCATGAAGGATACAATGAAATCAAATATTCACGATGTAAAGACTCACGGTCATGATAGACACCAACGTATAGATACTCGTCACCATGCCTATACGTCGTACACGACTAATACCACATACCAAATAGGACTCAACTCCTAATCCCTCAAGCTAAGGTTAGACCAAACACTTACCTCGATGCCTTGAATACAACTCAAGTCTCAATTATAGCTTTACCCCTTGATTCCACCGCCAATTCGCTCGTATCTAATCACAAATTGCTTAATTACATCAATAAGTGCTAAATGAATCAACCCCAATGCATGAAAATGAGTTTTCCAAAGTTTTACCCAAAAAGTCAAAAATCACCCCCGGGCCCGCGTGGTCAAAACCCGAGGTTCGAACCAAAACCCAATTACCTATTCCCCCACAAACTCAAATATATAATTTGTTTTGAAATCGGACCTCAAATTGAGGTCCAAATCCCCAATTTTTGAAAAACCTAGGTTCTACCCAAAACACCCAATTTCCCCCATGAAAATCTTTGATTTTAGGTTGAAATCATGTTAAAAGATATTAATGGTTGAAAGAAATGAGTAAAAACTAACTTACAATTGGTTTGGAAGAAGACTTGTTCTTGGAAAATCGCCTAAGTATGTTTGGGTTTGAGAAAATATGAAAAATGGGGTTCAAAATCGTTTAAGTGTAAAATTGCAGGTCTCTGATATGGGAAATGCGAACAGGGGTTCGGAATTGCGAACCCCGACCTCTGCAGATGTGGGAATTGCGAAACAGGGTTCGCATTTGCGAACCCTTCAGAAATCCCACTCTTTCGCATTTGCGAAACAATAGTCGCATTTGCGAAGAAGAGATCGGATTTGCGATCGCAGAGGATTTAGGCGGGCATCGCATTTGCTATGCATGGCTCACATTTGCGAGCTCGCATTTGCGAGACTGGCTTCGCACCAGCTATTTTTCAAAGTCCCAAAATGCACTTGTGGCCTACCCAAAACTCACCCGAGTCCTCGGGGCTCCAAACCAAATATACACACAACCTCAAGAACATCCTACGGACTTATTCGTGCGATCAAACCGCCAAAATAACATCATAAACATCGAATCAAGCCTCAAAATCCATGAATTCTGTCAAACTTCATAAAACATCAAATTTTCCAATTTCGGTCCAAATCACGTCAAACGACGTCCGTTTTTCACCAAATTTCACAGGAATGATTTAAACCATATATAAGACCTGTACCGGGCGCCAGAACTAAAATACGGGCCCGATACCAACACGTTCTAATCAATTTTCATTTCAAATTTCAGAAAACAATTTTACAAAAAATTTATTTCTCGGGCTTGGGACCTCGGAATTCGATTCCGGGCATACGCCCAAGTCCCATATTTTCCTACAGACCCTCTGGGACCGTCAAATCATGGGTCCGGGTTCGTTTACCCAAAACGTTGACCAAGGTCAAATTTATTCATTTTAACATCAAAACTTAGCATTTTTCACAGAATTTCATATTTAAGCTTTCCGGCTACGCGCCCGGACTGCGCACGCAAATTGATGCGACTCTAAATGAGGTTTTCAAGGGCTCGGAGTCATAGATTTCAATTAAAAACAGGTGATGACCCTTTGGGTCGTCACGTGGGGATTTTGGGTAAAACCTAAGAATGTTGAAATTTAGGGATTTAGACCTCAATTTGAGGTCCGATTTCAAAATAATTTATGTATTTAAGTTCGTGGGTGAATGAGTAATCGGGTTTTGGTTCGAACCTCGGGTTTTGACCATGTGGGCCCGGGGTCGATTTTTGACTTTTTGGGAAACACTTCAGAAAAACCTATTTTCATGCATTAGAATTGATTCATTTAGCATTTATTGATATAGTTAAGTAACTTGTGGCTAGATACAAGCGAATTGGTGGTGGAATCAAGAGGTAAAGCAGTAGTTGAGGCTTGAAATATGTTTGTGGCATCGAGGCAAGTGGCTTGCCTAACCTTGTGTGGGGAAAACTCCCCTTAGGATTTGGTATTGTTGATAATTGAAATGCCTTGTATGTGAGGTGACGAGTGCGTACTTGTGCTAATTGTTGAAAATTCGGTCTTCATTAAGTAACTAAAATAGTGTTCTTTTCCTGTGTATACTACTTGCAATTTAATCCTGCTGTTAGCTTAGGGAAGAATGTCTAATTGACTTAATTGCTTATTTGCTCAACTGCCTTATCTGGATTATGTGCGGCATGCTAGGTTAGAAATACATGTTTTGCCTTGGTGTGAAATTTGATTGAATTGAGTATCTTTCGTGTTGCTGCTGTGTATTCACGTTGGGACTACGAATTTGTATTTCGAGAGATCCCCCTGTATGATTACTTTGGGACTACGGATTTGTATTCTAGGAGATCCCCCTGTATGTTTACTTTGGGACTACGGATTTGTATTCCGGGAGATCCCCCTGCACTTTTACATTGGGACTACGGGACTGCACCCGGTAGATTCCCCCAGTACTAAGTATTTACATTTAGGACTACAGATCGGGATTCCGGTAGATCCCCGCGCACTATGAGTTAGACAACGGGACGGTATCCCGGGAGATCCACTGGATATTTATATTTGGGACTACAGGACGGTATCCTGGGAGATCCCCGGTTGTTATCTCTGTGTGAGCTGTATTACATTCCATGATTATTTTGTCTCTGTTATAGCTGTTGTTGTTCTTTCTATCCTGTGTTACTTCTTACTGTTGCACTCAACTATACTGTCTTATTCTATACTGTTATACCTTGTATTTCATTTAACCTCAGTAGGGCCCTGACTTTCCTCGTCACTACCCGACCGAGGTTAGGCTTGGCACTTACTGAGTACCTTTGTGGTGTACTCATGCCCTTCCTGCGCATGTTTTTCATGTGCAGATCCAGGTACTTCCACTCAGTCTTATCACGCTTGAGGCGAGGCGCTTTGTAGAGACTCCGAGGTATATCTGCCGCGTCCGCAGACCGAAGAGTCCCTTTCCAATTCTTAGCTCTAGTATAGCCCTTTCTGTATCTTCCCTTGTTGGTAGACATTTCTGGAGTTAGAGCTTATTATGAAATCTTTTAGCTTGTAATTCATGGGATTCCGGATTTTGGGAGTGTTAGATTGAGATTCTTGTATTGTTATATGCCAGGCGGCATCTTAAACACTGTTTAACCCTGTTATCTCAGTTTTTAATTATTTTCTTTCCGAAATTATTCTTTTTCCGCATTTGTTGGGCTTACCTAGTCGTAGAGACTAGGTGCCGTCACGATAGTTCACAGAGGGCGAACTGGGGTCGTGACACATAGTTAAGTTTGCACATAACCTCATCGAATAATAAAGTTCAACTTTAGTGACATCACTCATTATAAGTCAAGTTTGTGGATGTCTTATTCTTTCTAAGATTACAGGGTACAACTTTTTAGAAAAATTAGAATTATAACATAGTTAAATGTAATAAGAAAATAAAAAAAATAATTATGAAAGAAACAAAATATGAGAAATTATATAGAAACACGTGAAGTAAAGGTTGAAAAATGAGAAATAAGGAAATAAAAAATAAATATTGTAAAAATAGATATTTGAAACAAAAAGAATTAAAAACATAAAAAATTAAAAGAAAAAAGAAAAATAAAAATTAACTTAAAAAAAAGATATTTAAAAAATAACCTGGTAATTACACCATGTAATTACCAGCAATTTTCAGCTCCCCCTTGAAAATGGCCGAGTGTAATTACATCCCCTCAATTACACTCAATTACATGTTGACCAGGTAATTACTTGGTCAGACAAACATGCAAAAATTGTGTAATTACATCCAATTACACTCAAATTCAATTACAGGATGGCTTTCCAAACATGCTCTTAATATATTCAAAGATGAAACTTATGGGTCATTTGGCTCGAGAAAAGATATGCAGGAATTATAATGCAAAAATTCATGTTTTGTTAAATGCTTTTAAGAATTTTCCCTTTTTAAAGTGTGATGGCATTTATGTCATTTTATTATCTTAATCCATGTAATAGAATAAATTGTTACACTGGTAAAAGATATGGATTACGTGTGATGGATTCTTCAAGAATACTTTTATGTCATACTTGATTCTTCTCAACAGCTTTTGATAGTGTCACTAAACAAGTGTAAAAATCCAATCTCTCGTATACATTTTTTGACAGATTAAATGATGTGTCGTATAAGAGATCGCGCTCTATACACTACCAAGAAAAATTTCATATACCACAAGAAATAACATACTTTTAGAATATTCAATGTTCAGTGAGGTCCAATAAGGCAATATTAACAAACCAGATACGAAAAGAAAGGAAGAAAATAATTATAATAACAAAAGGGCAACTTGGTACGGACCTTTGTTACAAATGAACGATGAATCTGTGTTGGCATCTTTAACGTATCCTATGGCATTATGCACCCTTGGAACTTTTTGGGTATGCTGACACTCGACTTACATTTCTATGTCAATACAGTCATCACTAAAAGAAAAAAGAAGACTGATATAGTGACCACATGAAAGACATTTAATTTCTGAAGTCACCGACCCCATTGTAGTGCAAGGGTCTTTTTTTTTTACTGTAAATATAATTCTATGGGCTCATGTGCAATACTTTTATAAACTTTATGCTCTCACATTTTAGAAAGCGGGAAAATGGTTATGAAAAACATGTTAGAACTATAAACTTTCTTGAAAAGTTATATGCACGCCCGATAATATTACTTGAAAATGCATGTAAATAACTTTTCCAGATTAGGGGCGGATCTAGAGCAAACGTTACGGGTTTTTATGAACCCAGTAATTTTTGTATAAATCATGTATCTGTACTAAAAAATTCATTAAAAGTATAAGAATATTTAGCTTGTAACCTAGTTCGTTGGTCCAGCTATCATGTAGTTTAACTTGAAATTATTATAGCAGTCCATGAACTTAAAATTCTGAATCCGCCTCTGTTTCCGATAAGCTGCTATTTTATTCACAGCTCAAGAACATCACCAGCATAAAGACCTAGAATAAACATATTAGGAAACTGGAATAGAAATTTATAGCTCAAGTAGTACAACTATTAATCCAGGCCATACTAGCTACACTATTATTAGTTATGTTCATTTTTCTCTATCTTGTCATTTCTTTTGGCTCCTTCTTCGAACCATGTTACTGCCAACATGTGACTCTGAGCGCACACGCATGTTCTTTACTACTCGATAGATATAGGCGAAAATTCCCATAGCCATAAATTGATCAATCATTTAATAAGTAGTCGCGTCTCAACTTTAAATTATTTCTTGCGCTTCAATTTAGATGACACACTTTATTTATTAGTCTATTCCAAAAAGAATAACATATTTTTATAATTGAAAATAATTCAACTTTAAACTTTTTATTTTACCTGTTTTATCCTTAATGATAAGCTTTTATAACCATACAAATTTCATGGCTCCATAATGCTTTTACCCCTTAACCTTTTAAGTCCACAAGTTTCAAAAGTCTCCATCTTTTTTCTTAAACTCCGTGCCAAATTAAAATAGCTTATCTAAATTGAAACGGATGGAGTATATATATATATGAGTCATCCTACATGCATTATTGGAACTTATTTAATTTTAATACTAAGTTAGTCGTCTTCTAAAGGCTATATATATATATATATATATATATATATATATATATATATATATATATATATATATATATATATATACTAACACATACAAAAATAACAGCGGAAAATAATAATTAAGACTGGGAGGGGAACATGCTTTTGGG
>NC_031994.1:83318194-83389184 GCF_001879085.1 Nicotiana attenuata
TCTTTTCTTTGATTTTTATTGCTAGTTATGATGAATTCTTTCTTAGTTTGTTTTCCCATAGCCATGAGTAGCTAAATCCTCTGTCTAAGGCTTTGATAGAACCTATTGGGGGATAAACATCTTGTTTATGTGAATCAAATTGCAGTTTCAATCTCTATTTGTTCAACTTTGTGCTTGTTGTAGTTAATTGACAGGATCCTCAATTAGCTGTGCCTATTTAGTGTGCATAACTCGGAAAAGAGTGCATATTTAGGTTTTTGTTGAACAACACCACTCCCAAAGTATAAGAGGAATCTATAATTGCGGGTTTAAAGGCGGGATTAGGGATAACGAAGCCTTGGGTGTAATCTAAAGTGAATTGTGCTAAATAAAGTAAGCTAGTGTATCTCGGGAGAGTGCAATTAGTATATTACTGTGATTACTCGGGAGAGATTTACGGTAAGATGAGCGTTCATGATTGATAGAGATGTGTTGGTAAATTTGTATGAGCATAAACAGAAGGGATTCTTTCAATAGGGGAAATCATTGCCTTAGCTTCTTCTCATCATTGTTTACGACCTTAGCATTTTAATTTACAGCTGTTTAATTTATTTGCAATCGTAGTTAGTAAAGCGACCTTCAACTGTGATTCAAACATCTGGGAAACTGGTTCTGAAGAGTTTAGTGGGTCTAAAGATAGTGATTGATAGGTTAACTCTCTGTGGATTCGACCCTGGGCGTAATACTCGGGTTATATTTGCAACGTCCGCAGAGTCCTTTTTAGAGGGCATAGTTGGGCGTGATCAAATTTTGGCGCCGTTGCCGGGGAGTTAACGGAATTATCAATTACCATTGATAGAAATACAAAAATTCTTGGTGTGGTCAGTTTTCTCTCTACCCAATTTTTCATTGAAATTTTGACGGTTGTTGATCTGGTTGCACAGGTGTATGCCTAGAAATTCTACGAGGACTGGAGAACTACTTGAAGGACTCTCAGACCCCGAGAAAACATTCCGGACATTGAATCGTGCCAACAAAAGACTTCAACAATCCCAACAAACACACAAATTCGAAATTGACATGGGAGACGTAAACGATCCCAACGGAAACGTCAGGAATGAGCAAGTTGGCTTAAATGCCAGAGAAGTGGCACTCCTGTGCCTGAGGGTGCACTATATGACTGGGCACAACCCACAGCTGACAATCTGGCCACTGCCATTGTTGTGCCCGCAATACAAGCTGAATCGTTCCAGATCACAAATAACATGCTACACTTGTTGCAAAACAAGGGACTCTTTTCTGGGACACAAATAGAAGATCCTCAGCAGCACTTGAAGAACTTTCTGTCTATATGCAAAACTCAAAGGCAACCCAACGTGACTCCGGAAGCAATCAAGCTATTATTGTTTCCATTCTCGGTGACAGGAGCTGCTCAGGTTTGGCTAAACTTGCTCCCCATAAACTCTATAGAAACTTGGGATGAGTTAGTCAAGCAATTTCATAACAAGTTCCACCCGCCCAACAAAACTGCTCAACAAATTGATGAGATCGTAAGTTTCAAACAAAAACCAATGGAGACACTACACGAGACATGGGGCAGGTTTAAAGGAATGTTGGTTATGTGTCCCCACCACGGTGTTCCAGAACAGATGTTGGGACAACGGTTTTACATGGGACTGTCTGACAGCATGAAGAATATTGTAGATGCCTCTGCTGGTGGGGCATTCTTGAGCAAGACTTGGAGAGGAGGTCAGAATTTGCTGGACAAAATGGCGCAGAATTCGGGATGGACAACTAGGAATGCACCTATCACTCTAGTGGTGCACTCAGTTCCTCTTGATCCTTCTAATACAATGGCTGAAAATATGGCGACTCTCTTGACGCAAATGAGCATCCTCACCAAAAAGGTGGAGGAATCAGGGCAGAAGCAGCAGGTACATATAGTAGATACTACCAATGGGGGCTTGTGCACATCTTGCATTACCCAGCCAATTGGTAATCCTTGGAATGCAGAGCATGATCATCATCATCATCAGCACCCTGAAGATATGAACTATGTGGCTAACTATGGGGGTCAGAGACAAGGAAATCAGAACTGGGGTCAGCAGACTCAGCAGCACTACAGGCCACCGCAGCCACAGTATAACGCCGGAAACATGGGAGGCATGAGACCCCCCAACAACATGGCACCGTATCCTAGACCACATGGGTACAACAATCAGCAGCAATGGTACCACCCACCTCAGCAGCAGCAGGGTGGAAGACAGGAAGACGGGTTTGCAAGACTGGAAGCAATGATGCAGCAGGTTATTGGGTCCAATGCTAAGATAAATGAAAGGGTGGATGCACATGATGCAGCTATCAAAAATATTGAGGTACAAGTGGGCCAGATTTCAATGTCACTGAACAATCGTCCTCAAGGGACATTACCTGCAAATACCCAAATCAATCCAAAAGATTAGGGCCCAAAGCAGCTGATGGCGTGAGTCTACGGAATGGCAGGGATCTAGATGTTGAGCAAGAGAGAGCTCAAGAAAACATACAGGCTGAGACACTCATTCCAGTGCCCATTGAGCTGGATGAGTCTACGGGATTGACAGAGGTGACAGTCCAGCCCGCACCTGAAGAAAAGAATATGCAGCAGGAGACTGAGAAAATAGCTGAGTCAGTAGTTGAAATAGTAGCTGAGAAAGAGAAATCCCAAGTGATTGGGAAGAAAAGACCTCCTGCACCATTTCCACAGAGATTGGCCAAGCATCAAAAAGAGGAGCAGTATAGAAAGTTCTTGGAGATGCTCAAACAAATCCAGGTAAACATTCCATTGATTGAAGCTTTAAAGGAGATGCCTGGATACGCTAAAATGATGAAGGACTTGATGTCTCAGAAGTTTGACTTCCAAGACTTGTCCACGGTGACACTTACTCAAACCTGCAGTGCAGTGGTGTCTAGACCTGTTGCTGAAAAGCTATCTGATCCAGGTAGCTTTACAATTCCATGCACTATTGGGAACTTCGCCTTTGCTAAGGCACTCTGTGATTTAGGGGCCAGCATTAATCTTATGCCCCTGGTTATTTATAAGAGGTTGGGCATTGGGAGAGCTAGACCCACCTCTATGTTGTTGCAGCTGGCCGACAGGACTGTGAAGCGTCCATTTGGGATCCTTGATGATGTGCTTATTCAGGTGGGGAAATTCGTGTTCCCTGCAGATTTTGTAATCTTGGATTGCAAAGTGGATGAAGAAATTCCTATAATCTTAGGACGACCATTCTTGACCACGGGGAGAGCTCTGATTGATTGTGAGACCGGGGAGCTCAAAATGAGGCTCAATGATGAAGAAATTATATTCAATGTGCAGAAATCTATGAGGCGACCAAGTGAGTTCGCCAATTGTTCTCTTATTGATGCCGTGGATGTAATTGTAGAGTCTGATGATGAGGTGTTGACGGTTGAGGATCCCCTTGCTGCATGCTTGACGAATTTAGATGAGGTGAATGGTGAGGATTTGGCAGAATGGGTGTTGGCATTGGAAGGTAGAGGGTTCTGGGATAGAAATCTAGAGTTTGAGCCCTTACACTTAGAAAAGAGAGAGACCCCTCCAGCAAAGCCATCCATCGAAGAACCACCTAAGCTGGAACTAAAGCCATTGCCAGCTCATCTCAGGTATGAATTTCTGGGTCCCGACTCCACATTACCTGTTATTATCTCATCTGGTTTGTTAGATGTGCAGGTTCAACAGCTTTTGCAGGTACTAAGGGAGTGCAAAACTGCCATTGGGTGGACCATGGCAGACATCAAGGGGATCAGCCCCGCCTATTGCATGCACAAGATTCTGCTGGAAGAGGGGCACAAGCCTTCCAGGGAACATCAGAGGAGGCTGAACCCGAATATGAAGGAAGTGGTGAAGAAGGAAGTGATAAAGTGGTTGGATGCGGGTATCATTTTCCCAATCTCTGATAGTAGCTGGGTTAGCCCAGTTCAATGCATTCCTAAAAAGGGTGGCATGACGGTTGTGAAGAATGACAACAATGAACTAATCTCAACAAGAACTGTCACAGGGTGGAGAATTTGCATGGATTATCAAAAGTTGAATCTAGCCACCCGGAAAGACCACTTCCCACTTCCCTTCATTGATCAGATGCTGGATAGATTGGCAGGGAGGTCACACTTTTGCTTTCTGGATGGGTACTGTTCTCCTTGAACACCTTAGTAGTGGGGAATGGGCACTTTGTATGAATGAAATAAATGGGGGCAAGTGTATGGTGCCATTGGGTGGTGAAAGTCTGAGTACCCATCCAACTGGCACATGAAGGATATATTTGATGGTTCTTCTGAATTCTTTGCAGGTACTATGGCTCCTAAAAGGCAAAGGAGATTGGCAGGCGCATTCCAACGGCCTACATATGATGAATCCAGGTTCCAATCAGAACTAGCGGAGGATGACTTTCATGCCAAGGCTACGAAGAACTTCATCCATGAGATCTCGCTTGACCGGGCAGCCCTCCGCGTAGAAAAGGCAGAGATGTATGAAGAAATTCGGAGGAGGGAAATGGAATTCTTATTTGATAACCCTGCCCGGTCAACAAGATGCTTGTTAGGGAGTTTTATGCCAACTGCCCATTGAACTTAAGTAGGGGGGTGATCGTGCGAGGCAAGGTGGTCAGCGCCACAATTCCCATGATTCGCCAGGTGTTGCGGCTGCCTCAGTTCACTTGTGACATTGACTACTACCACGACAGGCCAGGGGCATGGGAGGTCATGACTGATATACTCAGTGCAGAGGGGCGACCAACCTGGATACGTGACCAAATCACCCTGAACTCCAACTCATTCACACACTTGGCTAAGTGTTGGTTAACGGTCATTTGCAGCCGGTTCCTACCCTCAAGCAACACAACTGACGTGAACTTCCAGCGTGCACTGTTGGCATGGTGCTTCGTGGCGAAGAAGACATTGACTACTACCACGACAGGCCAGGGGTCACATGGGAGGTCATGACTGATATACTCTGAGCAGAAGGGCGACCAACCTGGATACGTGACCAAATCACCCTGAACTCCAACTCATTCACACACTTGGCTAAGTGTTGGTTAACGGTCATTTGCAGCCGGTTCCTGCCCTCAAGCAACACAACTGACGTGAACTTCTAGCGTGCACTGTTGACATGGTGCCGGACCATCTCGGCGCCCCCATTCTGGAGCAGGCCTATCCCGCTCACAGTCCTCCCAGCCTATGCTGCGTTCCTTGGAGGAAGAGGTCGCGGATCTCCACACCTCGGTGGATGGCCTACGCACGCGGATGGATGCCATGTCGCAGAGGCAGTCTAGATCTGAGAGCCGGTTTATGGCCTGGTTACGTGCATTGGGGAGAGCTTGCCATGTAGACCCCAGCACCGTCTCCGACTCTGATTGAGTCTCAGGGAAGTCTTCTGACCCTTCTGCTCTTTACTTTCTTGATATGACATGGGGACATGCCATGATTTTAAGTGTGGGGTGGGAGACTTGCTCTGATTGTGTGTTGTAATGTATATAGACGTTGTTGTGCTGTAGGAGTAGATTGATGTGTTGTATATATTTGAGTGTGCTTATATTAGGAGTAGCTGACTTGGCCCAACGACGGACACTTGTCGACGGGTCTCTTGAGGGTCAAAGTCGGAATTAATTTAAACTGAAAACAAGTTAGAGGACTCTTCCTGAGGACGGACCACTTGGACAGTAATCTTGAGGGAAGTAGTCCATGTAGAATTTTTTATTTTTATTTTTTATTTTTTCTCTTCTAGGTAGTGTAATACTTCCCCCTTGGTTTTTCTTTTGACCACGGTTCTTTTCCAAGGGCTTTTCTTGAACCGGGTTAGGTAGATTTTCCTTTTGTAGTTTTAGGACTAAGATGGGTGAAGGCTAGAATACAACCCCTGATATGCACACCTGCAAATAACTAAAACGAACTTGAGAGTGTGACGTCTAGGCTCGCTTGTGGACTCGTAAATCCATGCCTTAATTTTGCACATCTTGTCTTGCTTGAATGCTCGTATGAGTGTGTTGATGAACTGATTCGGAATGAGTTGCATGCTAAGTGAGTGGGAGATATTACTTGCATTCTGTGCCTGCATGCGATACCTAGAACTTGCCCTGTGTGTTTGCAAAGCGAAATAGAAGTTGTTTGGTTTTAGAGATGATTGAGGCATTTCTTTGTGCAACCCTATATAATTGTGAATCCACCTGTATATATCGCCATAGTTAACCCCTTTGAGCCTGAAGCCTGTTCTTTGATAACCCTATAATGACCTAAATCTCTGTGTTTGAATAGCTTGATTGTTTGAACCTATACCTCCTAGAAGCGCTTGAATCACTAAAGAACATACAAAAGTCAAAGTGTGGGGTAGTAGGGAGTTAGCGAAAAAAGGGGAATCAAGAATGAATTGTTTGATTGGTGCACAGGCATTGTAAAAAAAAAAAAAAAATACCAGTTGCACCTAAAGAAAAGTGTGGATCACACATGAAACAAAAATGTGGAAGAACGATTGGGTTGAGCATGGAAATTGAAATAAAAGGAAGTGTGTATTAAAAGTGCTTAGGGAGGTTAGTCACTATATCCAAATATATCCTACCCGTCCCTTAGCCTACATTACAACCAAATGAAGACCTCTTGATCTTTGACTGAACAGCTCGATTAGTAGAGTATTACACTAGGGGCAAGCTTATGGTGTGTCTGTGTGGCATGTGAATGCTCTTTGCTGAGAGTGAGTGAATTCTTACTATATATGGTTCCTTGTTGTTGAATTTTATGTGTGTGGAACTTCTCTCAGATTTTGTTTATGTGAGGGCATGTGACTCAGGAAGAAAAAGTGAGTCTTCACTTCTGTTAGAGTAATTAGAGTGAGCACAAGTGTGTCTTGGCATGAGAGTCTGCATTTGAGATATGATTGTGCACTGCTTAGGTCGATCATTGATAATAGCAGGTGTGACATAAATTGGGGCAATGCATTGAGCAGTTAGGCCTAGAAGTGTGGTTTAGTTTGCTCGAGGACGAGCAAAGGTTTAAGTGTGGGGTGTTGATAATAGGTGAATTTGACTATAATCACACCTTAAATAATCACCTTCTTGTGTAGTTTTAATGCTAAAAGTGATAACAAAATGCTCTTATTAGTGCTTTTCATGATTTGCAGGTGATATATGTATAAGGAAGGCTAAGGAGCAGTTTTGGAGTCAAAATTGGTGAAAAAGAGGCCAACTGTGAAATTTCCCAAGTAAACCATGCAAAACAGGCCGAAGATCCAGAGCACTGGTTTTACCGCGGTTCCACCGCGATCGCGGTAGAACCGCGGTGGAAGACAGCTGCGGATGATTTCAGAATCAGAGAAGGCTTTTGGCCGCGGTTTGACCGCGACCACGGCAGAACCGCGGCGAAAGCAGAAAACTTCAGGGACCAAAGTGTAAAACACGGGATTTTTAGACCTAAACCCTATTTTAAATACAAGACTTCGCCCAAGAGAGGCATGTATTGAATTTTAGAGTATCTTGGCAAGGAAAACAATTGTGAGAGATTACTCCAACATCTTTCTTCTTTTCTTTTTATTGCTAGTTATGATGAATTCTATCTTAGTTTGTTTTCCCATAGCCATGAGTAGCTAAATCCTGTCTAAGGTTTTGATGGAACCTATTTGGTGATGAACATCTTGTTTATGTGAATACAAATTGCTAGTTTCAATCTCTATTTGTTCAACTTTGTGTTTGTTGTAGTTAATTGACAGGATCCTCAATTAGTTGTGCCTATTTAGTGTGCATAACTTGGAAAAGAGTGCATATTTAGGGTATTGTTGAACAACACCACTCCTAGATTATTAGAGGAATCTATAATTGCGGGTTTAAAGGCGGGATTAGGGATAACGAAGCCTTGGGTGTAATCTAAAGTGAATTGTGCTAAATAAAGTAAGCTAGTGTATCTCGGGAGAGTGCAATTAGTATATTACTGTGATTACTCGGGAGAGATTTACGGTAAGATGAACGTTCATGATTGATAGAGATTTGTTGGTAAATTTGTATGAGCATAAACAGAAGGGATTCTTTTAATAGGGGAAATCATTGCCTTAGCTTCTTCTCATCATTGTTTACAACCTTAGCATTTTAATTTACAGCTGTTTAATTTACTTGCAATCGTAGTTAGTAAAGCGACCTTCAACTGTGATTCAAACATCTGGAAAACTGGTTCTGAAGAGTTTAGTGGGTCTAAAGATAGTGATTGATAGGTTAACTCTCTGTGGATTCGACCCTGGGCGTAATACTCGGGTTATATTTGCAACGTCCGTAGAGTCCTTTTTAGAGGGCATAGTTGGGCGTGATCAGATCGTCATTCAACTATTTATACATAGTACAGTCACGTTTTTTTTTGTTTCTAACAAAAAAGTCATTTAATTATGTATAAACATTCAGAAGGTCACTCAACCAAATTTCTTAAACTTTCGACAGCCAAATACCTATTATACCTTCTAAATCATAAAGTCTTATTATTTATTACTTTTTTAATGTTATGATATTATTTTCTCTTTTAATCTATATTATGGCCTTACATATAGAACAAATAAATCTTGTTTATAAAATAAAAGACAAAAAAAGTATTTTCAAGCATATATAATATTGGAATAAAAAAATAAGCATAATTTTCAAGCATATATAATATATATTATAAAACAGACTTATTTTTTAAATAATTATTTTCTTGCATGCATGAATTTTAAAAGCATTAATTTTCATTAGTTCTCAATTTTGTGAATAAATTTTGAGCTTTTATTGTTACTATAAAATTATTGACACAAAAGAATTATTTTAATTAAATTTCTTAGTTTGCTCAATTATTTTATTATTCAGACATTATGTATGCTTAAAAATTATTTTCACTTTACAAATAAAATTTATTTCTTTTATAGGTAAGTTCATCATAGATTAAAAAGAGGAAAAAATATTATAATATTATGATATAAAAAATTTTAAAAAAAAAGAAGAAGATAAAGATTGATAGTTTAGAGGGTAAAATAAATATTTGACCACTAAAAATTTGAAATTATAGTTGAATAATATTCTTAGTGCTATAGGCATGATTAAGTGATTTTTTTGTTATAACCACAAAATATGACTTATTAAATAATTTTGAATAATTAAGGGACCAAATTTAGTGATGAATTCTCGATGCTCCTAAATCGGTGTAGATTAGGATTCTAATTTTACAAGTACTTTCATATTGTTTGGAGAAGAACGCGTACCGGCCCTCACCAAAGAGGAAACCAAAGAGTTGTCCTATTAGGAAATAAAACATCGACCTCAATGTTACTGTTTTTTCCTTTTCTGAAATCCTTCTCGCGAATCCAAACAAAGCATTAACAACCTCTCTTTTCCACCATACAACAAAATCTGTACAATCCACATGGGTTTCAATAAAAATCTTTGGAAGAAAATTAAGCATAAACTTAAAGGGCCTCAACAATTTTATTCATTTTAAGTCGCCAAGAATTAAAACAATTATTTTTAAACAGATTATACGTAAGAACAACAATCCAGGATTAACGAATAATATATGTAAAATAATAATTCTCATAAATATCCGTGTAGTTTTATATCAATATTTCGAGCTTCACACTTTCTCTACTACAATTTCCACCATCTCAAATGAATCTTGAGCAGAAACATAGAGAAAAAGTTAAAGAGAACAAAATATTCAAGGGTATTTTTGTCCCAATAGTACACCCCTCTCACTTCCCAACTCCTCTATTCAACATTTCCTTGTACCTAATAATAGAATCAAGCCTCTGTAACTTCAACTGCTGCCTAAACATGTTAATAAAATCATCAGCTTTCTCATCAACTGCTTCATCTTCTCCAAACGACGCCGTTTCCCTCGTCGTCGCCGGTCGACGCCGATCCACCTGGTCCACCTCTTCCTCCTTCTCCGCCACGGTCATCTTCTCACTTGCCGACTTCATCATCGTCCTCGTCGGGACCTTCGCCGGCGTTTCGACGCACGTGGCAGACTTAGTCCTTGTCACGTGACTCTCAATCTTTGGTTCAATATTATCAACCTTTTGAACTTGTTCTTCTTCATAGGGGTCGGCGTGTTGGGCCACAGAAGGAATTGGACCGGTCTTTTCTGACCGGGAGAATGATAAGTTGATGGACCGGATCCGTTGTAATAAAGATGGACTACGGTCGAGTTGTGGTGAGTTAACGGAAAAGTCATGAGTGACGGAGGAAAATGGGTCAGGGAAAGAGAAGTTAAAGGACCTGACTCGTTGTAACAAAGATGGACTTCGACTGAGTTGGGGTATTGAGTTTTCTGTACTTTGTTGGTGTTGTTTCTTAGTATCAGTTTTGCGATTTGAAGTGATGAAAATAGTTCCAATCATGAGGTTCAGAAAGCAAAAGAGAATTGTGGGAGTGAACCAGCTAGCTACAGATTCAATCATGGTGGTTTTTTTTTTATATGTTGGAGAAGAACTGCTCAAGGGAAGAAGAAAGAAGATGAAAGACTGAAGAATGAGGAGTTATGGTCGGAGATGCGAGGAAGTTTCTATATATAGAGTGTTAAGGCAGGTCGGTATTATTGTGAAAAATATCTAGAAATTAAGGCACGTTGGTAAAAGTGGCAACAAAGTCAAGTTGATTCTCTATTGTATAATCCACCGTTCCCTCCTGTCTGAAATATTAGTGCATTTTTCAAATTTTATTTACTTTCAAATATCCTTTTTATTACATTCTTCAAATCTACACTTACAATCTTATGATCCAATTTGTTTGAAAATTAATCAAGTAACCATTTAGAGAAAAATATCCTTATAATTAAGGATATTAAATATTATTACTAAGAAATTTACAAAAAATATAAAGACTTATTAATATGGAGTGAAGGTAGTATCCATTTAGAAGAATTACTGTCTTGGCAATTATCATTATAATATTTGTTACACAATTTTCAAAATCAAGAAATACTTATAGTCAGCTAACTTGAACCGTTGAACAAGTCAAGTTGCTTCTCTTTTTTTTTTTTTTATATATATATATTTAGTTGGGAGGGTAAATTACACAAATGATTATATAATTACTATTATTTTTTCTCACCTAAGGCATACAATTATGTTCTCCAACACAAAATTCACAATACTTTTACTAACTCACATAAAAGTCACAATAACCGTAAAACACAACTTTCTGATGCAATATTTTTTAATTCATTTTTTTTTTATTTTCAATATAAACAAATATTGACCCAATTAAAGCCTGAACTGCTTTTTAAAAAACTCCTCTCTATATGGTAATAACTTTTTATACTGGTGAAAATACCTATGAGCAAGCTTGAATTGATTTATGGGGATGAGAGGATTCCCTTCATTATCTATAACAAATAAATTGGCTGGAGCTTAGCTAAAATAATTTATTTATATCCATGCTCATTTGGATATATGTTTCTTGAGATGGTAATTCGAACGGAAAAAAGAAAAAAAATACTAAAGTTGGATATATACAAACACACTTTAAATATATAGAGTAACAAAAATCATGTAACTAGTAAGTATTATTTTTGCGCAAGATGTTAGCATAATTTTTCTTTTTTATTGGGTTTGAGACAGATTATAATTTGCAACTCACATACTTAAATTCTTTAAGTAATAAAAATTTATAAACAAAAATTTAGATAAACAAAGGTGAAGCAACCAATAATATAACTTTATTAAACATAAGATAGAGGGACATGCATATTCTTGTTGGGTCATGCCCATGTTGCCCAGTCAAAGTCCCAATGGCCTAATTCTATTCTCTTTTGATTTTCATTTAAATTCGGAATTAGATTTGATTTTTATTCCTATTTGGAGTTGGTTTTGGCTTTAAGAGAAAGCACCACTCATTATCTATAAATAAAGCAACGTTGGAGAATCGCTTTATGCTCATTGGTATAAGTCTTTGAAAGACTTTAGCACATAAGAGTGATTTTTTAGAGAGCTTTCATCAATAGAGAAGAGAGAAAAAAAAATATTTGTTTTGCTGCAATTTTTGCTCCGACCAGCCTGCTTCAAACCACGTTTTCTGATTCGTTCATTGTTGGATTGGGTTTGACTGAGGGTTTTTAGCATCTTGGTCTTTGATTTGAACGGTGAAGATTGGATTTGGAGGCTTGTAGCATCCGATTTCGAGCTCAGAACAGCAGCTTTGTCTTGTGACTTCTCATATTTCTTAAATTAATTTGTTGTTTCTCTTGTTGCTATTGTTGCTCCGTGTTTGGCACTTGTTGTGTAGTCAATTTGGTGAACTTTTATAACCCTCTTATTGTCATCGTGGAGTTTTTTGGATCTTTGTGATCCCGTTATTTTTACCTTCGATTTGAAGGATTTTCCACGTTGAAAATTGGTGTTCTTTATCTTCGTCTTTATATCTGGGTTTGCCTCTTCCTCGTTATAATAGTGGTATCAGAGCCTTGCTTATTTATCTGGGTTTATTTTACGGAATGGAGGCGAATATGAGCATGATAGTATATTTTAGCAGGAGCAATTATAATTTTTGGAGAAGCAAGATGAAAGATTTGTTGTTCGTGAAGAAGATGTATCTACCCATTTTTGCAGCTCATAAACCCGAGAGTATATCTAATGAAGATTGGTATTTTGAGAACCAGCAAGTATGTGGATATATACGACAATGTGTGAAGACAATGTTCGCAACCATATTGTGAATGAGATACATGTGAGATCATTGTGGGAAAAGTTAGAGACTCTTTATGCTTCAAAAACTAGGAATAACTAAAAACTAGGAACAACAAGTTGTTCCTACTAAAACAATTGATAACCTTTAAATACAAGGAGGCCAGTCCGATCCTTGATGATATAAATAATTTTCAGAGTGTCTTTGATTAGTTATCTGGAATGGGAGTTAATTTTGATTATGAGATACAAAGACATTGGCTTCTTAATACTCTGCTAGACTCTTGGGAAACTCTTTGTATTTCGTTGACAAATTCAGCTCTTGGTGGTAAGGTGACTATTGAATATGCCAAGACTTGTGTGTTGAATGAGGAAGTAAGCAGAAAATCTCAGGGTTCGTTCTCACAAGCAGATATCTTGATTACTGAAGACCGAGGGAGAGATAGAATAAGAGGTTCGGCGAATAGATGTAAAAACAGAAGTAAGTCAAGGTCCAAATATCATAATTTCACGTGAAACCATTGTGTCAAGAGAGGACATATCAAAAAGCTTCTGCTACAAGTTGAGCAAGACACTAGAGAAGGAAAGAAAGTTGAAAATAACGAGAACAATATTGCTTCTATTATTGGAGATGACCTTCTTTTTGCTTATGATGAAAACGTCATCAATTTGGTATCCCATGAGACGAGCAAGATAGTAGATTCTAGAGCTACCTCACATGTCACACTAAGAAAAGATTTTTTCTCATCTTATACCGCTGTTAATTTTGGAGTATTAGAGGGGGCAATGCCAATGAAGTTAAGGTGTTTGGTGTTGGCACAATTTGTTTGAAAACTAATAATGGTTCAAAGTTAGTTCTTCAAAATGTCAAGCATGCTCCAGACATCGCGGTATACTTTTTTCTTTTCTTCGGTGGGTCATGATTCCTAAGTCGGGGTGCATACACCTCTCTTCACTTTCTGGCGGGCATGCCTTGCAATCCTTTCAATTTGATCTCCGTTAGAAGATTAGACGTTTAAGGTTACAATAATGCCGTCTTTAATGGCAAGTGGAAGCTTACCAAGGGCTCATTAGTGGTGGCTCGAGGACTCAAGTCTTCTCTTCTATATGTGACACAAGGATCTATTTTTAATGACTCCATAAATCTAGTGAAAAGTGACACTTTATCAGAATTATGGCACAGAAGATTGAGTCATATGAGCGAGAGGGGGATTATGTGTTTGGCTAAGAAAAGGTTGCTTTCTGGAGTGAAACAAACAAAACTGAAAAGGTGTATCCATTGTTTAGCTGGCAAATAGAAAAGGGTTTCCTTTCATAGCCATCCTACTTCAAGAAAGCCCGAATTATTGAAGCTAGTACACTCTAATTTGTGTGGTCCCTTTCAAGTAAAGTCAAAAAACAGTGCACTTTACTTTATGACCTTCATTGATGATCATTCTCGCAAGCTCTGGGTGTATTCTTTGAAATCCAAAGATCAAGCACTTGGCGTGTTTAAGAAATTTCAAGCCTTTGCTGAGAGACAGGCGGGAAAAAAAATTAAAATGTATTTGTACTGACAATGATAGTGAATATTGTGGTCACTTTAATAACTATTGCAAAGAACAAGGAATTCGTCATCAGAAAACTCTGCCCAAGACGCATTAATTGTATGGCTTAGCAGAGAGGATGAATAGAAATCTAGTTGAGAGAGTTAGGTGCTTGCTTTCACAGGCTAAACTTTCAAATATATTTTGGTCGGAAACACTTAATACTCTTGCTTATGTCATCAATTTGTCTCCTGCTGTTGCTTAGGATGGTGATGCCCCAGACAGAGTTTAGTTTTCCAAAGATATTTTTTATGAGAGTTTTCGGGTGTAACACTTGTGTGCATGTTCCTAAAGATTAGAAATCGAAGCTGGATGTCAAAATTAAGCATGCATCTTTATTGGTCATGGTCAAGATGGGTTTAGGTATTATTTTTATGAGCCAGTTGATAATAAACTTATTAGAAGTCATAATGCAATATTGTTTGAAGACCAGCCAATTAAAGATATTGACAAAGCTGAGCAGATAGATTCTCAGAGTAATGAGAGCTTAGTGATATTGATCCAGTTTTTATTGCTAAGACACCTATTGCACGTAAAGGAACCTAAGATAATAATGAAGATAGTGATCATGATCAAAATGATCATCATGGTGTAGATATTATGGATGCTCAAATTGATGAAGTTGTCGTTGATTCATACTCAGGTAACTACTTAGAATGCTCTTGAAACCTCTCTTAGAAGGTTTACAAGGGAGAAGAAAAAATCCATGCGTTATTCTCGTGATGAGTATGTACTTTTAACTGATATGGGAGAACCTGAGAGTTATGACAAAGCCATGCAAGATACTCACAAAGATCAGCGGATTGAAGCCGTGAAATGAATTGAAGTCACTCCATGAGAATGGTACATATGAGTTACTCAAATTGCCGAAAAGTAAGAGAGCTTTATCAAATAAATGGATATTCATATTATAGCAAGAATACCTCTGCGCCTAGTTACAAGGCGAGGTTAACTGTTAAGGGTGTTAGCCAGAAGAAGGGAGTTGACTTTGATAAAATTTTCTGTCCTGTTGTGAAGATGTCTTCTATTTAGTGGTTTTAGGCTTAGACACGAGTCCAGATTTAGAGGTTGAGCAGATGGATGTAAAGATTGCTTTTCTTCATGGTGATTTAGAAGAGGAGATATATATGGAGCAACCTGAGGATTTTGTAACTAAGGAAAAAGAAAACCATGTATGCAAATTGAAAAAGAGCCTGTATGGATTGAAACAAGCTCCAAGGCAATGGTATTTGAAGTTTAAATCTGTCATAGAAAAATAAGGGTATAAGAAAACTTCTTCAGACCACTGTGTATTCTTCTAGAAGTTCTCTGCTGATGATTTTATTACCTTATTACTTTATGTGGATGATATGCTTATTGTTCGCAAGAATAAATCCAGGATTGCGATCCTTAAGAAACAATTGAACAAATCGTTTGTGATGAAGGACTTGAGGCCAACAAAGAAAATTTTGGGCATTCAATCCACCAATACAAAGATAGAAAGGATTTATTTTGATCCAAAAATTAATATATTGAGAAGGTATTTAAGAGGTTCAATATGACATAGGCTAAAGTGGTTAGTACTCCTCTTGATAAATACTTTAGATTGAGTATTAGTCATAACCCATCTACTGATGAAGAGAAAAAAGAGATGTCTCGTATTTGTTACTCTTCTGCTGTCGGTAGTTTGATGTATGCTATGATTTACACTAGACCAAATATTGCACATGTCATTTATAATGTTAGTAGATGCCTTTCTAAACATGGAAAGGAACATTGTGATGTAGTAAAATGAATATTTAGATATCTGAAAGGTACTGTAGATTTCATGTTGTGCTTTGGCAGTGACAAGCATGAACTTGTTTATTATACAGACTCAGATTTAGGAGGCAATCTTGATAATTCAAGATCCACTTCCGGTTATTTGATCACCTTTGCAGGGGGAACTGTTTCTTGGCAATCTAGACTACAGAAGTGCATAGCTCTATCTACCACAGAAGTCGAATATATTGATGTCACTGAAAATACCAAAAAATTATTATGGATGAAGGGGTTTATTAATGATCTTGACTTTGAGCAGCCAAGGGACATCTTATTTTGCGATGATCAGTGTGCTATCTGTCTCACCAAGCACTCCACTTTTCATTCTAAGACCAAACATATAAATAAAAAGTATCATTGGATAATAATGACCATGGAATTATTTGAGGTTGAGAAGATACACACTGATGAGAATCCTTCGGATATGTTGACAAATGTGGTGGTTGCAGATGAGCATGCATTTTGCAGAAAATTGGCATGCATGAAGCTTGTTAATAGTTGCTCTACTTGAAGACATATTTGGGCCCTGGCTAGAGGGGGAGTTTATTGGGACATGCCCATATTTCAAGCCAAAGGCCCAACAACCTAATTATATTCTCTTTTGGTTTTCATTACTATTCGTAATTGGATTCGATTTTTATTCCTCTTTGGAGTTGGTTTTGGCTTTAAGAGAAAGCATCACTCTTTATCTATAAATAGAGAAACCTTATATAATTACTCTATGCTCATTGGTATAAGTTTTTGAAAGACTTTAGCACATAAGAGTGATGTTCGAGAGATCTTTCATTAAGAGAGAAGAGAGAAGAAAAAGTATTTGTTTTGCTGCAAATTTATTTTCTGACCAGCCAGCTTCAAATTACTTTTTTTGATTCGTCCACCGTTAGATCGAGTTAAAATTTTGGTTGAGTGTTCTTAACATCTTGGTATTTGATTTGATCGGTGAAGATCAGATTTGGATGCCCGTAGAATCCAATATGGAGTTCCGAATAGAAACTCCATTTTGTGACTTCTTTTCTGCTTCAATTGATTTGTTGTTGTTCTTCTTGCTATTGTGGCTCCGTATCTGGCACTTGTTGTGTAGCTAATTTGGAGAACTTTTATAATGCTCTTGTTGTTATAGTGGAATTTTTTGGATATTTGTGATCTCGTGGTTTTTACCTTCGATTTGAAGTGTTTTTCACGAAAATTTAATGTTCTTTATCTTTTTTATATTCGGGTTTATCTCTTTCTCGTCATGGCACTACTTTTCCTAAAATGCCTGGATGTAGAATTATAAACTAAAATACCTATTAGCAAGCTTAAAATTGGATTATGGAGATGGGAAAATGCAGTATGGGAAAATGCAGTATGCAAAGTTGTTATCATATAGAGCAGTTATTAAAAAGTAATCTAGGCTCTTTTAGATTGAAAATAAAAAATATGGAATAAAAAAATATTGCATGGAAAGTTATATTTTCCGGCAACTTTAATTGTGTATGAGTTGGTGGAAAACTTGTGAGTTTTGTATTAGAAAATATGTTTAAATGATGTTGATGAAAAAAATATATAATAGTATACTTCGTTTGGGAAATTTACCCATTATTGCCGGATGAAATTCAAAAATAGTCACATTTACTATTGGTAATTGAAAAATAGCCACTTTCAAAAGTAATCGAAATTTAGGCACTTTTCATGTGAAGATAAATCTGAACAAAAACACTGTTCAAAATCCGAAAGTTATTCCATCATAATATGCTGGAGTTCGAATTTTTTACATGTGAACTTGCAGCATAACATGCTGAAATTTCATAATATGCTGGAGTTCCAACATAATATGCTGGAAGTTCATACACTGGTGCTCCAATCTCCAGTATATTATGCTGGAACTTTCTGTGTGCTGGAGTTCCAGCATAATATGCTAGAGGTTCATACATAAGTGCTCCAATCTCCAATATATTATGCTGGAACTTCCCGTGTTGCAGCAAAATAGTGGCTATTTTTCAATGACTTTGCAAACACTAGCTATTTTTCAATCATGGGTCCGGGGGATTTGCATCTATACCCGCTTTTTGGGTCACGTTTTAACTTGTGCTTGCTTTGCAAAAAAAATTGCAAGCGTACCCACTTTTTCGCGTAACTTCAGCATACGGGGCTGAAGTAGCAAAGGCAATCACACAAAACTTCAGCATTCTAGTAGACGGCCCTGAAGTAGCAAAGGCAATTCCCTGAAGTGTTTTTGTCCTGGATAAGATGCTAAAATTATTTAGTTCATTTGCAAAAACTTCAACACTAAAATAGCTGAAGTTTTTTTTGTCCTGGATTCATTAGTTTTGTCATAAAACTTTTTCAAAAACTTCAGCAGAAGATGCCGAAGTTATTTAGTTCATTTGTAAAAACTTCAGCACTAAACAAGTTGAAGTTTTTTTTGTCCTGGATAAGCTTTTTCAAAACCTTCAACAGAAGATGCTGAAGTTAATTTAGTTCATTTGTAAAAAGTTCAGCACTATATAGGCTGAAGTTTTTTTGTCATTAGTTTTGTCATAAAGCTTTTTCAAAAATTTGAGCAAAAAGTAATAACTCATACTATGTCATAAAGAATCAAAAAGTAATAACTCATACTATGTCCATTCATTTTTCAATTTTAGTTCTCTTTACTTTTTGCAGGGATACTGATGCTGTAATTTAAAAAAACTACATAAAAACTTATTATACTTGGTGCTGGACTAGGCAAAGATTCTAGCTTTGGGTTAATTGTTAGTTAACAAAATTATTTTACAACTCTCAAGGGTTGTGGAATCGGATGCATAGGATTCCTCTATCTTTAATTAAAAGTTTTGGGTTCAAGTTATGAGAGAAAATTTTGGTAGAATGCATTTCTTCTTTTCATAGGTCACGTATATAAATCCAAATTAGTCAAAGCATTGATGCGTATTGAAATCTAATTTTAAATAGAACCAAACTTGCAAGTCAATAGCTTGTAATAAACAATGAGTGTCACGTCTTTGAAGGTTTAAGTTTTTGAAGAGCTGTTCACACTTCAACTACTAAAATTATAATATGCTAAGATTTCTCTTTATAATCTTCTTTTCTTAATCTAGTGATTCTCCTAATGTTGATCATTATATATTTTCAACAAGTTAACTGTTTAGTCATTCAAATGAGATCAATTTCATTATTCAGGGCCCAAGGGAAAATCCTAGACAGAGACCGACAGAGGCTGAACCAGGATTCGGTGGCTGCGGGGACACTATGACACTCAATATAAATTTATTACTGCTCCTAATTAGGGGTGTTCATGTTTCGGTTTGGATCGGTTTTTACCTAAAAAGAAACCAAACCGAGTAAGTCGGTTTTTTCAATATTAGAACCAAACCAAACCAATTAAGTCGTTTTTTTCTCAATTTGGTTTATGTCGGTTTTTCGGTTTTTTCGGTTATTTGTCGGTTTTTTCTTAAATATAAGACATACACTACCAAACACATATTCCGGAGACCACATTTTCAACGTAACACTATCAAATCAATTACCCTTTGAGAAATCTATTATTTACCAAGATATATTGATGATAATTGAATAAAATAGTGATGAATAATTAAGGACTCAATTAAAAATATATTATTTTTAACACGAAATGAATTCTTACACTTAACAAAAGAAAACTACCAATCAAACTAGAATGTAAAGGTAAAGAACTATACTAAAAGTGCAAACTATTAACATTTACCATTAAATTTTTAAAACTTTATATAAAAATATACATATATATAGGTGTAATAATGAATTTGAAATAGCTACTCCTATAGTCGGTTTGGTTCAGTTCTTTTCTGATTAAAACCAAAACCAAACCAAATTTGATCGGTTTTTTAAATTCAAAACCAAAACCAAACCAAACAAAAAAGTATCGGTTTTTTTGGTTTGATTTTCGATTTGGTTCGATTTTTCGGGTTTTTATGAACACCCCTACTCCTAATGATTGATACGGGGCCTATGCTAATATCTGATTATATTTTGAAGACATTTGTAAGTATATATAGAATTTTTGTCGAAATTTCGAGTGCTTATGACCCCTCAACTTAACACGTGCGTCCGGCTCTGCAGAGACATACAGGCCAAATTCCAAAAGGACAGAAAGAAGACCTCTAAATCACAGCTGTTGGTGACTACCACATGCATTTCCTACAACACTCAAATAGACTCGCTATCATATTTTATTACTCTTATTTTATTCCTTATTTTTCAATAATTTTTTTAACCATGTTAAATTGTTGATCAAATTATGAGGTCATTTTCAGCCCCCGCAAATCTTTGTTCCAATTTTATGCGAGAAATACTTCACAAGCAGGTTAAACACTAATTATTTGACTAAAATATTTTTCATGAAACTTAAATAACTTGTCTATCCAAAAATCATGTGTAAAATTTGAAGATAAAAAAACAAAAATGCACAGCCGTGGAGATATTATCCATAAGATAAGACTTTTTGGATCTTCTCAGTTGTACTACTGTTGACGCAAACTATATTTTTAACTAAAAGCAATACAAAAGAGAAGGTCCCATAGGTTAGTAAACCTGTAAACCAACCCTTTTAAGCTGACTCTTTGCTACGCGTGCAACATTTATGTTTTTTTTTTTTTTTTTTTTTTCTATTTCCATTTTACATAAGCACCATAAATATCTAGTGTAGTTGCCCAGTTTGTCGACTTCAAACACCCTAATAAAAAATATAATTAGGAAAATACTATCCCTTCATAAATAGACAAGAATTAACCAATAAGAACATTAATTTATATATAAGACTTATTTAATCTTTTCTACTCTACCTTTTCTTTCTTTTAAAAATTAATCATATTAAATCGTGTTGACTGAACGACGCCATTTTACAGCCCCTTCTAATACACAAAATACTTGGGGTCACATGCTTGTTAGAATTATGCACCACTTATTCACTAGGGGAGGTGAATAGTGTATTGACCCATTAAAATTTTTTACCACAATTTTATATTTTTTTCGAACCTGATTCTTAAACCGGTTCTTGCAATTCTTGTAACTAATGCCAAAAATAAAGAAGACATGAATTTTGGCGTGAAAAATCTCCTTCCTCAAGGGAGTAAAAATTACGATCCAACTCTAAAATAAAGAAGACATGAATTTTGGCGTGAAAAACCTCCTTGCTTAAGAGAGTAAAAATTACGATCCAACTCTGGAATTTTTCTCTAAAACTTCACTAAAGCCATGAGCAATTTCAGGTTACAAAACCCTTTTATAACCTAAGAGAATAAATCTAGTCACTCAACAACCTATAATCCAACTAATTGTAGCTACTCACGCCAAACTAATTTCTTAGTCTAGAACAAAAGATTGCCTCTCAATAGTTCTTCCAAAACACTCCTAGAACACACATAAGCGTATTCAGGATTTTGATAATATGGGTGCACTATTATCTTTAAGATAGATGTTTGGTTCCATTATATAAAATTTTATGGTGACAACAAGTTGACAAGCGAACTATATTAATACTATATTAGCAAAAATATCATTCACTGTACAATTGTCCTCGACGAGTTTTATACTTTGAAAGCGGTCAATAATAGCATCATTACTTATAATTTTAAATATCTCATGCTCAATATCGCAAACTAAACAATCATTTAAGAAAGTTTTTAAAAGAAACACTTAATATTGAGCATGGGGTTTTGCTGCTTTGAATCCACAGAAAGCCTCAGAGCCGAGAGAGACGAGTCAAAAGTACTTTATTTTTAGGGATTTCAAAGTTTTTTGTACACAAAAGAATGAATAAGAGAAGAAGAATAAAAAAGACGCAGGCAAAAGGGAATTTAAAAAAGAAGAAGTTAAAAAAATGTGTTTTTTGGTTAATTGAAAATAAGGAAAGGGTGTAGGGATCTGTTGTTGATTGAAAAGGGTATGGGAAATTGAGAATTTATTCATCAATTAATTATAAAAGGAATAAATCAAAAAGAATTATATGGGAATCGAACCCCTGACCTTGGGGACAAAAAGAAGACAAGAGGGGCGCTTAGTCACCCGTTCACTAAACCATTCACTTGAGCATGGGTGGCCACAAATATATTTACCACATAATTGGAAATATACTTTATATATAGGGAGAAGAGCATGGGTGCACGTACCCAACCCCCACCACATAAATCCATCCCTGAGAACAGAACGTGTGAGAATACAACTCAATCACCTATTGCAAGATCAAGACAAATTAAGCTGGGTTTGGATCAATTGCGGGAACTTAGTTCTTCAATTTGTCTTTCTCTTGTTGTTCCAAAGACTGCTGCTCACATAAAGCATCTTACAAATTTGTGTGTCGGCGTGTAACCTGTGCAAAAATAAACTCGTACTATATATATATGAATATTTATTAGACGGCCAGGTATAGAAGAGTATTTTCCAAGTTGAACCAAATCTCTTAACCCTACGAAATAAAGGAAGTAAAAAGGTTTTTCTTCCATATTCAAAGAGGTAGAATTCACTTCTATAAATACTTCCTTAAATCTTGGTCTAAACTCAAGACATAAAGATCTACCAAGATTTCCTGATATTATCAGAATATTCTGCCAATTTCATTTTTACAGTTTCGTGCACATACTTCCTCATTTTTGGCATAATTGAAAAGATAAAATAAGGTTAGCTATCAGTTTTAAAGAATATCTTTCTTATGGCCACTAGGACTGCACAATAGACAATCAAGTGAAAGACATTCAACACAGTCAATCTAAGGATTCTAGCCATCAAAAAGCAAAAATATCAGTGCAAGATAGGAATCACCAGACAAAAATAGTCAATTAGTTAAGGCAGTGTAACGACCCGATCGGTCGTTTTGCATATTAGAACTCTGTTCCCCTATTTGATATTTTTTATATGTTTGTTTGAAGTTTTATAACTTGCGGGGATGGGTGGTTTGGTTTTCATGGGATTCGGGAGTGATTTAGAATTCTTAGTTTCATCTTGGAAGCCTTGAGTTGTAAGAGTTGATCAAAGTTTGACTTTTACATAAATAACCTAGGATAGGTAATTTGAAGGTCCGAATAAGTTCATATGGTGATTTTGGACTTGGGCATATGCTCGAATACTGTTTTGGATGCTCCTAAGAAATTTTGCCTCTATTTACCGAATGTTGCAATTTAAAAAATTTGAGAGTTCTTAAGTTTGATAACTAGTTGACTTTAGGGTTATCAGATTTCGATTATTGTTCTGGGACTGTGAAAAGTTTCATTTTGTCAAATATGTGTATAGATCTAAATAATATAGGGTCACTATCGACAAAACTTTCTTTCGCACCTAACAAAATTATATACACCCAGATGATAATCTTAAGCAACTGAGGTAAGAAAGTTTATCCTTTGAATTAAAAAAATGCCTTCAACAAATTGTCTTTGTTTCTATGTCTGTTCCCATATTTAATTCATACAAGTACGTAAAAAGTCATCAAGAATTTGATTTGTTTCAAAAAAAAAAAAGCGTTGCAAAGTGTTCTACAGGCACTCATGATTCTTCCACAAGGTGCTATGAGTTAAGAGAAACATTACTTAATCTTTTATTGTTTCTAATTATATGTGACGACCCGACCGGTCGTTTTGAGCATTCGCACTTTGATCGCCAGTTCATAGGCATGACTAGCCCCGTATGATGTATTATGACTTATGTAAATCGTCGGTTTTGGTTTTCAGGTTAATCGGAACAGATATGGAAGAATGATTCTCAGCATGAAGCTTTAAATTTGAAAGGTTTGACCAAGTTTTGACTTTTTAGTATTCGATCTCGAATTTGGATTTTTGTGATTTGGTTAGCTCCGTTAGGTGATTTTGGACTTGGGAGAGCGTCCGGAATGTGATTTAGAGGTCCGTGGTAGAATTAGGCTTGAATTAGCGAAATTGGAAATTTGGCGTTTCACGGTCGGCAGTGAAAATTTTGATATCGGGGTCGGAATGGAATTCTGGAAATTGGAGTTGGTTCGTACCGTCATTTTGACGTGCGTGCAAAATTTCAGGTCATTCGGAGGTGATTTGATAGGTTTCGGCGTTGTTTGTGGAATTTGAAAGTTAATAAGTTCTTAGGCTTGAATCCGAGGTTGATTTGGTGTTTTGGTGTTGTTTTGAGTGATTTGAAGGCTCGACTAAGTTCGAATGATATTATGGGATGTTTGGTTGAGGTCCCGAGGCCTCGGGTGAGTTTCAGGTGGTAAACCGATCAATTCTCGGTTTTGGAAGTTGGCAGATTTTCTGGTATTTTGTTGCAGAGAATTCCTTCATCGCGTTCGCGAGAGGGCTCTTGCGTTCGCGGAGGGATTTTTGAGAGGGGCAGCTGGGTTGTTCTTCGCGTTCGCGATGTAGTTCCCGCATTCGCGAAGGTTTATGATTTTAAGGCTACGCATTCGCGACCTGGGCATTGCGTTCGCGTATCGCGTTCGCGTAGAGTCAACGGTCATTTGGAACTTCAGGAAAATAAGCCTACGCATTCGCGACCAGTGTTCCACGTTCGCGTAGGGTCAAGTAGGGTGGTCTTCGCGTTCGCGATTGAGTACTCGCGTTCGCGAAGGAGGGACTTCTTATCTGAGGCAGCTTGTGCTTCGCGAACGCGAGGGCACTACCGCGTGCGCGAAGAGGAAACATCTGGGCAGAATGTTTAAGTTAAAAAAAATGAGGGTTTGAGTTCATAATTCCAAAATTCATTAGAGAGCTCGGGAGAAGGCGATTTTAGAGGGAATTTTCAGAGAAGTGATTGTGGTAAGTGTTCTTCACTTGTTTTTGCTTAAATTCCATGATTGTGTCTTGATTTTTATCATCTAAATTGGGAATTTGGGGTGAAAACTGGGGGAAAAGTGGAAGAGAATAGGAGAGTTAACTTTGGGGATTTGAATGACCATTTGATATCGAATTTTGGTGAATTTGATATGGATAGACTCGTGAGTGAATGGGCTTTCTAGTTTTGTAATTTTTATCGGATTCTGAGACATGGGCCAGGGGGCCCGGGTTGAGCTAAATTCGGGATTTTCGGTCTAATTTGATAATTTTCGTGTGGGTTTTATTTCTTTAGCGTATATTGATGATAATATACTGATTTTGGTTAGATTCGGAGCAATTGGATGCCAAATAGAGAGGCAAGGGCATCGCGGGTTAGAGTTTTGGCTTGGTTTGAGGTAAGTAACGCTTCCAAACTGGGTTCTGAGGGTTTGAAACCCCGAACTATGTGCTATATGATGGTATTGAGGTGACGCACATGCCAAGTGACGGGCGTGCATCGTGAGAATTGTGACCTGGTTCATTCCATGGCACCGATTAGTAATTCTATCTTGTTGAAATCTGTGTTTCTTCATGTGATGAAGTAAATGGATTGTGAATCATGCTAGTTATCCTGCTAGGGCTTTACGCCGATACTGCTGGGACCCCTAGCGGTCGTTTCTTGCTGTCATCTCACTGATATTATTAATATTCTGTACTCAGTCATGTTCATGCATTTCATATCACATCTCAGTTTCAGCTGTTATTCATTTGCACATCATATCATTGTTCCGGGCTAGTTTTCATGGCATTGTAAGCCCGTGGGAGAGACTGGAGAGTGAAGACTGAGTGAGGCCGAGAGCCTAATTATGAGTGACAGGTATGGGTCGGGCTGCACACCGCAACAGAATATTGATTATGCCTTTGTTGGCTCGTTATAGCGCTTGGGATGTAGGAGCCCCTCCGGAGTCTGCACACCCACAGTGGGCGCGATTGATTATATTCAGGTGTGGATCTTCCCTTGGTATGGAGATGGATCTTCTCCATGAGGATGGATTGGCCTGTTCCTCGGTACTAGAGACTGATGGTCTGTGATGTCTATATATTTCGGGATGGATCTTCCCTGGGCCTTGTGAGCCATATACAGTACCGAGTGGTTGTGAGGTTGTTATTATTAATATCTGGAGATGGATCTTCTCCATAGGCTGGAATGGCCTTCCTCAGTACTGAGTGACAGCTGTCAGAGATGTATATATATTCTGGGATGGATCTTCCTTGGGCTGTATGAGTCACATACACTACTGAGTGGACGAGCATTTGAGATTGTGGGAACATGAGGCACTCAGCATGGTGCATTCCATACAACCTGTTTATTGGCATGTAGATGTAGCAGAGTTACACTTCTTTACCTTGTTCATACCTGCTCTGTTTTACCGTTCGAGCTATTTATTTAACTAAAAGCATGCCTACGTTATTTCTTTCATCTTTGATGAGGTTGAGTTCGTCACTACCTATCAGTCCATAGGTCGGACTTGTTACTTACTGAGTTGGTGTACTCACGTTACCCCCTGCACCTTGTGTGCACATCCAGGTACTTTCGGTCCCACTGGCAGTCACTGAACGAGGTTGCAGGCTTGGGAGATTGTTGAGGTATCTGCATGCTCTATTCTAGTTGTGTTTCAGTTGTATTCAGTGAACATTGTAGTAGACTATACTATTTCTCTAGACGCTCATGTACTTCATGACACCCTGGTTTTGGGATGGTTGTATCGTAATATGAATCTTTCTTCTATGTCTTAAACAATTTATTTAAAATGATGAAAGTTTTTCCGCAAATGAATTGATTTTAGTATTGTAGTTTTGGGTTGCGTTGGGTATGTTACCTACATTCCAAAGCTTAGTTCCAACCTCTTTCTTCTTCTTCTTCTTCTTCTTCTTCTTCTTCTTCTTCTTCTTCTTCTTCTTCTTCTTCTTCTTCTTCTCTAGGTATTTGTTTTTACCTTTTTCTATAGCTTCGGTTGCAGCAGCTTAGCGCTTCTTTCCCTTCCCCCAAATCCCCCCTTTTTTTCTTTTTATTCAATGGGCTTTTGCCCCTTTTATTAATTGATTAGGTTTTTCCTTTTTTGTTTTTGTTTCTTTTTTTCCTTATTCTTTTTTTAGTTATGTTAAAAGATCAACATACCCTAATTTAAATATGGGTCATTACATCTTTACACAATACAAGCTTATATATATACAAACATGCACACTAACTACTTCTCAACTACTATCTAGTGCCAATTCATTTAACCTATTAACAATTAAACCATGCAATTAATAATTAACCAGCACTAACTATAGTTATCATCAAGTGACATCACTCTCAATAAGATTCTATCCTTCTTAATAAGAGATTTAAGGTTTTATTTTTTTTTAAGATAAAAAATCTCTTAGTAGGAAGTCCTCCATTCCATTAAGAAACCTAACTCATGCAAAACCAAGTTAATTGGGTTAGTAGGTTTCTGATGTCGAATGCCAAAGGAAAAGCTAAGAAAATAAAAACCAAACCGTTATATAAAGGACGACCAAAGAATAATTACATGGCATCTCTTATGCTGGCATCGGTATTTATCTTTTGTATTATTTTTTGGCCTTTTTACCTATTTTTTCTCCCGTACTTTTAATCCAATGTAATGTGCAAATGTCTAAAGGTCATTATCATAGAAATAACGGTTTCCACCAATACAAAACCGAATTGCCTCCTAAATAATAGAGCCGTTTCATTTTGTTTTGGAACTTCAAGAACCTCATAACTTTTCTATCAACTTTAAATTAAAGCCCAAAAGTCTCCATCAGAAATATAAGGAAGAAGTTTTGGCACAAAAAAAGGAGAAGAGTGATTTTTCTGAAGAGGATTGTTTACCGTGAAAATGGTAATAACAATTAAATTTGTTGATGAGACTCTAAAAATATGTGATCTATTTTTATGCTAGTTGTCAAGCAGTTGATGCTACGTGTATGAAGTTTAAAGACGAAATGCGAGCTAAAATAGAGCTATAATCGAACCGATGAGTTAGCTGTTCAGGGCCTCGAGCTAGACAGTTTGGGGCCTCGAAGTCGATTCCCGGGCTCGGGTTCGAGCTACTAGGGGCAGTCGGGGAAGGGCTAACAGTCGTGATATAATTAAAGGATGCTCTTTATGGCCAATGATAAGTAATAAATGAAGAACAAGTATGAAGATAGTAAATAAGAGCAACAATATCGAGAGAGTAAGTTAGAGAGAAAAGAGAGAGAGAGAGAGAGAGTTATCATATATTTCATGTAGAATAGTTGGAGCAACATCTGTTCCTTACAAAATGGTAAGAATCCCCTTTATATAGAAGGGGAAACTTGACATAGTACAAAGCATTAATTACAAAGATAAGGGGACGGGACAGCTAGATGTGACACCCTGATTCAAGTTCAGAGTAGGCCGGCTAGGCTTTGTCAAACTTAGCCGTGTGTCTTGGGAACTCCCCATTTTTACTCTGGCCCCGGTCGATATTCCCCTCAGGTCGGGTGTCGATGAGCTCCGAGGAAGGAGACTCGAGCACATCTTTGCAGCCTCGAGGCCTCGAGGTGATATTCTGAAACACCTTAATGACGGGGAATCGGACCCTTCAATTCTGCCGCATACAGATAGTCTCCACGTTTCCTAGAACGAAGTGATGGAAAACGATCTTGATGCCCGACTCTTAGGGCTTCCTACGATGACGTCATACTGATGGTGCTAACTAATGATGCCAACCTTCATGATAACCGGGGCATCCCCATAGACTTGTCTTTTTAGCGTCATTCATTATGTTGCCGATCTCAATCTTCAAGGTCATAATACTGCCGTCGACTCGTTTTTCAATGGCGCATTGATTGTGCCTGCCGATCCATCTTTCAAAGGCATTGATGGTCATGTTATCACCCCCTATAAATGGGGGCATTCTGGCACTATCTCTTCATCTAAGTGTCTTTTTCCATTCATTCATCCGTTTCTCCCCACTATCTTCCTTCATTGCTGACCACCATGTTCGGGGTCCATGGCTCCAAAGTTGAATGACAGCATTTTCATCAGCTGCGTAATGGTCTTCTGCCCGAACTTCTCCATGTCGAATGAGATTATACCGTCTCGACGCCGCTGCTGTTGTTATTGGCTCGGGATGATGATACATGGGGGGCCATCTTCCTCCGACTTAGAATGTCATTTGGACTATACACCACTGCTCACGAGGGGGCTCGGATTATACACCGCTAAGTCACCTTCATTCCCCGGCCCGGTGTAGCGCTCCGCCCCTGGCTGGTAGCTTTCACGGCTTAAAGTCCCAAGAGGTGAATTCAAAATAGCCATGCAAACGAGGCCGACGTTCGCCAAGTCTGTTACTGGTCCGAGGTTCTCTTGGCCGATGAGTGTCCTCGATCTTCGGCGGGCTATGACATTTTTTCGTCCCTTCCTACTCCTCCTACTTTCTTCTTCGTCTTCTCCTATGAAGTACTATTTTGAGGGACTGGGATGAGATCGTTGAGGGTGTACATCCAAGGAGATAGTGCTCGAAGACGTTGCTACCGGAGATAAACCCTCGAGGGCAGATTGGGCCCTTAGGCTTTCACTATACGCATACCCTTTCACTTCTTTGTCTCTGTGTAAGGACCCCTTGCGGGCTTTTGTAAGCAAATGTTTACGAATATAAAGACACTTTCTTGATTTTTGTATTTGGTGCTTGCCATTTTCTTTGACATTTATGGAGACTCTGAATGTATGCCTCTGCTGGACTTTGTCGATATCTAACTCGTGTGTGAGTATTCTTTCCGGCCTTTGGTCGATAAAAACGGCATCTCCGTTGTTCCTCGGACCAGGCTTGAATTGGTCCGATAGACTCGGGCCGTCGGGACCTTCACTTTGGGTCACATGAAAACTTGTTTTGAGTTTGACGTAGCTAATCTTTTAAGGCGTTGTCGATAGGTCCCCGATAGGGGGTCGCCCAGACTTAGGCGATGTCTTGAGGTCGAGCCCTTATGACGGAGCTCGAAGTACTTGTTCCTCTTCTTGAGAAGAGCCTTCGAGACAGGGTACCATCTCGAATCCTGCAATGGTGCTAAATGCTTGCTGGAGTCTAACTTCTTGTGATAGAGGTCCTCGAGGTCGGGTATCACCTCGGGACTGGAGATGACGCCGTTGGCTTCTTAAAGCCTAACTTCTTTTGATGGAGGTCTTCGAGTTCGGGTACCACCTCGGGACTGGAGATGACGCCGCTGGCTTCTCAAAGCCTCACTTCTTTTGATGGAGGTCCTTGAGGTCGGGTACCACCTCGGGACTTGCATCGAAGTCATTGGCCTCCCGGGGCCTAACTTGGGTAGGCGGACCATTGCTGTTTCCCCACATATATGTAGGGTTGCTTCCGTTCTTTTAGGGGTCTCCTCACTTTAGATAGCTATCTCCCTGTTTCGGCGTTGAGCCATTCCTTTCCTTAGCGCTAAAGTACTTGTGCAGGTTCCTGCTTCAGTTCTTCTAGTCTCGCCGTAGCCATGACCGTTACCTCGGGGCCTATTCGGCAGAGAGGGGAGAGTCTCACTCCCGATGCTCAGAATCAAAGAGAGTCTTCTTTGAAGATTATTTCTTCAATGGGAGAAGGGCACCTTGAGTTAGTGAGGAGAGACTGCGGATGGGAGGAGAGAGTGGTGTTACACACTCTTTCCCCGGATGAGGGCATCTCGGATCATGTTGATGGATTCCTGAACGTGTATACGTATCCTTTCACACTGGGACCCCTCGACTGGGTTGTGCTCGACTTCTATTTGAAGTATCGGGTTACCTTGGCGCAGATACACCCATCGTTTTGGTGAATATTATTGATGATGAGGTTTTCTACGGAGAAGGCGGGGCTTGAATTCACGCTCAGCCATCTCGTCAGGCTATACTGACCCTTTCACCATCGAGGTCTGCTAACCTTGCGGTGCCGTTGATCCACGCCTTTCGTTATTGATGATGAGGAAGATGGAGATCGGGAATGGATCAGTCAGTTCATTGAGTCCAGACGGCTGACGTTATCCCCGTGGAACTTATGTCATTCCCCAAGGAATGGATCTACACACGTAAGTGGAGCATCCCGTGCCTTCTCGAATTTGCTTACGGCGAAAGCTAGTTTCATAACCATGTTTCCTCCTTTTCTGCAACGATTTCATGGGCTTCGGGCGACGTTCCTGATCTGCCTGGTTGGGTCCGGGAGCTGGCGGTCCGCTCGACTCGTGATGAGCGTAGGTGGCGAGCTATACCCCCGGGCAGATTGGAAGCAAAATATCACGATATGTGTGTGTGCTAACTTTCCCTTATCCTCTATTCGTGTGGAGAGGCATTTTCCCTTTTTACGTACTAATCTTGCTGCCGTAGGTGTCGGAGAGCCTTCAGAGGCGAGGCCGTGCTCCTTCGGGGAGGGGTTGCCAGTTCCCGAGATAAAGGACGATAACAATAAGCGGGACATGCCCTTACAGGGCGACGATGCTCAGAGCAAGGCGAAACGGAGCCGCGTCTTTGAAATGGAAACATCGTCTGAGCCTGTCGCGCCCGAAGTTTCTAGTTCTAGAAAGATGGCCTCTCCAAGCGATCGTGCTTCGACCGGGGTCGATTCTTCCAGGGCTGAGGAGGCTAGATCAACAGATGTGTGCTCAGCCTTCGAGGAAGTCCGCCGGCTGCACTTTGTGGAGTTTCGACATAGGCCTTCCGAATTCCGCGTCTTCCATTCCTTATCGAGTTTTTCTTTTGCAGGCTTAGGTTTGAGCTACTCTGTCGAGGAGCCAGGCTCCGGAAAGCTCTGGGTGAGGATAGATCCCTTAAGCTCCTTTGTGAGAAAAAGGAAGTCGAGCTGGCACATTGGCGACATGAGGCGTGTCGGAGCTCGAATTACGAGAGCTATTTGACGGAGCAGGTAACGTTCCGTCCCGGGCGAGTATGCGTTTTGCCTTTTGGCTTCTGAGGCTAACACTTCATTTATTTCAGTTGCAGAAAAAGATGGAGGCCCTGGAATGCCTTCGGGATGAAGCCGACCGAATCAAGAATGACTGTGACGAGCTAAGAGCTCGGGCGTAGGTTCTGGCTTTAGAGGAGAAGAACGCCCTGGCTAAAGTTCCTGCATTCGAGGTTCAACTCCGTTTAACTCGTGATAATGCTTTAGTTCAAGCGGATATGATCACGAAGCTCGAAACTGAGCTTTCGAAGGTAAGGGCTGAGATCGTTGCTGCCCGAATCGGAGCAGTACTGAGTCGAACTAAGGCTGGTCAGGAGATGGCAATTTATTTGAAGGACGCTACCGATGCTCAAGCCGATTTGAAGAGGGTCCTCGATCGCGAAGAGAGGATCAAAGAATACGTTCGTTGCAAGTCTCGAAGAAAGATTCTCGAGGAGATCCGCGCAAGGGGTTTTGTCTTCTCGGAAGATTGGTACGAGCGAGGGCGGACGAGCGTGATGCTCGGTTGCTCCTGTCCGACATCGAGGAGAGTGAAGATGAGGCCGGTAGGCCGTAGTTCCCAGGACTAGGTCGTAGATTTTGACATTTTGTACGTAGTATATCCAGAGCAAGTTTGTAGATGGAGAATGTGCTTTTTCGCGTATGTGTACAAAAGAAAACCTTGTGGCTTTACTTCTTCTGTACCCTTTTCTGTCTCGTATCGGGCCAGGTGAACTGGTTTCAGAGTTGGTGGAAATCCTTAGATTCGTGATATGGCCCTGGGGCTCATTAGGCTGGCCCGGGGGCTCTTACGCTCTCGGTCGATGTGACCTTTGGCATAAGCTGGCGTTTCAGCTCTTATGCTTTTGCTCAACTATTTTGGGTTTAGTCTCCGACTCGGGTTCCAACTCGAGCTCATTTGGCCCTCAAGCTTTTATGTTTGCATGGGCTGGCGACAATGGCTCTTACGCCTTTGATCGAAGTGATCTTTTATGTGCGTGGCCCTGAGGCTCATTAGGCTGGCGACAATGGCTCTTACGCTTTGCCCTGAGGCATATGCAGCTAACTATTTTGGGTTCTGTCTCCGAATCGGGTTACGACTCGAGCTCAATCGACCCTCAAGTTTTTAGATGAGCTGGCAACAATGGCTCTTACGCTTTGGGCCGATGCGGCCTTTTATGCAAGCTGGCGAAAATAGCTCTTACGCTTTGGGCCGATGCGGCCTTTTTTGTTAGCTGGCGGCAATGGCTCTTACGCTTTGGGCCGATGAGGCCTTTTATGTTAGCTGGCGACAATGGCTCTTACGCTTTGGGTCGAAGCGACCTTTTATATAGGCTTTATTTTCCTCTCGTTAAGGACTTTTGAAATGATTTTGCCAGACCCGTCGTCGGTTCGGGAAGAACCTCGATTTCAAGTCGTTTGCGGCGATGTTCGAGCACCTCGGAAGGTTTGGCTCGTAGGCTGAGTAGCTCGAAACCTTGTGATTTGGAGCTGACATGGTCGAAGCTCTTTTGCCTGTCGAGGGTAGCTTATTTAACCGGTTCTTTTCGAAGTAGATTCGAAGTAATGGCCTATGATTTTGTAGCGACGGTCGGGCATCCCCGAGTCGCGTTAGTTTCGCTGGTACACCCGTATGACCGTAGTCATTTGCATTCCCGAGTGTAGTAGTTTAGGTGTCTATATCGAGGGTATGCCTTTTCAGGAATCTTATAAATGCGATATATAGCCTAAACTTCGGGATCGAGTTTTATGCCTGTAGTAAGGTCTTACAAATTTTTCATGCCTTTGAGGTCTTACAGATTGTTGATACTTGGTACAAGTACGATTCATGCCTCGCTTGAGGTCTTTCGAGATCGAGTCTGCCCGCTAGGGGTCTTATGGCCTCGGTTTTTTTATGAATGGCGATTGGCGACAGTCTCCGAGTCAGTGGGTTTGTTTTGGCTCGGGAGCTGTTACTCACAAGCTCGAAATTGCCTCATTGAGGGCTTACGATTTTGGAGATTCCGACCCTGAGGTCATGCGTTTTCTCAGCTTGTGATGCCCGTCTCGGAGTGTTCGGGACATTTTTCTTTTTTGGAGATGTTTCGTGATTTCCGTGCTGCCTCGTTGAGAGCTTACGAGTTTGGAGCTTCGACCCTGAGGTCATGTGGGTGCAGAATTATCGACGCTAGTCTTCGAGTATTCGGGATGCTTTTGATGAAGGAATCATTTTTGGCGAAAACGCTGGGTTTCCTTCGAAGCATGTGATACATTGGTAAAATTATTCCTTGATTATTTGGCGCTAGTACATGTATCTCCGCCATCGGGGGCTCGGCTGTGCGGACACGGTTCATTCGGCCGTTTGGTCCGGTACATCATTTTCCTATTGGGACCCTATATGGAATATCTTGGCTCTTTCGAGCGAATGATCTTCCGATAGGATGTCCTTCGGCGCTCGGGATTGATAGCAAAAAAAGCCTTAAAGACTTGTTGGTTCCCGCTTAGGTAGCATATAGGTGTTGCCTCGTTAAAAACCTTGCCGGCAAAACCCTCCGGGACAAAAGCTCAGTCGAAGGAAAAGAGTGCAACGGATGCTTTTAAAACCTTAAGGTCTTCGGGCTGGGTTAGCGCTTTTGACTGTTTTGATTGGGTGCCTGCATAAGGGTTAGTATAAAGTATAAAATGAAAAGGGAGGTGGTTATAACTTATGAGGGCACGGTACGGTCCTCCGCTATGTCCAATCGGGCTTAGCCGAAGATGTAGTTCGATTACCCTTTGGCTCTTTCGAGAGTGGAGATATTGGTGTCGGTGCCACGTCGTGCATCACGAACATTTCCCTTGCCGCGTGCTGTTCCCTGTGGACGATTTTAATCCCGTCTTTTGTTGGGAATTTCATCATTTGGTGGAGGGTGGATAGTACTGCTCTCATGCAGTGTATCCACGGTCGTCCAAACAAGGCATTGTACCTCATGTCTCCTTCGATGACATGGAATTTGACATTTTGGGTCGTGCTGGCCCGCTGACTGGGAGAGTGATCTCTCCTTTTGTTATTTCACTTGCCATGTTGAATCCGTTGAGGACTCGAATGGAGGGCACGATTTGGTCTAGCAGTCCGAGCTGCTCTATTACCTTCGACCTGATAATGTTGGCCGAGCTACCTGGATCCACGAGTACACGTTTTATTTGAAATGTATTTACGAGGAAAGAGATTACCAGTGCGTCATTATGAGGTTGGGACAAGGTCTCGGAGTCCTCTTCGTTGAACGTGAGGGCATCCTCGGGTATGTACCCTCGAGTTCACTTTTCTCTAGTGATGGATATTTTTGTCTTTCTCATCACGGGCTCCTGGGGATCGTCGACGCCTCTCAAGATCGTGTGGATAACATGTTGTGGCCCGTTTGCTTCGTTCTTTTTGGCCGCTTCTCTTTCTCAGAACTGTTTTTTGGCCCGATCGCGTAAGAATTCTCGAAGGTGACCTTTATTGAGTAACCTAGCTACTTCCTCTCGGAGTTGGTGGCAATCCTCGATTCTGTGGCCATGCGTATTGTGAAAATCACATACCAAGTTATGATTCCTTAGGGAAGGATCCGATTGTACAGGCCTGGGCCATCTGGTATCCTTGATTTTGCCGATGGCGAACACAATGTCTAAAACATCAACGTTAAAGTTGTATTCTGATAGGCGTGGTGCCCCTATTGGCCCTGTGTTACCGTCGAATCCGGTTCTGTTAATGAGTCCCTGAGGATTCTGCCCCCGTTTGATCAATCGGTTGTTGCGAGGCGGGTTGTGTCTTGGGGCGTTTCTCCTGTCTTCGGTGTATGGCTGATACCTTTCTCTGTTCGGCTTCGATTCCTTTGCTAAGAGCTTGCTCGGGTATACTAAGCCCGAAGGGGCTCCTAATTGATCATCCTCGACCCTGATCTTTGACTGGTATCAGTTGTGGACGTCCGACCAGGTTACGGCAAGATACTCGATCAGATTCTCTTTCAGCTGCCTCGAGGCCACTGAGCTCTGCTCGTTCAGGCCTTGAGTGAAGGCCTATACCGCCCAATCGTCATAGACCGGGGGTAGTTCCATTCGTTCCGTTTGGAAGCGAGATACGAACTCTCGCAGCATTTCATTCTCCCTCTGCTTGATCTCGAATACGTCAGACTTCCTCGTTGCTACCTTGATGGAACCGGCGTGTGCCTTTACGAAGGATTCTGCCAGCATGGCAAATGAGTCTATGGAGTTGGGGGCTAAGTTGTGGTACCACATCATGGCCCCCTTCGAGAGCATTTCCCCGAACTTCTTCAGCAAGACGGACTCGATCTCGTCGTCTTTTATATCGTTGCCCTTTACTGCGCACGTGTAGGCGGTCTGAGGTGCCGTTGTGTTTTGGGAGTTCCGACATTCTGAACTTCTTCGGAATGGGTTTCGGAGCCGCTTCCTCCGGGAACGGCCGCTGCACGAACTTCCTCGAGTCTATGCCTTTCAGAACCGGGGGCGCGCCCGGGATTTGGTCGACCCTGGAGTTGTAAGTTTCGACCTTCTTGTCGTTGGCTGCTATCATTTTCTCGCCAGACTCGATCCTTCTGGTAAGATCCTCGAGCATTTTTATGATAGCAGGGTCGGCTATCGAACCGTAATTGCTCAATCTCTCCGGTACCTGTTCGGCCGGGGGAGTTGTTGCCGGTGCTATGGTGCTGGGAGTTTTTGGGTGGCTTTGCAGCTGAGCGGTATCCAGCTGTTGTGCCTGCAACATTTCAAAAATAACATGAAGGCTAACTTCCTGTTCTCCCCGAGTTGGGGCTTTTTGGGCTTCCTGTTCGGCGCCTTGTTGTATGCTCCTATCGGTGCGTGAGGTTTCGCCGATCTGCTGTGCGTCGCGCGAGCCCGCGTCTACTGGAATCGGTCCAGGTGCGTTCTCGGGGTTTCGTGGTGGCGTACCAACAATTGGAATAGCCACACCGTTTTCTCCGTGATTTTCGAGGTTGTCGTTCTCAACTCTGTTTACTAAGCAAGACATATTAACCTGAAATCGAAGATCTTGGACAAGAAAAAGTGTGAAAGATAACTTGCGTTTTGTAACGAAACCATCTAGAAAATAATCATTATTATTTTTAGCCCACGGTGGGCGCCAAACTGTTTACCGTAAAAATGGTAATAACAATTAAATTTGTTGATGGGACTCTAAAAATACGTGATCTATTTTTATGCTAGTTGTTAAGCAGTTGATGCTATGTGTATGAAGTTTCAGGACGAAATGCGAGCTACAATAGAGCTATAATCGAACCGATGAGTTAGCTGTTTAGGGCCTCGAGCTAGACGGTTTGGGGCCTCGAGGTCGATTCCCGGGCTCGGGTTCGAGCTATTAGGGGCAGTCGGCGAAGGGCTAACAGTCGTGATATAATTAAAGGAGGCTCTTTATGGCCAATGATAAGCAATAAAAAAAAATAAGTATGAAGATAGTAAATAAGAGTAACAATATCGAGAGAGTAAGTTAGAGAGAAAAGACAGAGAGAGTTATCATATATTTCATTTAGAATAGTTGGAGCAACATCAGTTCCTTACAAAATGGTAAGAATCCCCTTTATATAGAAGGGAAACCTGACATAGTACAAGGCATTAATTTTGAAGATAATGGGACGGGACAGCTAGATGTGATACCCTGATTCGAGTTCAGAGTAGGCCGGCTAGGCTTTGTCAGACTTAGCTGTGTGCCTTGGGAACTCCCCATTTTTACTCTGGCCTCAGTCGATATTCCCCTCAGGTCGGGTGTCGACGAGCTCTGAGGAAGGAGACTCGAGTGCATCTTTGCATCCTCGAGGCCTCGAGGTGATCTTCTAAAACACATTAATGACGGGGAATCGGACCCTTCGATTCTGCCGCATACAAGGATTTGGAAGCACATTCACATTTTCCTATTTTCTCATATTTAAATGAGATATATCTACTCACTTTTATTTCTATTCCTTTTGGTTTGTATATGGTAGTAAGAATCATCCGTAGAACTTTTTACTGTTAATCAACTATTGGTTTTTAAATTAGGATGTATGATGAAAAACGAAGGCAATGGATGCCATATATTCGGTCAAAAGAGTATGTATGACTTGACGATTTCTCCTTGTTTAAGCTCTAATTATATATTTCGTATGTTTAGTACTTAGAAGTTTTCTTCGTGGTTGTTTAACCGAAAATTGGGATTTCGGTCAAAACTTTATTTTAGAAGAACTCGGGTTACTGATAATCAAGTAAAAATAGGAATAATTGATGTAAATTATAGCTGAATAGAAAGCAAAGTAAATCAGTATATTTCAATAGTATTTTGTGTCTTTACAAAAATTCATTCCTCACCTTTTATAGCTATTTCTAAGTAATACGTTTTTCTCCTCTCGTAATGGAGTTTTTATGGACAATCAATGGCATTTAATGTAACGTTATAATTTGTAATCGTAACTGATTTAGTACAGATTCTGTAACGTTTTTTGTAATTAATGCCTATTAATTTCCAATAATACGTATCTATACCCTTTTTGCTATTTAGGTTCATTCTTCTGATGCCTCTTCAGAATATCAAGAGGTTCGAGCACCTATCCCTTTTGGCTTTCTTGGATTTTTGCCCGTGCCTGCTAAAGCTCGTGCCTCTTCATCTACTCTTCGCCAGTTGGCATTCCTTTATCAATCCACGTGTCACGATATATCACCCCATAATTAATTCGATATATTAATTTAATTTTTCGCAATACAGTTAGTCCCCCCACTTGCCATTTATTCATCAATAGAATATTTGGGAAGTGGATCTCATTAAAGCGGGAATTTTTGCCGCCATTATACCTTCTCTGGAACTGATGCTTTATGTGTCACTTCCAATTAATGCTCGTGACGCGTGTCATCTTCTGATTGGTTCTGCAAATTTTCAGCGTCTTTTAGGGCTTTTTTGCGGCTTCGCAAACTACGAAGCGACATCTTCCATCATGACGTTTCCATCATTCACCTTTTCTTTGACGATTGCTTCCAAGTATAAATATAGCTTTTTTCTTCGTCTTTCTCATAAAAGTTTTCATATCTTAGAATATTCACTCTTGTCTTTTTCTTCCTCATACTGTCATGTCTTCTTCAAACCCTAACCCTCGAAGAGTCCCCATTGTTGATAATCTTCCTCTTGCTCCCGTTAGAAGTAGAAGAGGAGGAAGATTGCGTAGTTTAGGGTCTTCATCTGTAAGGGGTGTTTCTATTCCTTCAGTGAGTTCTACTCCTCCTTCTAGAACTAGAGGTTCTCTTTCCCATAGACCTTCGTCTAGAAGTAAAGATTCTCATGAACCCATCGCGAACCTTTGGTGGATGAAATTATCCCTGCTGAACTATCTTTTTATACTGATAGAGAATCAATTAGATACCAAGTTTCCTCTATTTCTTCTTGTGCTGACATTTACCCTTCTCAAATTATTGAAGGCCTGATCTCTGTTGTTCGTAGGGATTTCCATTGGAAATCTGATTTTCCTATTATAATTCCGAATGCAAACCAAAGAATTACATCTTACTTGACTGGGTTTTCTTTTGTGTACACGTATTCCTTTACACTGAATTTTAAACCACCTATTGACCCTGTTATCATTGAATTCTATCGTTTTTTCGACGTTTGTCTAGGACAGATAGGCCCCATTGTGTGGAGGGTTGTTGCATGCTTAAGACATTTAACAAGGATGGCTAGCTTGTCTTTTACTTTTTCCCATTTGATTCATCTCTACTCTTCAAAGCTTTTCCGTCTAGGGATTTTCACTTTAGTTGCGAGAAGTAAAAGAGTGTTAGTTATCCCCGAGGACGATAAGGACTGTGGCTGGTATGCCAGGTTTGTTGCTGCCCCCACTGTTGCTTTAGTGGGCGAAGAGAATGTTCCATTTCCTGAAAAGTGGAATTTTGCACGTGAGTTTTTTTTATAACTTTGTCTATCTTTTCCCTTTATTTTTCTCGCTACTGTTTAACTTTTTTTTTCTTTTTTCCCAACAATCATGGGAATTGTTGATGAGATTCCCAATTTCCGTGGTTGGGTAAAAAAGTTATTGAAAGTTGCTCCAATGGAAGGTCGATCTTGGAAAAACCTTTCGCACAGGTTTGGTTGGAAAGTGAAAACTCATGGTAAATGCTTTACTCTTCTCTTTTTCACCTTTTCCTTCATCTTTCCCTTAGAACTTGTTTGATCCTTCTTTTTATCAGGATTTCCCATTCGTGGTGTTAGTGCTGAAGCAATCGCAGCTTCCAGAGTTTCGTTAGAGCGAGCTCAAGAGATCATTTTGAGTTCTTCATCAAAAAGGAAGGCTGCAGCAGTCCAAGATTCTGAATAAGAGGAGGAACAGGATGGAGGTTCCTTGATAAAAAGGCCACGAGCCAAAAGACGCGTCTTTTCAGACGATGAAGCGTCTTCTCCCTGTTCTATTCCCATAACCAAGGATGTTGAAGCTACCTTGGTGAGCTTTGATGATGATACTTCTGCAGCAGCTCGTGACTCTGTTGATCAGCTTTTTTCTCGTGGGTTTGATGATGAAAATTTAGATTTGGTTTCTGATGAAGTACCCCTTGCTTCCTTTACCATACCTGTTCCTATGGCTCATTCTTTACCAGTTGTGTCTGCTGTTGTTGCTGCTCCGCCCCAAATTGTGATGACTTCTTCCACAGTTCCTCCTGCTACCATTCCTCGTACTGAGGTTGGTTCTTCGAGTGGAAGTGGAACGATGAAACATATTACCATTGAGGTCCCTACCGATGGTAATCTCTTGAAAAAGTCAGGTCAGGCTGATGTGTGGCTGAAACCTCTGATCGCTCCAGTTGAGAAATCCAAGCTCGAGAGTCATAGCTCTTTGACTTGAATGAATGACATAGTGCAATCATCATTAAAGGTATTTGTTTCTTTTTACTCTTTATTCCATCCTTCTTTTATTAAAGCTCTTACCTCTTTTCTAATTTTTTTTAGATCAATCTTATTGGTACAGAGATGATGAAGAGGGTTTCTCGTACGGAGCAGTTAATGCACGATTATCAGATTGAAGCAGACAACTGGAAAGAACAATATGAAAGCCTTCAAATTGATATGGAAGTGTTAGAAGAAAGCAAGTGCACCTTAGAGCAGCAGTTGAAGGTTTTGACTTCAGAATTAGCAGTTGAGAAGGCTTCCTCAAATCAAGCTGACAAGGACAAGAATCTCCCCGAGACATCATTTTCTGAGCAACTCTCCAAAGCTAGTGAAGAGATTAGAGGGTTGAAGGCATTGCTGAGCGAGAAAGAGGTCTACGCCGGTTAACTTGTGCAAACACTTACCAAAACCCAAGAAGATCTCCATGAGTCTTCTGATAAGGTTCGATTTTTAGAAAGTTCCCTTGCCCCTCTGCAATCTTCTTGTGATACTGCTTTGGCCGAGAATGAAAAGCTTAAAAACGAGATTGATCAATGGGAGAGAAATTATGAGATTCTTGAGGACAAGACTGCCATTGAAGTGAGTTGGGCTATTTTAAACACTCGCCATGATACCCTTATGGAGGCTAGCCAAGAGGGTTTCAACTTGAACGTCTGAGTTAGCCAAGATAAAGGAGACCACTGAAAAAACTCAGCAAGGTCAAGATTTCCATTCACCCATGGCTGATACTCCTGAACATGTTGAAGATAATATAGGTACAGTGACTGCCCCAACTCCTTCAAATCAACTCGAACCTTCTGCTGCTGATAGTGATACCGCTTTAGATCCTTCCTCTGCCCCTTAGTGAAAGTTTGTGAAGTGTGACTCCTTTTTTTTTGATTTTGGTGGTTTTACCCCTGGTCCCTATTTGGGGGTTTGGTTTTTTGGAAATGACAAGTCCCCAGACCTTTTCGGGGCTATTTTGTATAAATGACAAACAGTTTACGACTAGGTTCATACTTAGTCTAAACTTCAATACTAAGAAGTTTTTGTTGAACTTAATTGTCTTGAGCTTCTGTTTTGCTCGTTTTTGCCTTTATACTCAAGGTCTTGTTTGTTAATTCGTGGGTTTTTGTCTTACCTTTTTTGCAAAAAATGCTTTGTTAACTTCATGGATATCTGAATCAAACATGAATTTATAAAAGAGGGCCCTTTTATATTCTACACTTAATGAAGAAGACGTCTCGACTTTATAACGGTGTAAATGTACGATAAAAGAAATAGGAACACACATGTTTCTTGAAATAACTTTGATAAAGTTTTCATTCGAACTTTGTCAAGTTTTAAATAACATCTTACATGTATTTAAATAACTTCAATAACTTTTTCGTAATTGTTTTCTTTACAACAGATTTGCAAAGGAAATAAAATCCAAGGGTTTTTTTATAACCCATGGCTAAACATTGCCTTTAACCTAGATAGCATAAAATTGTGAAATCTATAAGGTTTTGACTAGCTTTGTGTTATTGTCTCGTAACTTTGCTCTGAACTTGATTCATTTGATGAGTAGACTTTTTAGGCTTGACTTGAACTTTAGTTATTCTCAGTCTTCTTTGTCAGTCTTCTTTGCCTTCTTTATACATATATCATATGTATATTATATAGTCCCCCAAGTGTTTTAGCTTTGAAGTATAAAATCTCTAGCACTTGATTATTTCTCCCATGCGGTCCTTTTCCTGAAAAGGAAAAACAAACGGGACTCGGAGGTACGAGTTTAGATGAAGACTACTCAACCCTTTTAAATTTCCATCAGAATAGTTGTAACCCTAGACCGGGAATTATGTTCTTTCCGCGTGTCTTGCAGGTCGTAATTCATCATTTAGTACGGGTTAGCTTTTTGCCTATCATCTAAAATCGTTAGTAAAATTTAAATAATTCAAAAAATAAAAATAATTAATTGGGATACCTGCCCGTGGGTATTTCTTTCCTTTAGAAATAATATCTCTTCAAATGAACAGTATTCCAATTTGAGGGTAGAATCTTTCCATCCAATGTTTCAAGCTCATATGCTCCTTTTCCTGCGATTCCATGAATCTTATAAGGTCCTCCCCAAGTTGGACTTAACTTTCCTGCATTAGCTGCCTTCGTGGATTGGAAAACTTTCTTAAGTACGAAATCCCCAATCTTAAAATATCTGAGACGAGCCTTCCGGTTATAATATCGTTCCATAACTTGTTTTTGTGCTGCCATCCTTATTAACGCAGCTTCCCTCTTTTCTTCAAGTAAATCTAGGCTTACTCGCATCTCTTCTTCATTTGATTCCTCGGCAGCTTGTGATTATCTCGTGCTTGGTTCCTCTACCTCAACTGGAATTAAAGCTTCAGCTCCGTATACAAGTGAGAACGGTGTTTCTCCCGTACTTGTTTTTGTGGTTGTTCGATAAGCCCATAAGTCCCCAGGTAGCACTTTTGGCCATCTGCCTTTAGAGTCTTCCAACCTTTTCTTCAAGTTATTGATAATGACTTTATTTGTTGATTTTGCTTGCCCATTACCCACCGGATGGTAAGGCGTTGAAGTTATCCTTCTAATTTGCCAACTTTGAAAGAATTCTGTGATTTGCGTGCCTACAGATTGTGGGCCATTATCACACAAGATTTCCTTTGGTACCCCAAATCGGCATATGATGTTTCGCCAAATGAAATCTCTAACCTCTTTTTCTCGTACCTATTTAAAAGCTCCTGCTTCTACCCACTTAGTAAAGTAATCAGTAAGTACGAGCAAAAATCTTACCTTGCCTTTGGCTTGCGGTAGTGGTCCCACGATATCCATCCCCCATTTCATAAAGGGCCATGGTGCAATGACTGGGTGTAATAATTCAGCAGGTTTCGTGCATGTTGTTACCGTATCTTTGGCACTTGTCATATTTAGCCACAAAATTTTCCGCGTCTTCTTCCATTTTTGGCCTACAATAACCAGCTCTAATCATGGTTTTTACTAAAGATCTTCCTCCTGCGTGATTTCCACAATGTCCCTCGTGTATTTCTCTCATCACATATTCTGTTTGAGAAGGCCCGAGGCATCTTGCTAGAGGACCACCGAACATTTTACGATAAAGATTGCCTTGTTTTAAACAGTATCGAGCAGCTTTTTTGCGAAGCGCTTGAGCCTTCTTCTTATCTTCAGGCAATATTCCATACTGCAAAAAAGTGACAATCTCGTTCCTCCAATCCCAGGTTAAATTATTGAAATTTACCTCGTTTTTGTCTTGCTCAAGTACTGAATGAAATAAATGAATTACAGAAGCATTTTCATCATTTGTTACTTCTGCAGCAGATGCAAGATTAGCTAGGGCGTCTGCCTCGACATTCTCCTCCCTTGGTACCTGCACGACCTTCCAGGTTTGAAATTGCCTAACCAGATCACGTGCCTTTTCCAGGTATTGCTGCATTCTTGCCTCTCTGGCTGTGTAAGTCCCCAGCATTTGATTAACTATGAGCTATTAATCGTTTTTGATTACAACCTATTCTATGCCAAGCTCGCGTGCCAGTTCTAAACCTGCAATCACAGCTTCATATTCTGCCTCATTGTTAGTAATAGGGTGACATTTTATAGCTTGTCGTTTGGTTTCTCTCGTAGGTGGTACCAAAATAATACCTAGACCTGCCCCTTTTACATTTGAAGAACCATCAGTAAATAGAGTCCAAGTTCCTGGATTAGACCCATTGAATACCTGTAGTTCTTTTTCCACTTCTAGTTGCATCTTTTGGCTAAAATCTGCCACAAAACCTGCTAACACCTATGACTTTATTGTTGTTCTAGGTTGATACGTAATGTCATATTCACTTAGTTCTATGGCCCACATTGCTAATCTACCTGATAGCTCTTGTTTATGTAGTATATTACGTAGGGGGTAAGCAGTTACTACAGAGATGGGATGGCATTGAAAATAAGGTCTTAATTTCCTAGATGCCATGATTAATGCAACTGCAAGTTTTTCTAGATGAGGATATCGAGTCTCAGCATCTAATAATGACTTGCTAATATAATAAATTGGAGACTGTTTACCTTGGTCTTCACGAACTAAAACAGCACTACCGTTACTTCTGAAACAGCAAGGTAGATGAGTAGTCTCTCCCCGTCTTTTGGCTTTGCGAGCAACGGTGGATTTGACAAGTATATTTTCAAATTTTTAAGCGCTTGCTGACATTCCTCAGACCATTCGAACTGATCCTGCTTTTTTAGAGCTGAAAAGAACCTGAAGCATTTTTCTGATGATTTGGAAATAAATCTTCCCAAGGCTGATATTCTCCCCATCAGTCTCTGTACTTGTTTTTTACTTGTAATTATATCAGGAATTTCCTCAATAGCTTTAATCTGCGGAATTAACTTCAATGACACGGTTAGAAACAAGAAATCCCAAGAACTTACCTGACGAAACTCCAAATGCACATTTTTCGGGGTTTAGCTTCATGTTAAATTTACGGAGAATCTGAAATGTATCAGACAAGTGCTGGATATGACCCCCTACTTGTTGTGACTTGACCAGCATATCATCTATGTAAACTTCCATGGTTTTCCTTAAATGTTCTTGAAACATTTTAGTTGTTGATACCCAATTTTTTCCTATGTATTTTTTTAATGTGCAAAATACCTTCAAAATAGCATATGTATGCATATATAATGTATGTCCAAGTGTCTCATTATTTTTCCTTAATTTTTAAAGGTTTTTAAATCAATTTATTTCCCTATTTTATCAATAAAAACCCAATAATTATTTCTAAAATTATAATTTTTGGCGATTCACTTGTTGAACTCTTATATTTATGCTAAAATATAGCTAAGGTAATTTTTGCATATTTTTACAAAATTATTTAGTATTTTTAAGGCTAAATTGTATAATTGCAATATCAGCCTCTTTTAGGATGTAATTGCGTTTATGTTCATGAAATTAAGTCCAGTATTTTTAAATGGTTATTATATATCATAAATCACTTTAGTACTTTTAATTTGTTTTCAGAAATCAATTTACTATTTTTATAATTTTAAATAGGGAAAAATGGCTATTTAAATGATAGCCCAATTTCATTCCAATTATAGCCTGAAATTGAGCCCAAATCAGACCCAATTTCCCAACCCAATTGCAACTCAAACCCGACCCCCTAACCCAATTTAAATGACCCAACCCGGACTCCTCACCTAACCCCTTTAATCCCAGCCGTTGATCGTTTAGATCAACGACTCCCATTACCCCTTTCCTTTTTTAACCCAAACGACCCCTTTACCCTACCTCATTCCTCACCAACCGCCGCCTCTGAATCTCTCTTCTCGCTCAACTCTCTCTGAAACTCTTACAAACCCTAGCCGCCGCCATCAAACTTGAGACGTGTAGGGACCTCCTATGGCTCCTGGGTGTTTGTTCTTGTGGTTTCACGGTCAGACCTTGAGGGAGTCTGGTCCAGTCCTTGTTCGATTTCAGTTCGTGGCTCTTCTCCGGTCATCCTTGACCTTTCTCCGGCCAGCTATGGCCGTTCGAGTCAGATCCTTGACTCTCCTGGTTAGATCGGTAACTTTCAGGGCCTTTCTCACCTTTTCTGGGTTTTTCGAAACCCTAATCTTTAAGATCTTTCAACTTTCTTTCAGATCTGCTTTAGATCTGTACTTTCTATGACTTTCTTAAGTGTTTCTCGAAGGTTCTTTAACCTGCTTTCAAAAACGACTCTTCATTTTTTCCGATTAGGGTTTCCCTTTAAGTTATTCCAAAACAAACATCTCTTCTCTGATTTTAACGTGTTTCTGATTTTGCTATATTTTGTTCATGTTGTTCTTCTTCTGAGTTAGCATGTTAAAACCGTAATTTCTTTTGGGTCTCAATCGAGTTCCGAAGCTGTTTGTTTGATGTGTGTTTGTTTGTTTAAATTCTTGCTTGACTTGTTTGTTTACCATCTTTTGAACTCGATTGTTGTTGAAAACCCTAGGTCTTTGGGTCTGAAATTGTTTTTCTGAACACTTGACTCGATTGAAAGTTCTTGTTCCAGACTCTCTTTTCTTTATGTGACTTATCTGATTTTTACTATCTTTCAACTCGACTATGGCTGAAATCCTAACTTTTCAAAAAAGGTTTCCTCACCCGTTACTATGAGACCTTTACTTGTTTGACTCTCTTCTTCACTTTGGCTATATGTGTGAGCCCTGACTATCTATTGAATCCTATGTTTATTGCTACTACTATTGCATGTTGTTTCTTTTGCCAATGTGCTTGGCCTCACATGTCTAATGTCTTCCGTTCACTCTGTTTATATACTAAAGTGCAGAAGCATGTTTCTTCTTTGATTGACCCTAATCGTTTGACTGATTTCAAAGCTTTTCATTTATGAACCCTAATTTCACTCGCCTGTTTAGAATTGATTGATTCTTTTCCCTTTACTGTAATATTTACCTTTCTAAATCTTTTCCAAAAATAAGCATATTTTCGTACTCAGACATGATTGTTCACTGCATGCTTTTACTACTCCTTTTATGGCAATAATCAGTCTGTCTCTAAACTGATTTCTTTCCTTATTTGAATTTGTTACTACCCGCTAAACAGTGAGTCCTTAATTAAAGGGAATCACTTGTATAATTGATTCTGACTGTTGATTGTTTCCATATTTGTATTAAACTTTACTTATTACCCCTCCTTCACTCGTTTTCAAAAAACTATAAATACCCTGCACCCCTCTTCTTTAAAAAAAACGAACAAACCATCTGAGTTAAGAACACACACTTCACTCAAAACTCTCTTTTTTCTCTGTTACTACTTGTGCTTGCTGCTTTGTCTAGCCGACTGAAAGCCAAGGCTAGGCTGTGGAAATTCGTTTACCTTTTCCTTTCTGCATTCGCTTCTTACTGGTATGTCCTAGTTAATTTTCCAGCATCAACAACAACATGTCTCTTTACTATTTCCTTCACTCTTGCCTGTTTCCTGCTTATGTTTAATCAAGTTTCATCACTAAGCATGCTGTAAATTAATGTGTTCCTTTATGTATAAATACTCTGTCAGTCATTTGATTATGTGATTATGACTCATGAATCCCAAACCCCCATATCCCATATGTGCGTGTATTCTCTGGTTGGTTTGAGGGCATGTCAGCATTAGACATTGCTGTGCATGACCCAAACCCGACCATTCCCGGGGTCGTATGCTTCATATCCCCTCTATGTGTTGTGTTCTCTGGCTGGTTTATGGGCATGCCGGCACTATCTATTGTTGTGCATGTCCAAACTTGACCCCTCCTAGGGTCATATGCTCCCTGCAACGTATTCCCAAACCCCTGACCCCTTGTGCAAAAATGTTGATTCTGTGCAGTATTAGCTTTACTACTACTGTTTTCCAATTACCCTTACCCTTTACTATTGTCAACCCAGTTTTAAACAGATCTCTGTCTCTGCACTTCCACTATACTCTTAGACTTAGGTTTTCCCCCTCTTATGTGAGCCTTGCCTTGGGACCTATGAGCTCCCTCTGAACTTGGACACATAAAGGCTGGCCCTTCCACACTGCACTCATCTCTATCTGGTTATACAAACTTGGGAGTAAGCACTGCACGGGGTCCCTTGAGACCCTTAGGGAACTTTCACACACTCAAGTCTAAGAAAGGCTTTGAAACAAGTGGCATTTGAGGTGTTTTGTTCCATAACTCAGAGAGGAAGTCAGAATCAGGCTTCCTATAGTTGTAACTTCTTATTTTACATATTTTTTATGTAATTCAGCAATTGGTCTGTAATAATTTGTAAACAGATATTGGGGTTGGCTAGTGGAAAGGGATGGGTAACTATGCATGTTTAGCTAATAGAAGGGTAGATAACATGCCTATAGGACCTGTTTTAAATTCCGCATGTTTTTTAATTCTACAATTAGATAACATGCCTATAGGATCTGCTTTACATGCTGCATGTTTTATTCCACACCTAGATGTCCTGCCTATAGGATCTATTTCAAATTCTGCATTTTTTTATTCTACATCTAGATATCCTGTCTATAGGATCCGCCTTCAAATTCTGCATATTTTAATTTCACACTTAGAAATCATGCCAATAGGGTCTAATGGTTACTATCATACATCATGTCCATAAGCTAAAATCAGGTTCTAAACTAGGTGTCATGCCTATAGGGTCAAATATTAATATAGAAATCATGCCTATAGGAATCTCAAGTAAATCCTGCCTGCTTCGTTTCATGTTTGACTAGATATCATATCTATAGGAGTTTAAAAATCAGCAATAGTAGAGATCATGCCTATAGGATCTGGAACCAGTCTAGTTTAAAATCAGTTCGATACTGTTCTGAACCAGTCTTAAGAAACCTACTCTCCTTTTATTAATACGGTTTAGAAAGCATGCCTATAGGATCCAACTCGTCCGTTTAAAGAATTATTACTGCTTTGCCATTTTTGAATCAGTAATAGACATCATGCTCATAGGGTATCATCAATGCACACTTAGGCAAGCCTTAGGTAATAATAATAAAATTGAAACCGTCTTTGTTTAATTAGCAACTATTACAACCAGCAAGCAGGCCTGATTCGGACTTCTTATCTGAGTTATGTAATAAATTGGTCTGCTTCAACAACTGAAATTCCCCTGTCTTAGTACTTTGAATTCTGGCCCTAAATGTGTTTTAAGTCATGCTATTTATGTGCTATGCTTGAGGAGGTATATATGAGTCTTTTAGTTGTTTACATGTTTCCCCTAATATGCAATCTTATGTATTTTGAATGTTGCCTTAGTCTTTTACCTTTAAAACCCAAGAGTCAGCCTAAAATCCTCCCTCTTATAGGAATAGTAGTCCTAACTCCTCCGGGACTGATAGGAATGGGACGGGTAATAGCATGCAATAGAGGTCGAGACCAATCCGCGCTTTAATACCTTGACGGGGTGGGAAGGGTAGATATGGATATGATGACCGGTGCGCTAATACCACGTGTAGCCCCTCTTTTGAGGAGTGATTACCAGGTATTGCATTGATGTGATCCATATTACAAAATAAACCTAGGACCCCTTTTCTTTTCATTTCCAACTTCTTTTCAAAATTCGCTTTTTAATAATTTCTCTTTCAAACTCTGATGTGTTTAAATTTAAATCCCCTACTATTTGAGTCTATACTCGTCTATTTGCTAAATTGCACAAATTCACAAAAAACTGTCTGGCCGGGAACCACACTAGTGGATCCTGAGGGGTGCCTAATACCTTCCCCTTAGGATAATTTCAAGCCCTTACCCTATCTCTGGTTATCAAACAAACTTAGTAGTGAACCTTGTAGGTGTCCTAATGCACCCTAAATCATTAGGTGGCGACTCTTTAAATGCAAAACTCAGTCCCCAAAAGGAATGAGTTGTCCTATGCCCAAAATGTCATAAACCCAATTTTCCAATGCAAAGAGGGAAAAAGGGGGCGCGACAGCATGGCGACTCTGCTGGGACATTAGGCTTTTACCACTTTAGATTGTTCTTGTGAATTTGTACATTCCCTTTATGTGCAATTACTTGTTTAAATTCCTTTAAGCGTTTAATTTCTTTTCAAAAGCAAAACTGACTTATCTTCTTTGTTTCTTTCCTTTATTGCTGCTTTAAATTATGAAACTGTTGTATTTATCGCTTTCTTAATGTGCAAATACATGTCAACATGCTTTGTAATTATTACTTAATCATGCTCAACATTATACTCCACTCGTGCCAAAACAAATACTGTAGAAACACTTATAATGAGTGGTTGCGCTCTTCCTATATCATTACCCTCTAAATTCGGAAAGGCATATTTGCGGTAAAACTAGTCGATCAGCGGTGCGGTCGACAGTTCCGAGCCTTCCCCCTTGAGTTGTTCGCTCAAGGGTACCAGTCTAAAACCCCATAGAACCTTACTATGTTTAAATTGTGCATGCATCATGGTCAAACCTAGCCGGATCAGTTATGTTGTCCACATAATGATCCTTTAAGAGAACCTTGTCCAAAGTCCACTGGGTTTTCCTAAAACCGAAAATGGTCGTCGTCACGTTCTGTGCATTTATTTGGAGAACTAGATGCTTCCTGCTAATCATTGATATTAAATAGTCGAGTCTGGTAGGGGAAGGGTCTAACCTTATTTGCCTTGCAGAAATATGAGGCACGAAGTCCCCAGATTCGGCATGGTCACCACCATCCACCCGAGATTGCTAAGCTGGTGGAAAGATTTACACTCTAGTGACCTAAATCGTTTCTCAAAAGGGTTGAAGATTGTCAAGAGGCTAAAGGACCGAAGGTGGACATCTAGCCAGAGCATACTTGTTACTGGGACTTCGCGAGTTGGGGAAGTTGTTCGAAGGAGCCAAGGATGCCGAATTTGGGGAAGGTCCTTCTGGGACCAAGTAGATAGGAATTTATCTTTTTCTGCTTTAAAATGTAAGAAGGCCAATGGCCATTAGTAACTTCCATTTCCTGTTTATTTAATGTCGATTTGGGATTCGTCTTATCTTTATCAATGAAATGAGGCGTTTAGCATTCCAAGTTCTCCAAATCAACTTGTCGCTAGGCCCACCTCGGGTACAACGAGGTTCCCAAATTAGGACACGCTTTACATTCCTGCACTATGTGTTTAAATATTGCAATACTTTTTATGATCCTCACTGACTTGATTACCTTTTGTTTTTATTTTATTATTCCCCTTCACAAAGGTTATTTCGTGCACTCTGGCATCATCATCTTACTTCACAAGATCCAGAAGGGCACATCTCAAGAACTGGGCCATCAGGACAACCAGAGCCCGACGAGCCTCGGGGTAGCAAGGCTAATACAACCATCATGCACTGTTTTTATTTACTAAATGACTTTCTTTTCGCATTTTAATTCCCACAATAAGATCTTCAATGTTCAAAACAGTAATGAAATTTATCAAAGCATTTCGACTTTTCTTATGAATCAACACTCATTATTATTTTTCTCTCATTAGTTTACTTATACAGCATTACTATTACTTATCTTGATGAACCAATGACTGTGACATGCAATGAGACAACGCAACAAACGGACATTGATTCAGAGGAAGATGACATACCAGATAAGATTGTCAAAGAAGTTGAAAACTTTGAGAACAGACCAAAGTCCAACCTGGACGAGACCAAAATTGTTAACCTGGGAGATGCAGAAAACGTCAAGGAAACACAAATCAGCGTTCACTTATCGCCATCAGAAAAGAATGAATACACAGAATTTCTAAGGGAATATGAGGACATANAAGTTTCTCAAGAGGGTCGAAGACTGCCAAAATGCTGAAGGAACCGAAGGCGGACATCTAGCCAGGGCCGACCTATTGCTGGGACTTCGCAAGTTGGGGAAGCTGTTCGACGAAGCCAAGGATGCCGAATCTGGGGAGGGCCCTTCTAGGACCGAGTAGATAGGAGTTTATCTTTTCGCTTTATAAAATGTAATCAGGCCAATGGCCATTAGTGATTTTTTTTTATTTTCTGTGTCAATTTGGGATTCGTCTATTTTTATCAATAAAAGGAGGCATTTAGCATCCTAAGTTCTCCAATCAATTTATCGCTAGGCCTACCTCGGGCACAAAGAGGTCCCTAAATTAGGACACGATTTACATTCCCGCACTATGTGTTTAAATATTGCAATACTTCCTATTATCCTCACTAACTTGGTTACCTTTTTGTTTTTATTTCTTGTTTTTTGTTCCCCTCCCCGAAGGTTAGTTCGTGCACTCTGGCAACATCATCTTATTCCACGAGATCCAGGGGCCCTCCACCCACTCCTCCTCTTAGTCCTGTCAAAAACAAGAACAAAGGCAAGATGGAAGATTTGAACAACGTCAGAAAGGAGAATTCAACGCCACTAATGGTCATGGTACTCAGGTTCCTAAGGAAAATGTATCCCAACTTGAACCGAAATTGCTGAAATTCTAGGGAGAGCTCGATCAAGTCCAGAATCTGGCAAGCCTGTCATTTTCCCTCAGTACCCCAGATATCACCTTTCCCAATACTCAGAACCCTACACCACCTCAAAATATCCCGAAGCAACAGAATCATCCCTCTTCTCATACTATTCGACCAAAGACCCAATGCAACATCTGCCATACCTCAAACAACACCCCGTTACTCATCCCAGAACTCCAAAACTCCACAAATGACCACACACCCACCATAACACCGAGACCATGCCACACTCCACCCAACCCATCTCAAGCACACCCGAGTCTGATGATAAAGACTTGCTCATCAGGAACCTGGTTGAGGAACTTAAGAAATTGACTAGCTGGATTCAAGGCATTGAAGGAAACAAGGGAATTGAGGTGCTGAACTATGAAGATCTTTGCATACAGCCCGATGTCGAACTGCGCGAGGGGTACAAACCTCCGAAGTTCGAGATGTTTGACGGTACAGGCAATCCAAGGGTCCATTTGAGGACGTATTGTGACAAGCTGGTTGGAGTAGGGAAAGACGAGGGAATCCGCATGAAGCTGTTCATGAGGAGCTTGAAAGGAGATGCGCTGTCGTGGTACATCAGCCAAGATCCAAAGAGGTGGTCAAGCTGGGTAGGCATGGCGTCCGACTTTATGGACAGGTTCAGGTTTAACACAAAGAATGCGCCGGATGTGTTCTATATTCCGAATCTGAAGAAGAAGCCTATAGAAATAGTTCGCGAGTATGCTACTCGCTGGAGGTCCGAAGCTGCTAAGGTCAGACCTTCCTGAGAGGAGGAACAGATGAACAAATTCTTTGTTCGGGCCCAAGACCCGCAATAATATGAATGACTAATGATGATCGAGAGCCACAAATTTTCCGACATTATCAAACTGGGTGAAAGGATTGAAGAGGGTATCAAAAGCGGTATGGTTACAAACTTCGAGGCCTTGCAAGCTACAAATAAGGCCTTGCAGTCCGGTGGTGTGTCCAAGAAAAGGGACGTAGGAGCCGTGATGGTTGCACAAAGGACCAAATCTCCTATCAAATACCAAACTTACCCAACACCTCCACTCACATATCAGCCCACTCCAAACTACCAAGCACCCTTACCCTCCTGTCAAGCTCCACCCACTTATCAATCACCTCCGCCTCCCACATATCAGCCTACTTCGCCCAGATATTCCCAACCCGCACATGTCTACCAAACCTACAATGCTCAACCATCCCACTATCAATCACCTCCTGCACGTCAGAACTTCCCTAGACCCCGACAAAATTTTGATCACAGACCTCCAAAACAATATACAGCCAATGCTGAACCTATTGACCAGTTGTACGGGAGACTCAAAGCTGCTGGTTATGTCACCACCATCCCTGCTCCAACCCCTGAGAACCCTTCTCAGTGGGTTAACCCGAACAAATTATGTGCATACCACTCCGGCATGAAAGGACACACCATCGATAAATGTCGTTCCTTGAAAGACAAGATCCAGACTTTAATTGATAACAAGATTATTGTGGCAAAGGAACACGCTCTAAATGTCCGCATAACCCTCTGCCAGACCATAAGGGTTGAGGCATTCACATGATTGAAATAGAGGATGATTGGGATCCTGAGGGATTAATAGGTTTGATCGCAGAAGGTGATGACCCAAAGAAGCCAATAGTTACTCTCAACCCCATCATAGTCCAGATCCAACCGTCTGAGGTCACTAAAGTAAATATGTCTGTACCACTTGAATTTGAAGCAACATCATCTGCAAAGACACCAGCGACAATTGAAGTCGAATTCATGTCTCCGGCAAATGCACCCGCACCGTTTGAAGTTGCAGTTTTACCACCCAAGGCACATGCTCCGTTCGGAGTAAGGATAGCCACGCCGATCCCAGTGGCGATGTCGACCATGACACCATTCCATACAAAGGATGTACCCTGGGACTACACAGCCGAGGCAAGAAGGAAAAGCAAGGTTAGGTTCGAAGATACTGTTGCCGCACAGGGTATGATGAGGACTGGTGCAGTTTATACCCCGGAACATCCAGCCGAGTCAAGCAAGCAGGCCTCCAACCGGCCACCCATCATTGAGATAGGTCCAGACGATCATTGGAGAAAGATACAGGCCAAGGAATACTCGGTCATCGACCAGTTGAACAAAACGCTGGCGCAAATCTCCATTTTTACTTTGCTACAAAATTCTGAGGCGCACAAGAACGCGCTGTTGAAGGTGCTGAGTAAAGCATACGTACCAAGCAACATCACTGGCGGAGAAATGGCTAACATTGTAGGACAAGTGTTGGAGAGCCATAAGATCACATTTCATGAGGAGGGTTGGGACACAACAAAGCACTACACATCATCGTACAATGCGAGGACTATTTTATCACCAGAATCTTGATCGACGGAGGATCCAGTCTCAACATCTGTCCACTGGTAACACTCAAGAAGTTGGGTAAAGGACTGCACGAGATAAAGGACGGAGCTATCAATGTGAAAGCCTTCGATAGTTCCCAAAGGTCCACCATTGGGGAGATTAGTCTATGCTTGCAAATGGGGCCAACCTGGTTCGATGTTGATTTACAGGTGATAGATGTGCTGGCGTCTTACAATCTGCTGTTGGGACGGCCATGGATCCATGCTGCTGGGGCCGTAGCATCAACACTACATCCGGCAGTAAAATTTGAATGGAACCACCAGGAGGTGATCATTCACGGCGACGGTAGCAACCCTATATACAGTCGCCAGACCATTCCGTCAATCAAAGGAAGAAGGAAGCTAGGTGGAGAGACTTACCACCACATTGAACGGGTAAATGATGTTGACAAAGATAAATGGTGGGATAGCAAAATCGAGAGTATACTGAATTGGAGTGGGTACGAACCTGGCAAGGGGCTCGGAAAGAACCTCCAAGGAATCGCTAAGCCTATAAAACTCAAGAAACATGGCAACACTTTCGGCTTGGGGTACAAATACACCAGGGAAGAGTTCAACAACTGGTCGCCACCATGGCGTGGTCCTTACTATCCACTGGAGCAGCCAATACTGCGTTTGGAGCAGACTTTCCAACAGGCCGACGTTGTTTATGGGTCAGACGAAGAAGAAGCACTGGCAGCAGTGAAGAACTTGTTCCTAGAAGACAATGACATGGACTGCTGTGTTGTTCTCGAGGAGGAGGGGGAGGAAAGCCCTTCCATACAGGTTGTGAGCAGAGGAGCATGCCTCAATAATTGAACCATCAGGACAACCAGAGCCCGACGAGACTCGGGGTAGCAAGGCTAATACAAGCATCATGCACTGTTTTTATTTACTAAATGACTTTCTTTTCGTATTTTAATTCCCGCAATAAGATCTTCAATGTTCAAAACAGTTATGAAATTTATCAAAGCATTTCGACTTTTCTTATTAATCAACACTCATTATTATTTTTCTCTCATTACTTTACTTATACGGCATTACTATTACTTATCTTGATGAACCAATGACTGTGACATGCAATGAGACAACGCAACAAACGGACATTGATTCAGAGGAAGATGACATACCAGATAAGATTGTCAAAGAAGTTGAAAACTTTGAGAACAGACCAAAGTCCAACCTGGACGAGACCAAAATTGTTAACCTGGGAGATGCAGAAAACGTCAAGGAAACACAAATCAGCGTTCACTTATCGCCATCAGAAAAGAATGAATACACAGAATTTCTAAGGGAATATGAGGACATATTCGCCTGGTCATATGATGACATGACTGGTCTGAGTACGTCTATTATGGCTCATAAATTGCCAACCGATCCAACATGCCCGCCGGTAAAGCAAAAGCTCAGAAAGTTCAAGCCTGATATGAGTTTGAAAATCAAGGAAGAAGTCACTAAGCAAGTCAAAGTTAAGGTTCTCAGGGTAGTAGAATACCCAACATGGTTAGCCAACATCGTGTCGGTGCCAAAGAAGGATGGGAAGGTCAGAGTCTGTGTCGACTACCGGGATCTCAACCGGGCCAGACCGAAGGACGACTTCCCTCTGCCAAACATACACATCCTGATTGACAATTGCGCCAAGCATGAGTTGCAATCATCTGTAGATTGTTTCACGGGTTATCATCAGATCTGGATGGATGAAGAAGACGCTGAGAAAACGGCTTTCATTACACCGTGGGGAATGTACTGTTACAAGATGATGCCGTTCGGCCTGAAGAATGCAGGGGCCACCTACATGAGGGCCATGACCATCATTTTCCATGATATAATACACAAGGAGATAGAGGTATATGTGGATGATGTTATCATCAAGTCCAAGAAGGCCACTGATCACATAGAAGATCTGAGGAAATTCGTCAACAGATTGCGGAAGTACAACCTGAAATTGAATCCCGCGAAGTGCGCATTTGGGGTACCCGCTGGAAATTTGCTGGGGTTTATTGTGAGCCGCCGAGGAATAGAACTGGATCCATCAAAGGTCAAAGCCATTCAACAACTACCACCGCCAAAGAACAAGAAGGATGTGATGAGTTTCTTGGGAAGACTTAACTATATCAGCCGGTTCATAGCACAGTCTACAGTTATCTGTGGGCCAATCTTTAAAATGTTAAAGAAGGACGTCGCTACCAAATGGACCGATGACTTCCAAAAGGCCTTCGACAGAATCAAGGAATACTGTCAACACCACCAGTCTTGGTCCCGCCCGAGCCAGGTAGACCCCTATTACTCTACCTCACAGTATTGAATGGAGCTTTCGGTTGCATTGTGGGGTAGCATGATGAAACAGGGAGGAAGGAGCGGGCCATCTATTATCTCAGTAAGAAGTTCACCCCGTACGAGGCCCAGTATTCTCTGTTAGAGCGCACCTGTATGCTTTGACTTGGGTAGCTTAGAAACTGAGGCATTATTTCTTTTCCTATACCACATATCTCATATAGAGGATAGATCCTTTGAAATATATCTTTCAGAAGCCTATGCCCACTGGCAAGCTAACCAAGTGGCAAATCCTGTTGAGTGAGTTCGACATTGTTTACGTAACTCAGAAAGAGATCAAGGGACAGGCACTAGCAGATCACCTTGCTGAAAATCCCGTGGATGGAGAATACGAACCCCTGAAAACGTATTTTCCTGACGAGGAGGTATCATTCATAGGAGAAGACATTGCAGAATCCTATGATGGTTGGAGAATGTTTTTTGACGGAGAAGCAAATTTTAAAGGAGTTGGCATAGGGGCGGTCCTAGTATCAAAAATAGGTCAGCATTATCCGGTGTTCGCCAAACTCAGGTTCCCGTGCACCAAAACATGGCTGAATACGAAGCTTGCATCTTAGGGCTTAAAATGGCCATTGACATGAACATTCAAGAATTGCTAGTGATTGGAGATTCGAACCTGCTCATACATCAGGTGTGTGAAGAATGGGCAACCAAGAACTCCAAGATACTCCCATATCTGCATCATGTATAGGAATTGAGGAAAAGGTTCACGAAGACGGAGTTCCAACATGTTCCCAGAGTCCAGAATGAGTTCGCCGACGCATTGGCTACCCTGTCGTCTATGATACAACATCCAGACAAGAATTTCATCGATCCCATTCCAATAAAGATCCATGATCAGCCAGCTTACTGTGCCCATGTTGAAGAAGAAGCAGACGGAAAGCCTTGGTTTCATGATATCAAGGAATATTTGGCAAAAGGAGAGTACCCAGAGCTTGCAAATCCTACTCAGAAATGCACACTTCGGAGATTGTCCAACAACTTCTTTCACAGCGGAGGAATCCTATATAGGAGGACTCCCAATTTGGGATTACTAAGGTGTGTCGACGCAAAGGAAGCATCCAAGTTACTAGAGAAAATTCATGCTGGGACCTGCGGTCCGTATAGGAATGATTTTGTCTTAGCAAAGAAGATACTCCGAGCTGGTTACTTTTGGATGACTATGGAAACGGACTGCATCCAGTACGTCCGGAAATGCCACCGCTGTCAAGTACATGCAGATATGATAAAGGTACCTCCAAATGAGCTTAATGCAACAAGCTCACCTTGGCCGTTCGCCGCTTGGGGAATGGATGTTATTGGACCAATCGAGCCTGCCGCTTCCAACGGGCACAGGTTTATCCTAGTAGCAATCGATTATTTCACCAAATGGGTCGAAGCAGCATCTTACAGAGCAGTGACTAAGAAAGTCGTGGCAGACTTTGCCCACGACCATATTGTTTGTCGATTTGGGATTCCAGAGTCAATTATTACTGATAATGGCTCCAACCTCAACAGCGACTTGATGAAAGCTATGTGTGAAACCTTCGAGATCAAACACAAGAATTCCACAGCCTATAGGCTGCAAAATGGAGCTGTAGAGGCCGCCAACAAGAATATCAAGAAGATATTGAGGAAAACGATAGAGAAGCATAAACAGTGGCATGAGAAGTTATCATTTGCTCTATTGGGATATCGCACCACAGTCCGCACATCAACCGGGGCAACCCCTATATGCTGGTTTACGGTTCGGAGGCCGTCATTCCCGCTGAGGTAGAAATTCCTTCCCTAAGGATCATACAGGAAGCTGAGCTCGACGACGCAGAGTGGGTAAAAGTCGTTATGAGCAACTAGCCCTTACAGGCGGAAAGAGAATGAATGCAGTTTGCCACGGTCAACTCTATCAGAACAGAATGTCCAAAGCCTTCAACAAGAGAGTCAAACCAAGACAGTTCACACCGGGGCAGCTGGTGTTAAAGAAAATTTTTCCGCATCAAGATGAAGCCAGGGGGAAGTTCTCCCCCAATTGGCAGGGTCCATACATGGTCCACCGGGTTCTGAGAGGAAAAGCCCTCATACTTGCAGAAATGGACGGAGAAGTCTGGCCAAAGCCGATCAATTCAGATGCAGTCAAGCGTTACTATGTGTAATCTTTATGCTTTTCGTATATGATGTAATTGAACTACGCCTGACCTGATTCCCGTTTAAGAGGGGATACGTAGGCAGCCCTACGGGTTCGGTCACAATTCAATAAAATTTTCATTTCCCTCTGTAGTTGGAAACTGGGGCAGAATTTTGAGGAGAACCCTCAAAATTCCAAAGCAATTTCAGTCGAATCGTCGCAAGCAATAGTAAGAAGCATCAACCCATTAAACTGGGGCAGAATTTTGAGGAGGACCCTCAAAATTTCATAGCAAGAGAGGTTGCAATGTCCTGAACCACGTCACAGTCATCGGTTCATCTAAAAGTTATTCTTAATTATATACTTATGTCATATTTTTACGAAATCATACATGTTTATTACTGAAATTGCCTTGTTTAGCAACGCTACCCTAATGACACATACAGTATCACCAGATCAAAGCCGAGCAGGTCAAGCAGAGCCAGCGGGGATACGGACTAACCTCCCCCCTTTTACAAAACTCAAGATATTTTTTGGATGCAGACACTTGGATTGCGAAATCATAAATATACTATACACTCACGAGACAAACATTGTTCAGGAGTACAACTCTCAAAACCGTTGCACTTACCCACATTTGCTATCCATACACACCAGCGACATTCCGTGTGTCACAATGTCCCCAGCAGTCACAATATCGCAATCTGCTATCAGCTAAGAAAGCTCCGTTACCATTTGCCATTTTATTTCTTGCATAAGGCTACCATTCTGCCTTCCGAGACTAAACGCTATCTCCATCTGTATTTCTGCATTGCATAAGGCTACCATTCTGCCTTCCGAGACTGAACGTTGTCTCCATCTGCATTGCATAAGGCTACCATTCTGCCTTCAAGACTGAACGCTGTCTCCATCTGCATTTCTGCATTGCATAAGGCTACCATTCTGCCTTCCGAGACTGAACTCTGTCTCCATCTGCATTTCTGCATTGCATAAGGCTACCATTCTGCCTTCCGAGACTAAACGTTGTCTCCGTCTGCATTTCTGCATTGCATAAGGCTACCATTCTGCCTTCCGAGACTAAAAGCTGTCTCCATCTGCATTTTTGCACTGCATAAGGCTACCATTCTACCTTGCGAGGTTAAGATCTACCTCCATCTGCGTCTCATGGGCTGGAAGATCGCCTTATACTATATCTGCATGGGCTAAAAGATCGCCTCATACTGCATTGCATCATACAATATCTGCATGGGCTGAAAGATCGCCTCATACTGCACCTCATGGGCTGAAAGATCGCCACATACTGCTTCTCATGGGCAGAAAGATCGCCAAATTATCCAAAGGCATCATCGTTCGGAGGCACCATTTTCATAGCCCGAGAACACCATGTCATGGCTTGAGGATCCCCTTTAATCTTTTGCATATCATTATTCAAAGGCGTCATGGTTCGGAGGCACCATCCTCATAGCCTGAGAGCATCATTTCATGGCCTGTGAATCCTTTATTGTACGCTTCATGGCCCAGGACATCATGGTCTAAAGGACATCATCCTAACCATCGGAAGACAACATTCATGGTCCGACGGGAATTTGCATCATGTCTAAATGTACGCACAATATATGCTTGTACTATTTATTTGCAGGTAAACCGGCAAGCAACAGCCGTCCCAGCAGGAGCGTTTCCGCTCCAGTGCCCGCAGCCACATCAAACCTAACCATTCCCGTAAGCCGTCCACTCACCCAGCCCTAGATATTACGTCCGTTTTTGGAAAGTACCCGTCGGCATACTCCGCCGACGGATCCTGAACTACATATGGCCTTATTCCTGTAAAACCAGGGATATGTAGGCAACTCAGAAGCCAGAGTGCGGCCCAAACCTCTTCAAACCGTTCCGCTCGGTCAAAATTGGCCATCATATCTTTACCCGACAACTCTTTCATCCTTCCCGGGTAAAGAGGGGCAGCTGTAGATACCCAATTTTTCCCTATGTATTTTTTTAATATGCAAAATACCTTCAAAATAGCATATCATATATAATGTATGTCCAAGTGTCTCATTATTTTTCCTTATTTTTTAAAGGTTTTTAAATCAATTTATTTCCCTATTTTATTCATAAAAACCCAATAATTATTTCTAAAATTATCATTTTTGGTGATTCACTTGTTGAACTTTTATATTTATGCTAAAATATAGCTAAGGGAATGAGCAAATAACAAACCCATCGAGGCACAAATCAACGACGGCACGCTAACAGCCATCCTAAAGAGGATGGAAGAAATGGAGAATGAAAACAAGGCACTCCGCGACCAAATGAAAGAACATCAGGAGAGGGTAGACAAGATCACCGGCGCTCCCAAGTTGCTACCAAAATGCGACGTGGGGAGGTTCGTTGAACAACCATACACTGAAGAAGTTGCCCCTCACCCTATCCCAAAAACCTTCAAAATGCCACCCTACTTGAAGGTATATGACGGAACCACAGATCCCGAGGATCATTTAATCCACTACGTCACTGCTGTAAAGGGCAACGACCTATCAAAAGAACAGGTACCATCGGTGCTACTGAAGAAGTTTGGTGAGACGTTGACAGGAGGGGCCCTAACGTGGTACTCTCAGCTACCAGCTAAGGCGATATCAACGTTCGAGGAAATGGCGGATAAGTTCGTCACCGCCCATGCAGGTGCAAAGAAAGCGGAAGCAAGGGTCAACGACATCTTCGCCGTCAGGCAAACCACAGGGGAGGGACTCAGGGACTTCCTAGCAAGATTTAATAGGGTAAGGATGAGTCTACCAAACGTATCGGAAGGTATGGCAGTCGCCGCTTTCTAGAACGGGCTAAACAGGAATGGTTCGAGGGCAAACAAGAAGCTACTAAGCCGCCTCATGAAATATCCCCCTACCACATGGGAGGAAATCCACAACGCCTATTGCGCTGAGGTACGAGCGGACGAGGATGATCTTAATGGGCCGACCCAACGGCTAACAACGATACACTCAGAAACAAGGAGGGATCGACGCAATGAAGGACGGCGAGAACAACTCCCACGCTCCAACAAAGACCGACACCAGCCATACACCAGATCCTCCCATCCACCACCAAGGCATACGGACGCGCTACAGCGACACGTCGCCCCACTCCGAAACGAAAGAGGTACGCCCCCTTTATTATCCGCCCATAACTTTTGTGTGTCTCCTTCGGGTATAGTGTACGCACTGGAGAAGCTGGGAACCAAAGTGCAGTGGCCACAGAAGATGAAATCAGACCCCGCCACAAGGAATCAAACGTCCTATGTGAGTTCCATCAGGAACGGGGGCACAAAACCGAATACTGCATAGGCCTACGGCAAGAGGTGGTCAGGATGCTGAACCAGGGATACCTTAGGGAATTACTCAGTGACAAAGGGAAAATCAACTTTGCACGCGGACGGGAATAACCCCACGGGCCGCCAAAGCCGCCCTCCCCAGCACGCACGATAAACATGATCGTCGGAGGCGGCGATGACTTAGCGATCAATCATGTCAAGTTCGCCACCACGCACAAACTAAAGCGGACCATCGCCCATGAACGGTATGACGACTTCGAAGATAGTATCACCTTCGTTAAGTCTGATGCCGACGGTTTGTCTTTCCCTCATTACGATGCTTTAGTTATCACTTTACGTATCGCTGATACAGATGTTAAAAGAATCATGATTGACGACGGAAGCGGCGCCTGTATTATCCACCCGAGGGTCCTCGTACAAATGGGACTCGAGGATAAGGTAATACCGCATTGCATAACACTAACTGGTTTTAACAATGCAGTGGAACGGACATCCGGAGAAATATCACTGCTTGTTTTAGCGGGAGGAGTCACGCTGGAAACAACTTTTCACATGATGAACCANCATTTATTTTTATTTACTTAGATTGATTTTTCTTTTCGTCATTTTAATTCCCGCAATAAGATCTTCAATGTTCAAAACAGTTATAAAATTTATCAAAGCATTTTTGACTTTTCTTATAAATCAACACTCATTATTATTTTTCTCTCATTACTTTACTTATACAGCATTACTATTACTTATCTTGATGAACCAATGACTGTGACATGCAATGAGACAACGCAACAAATGGACATTGAGTCAGAAGAGGGTGACATACCATAGGAAATTGTCAAAGAAGTAGAGAACTTTGAGAACAGACCTAAGTCCAACCAGGACGAGACAGAAATTGTTAACCTGGGAGATGCAGAAAATGTCAAGGAAACACGAATCAATGTTCACTTATCACCATCAAAAAAGAAGGAATACACAGAATTTCTAAGGGAATATGAGGACATATTCGCCTAGTCATATGACGACATGACCGGTCTAAGTACGTCTATTGTGGCTCACAAATTGCCGACTAATCCAACATGTCCGCCGGTAAAGCAGAAGCTCAGAAAGTTCAAGCTGGATATGAGTTTGAAAATCAAGGAAGAAGTCACTAAGCAAGTCAAAGCTAGGGTTCTTAGGGTAGTGGAATACCCGACAAGGTTAGCCAACATCGTTCCAGTACCAAAGAAGGACGGGAAGGTCAGAGTCTGTGTCGACTACCGGGATCTCAACCGGGCCAGTCTGAAAGACGACTTCCCTTTGCCAAACATACACATCTTGATCGACAATTGCGCCAAGCATGAGTTGCAATCATTTTAGATTGTTTCGCCGCATACCATCAGATCTGGATGGATGAAGAAGATGCTGAGAAAACGGCATTCATTACGCCGTGGGGAATGTATCGTTACAAGATGATGCCATTCGGCCTAAAGAATGCAGGGGCCACCTACATGAGGGCCATGACTACCATTTTCCATGACATGATACACAAAGAGATAGAGGTATATGTGGATGAAGTTATCAGCAAATCCAAGAAGGCCACTGACCACATAAAAGATCTGGGGAAGTTTTTCAACAGATTACGGAGGTACAACCTAAAACTAACCCGCAAAGTGTGCATTCGGGGTTCCTGCTAGGAAGTTTCTTGGGTTTATCGTGAGTTGCCGAGGAATAGAACTGGATTCATCAAAGGTCAAAGCCATTAAAAAACTCCTACCGCCAAAGAACAAGAAGGACATGATGAGTTTCTTGGGAAGACTTAACTATATCAGCCGGTTCATAGCACAGTCCACGGTTATCTGTGAGCCAATCTTTAAGATGTTGAAGAAGGACACCGCTACCAAATCGACCGATGACTGTCAAAAGGCCTTCGGAGGAATCAAGGAGTACTTGTCAACACCACCAGTCTTGGTCCCGCCTGAGCCAGGTAGACCCCTATTACTCTACCTTGCGGTATTGGACGGAGCTTTCGGTTGCGTTCTGGGGCAACATGATGAAACATGAAGAAAGGAACAGGCCATCTATTATCTCAGCAAGAAGTTCACTCCGTATGAGGCCCGGTATTCTCTTTTGGAGCGCACCTGTTGTGCTTTTACTTGGGTCGCTCAGAAGCTAAGGTATTACTTCTATGCTTATACTACATATCACATATCAAGGATGGATCCTTTAAAGTACATCTTTCAGAAGCCCATGCCCACTGGCAAGCTAGCCAAGTGGCAAATCCTGTTGAGTGAGTTCGATATTATCTACGTAACTCAGAAAGCGGTCAAGGGACAGGCCCTGGTAGATCACCTCGCTGAGAATCCCGTGGATGGAGAATACGAACCGTTGAAAACGTATTTTCCTGATGAAGAAGTATCATTCGTAGGAGAAGATATTGTAGAGTCCTATGATGGTTCGAGAATGTTTTTCGATGGAGCAGCAAACTTCAAAGGAGTTGGCATAGGAGCAGCCTTGGTATCAGAAACCGGCCAGCATTATTCAGTGTCCGCCAAGCTCCGGTTTCCCTGCACCAACAATATGGCCGAATACGAAGCTTGCATCTTAGGGCTCAAAATGGCCATTGACATGAACATCCAAGAACTGTTAGTGATCGGAATTCAGACTTACTCATACATCAGGTACGAGAAGAATGGGCAACCAAGAACTCCAAGATACCCCCGTATCTGCATCAGGTACAGGAATTGAGAAAGAGGTTCACAAAGACAAAATTCTGACATGTTCCTAGGATCCAGAATGAATTCGTCGATGCATTGGCTACCCTGTCATCCATGATACAGCATCCCGATAAGATTTTCATTGATCCCATACCAGTGAAAATTCATAATCAGCCAGCTTACTGTGCCCATGTTGAAGAGGAAGCAGATGGAAAACCTTGGTTCCATGATATCGAGGAATATTTGGCGAAAGGAGAATGCCCGGAGCTTGCCAATCATACCTAGAAGCGCACACTTCGGAGGTTGTCTAACAATTTCTTTCACAGCGAAGGAATCCTGTATATGAGGACTCTGGATTTGGGATTATTAAGGTGTGTCGACGCAAAAGAAGCATCCAAGCTACTAGAGGAAATTCATGCTGGGACCTGCGGTCCACATATGAATGGTTTTGTTTTAGCAAAGAAGATACTCCGGGCTGGTTACTTTTGGATGACTATGGAGACAGATTGCATCCAGTACGTCCGGAAATGCCATCGCTGTCAGATTCATGCCGACATGATAAAAGTGCCGCCAAATAAGCTCAATGCAACAAGCTCACCTTGGCCGTTCGCCGCTTGGGAAATGGATGTTATCGGTCCAATTGAGCCCACTGCTTCAAACGGACACATGTTTATCCTAGTAGCCATCGATTATTTCACCAAGTGGGTCGAAGCAGCATCTTACAGAGCAGTAACTAAGAAAGTCGTGGCAGACTTCGTCCGCGACCGTATTGTTTGTCGATTCAGTATCCCAGAGTCGATCATCACTGATAATGGCTCCAATCTCAACAGTGACCTAATGAAAGGTATGTGTGAAACCTTCAAGATCAAACACAAGAATTCCACAGCTTACGGGCCTCAAATGAATGGAGCTGTGGAAGCCGCCAACAAGAGTATCAAGAAGATATTGAGGAAAATGATAGAAAAGCATAAACAGTGGCACGAGAAGTTAGCATTTGCTCTATTCAGATATCGCACCACAGTCCGCACATCAACCGGGTCAACCCCTTATATGCTGGTTTATGGTACAGAAGCCGTCATTCCTGCCGAAGTAGAAATTCTTTCCTTAAGGATCATACAGGAAGCTGAGCTCGACGGCGCAGAATGGGTGAAAAGCCGTTATGAACAACTAGCTCTCATAGACGGAAAAAGGATGAACGCAGTTTGCCATGGTCAACTCTATCAGAACAGAATGTCCAGAGCCTTCAACAAAAGGGTCAAGCCAAGACAGTTCACACTGGGACAGCTGGTGTTAAAGAAAATTTTTCCGCATCAAGATGAAGCCAAAGGGAAGTTCTCTCCTAATTGGCAAGGTCCGTACATGGTTCACCGGGTTCTGACAGGAGGAGCCCTCATACTTGCAGAAATGGACGGAGAAGTTCGGCCAAAGCCGATTAATTCAGATGCAGTCAAGCGCTACTATGTGTAATCTTTATGTTCTCCCTGCACAATGTAATTGAACTACGCCTGACTTGATTCCCGTTTAAGAGGGATACGTAGGCAGCTCTATGGGTTCGGTCACAATTCAATAAAATTTTCATTTTCCCCGAAATTGGAAACTGGGACAGAATTTTGAGGACCCTCAAAATTCCGAAGCAATTTCAGCCGATCGTCGCAAGCAGCAGCCAGAATCACCAACCCATCAAACTGGGGTAGAATTTTGAGGAGGACCCTCAAAATTCCGTAGCAAGAAAGGTCGCAATGTCCCAAACCACGTCACAGTCGTCGGTTCATCTAAAAACTATTTTAATTATACATTTATGTTATACTTTTACAAAATCATGCATGTTTATTATCGAAACTGCTTTGTTTAGCAACGCTACCCCAGTAATACATACAGTATCACTAGATCGAAGCCACAGGTCAAGCAAAACCAGCGGGGGATACGAACTAACCCTCCCCTTTTACAAAACTCACGATTTTTCTTTGGATGCAGGCACTAGGATTATGAGATCATCAGGCATACTATACACTCACAGGGCAAGTCTTTGTCCAAGAACACGATTCTCTGAACCATTGCACTTACCAATATTTGCTATCAGCACGCACCCGCAATGTTTCGTATGTCGCAACGCTCCCAATAATCGCCACGCCGCAATCTGCTATCAGCTAAGAAAACTCTACTGTCATTTGCTATTTTATTTGTTGCATAAGGCTACCATTCTGCCTTCCGAGACTAAACGTTGTCTCCATCTGCATTTCTGCATTGCATAACGCTACCATTATACCTTCCGAGACTAAACGATGTCTCCATCTGCATTTCTGCATTGCATAAGGCTACCATTCTGCCTTCCGAGACTGAACCTTGTCTCCATCTGCATTTCTGCATTGCATAAGGCTACCATTCTGCCTTCCGAGACTAAACGTTGTCTCCGTCTGCATTTCTGCATTGCATAAGGCTACCATTATGCCTTCCGAGGTTAAGCTCTACCTCCATTTGCATTTCATGGCTGAAAGATCGCCTCATACTGCATTTCATGGCTGAAAGACCGCCTCATACTGCATCTGCATGGCTGAAAGATCGCCATATATGCATGGCTGAAAGATCGCCTCATACTGCATATGTATGGCTGAAAGATCGCCTCATGCTACATTTTATGGCTAAAAGATCGCCTCATACTGCATTTCATGGGCTGAAAGATCGCCTCATACTACATCTGCATGGGCTGAAAGATCGTTTCATACTGCATTTCATGGGCTGAAAGATCGCCTCATACTGCATTTGCATGGCTGAAAGATCGCCACATACTGCATCTTCACGGGCTGAAAGATCGCCTCATACTTCATCTTCATGGGCTGAAAGATCGCCTCATACTGCATTTCTTCATTGGCTGAAATATTGCCAACTCATCCAAAGGCGTCATCGTTCAGAGGCACCATCCTCATAGCCCGAGAACACCATGTCATGGCCTGAGGACCCCTTTTCAATCTTTTGCATATCATTATTCAAAGGCATCATGGTTCGGAGGCATCATTTTCATAGCCCGAGAGCATCATTTCATAGCCTGCGAATCCTTTATTACACGCTTCATGGCCCAGGACGTCATGGTCTAAGGATGTCATCCTAACCGTCCAAAGACAGCATTCATGGTCCGGCGGAAACTTGCATCATGTTTAAATTATGCACGATATACGCTTGTATTGTTTCTATTTGCAGGTAAAACCGGCATGCAACAGCCGTCCCGGTAGGAGCCCGCTCCAGTGCCAGCAGCAATCAAACCTAACCGTTCCAGTAAACCACTCGCTCGACCAGCCTAAAATATTGCGTCCGTTCTTGGAAAATACCCCTCGGCGTACTCCGCCGACGGATCCTAAACTACATATGGCCTGAGTCCTGTAAAACCAGGGATATGTAGGCAGCTCAGAAGCCAGGGTGCGGCCTATGTTGAGGGGCAGTTATTGACACCCAATTTTTCCCTATGTATTTTCAATATGAAAAATAGCTTAGGAAATCAAACTTTTAAACCCAAAGTCTATAGAAAAATATAGGCGAAAATACAATTATCTCCATTTTGGTTTAGTACAGATTGCAGCTAGACCTCTGTCCAGGGAAGGACTAGACACATCTATACTCCTTTGTCATAGAGATTCTAGATTTTTAGACTTCAATGATTCCCTCCTAGGAATGGTAGAAACCAGCCTTTGTAGCGGTCCAATTTACTTTGATTGTTTTCCTAATTTTACGGTGTCCAAAACTCTTTCATCATGATATGATGGCCAAAACTCTTCACTCGAAAACTCTTTCATCATTCCCGGGTAAAGAGGGGCAGTTGTTGACACCCAATTTTTCCCTATGTATTTTCAATATGAAAAATAGCTTAGGAAATCAAACTCTTTCATCATGATATGATGGCCAAAACTCTTCACTCGAAACCAGCCTTTGTAGCGGTCCAATTTACTTTGATTGTTTTCCTAATTTTACGGTGTCTCTTAGAGATAGAAATATTTTAGATTCTTTAACTCTTAATGTTAAAATAGCCAATTACAAAACCAAAACTGGATCCTTACCAGTAGCAATTATTTATAGAATACAGTACAAAGCCATGAGTTCTGCCTTTAACACTGGAGCCATGAAAACCCTCCATAAAGGAGAATCTGTTCTTTTCAAAACAGATCTACAAAGATCTCACCTATCAATACCAAAACCCATTTCTTGGAGCCAAGTTTCTCTACCACAAAACTGGTTACTACAAGATGCCACTCAAGCTGAAAAACCAGAAAATACTACGGTCTCTCAGATCCAACAATATTCTAGCGGATCTGTAGCCATTTCCTTCCAGAGATCATTTAGCCAAAGAGTCTCTGTCTCATCCTCTTCGACACAGTCTGAGATTCAGCCTGGAAGACATTCAATATCTTCTTTTCCTTCTAGGATCGAAACAGTTAATTTCGACTCTAGGATCCCACAAGCCAAATATTCTGTAGAGACAACCCCTCGAACAGAAGTTAATTATGAACAACCTCAATCCCCCACTTACTCAGCTTTAGGTGCTGAATTAGGTGTTTTAGAAAAAGATTTCAAAATTGATAAAGTAAAACTTCGAGCAAATTTTTATTCACCAGAAAATATTTTCAAAAGAACTTGGTTTTTTGAGAATTTTCAAGGAGATAATAGAAAAAACATCCGAAGTATCTACTATGAGTCTTTAAACTACATAAAAGAACAAATCAATTTCTTTGAATGGTTTGAGGCTTATGCTGAATATCACCAATTAGATTTTCCTTTTTCTAAATCAGTTAATGTTTCAAAAATTTGGAAAACCTCCTCAGGAGAAGAAGTCCTCTCAGAACTTCCTCCGGCACAGGGATTTTCAACAAGTTATGCAAATGCTTTAGTAGTAGCTAATCCTTTCAAATTAAAAAATGAAAATGAAGCTATTACAGGCAGAGATATTAAAAGTATTTTTGAACAAAATAATTATACAAACAAATATTTACAATCCCTTGGTGATTATTTAGTTACAAAACCAACTTCAGCATCTACTAGTTCTAAGCCAGCAGATACCTCCACTTCTTCAATCCATTTGTTTAAACCTTATGACATCCCTAGAACTTTTGCTACAGAACTTCGGATCCACCAAGCTAAAGACTATCCTCAGTTCTCTGACCTTCAGCGTAGAATACTAGAAATAGAGAAAACACTAATAGCTCAGGATACTCCAACTAAGGAGTCTTCTGTCAGTGTTCTCCGAGAAGCCGATTCTGACCAAGAAACCAATTCGCAGTCAGAACAATTTAATGAAAATCCCTCCCTAGAAATTAACCCTGTCAGAACAGGATCCTTCAACTGGCGTCAGCCTCAAAGACTTTACTATTCTAGAGCTACCCATCCTGATGTAGCCTTAGAAGAGAGACCCAATGTTATGCAAAACAACTATAATGCCAATAATATCTATGAATGGAACATAGATGGTTGTTCTGAATATAACATTCTAGCCAAATTACAACAAATGACTATGGTAGCCACTGCATACCGAACTTCTCATAACTGTTCTGACCAGCTTACTACCCATGTCTTAGTAGCAGGTTTCACAGATCAACTTAAAGGATGGTGGGATACCCATCTTAGCGAAGAAGATAAGAACCAAATTCTCTTAAGTGTCCGAGTTGATTCAACGGG
>NC_031994.1:83395615-83409754 GCF_001879085.1 Nicotiana attenuata
GTTTACGGGAAGTTGGAAAGTTTTTGTGTCGGGCATCTAGTCCAAGAAGCATGTCATGTCATCTGAAGCCAGCATGCACCCCAGATAAGTCCTTCGTTTTACCCCCCGAAAGGGACGCTTCTCTTTAAACTCATATGCTTGCCTTTTGTATATTTCTTCTTTGAATCCCTTTCGGTTTAACTCTGATTCCGTAACAATTACAAAGAAAAGGTGGCAGGACCGGTTTCACAGGGCTCCGCCTGGTCAGAGTCGAAGAAAATACCCAGCCTCAGCGAGTGCGTCAGGCCAATCCCGGCTGACCATAGTGGTTGATGCTTTCGAAGCAAAGACATTGGGAAAAGAAAGAAAATCAAAGGCAAGGGCAGAATAAAGTGAAAAGGCCAAAGCCCGCACGGGCGAGTCATAATGAAGTCCTGAGAGTTGAACCTGGTCGGCTTGAAAAGAGATTCATCCTCAAAGCAGCAAAGTTCTCAACGGAAATGGGGCCGGGATCAAGCAATTGAGATGATCAAGGCCACAAAACCAACCACCGTCTCAAACTAACAAATATTTTGAAAACAGGTTTAATTCAAAGCAACCGTGCAAGAAGCAGGTGCAGTCCAAAAAGAAATGAAATGCGCAAGCGCTGAAACAGCTTTGCAGCAGGAAAACGACCAAAAAGGAAGTTTCCCCTCCCCAAGTTCTTTCATGTATTTTGCTAAATAAAAGGAAAACATAAAAGAGGAAAACAAAAGAAGAAGAAAGAAGAAAAGAAATAAAAATGAAAATCCCAAAAGAAAAACAAATTATGGTAGCATAGGATTCTCCTTAAATATCCCGGCCAAAAAACCGAGGATCTCCCGGCCAAAAAACCGTGGAGCTTTTTCTTTCCAAATCCCGGCCAAAAAACCGAGGAGCCTTTTCTTTCCAAATCCCGGCCAAAAAACCGAGGATCTCTCGGCCAAAAAACCGTGGAGCTTTTTCTTTCCAAATCCCGGCCAAAAAAAAAACCGAGGATCTCCCGGCCAAAAAACCGTGGAGCTTTTTCTTTCCAAATCCCGGCCAAAAAACCGAGGATCTCCCGGCCAAAAAACCGTGGAGCTTTTTCTTTCCAAATCCAGGCCAAAAACCGAGGATTTCCCTGCCAAAAAAACCGTGGAGCCTTTTTCTTTCCAAATCCCGGCCAAAAACCTGAGGATCTCCCGGCCAAAAAAACTGTGGAGCTTTTTCTTTCCAAATCCCGGCCAAAAAACTGAGGATCTCCCTACACAATGCTGATTTGATCGCTTAGATATATGTCACAACTAACTCACAAAATTAGAAAATTTCGGTTCGTTTGTTTGTTTCGGTATCCTAAGCCGGTCAACCTCAAGACACAAGGTGTGAGATTACCAATGGAATGAGTCTCAATCCAGAGTCAAGAAAAGAAGAAGAGAACAAAAGAAATGAACTCAAAAGTGAAGCGAGCAAGGGTGCGGATCGCCCAAAATCTGATCGAAGTCACAAGCTCCGCTGTTCCTGCTTTGACCCAATGCTGCATGAAGAAATAAACACCTACAACTTGCAAGCATCAAGATTCAGATCGAAGTCCATAGCAAAATCAGCTAAGACTCAAGATCAAGTTTCAAGAGAATTATAGATAGGAATTTGTAACTCATAGTTGATAGGCATAGCTAGCTTTGCTTTGATTTTCCTTTTTTGTGTAATAAGGAGGTCAGCAAGCAGTAGCAGCAGCAATAGCAGTGAAATCACAGCTCCTGGTAGTCCCAGCTACCAAACCTTCCAGAACTACACTGACCTGATTCCTTTATAGCCAAGGATATGTAGGCAACCTTTGAAGCAGGGTTCGGTCAGACGGTTTTCAAAATGCTTCTCATGGAGTCCGAGCAGGCAAAAATCCTTCATGGTGCTCATTTATCTTTGCCCGAAAACCCTTAGTGTCTTCGAGCAAAGAGGGGCAGCTGTGAGCACGTGATTTTTCCCTCGCTTAAATTACTCATATAAAATTCATAAAATTAGGATTTTTTTCTTTTATTATTTGATTTTAGAACTTAATTGCATGATTTTGTGATTGATTGCATTTTTGTGTGCATTTTTAGTTGACATAATTCATTAAAAATACAAAAAATAGCACATTTGCATTTAGAACCCAATTCTATATTTTTACTAGTTAATTAATTCCAAAATATAAAGAAAATAACAAAAATAGTCCATTTTGCATTGATGATTGTTCATTTGGTCATGAGTTTAGGACTTAATCAATTTTTAGGAATTAATTAGCTTAGTTTCGGAAATAAATTAGGTCTTTATTTTAATCTTTGCATTGTTATAAAAATCAGAAAAAATATAAGATACAAAAATGAAAACGAAACAAAAAATGAAAAAAAGGAACAATTAAAATAAAAGAAAGTGAGTCTTAATAAGAAGACCAAAATTGGCCCAAAATTGGCCTAGCCCGAATCAAAACCCCCAGATCCGCCTGTTTAGCCCAACCCAACCCCTGATCCGGTCCAGAGACGCCTAAAACGACGTCGTTTTGGCGTCAATGAATCATGACCGTCCATCCCCTCAAATCCAACGGCCTGGATTGATTCTCGAATTAAAATAAAAGTGTCAGAAATTATGCCAAAACCCTAAAAACATCTCTCACCCTCCTCGTACTCCACTGTAACGCCGGCGTTACCCCCACCGTGTCTCCGCCATCCTCCGCCGTCCGCCGCCGGCCGGAAATCGCCTCCACCGGCGGCGAAGCTCCAATCACGCCCAAATTTTTACCACGTCATCTCTTTCATCTCCCCACCCCATATCCTCCATTATTTTCTTTCAAATCCCAACCAAACATCCCAAATCCTCCAAACCCTAGGCGCCGCCACCACTGTCCATGGCAGCGCCACCACCCAAACGACCCCAAAAATACACCCTATATTCCCCTGACTCCCCTCTTCCTTAATCCCCAACCCGATTCCCTCAAATCCTCTTACATCTTCTTGAATTTCAAATCTTAGACAGGCAGAACCCTAAGAAATTTGGGATTCCTCGAATTTGTTCCAATTTCCTGAGTCCAAAGCTCGAGTCAAGCCTCGAGATAATGTATTCGTGTGTTTTTGTTGAAGAACACACGTTCACATCATTCCGGGGTTGAATCAAAGTCCAGTCGGATTAATCCTAAAATCAGTAAGTTTTATTTCAAATGATGTTAATTGATTTAGAATTTTTAGATTTTGATTGATTTTTGTTCCGTTGATTTTGTGCTGTTTTAGTTCTTATTTTAGGTTTACTTTTGTTCTGTTTCGATTCTTCTTCTGTTGGTTTGATTCTGTATTTCTTTTCAATAGAATAAATCCATGTTTGTCGCTGTTAATTAGATTTTTAGTTTCAAGTTTGTTTAATTGTCGTTAGTTGTTAGTTTATTGATTGTTAGAATTATTTTCCATGTTCTGATTAGTTATATTAATTGATGAGTCCAATTCTTAGGATTTGTTTGGTTATAGCTGAATAATTAGTTAATTATAGTCACCTCTTGACCAAAGTAACAGGGCCGGGTTTGGTTTAGCTTAGTTTTGTAATTCAGAACTAATGCAGGGGCAATAAGGGCAGTTTACTTAGGGAATATTGCAGCAACTGAACGTAGAAGCCCCTAGAACCTTCTAGATTGAGGTTCCAATTTACACATCAGAAATTGAATAGTATAACTTGGCCAACAAGGCATGAATTGATAGACTAATTGGCTAAAAATGAATTTGAAATAAGGGACATAGGGTGTAAAAACAAAATCTGAAAGTTACCCTAATTTTGCCTATAAAAAGGCATACCCCTTGCCTTGTTATACAAGTTGGAAAAATCAGAAAATTCCCCAAAAAAGGTTCTCACATCTCTGAAAATTCCCCAAACCTCTAGCTTTTAATTCCCACCAAAAATCCACCTCTACAAATCTGAATCTCGAATTTGAATTTCAAAATCCCAAGAGGTTCAAATTTGAAGTTCTATAATTCTGAAACCTTCTTAGATCTTAAATTCTGTATAAAAACCAAAAAAAAATAGAAAACCTTCAAAACAACAAAAAAAATTGTTATTTATTTTCTTTAGCTGTTTGAACTGGATTTTACTAGTTCAATTTTTGGTGATTGTAATTCAGACGTGTTTCCGGTTAGTTTTCAAGTTGATTTTGGGTTCAACTGAGACATTTTGGGATCGGCTTAAGTGTTTTGTCATTGTGATTTGTTTCTGGGTACATTTGGGATTCGTTTGAGTTTGTTCGAGTTGTTTTTGGGTTGAGTTGCTAGTTTCATGTTAGCTCGTTGAATATTTTTAGATTTTACTTCTTCCTGGGCTATTGTGGTGCTATTTTGGGCTCTCAACTTGCTTCATTGCTTGGTTATACTCACTGACTGTTGCTGCTACACTTACCGTGCAGATTTTCTCCTCAATTTCATTGTATTTCCAGGTACATGTGCTTAACCCTCAAGTCTATGAAATGAGATAAATCTACTATTTGAAGTCGATCTCTGAGCTTCATCTGCTTTGGTTGATTCTGATTTTTAAAACAGTAGTTTATTGGATATTTCATGTGGTGTAATAGACTGATACTGGACTGTTTTAATTTTGGACTTTTAATTTTATTCTCATGAACATGTGAAATAAATAGTCAACAGTTTTAATTTGGTTTGACTTGTGAATGTAGTGCAGTGTATTGTAGTTTAGCTTGTTTCCAGTAGGTATAGAAAACAAAGCAAACTCAATAGTGGTATTGGTTATGTGAGATGCAGTAACCTAGCTACTTCGTGTCCAATTCTTAGCGTGAATTACTCAAGTTGTTTCTAGGATTTATGAAAATAGCATTATATGGTTCATGTTTGTGTGTAGTACTAGGTGAAGTCACATAACCAAATCGCCTCTACTACTGAGCTCAAACCATGTTTCCATTTTAATCTTCGCCTTTATGACTTTATTCTTGTGGAATACACTAGTAGTCATGAACAGAGCATTCTAAGCATAAAATCGAAACATCAAACAATTAACATCTCGTCAGTTGGAATAACTGTATTGTTCTCCTTTGTTATAAGTGTTGGCAGCATTCGGATCAAGCTATACTAGTACCAGTAGCCATTGGGCCTGATCCATCTGGTTTTATAATCAGCCTGTCCTCAGGCCATTTGGCCTCTACGCCTTAACAGGCAGCCCAAGACTTGGGCCCAAGAAATCTGCAGGCCTTCCTTACTCATGGCCCTGCCAGGCGGGCTCTGCTCCAGCCCAAAGATGGCTAGAACCTGAATACAATTAAGAAGAGGTTAATTGATTAGGATTTCTTTTATTAGTAGAGACATATTAGGTAGAAAATCATAGTCGACTTTACGTCGGGCCTTTAAATAAAAATGAGACGAGCCTCGCCGCACAAAACATATAAATTGCGGGGCCCTCATTAATACTTTATTAAAAATACGTAGAAATCCGGGACATGCCATTTAGCGAATTTTCATGGCTTCCCGCGAAGTTAATAAGATGCTAGCCACTTTAGGCGCGCTTTTAATAATATTACTTTCCTAAACTCGGGTGTGCATTTCATGCAACCCAAATCCAAATCCCAAAACGTTGAAAAAGAGGTGTCGAGGATCCGGGTGCATTTCATGTGACGTGATCCAAAAATACGCTCTTAAACGGCGTTCACTTTCATAAAAACTAATTAAAAGCGGTTAAACAAATTTATAAAATTGCACTATAGGTTTGAACATGTACAAAAATTAGATTTTTAGCCATTTATAATAATTTAAGCGACCGTGCTAGAACCACGGGATCCGGGGGTGCCTAACCCCTTCCCTCGAGTCAACAGAATTCCTTATTCAGAATTTCTTGTTCGCAGACTCCAATTGGGAAGTCGAATTTTTTCTCGATTTGGGATTCAAATTAAATCGGTGACTTGGGACACCAAAAGCCAATCCTTTCCCATGTGGCGACTCTAAACATAAATAAATAATCCCATTACGAATAATGTCACTTTAAATGGAAAAACTCCCTTATACATATATCCTTCGGGGTAGGTGTGTAAAAAAGGAGGTGTGACAGCTCTAGCGACTCTGCTGGGGACGCGAACCCAGAATTTTGATTCAGGGTTCAAGAATTCGAGCTTAGTATAATTGTTATATTTGGATTTATCTGATTTTTCTACATGTTCCATGCTATATGTGCTAAATGTTTTACCGCTTTGATATTTGTTGAAATTGTATATATAAACTGTCGCGAATCCCTTCCTCTTTCTGAGTCTTCTACATCATGGTGAAGGGTGCACTTCGTGTAGCTTCTCTTCTGTTTAGAGTCTTTTCCCATTTAGAACGAGGTTTGGATAAGTTGCAATGCCGGCGGAGCTTCTGTATCCCCGGTACGCTGCCTCCCCCTCGGCTCGAGTTGTCCGCTCGGGTAAGCCAGGTCTAGACCAATAAACCTAGGGTTAAACCTAGAAGAACAAAGCCTCATGCCGGATCCCTAGTAGGACGCTTGTTTGCATCATGTGCATTTGACTTAGGGGACTCAACACAGGGGTTGGGTCCGTCTAGGACAGGTGACCTGAAATAAATTGATCATCCTGATGCATCTTACGTGCTACTTGCGCATTTATTTGCCCGGATTCGCATGTTGACCGGCTCGTTTATATGAGTGAAAACTGAGGAAAATAAGCAGTGTTATGACTAAGGGAGGGTAACCATTTGTTTTGAAAAAACCCCAATGCCCAAATAGTACCGAAATGCTGCCGGATTTTCAAAAAATGAAAAAGAAAATTATTTGGAAAATTAGAAAGGAAAATGTGGTTTCAAAATGATTTTGATTTTGGCAATCTGCCCGAACTACGCTGGTCTGATTCTCACCGGATGTGGGATACGTAGGCAAACCTCATCGGTTCCGGCCCCACTTTTCAAAACGAAAAAATCCAAAAATATTTTCTTTTAGTTCCTTCATTAAAAATCTGTTAAAAAAAAGAGAAAATAGTTTTTGAAGTATTTTTCCAAAAATCAAAATCCAAAAAATAATTTCTTTCTAATGTTTTCATGAAAAAAAAAAGAAATAAAAATCAAAATCCAAAAATACAGGTTTCTTTCATTTTGAAGTATTTTTCCAAAAATCCAAAAAAAAAAAGAAACAAAAATCCAAAAATACTCTTTTCTTCTTTAGAAGTCTTTTTTTTTTTGTAAATGTCAATAAAAATTTTGAAAATTGAAGTCCAAAATATTTTTTCTAGAAGTACTTTTGTAAATAAATAAAAGCTCAGAAATTCAAAACGTTTTTCTTAAAGAAGTCCCTCTTTCGAAAATTAAGAGGTTACATTCAAAATCCAAAAATATTTTCTTTTTTCCATAGAAAAAGAGAAAATAATTGAAAAACTCCAACAAAAAATATTTTCTTTTTACTTTTGAAATTCCCAAAGTTCAAATCAAACAAAAGGAATTTTCAGACGTTTTTCTTTCAAAAATAAAATCAAAATCAAAAAATCCAAAAAAAAATTCCTTTCTTCTTTTAAAGCATTTTCACCCTTTTTGCAAAAATAGCCAAAAATACCAAAATTTTAATTTTTTTTTGTTGTCAAATAAATCGGGTGATGCCATTCTTGTTTTAAAATAAGCCGAATGTCCCCAAAAGGGCGCCGGAAGGCTGTTTTTGCAAGAACAGCCACCCTGAGTCATTTTTAAATGGTTAGCGGGCACAACCTTAAAATCTCCCTCCCGGAAGTTTTGAAAGGCCGTATCTGCAAAACCAAGTCCTTGTTTTTCTAGATAAAGAAAAGTTTGCAAAAATAGCCCTTTTTCCTTTTAAGTCAAAATAAATCATGAAAATACTCCTTAGATATCTTTCTTTCATAAATAATAAATATAAAAAAATACAAATTTTGAAAATTGAGTCCGAAATATATTTTTGCTCAAAACTCCAAAACATTTTCATAAAAGTCCCTCTTCCGAAAATTAAGAAGCAACTTTCAAAATCAAAAAAAAAATATTTTTCTTTCATGATAGAAAAAGAGAAAATAAAGGAAAATTCAAAAAAATATATTTCTTTTTACTTCTAAAATTCCCAAAGTTTCAATAAAACGAAAAGCTAGAAGTCTTTCTTTCAAAAATTAAAAGAAAAATCAAACTCAAAATATTTCCCTTTTTCCTTCTAAAGCATTTCTTTCAAAAATTCAAAAAAAAAAAGAGTTAATTTATTTACCTTATTTTGCAAGAACTACGCTTGGTCTGATTCATGCGGGGTCATGATACATAGGCAATCTCCATAGGATTCGACCGTAACCCTAAGAAAAAAGAGAGAAAAAAAAGAGAGAAAGAAGAGAAGGAAAGTACGAAGGAAGGAATAAAAGAAAAACAAGAGAGGGAAAAAAACGCAAAAAGAGAAAATAAGGAATCGAGAGAAAAACCATGGCCAAAGTAAAGGGAAAAGCAGGAAAAAAGAGAAAGAAAAGCAAGAAAAACAAAGAGTAGAAATCAAAAGAAGAGAAAATAGAAAAAGAAAATCCGGGATGACGCATGCAACCAGTGCAAACATGTAGACATCCGTTTAACTGTATAGGTGCATCACACCCCAATGTGCGATTACCTATCTGTTACTTGTCTCAAACTAACCGTGTGTTGCTGTCAATCCCAACTTAGCTTTTAGAAACGGTGGTTGGTTGTGGTAAGCTGGCATCGCATCAATACTTTACCAGATCGAAAGGAAGTGTGAAATATGTCTACAGAAATGACTTAGCCCGCAGTTCCCACCTCTGAGGACAGCCCCATCTCGGGGATCCCGGCATCTGAGTCTGGCACAGCTGAAGAGAACCGGATACTACGTCTCCGACTCATGGAAATGTGGGATGCCTGGAAAAATGGAAAGGAGCCCCCAAGCACCATCCCCGGATTCCCGGAGCTATTTCCTAGAGGTGCTACTATTATCCCCATCAGCCGCCCAAACACTCCTTTGGGACAGCCTACCATGACCGCTCACTTCGTCGGAACACCTTCTGAGGTCTGCCCCCAGGTGATCCCGGCAGGAGCAGCTCCTAACATCTTCACTGCTCCACCGTGCCCTGCTACAACACAACCCTCACTGCCAAGGCCTGCCTTTAATCCTTCAGCTTTCACTTTCCAAAACCCTGTCTTTCCAGTGGACCCTCCTCCATATCCCACATATAATTACTCTCAGCCACCACCATTTGAGCTTACACCGGGGCAGGATAAAACTCCCAAAGCTCCCGAACAAGATGAGATGGCGAAAAGAATAAGGAGCCTTGAACAGACCTTGAAGAATATGCAAGGCTTAAGCGGGCAGAAAAGTGTCTCTTATACTGATTTGTGCATGTTCCCACACGTGCACCTGCCCATGGGATTTAGAATGCCAAAGTTCGAAAAGTATGACGGGCATGGCGATCCTATTGCCCACCTCAAAAGATATTGCAACCAGCTGCGCGGGGCCGGCGGAAAGGAAGAGTTGTTGATGGCTTACTTTGGAGAAAGCTTAGTAGGCATTGCCTCAGAATGGTATATGGACCAGGATGTCTCACGATGGCACATTTGGGGCGATCTAGCCAGAGATTTTGTAAGGCAGTTTCAATACAACATCGACATTGCGCCAGACAGGAACTCCCTGGCCAATTTGAAGAAGAAACCCTCGGAAAGTTTCAGAGAATATGCTATTAAGTGGCGCGAACAGGCATCGAGGGTGAAACCTCCCATGGATGAAGTAGAAATGGTCACCGTCTTCCTTCAGGCCCAGAAAGCAGATTACTTTCAGAATATGATGTCGGCCATGGGCAAGCCTTTTGCAGAGGCAATTAAAATTAGCGAAATGGTAGAGAATGGTTTGAAAACGGGCAGGATTTTGAGTTAATCGGCCATAAGAGCAACCTCCCAAGCCATCCAAGGCAGGTCTGGAGGAATGGCCAAGGGTAAAATGAAAGAGGAAACAGTTATGGTAGCATCAGGGGGAATAAGATATCGGGCTTCGAGACCTGTGTTCTCTGAAAGAACCCCTCAACACTACTATCCTCATCCCGATATAGCTTATGCTTCCCCACCTTATGCGGTCATGAATGCTCAACCTTTCGCCTGACCGCAGCCACAAGCCAATAGAAATCAACCTTCATTCCAAAGAAACCAGCCTCCTCACCAGAACCACTATAATCCCCGGCCTCCACAAGATAACTTCCGCCCTCGGGAACCACCTAGGAGACCAAACTTTACCCGAATTGGTGAATCTTACTCCAGTCTATTCCCGAAACTTATCCAAATGGGTCTACTGCAGCCGGTTCCTCCGAACAGACAAAACCCGACATTGCCTTCCTACAGAACTGGTGTCAGGTGTGCATACCATTCAGGGGCAGAGGGCCATCATACAAATGACTGTTGGACTCTGAAACAAGCGGTGGAGAATTTAATAGAGCAAAGGAAAATTGTGTTGAGGGATGAGGATGTCCCAAATGTGACCAATAATCCGCTGCCCGCTCACAACAACGGGCCAGTAATCGGGATGATCTGTTAGGAAAGAGAATTTGATCCACCCTTAAAAGCTATAATTGCTATCGCTGATGCAGAAAGAAAGCCCAAGGTGGCCCCGAAGCAAGAGAAAGGGGAAAAGAAGAGCCAAATCACCAAGACAGAACCAGAAAAGGAAGTTGATTTGAAAAACGAAACACAAATGTACGTACCCAAGCAAGCCTATGTGGTGTAGGGGACAATCAAACCACCTTGGCTGAGTGAGCCAGTGGTTATTGGACGCGTACCACAGAAGCATATGACGAACCCTGCTGCGGTACCATGGAATTATCATCAGACGGTGGTTACGTACAAGGTTAAAGAAATGTTGGGAGAGCTGCTAGAAAACCCCCTTGTGGAGGAATATTCAAACATAGAGGAAGTAAACAATGCCACCAAAAGGCGTTTCCCACTTAAGAAGCCTGTGAATGCTGAGGAAGCCGAAGTGTTCTGTCAAAAAAAGAAAATGGCCGATTATGAGGTGGTACATTTGTATGAAACTTTTGTCAAGCCTGAGTACAGTAAAGAGGAAGATGATAAGGTTTTCATGGCTGAAGAAATTGAGAAGATACGTGGGGCAATGAGGAAAATGCTCTACGAAACCCGCATGGTCCAGCCGGGAGAGGGCACTAGCACCGCTGAGGTATTATACATGGGACCAAGCGCCAAGCTTCAAAACTGGAAGGCTACGCCATTCCTGATCACGCCGGAGTCCCGGTAGACCCGTCCTGCTACTTTTTCTGCATCCCGAGTTATTTCAGGGTGTAACTCGGATGTTTCCTGTAGTTTCTTGTCTTTAATTTCCCGAATGTGAACCCTGTTATCTTCAAAATTCCAAAACAATGAAATCAAAACTTCTTCGTTCATTTTTCTTTCTGATTTTGCTATTTTTCTCCTTCATTTTCTTCTCTTTAGTTCTAATAATGCAGCTTTAAATAACATGACATGCTTGCGAACTTCATGCCTAGACCCCAAAACACTATCAGATTTCGAAATCATGAATCAAGAGTCGAAATGCAAAGAAGGTGACCTTGAGGAAATAAAACAAAAAATTGGAACAATTGAAGGAAAATTGGTTCGCGGTTTGGAAAGGTCCAAACATTACAACAAAAGAGTGTGCTGTACTCAGGGCACATCCGAGCAGTTGTACCAACAAAGAATGGACCGCGCTTACAACAAGAAGGTGCCTTCCAGGAATTTTGAAGTGGGACAACTCGTGTTAAGATGCATTCTCCCTCATCACCAAGAAGCAAAAGGAAAATTCGCTCCTAATTGGAAGGGTCCATACATCATCCAGAAATATTGCCGAAAGGAGCACTGTATTTGGGAGACATTGAAGGGAATGATCCTGAGAGAGCAGTCAATGCAAACGCAGTGAAAAGGTACTATGTCTAGACCTCCTGTGGCGATGACTTTTGCGTATTGAAATGACGAAGGCTTTCTTTTCGACTACCTCAAACACTATTACTCTTTCGTAAACCCTTTGAGCCGGTCACGCTTCTTTGGCTACCCTCTTTGGAACCCGGAAGTATTTTCAAAAGAACAAAAAAAGAAAGAAGAAGAAAATATGACGAAAAGAAAAAGAAAAGAAAAGAAAAAAAACAAAACAAAAACAAAAACAAAAATGTATTTGCCTGAACTACGTTTGACTTGATCCCGAAAGGGTACGTAGGCAGCCTCTCTCTGGGGTTCAGTCACACCAAAGCAAAAATCCCAATTTCCCCAAAAAATGAAACTGGGGCAGATGATATAATGGTTCGGCCATGAATCCGCCGAAATGGTTCCAAAGTTGTTGTTCCGCCCAAAATCCTTTTTACCCCAAAACCTCGTCCAAGTCCTTTCGATCAATTGGCAAAGGCAGGGAAGTGGAAAACGTTATTGTTGGAATCTGACACAATGCAAATTGAGAGAAATAAAATGAGAGAGTCTTATCGGTGAAAACCTTCGGGCACCATAAGGCGATGGTGAGTAGAGAAACTGAAAATGAGAGAGTCCGCTTAGTGAAAAATCGCAAAGAGCACTATCGGCGACAGTGAGAAGAGAAATGAGAGAGGTCGATTGGCGAAAACCCGCAAAGGGCGCTGTCGGCCGAAAAGAAGACATCTCATCACTAAAAGAGTCTTGGCAAGGTTCCCTGGTTTTGAAATGCGGATCAATGGGTTCACGGGAAGTGGGAAAGTTTGTGTGAGTCGGGCGTCCAGTCCAAGAAGCATGTCATGTCATTTCAAGCCAACATGCACCCCTGATAAGTCCATCTTTTCCCCGGAAGGGATGCTTCTCTTTAAAATCATATGCTTGCCTTTTGCATACTGTTCTTTGAATCCCTTTCGGTTTAACTCTGATTCCGTAACAATTACAAAGAAAAGGTGGCAGGACCGGTTTCACAGGGCTCCGCCTGGTCAGAGTCGAAGAAAATACCCAGCCTCAGCTAGTGCGTCAAGCCAATCCCGACTGACCATAGTGGTTGATGCTTTCGAAGCCAAGACATTGGAAAAGAAAGAAAAGGCAAAGGTCCTAAGGGCAGAATAAAGTAAAAGGGTTAGAGCCCACACGGGCGAGTCATCATGAAGTCCTAAGGCTGAACCCGGTCGGTTTGAAAAAAAAAAAATTCACCCTCAAGGCAAACGAGCAACAAGTTCTCCACAGAAAGGGGGCCGGGATCAAGCGATTGGGATGATCAAGGCCACAAAACCAACCACCGTTTCAAATTAACAAATTGTTCTTTGTTGGAAGAGGTCTTATTCAGAGCAACCATGCAAGAAGCAGGTGCAACTCAAAAGAAATGAAATGCGCAAGCGCTGAGATAGATTTGCAGCAGAAAAACAACCAAAAAGGAACTTTTCTCCCAAATTCATTCATGCGTTTTGCTAAATAAAAAGGAAAACATACAAAGAGGAAAACAAAAGAAAAAGAAAGAAGAGAGGAAATAAAAATGAAAACCCCAAAAGAAAACAAATCATGGTAGCATAGGATCCCATTCCTTAAATATCTCGGCCAAAAACCGAGGATCTCCCGGCCAAAAAATTGTGGAGATTTTTCTTTCCAAATCCCAGCTAAAAAATCGAGGATCTCCCGGCCAAAAAACCGTGGAGCTTTTTCTTTCCAAATCCCGGCCAAAAAACCGAGGATCTCCCGGCCAAAAAACCGTGGAGCTTTTTCTTTCCAAATCCCGGCCAAAAAACTGAGGATCTCTCGGCCAACAAATCGTGGAGCTTTTTCTTTCCAAATCCCGGCCAAAAAACCGAGGATCTCCCGGCCAAAAAAACGTGGAGCTTTTTCTTTCCAAATCCCGGCAAAAAATCGTGGAGTCTTTTCTTTCCAAATCTCGGCCAAAAAATCGAGGATCTCTCGGCCAAAAAATCGTGGAGCCTTTTCTTTCCAAATCCCGGCCAAAAAACCGAGGATCTCCCGGCCAAAAAAACCGTGGAGCTTTTTCTTTCCAAATCCCGGCCAGAAAATCGAGGATCTCCCGGCCCAAAAACCGAGGAGCTTTTTCTTCCCAAATCCCGGCCAAAAAATCGAGGATCTCCCGACCAAAAAACCGAGGAGCTTTTTCTTTCCAAATTCCTGCCAAAAAACTGAGGAGCCTTTTCTTTCCAAATCCCGGCTAAAAACCGATGATCTCCCGGCCAAAAAACCGTGGAGCTTTTTCTTTCCAAATCCCGGC
>NC_031994.1:83413885-83429352 GCF_001879085.1 Nicotiana attenuata
AATTAACATCTCGTCAGTTGGAATAACTGTATTGTTCTCCTTTGTTATAAGTGTTGGCAGCATTCGGATCAAGCTATACTAGTACCAGTAGCCATTGGGCCTGATCCATCTGGTTTTATAATCAGCCTGTCCTCAGGCCATTTGGCCTCTACGCCTTAACAGGCAGCCCAAGACTTGGGCCCAAGAAATCTGCAGGCCTTCCTTACTCATGGCCCTGCCAGGCGGGCTCTGCTCCAGCCCAAAGATGGCTAGAACCTGAATACAATTAAGAAGAGGTTAATTGATTAGGATTTCTTTTATTAGTAGAGACATATTAGGTAGAAAATCATAGTCGACTTTACGTCGGGCCTTTAAATAAAAATGAGACGAGCCTCGCCGCACAAAACATATAAATTGCGGGGCCCTCATTAATACTTTATTAAAAATACGTAGAAATCCGGGACATGCCATTTAGCGAATTTTCATGGCTTCCCGCGAAGTTAATAAGACGCTAGCCACTTTAGGCGCACTTTTAATAATATTACTTTCCTAAACTCGGGTGTGCATTTCATGCAACCCAAATCCAAATCCCAAAACGTTGAAAAAGAGGTGTCGAGGATCCGGGTGCATTTCATGTGACGTGATCCAAAAACACGCTCTTAAACGGCGTTCACTTTCATAAAAACTAATTAAAAGCGGTTAACCAAATTTATTAAATTGCACTATAGGTTTGAACATGTACAAAAATTATTTTTATAAATGGCACGCCTCGAATTCTAAAATATTTTTAATAAAGCATTTAATGAGGGCCCCACAATTTGTGCATTTTTATTTGGTGAGGCTCGTCCCACTTTTATTTTAAAGGTCAATCCTAAAGTGGCTATGATTTTCTATATTTGTTTGCCTCTAGTAATAAAGAAAAAGTACTAATTGATTAAAATTATGAATTTCGGGCCTTGAGTTCAAGTCCGGATTCAAACAAAAGGGCAAGCCTTTTAGTTTGGACCCGTTACGTAACCCAAAGGCCCAAGTTTGTATTTAAACTTGAAAAAAAGAAAAGTATTGCAGACTTCTAACACATTGTGTTTAAAATAAAGCGCAATCCTAAGGTTAATTATTTCAGGCCCAAGTGACATTTGGTCTGATTATGTGGGCCCTGTTGTTGAGCCCAGTAACAAACGCAAACTACTGTAGAACTCAATGGTCGATTGATGATCAAGGGTTGAATTTGCTAAATAACGCTGCTACAGACAAGCTAGATCAAACAGGTATTGGCAGTGGTGTAATTTGCAAGTAACGGCTAAAAACGAGTTTCCAACTCAAATTTAAAAGCAGATTCTAGCTGAACGTCTAAACATGCAAAGGAATGGGATTCTTCATTTTTGTTTTATTTTGTTTTTGTGAATGAAACAGTACTGTAACCTGTATTTCACTCTAATATCTAAATTACCAACTAATTAACATATTCATCTTTTATCTAACTAAATCAATTATCATAAATTTATATTAAGTCATGCGAAACAGGATTATTGTTATGTTATGCATACCAGCAATTCGAAACAGGCAAGATAAGCATCAAACCAACCTCTGAGCCTAACATAATCTACCGCTAAACTCAGCTTTATAGTTCAGTCATATAGTCTATTTACAACAGTTTTAACAGTCCAAAATAGTCCTAGTTATACATCCAATCCAGTCTAGTCTTCATTTTAAAATTAAAATATTATAACTGCTGAACTATGCGAATACTTTAAAATACAGGAAGCTAATGACAGCAACTTCAGCAGGGTCAATCATCAACTTTTATTCCCATGTTTGCTTGGCAAAATACAATAGATCAGCGTTTAGATTATGTACCTGGAATTTACAATAATGAGAAGGAGCAGTCAGTGACAAGCAATCAGCAGTAGGATTCAGTAGCTCAAGTCAGATTTCGAACACAAAACATCATCACATAGCCCGGTATTGAATTATCAGGAGAATAACACCACAAATAATTTCAAATTAAGCCTAGGAGATGATTTCTGAACTTCAGCAAGTAGAAACAACCCAGAACACACTCGTGTGACCTCAAATTTATGCAAATTGAGCTAGAACTCGAATCTAACTTCAAACAAAGCAATGTAACATTCTTTTTTGGATTTTTACTGGATTTTTGCGTTTGTTTTTGGATTTTCTGCAGAAGCTAAGATCTAAAGCTGAAATTTGAGCTTGATCTCAAAAGCTCTTTAATGAAATAGTTTGTTTTTTTTACTTTTCTAGAGTTTTTGATCTAGGATCTAAAGGAATTTGAACTTCTATTGTTTTGAAATTCAAATTTAGGCACAGATCTGCAGAGAGGGTTTTGGGGGAGTTTTTGGGGTTCCAAACTTTTAGCAATTTTCAGAGCTGTGAAACTTGCTTAACAAGGCGGTAGGGATTGCCTTTTATAGGCAAAACTAAGGGAAGTTTTCAGATTTTACATTTACCCCCTTAGTCCCTCTTCTATTTTTCAGATTTCACTTAATTAGTCCCTTATTTGTTGACTTGTTGCTCAAGTCACTGCACTAAGTTTTTAAAACTCTAATTGGAACCCCATCTAGAATGTTCTAGGGGTTTCCAAATCAGTTATTTTCAGGGTTCCCTATCTATTGAATTCCCTATATTACCCTTGCACTAATCTGAAATTACTAAGTCTAGTCAAACTAACCCTCATCCTTCTTTCCTTAGTCAAATAACTATGGTTAAGTGTGTAACATGGACTAAAAAATTCAGCTAAGTCTAAACCAATCCTAAAATTAAACTAATCACTCAAGCTAACTAATCAAAGCATGGCAATTAATTCTAACTAAACTGTTAACCCAAACTGAATTTATTCTCTAAACCAAACAGCAATTCAAATGAAATTGAAACTAATGTCAAATTATCATTAACAGTCATGAACTACCCAAACCAAGCACAAAATCAAAGCATCAATTAACATGGAGAAAAATTAATCAAATGAAGAAGGATCTTAAGAACAATCAGAACAAACTTAAAATGAACCTAGAACACTGAACAAGAACTTCATCTAAACTAATGACAAAACTAAAAGAATAAATTCTTGCTATTGATTATCAGTGAATTAGAACTCAAACAAACATGAAAACGAACAAATAAGAACAGAGAAAAACGAATTCAATTACTGATTCTAGACGGATTGTCAAACAAAACGAAAAGAACAAAACCTAAATTAATTAATCATGAAGAAATGACGGTCGTGGAGGAAAAACTAATTTAATTAACAAAAAAAAACAAAGAAAAATCACCTATGAAGTTCTAGGGTTCTGCTGCTTTGTGATCTAAAATTCGGCAATTCCAGCAATATTTGAAGGAATCCAATTGGGGGCTCGTGAAGAGGAGGATGAGAGGAGTATGGGGTGTAATTTAGGGAAAGTTTGGAAGGCGGCACCGCCGTGGGCGGCGGAGGCGGCGCCTAGGGTTTGGGTTATTTGACAAATTTGACGGGGATTTGGGGGAAGTGAAGGCCGGATTCGTGACGAGGATGACGAGGAGGTATTGTGGTGTAATTTTGGGATCGTTTGGTGACCGGCCGCCGCCGTGAGGCGATTTCCGGCGGCGGTCCGAGGCGGTAGACGGTGGTCTCTGAGAAAGGGTTAGGGGAAGTGAGGGAACGGACTTGGGGGGACGGGTAAGGTTAAGACACTTTTATATTGAATAATCCCCACTTCCCAGCCGTTGGATCAAAGATCCTCGACGACTGGGATTGCTTCGTGACAAAACGCCGTTGTTTTGGTTCCTGGGGAGATTGGACCGGGTTATGGGTTTGGGTTGGACTGGGGCGGAATTTGGGTGGTTTTGGGCTGGTTTTGGCTAAATTGGCCCAATTCCAATCCTTTCAAATGCTTTTGTTTATTTTCTTCTTTTCTTTTTTGTATTTTATTTTCTGATTTTATTAAATGTAAGATTTAGACTGAAGACCCAAATGGATTCTAAAATTACACTAATTAAATTTCAAAATCAAACTAGTTCCTAATTTTAAAAGAAAATTTAAGACAAATTTTTTTAAAAATTAAGAGTAGAAATGCAAAGAACTATTTTTGTTATTTTTATTTGGTAATATTAAAATGCATACTATTTTTATTTTTAAAATTGTATCAACTAAAAATGCACACAAAAATGCAGACAATACACAAAATCATGCAATTAATTCCCTAAAATTCAAGTAATAAAAGAAAAATTCTAATTCTAATGGATTTATAGGAGTAATTTAAGCGTGGCAAAAAATCACGTGCTCACAAGTCTTAAGTGAATGAGTCGATTTGGATTGGTTTTGGATGGAAATGAGACACATAGTCTCTTTAAGGAAGGGTTGCCTTGGAAAAGCCAACCGGATGTTGACTTATGAGTTAGAGGGCTCGGATGTGATTTCCGGTGATTCGGTTAGCTTTGGGGGATGATTTGGGACTTAGGAGTGTGATCGGAATTGGTTTTGGAGGTCCGGTGTAGAATTAGGCTTGAATTGGCGAAGTTAGTATTTTGGCGAATTCTGATTAATAGGTGAGATTCTGATCCGAGGGTCGGAATGGAATTCCGAGAGTTTCTGTAGCCTTGTTAGGTGATTTTTGATATGTGTGCAAAATTTCAGATATTTCGGAGGTGTTTTGGTTGGGTTTTGAATCGAAAGAGAGTGTCAGAAGATTTGGATGAACTTAGGCTTGAATTTGATGTAATTTGATGGTTTAGGTGTTATTTGTGGTGTTTTGATGATTCGAGCAAGTTTGAATAAGGTTTTGGATCATGTTTGTGTTTTTGGTTGAGGTCCCGGGAGCCTTAGGATGATTTCGGATGGCTATCGGGGAGTTTTGAACCTTGGTGAATTGCAGGTTTTTGCTAGTATTTGGTGTTTCCGCATCTGCGCAATATGGGCCGCATATGCGGTTCTGCAGATGCGAGTGGTTGGTCGCAGGTGCGAGTTTTTGAGGTAAGGGGCTGTCTCCGCAGGTGCGGGCTTGGAGCCGCATCTGTGGTGCCGCAGATGCGGTAGATGTGTCGCAGAAGCGGAAGGGTGTGGATTTGGCATTTCTGCTGAAGTGGACAACCATCCGCAGAGGCGAGGTCCGCATATGCGGTAGAGGACCGCAGATGCGGTCGTGGGTTTTAAATGAGGATCCGCAGAAGCGGAAATTTGACCACAGAAGAGGTAGGCGCAAATGCTGTAATGGGACCGCAGATGCGAAAATCCCTGTTATTAGTAGGCTTTTTAGAGCTCATTTGTTCCGCGAGCTTAAGTCCATTTCCACCATTTTTAAGCAACCTTGAGGGCTCTTGGACGAATTTTGAAGGGGATTTCGACTAGGTGTGATTGGAGGTGAGTTCCTTGGCCTAAATACATGAATTAATGGTAGAATTTACATGGAAATTTGTGGAAATTCATCAAAAGAGGGTAACGCTAGGGCATGGGAATTTGGTATTTCAAAATGGAATTTGAAGGGTCAAATGGACTCCGATTTTGGTAAATTTGGTATGTATAGACTCGTGGAGAGATATAGAATCCGGTGATGTTAATTTCTAATTTTTCGAGAAGTGGGCCCGGGGCTCAGGTTTTTCCAACTTCATGAATTTCAATATTTTTTGAGTCTTTTCGATTAGGTTATATTCCCTTAGCCTATTGTAACGTATTCATTGTGGTTTTGGCCTGATTCGATGCGCGAGGAGGTTGATTTGCGAGGCAAGGGCATAGCGAGCTAGGATTTTGGCCGGCTTGAGGTGAGTAATGGTTATAAATGATTTCCTGAGGGTTTGAAACCCCGGATTTGCACAACGTAGTGCTATGTTAAGGTGAGACACACGCTGCGTGATGAGCGTGGGGTCCATTACTGCTGGGGATTTGGACTTGGTCCATCCCGATTGATGATTCTACTGTATTTTTGACTGAGTCTTAATTAATATCATTATAGTTTGGGCTAGTAGCCATGTTTGGGGCCTTGTGCCGACCTGTAGAACCCGTAGGGGCGTTTGTACTGATTGACCTCACTTTACTTGTATAAAATCATACCCTCGGTCATGTTTCTAACTGTTTAATCTAATATGAACCGGCTTTGGAATAACTAAACCAAAAGAAGAGTAATATGTGGGCTGGGATCCCTGTCTTATCTTAGTATGCCCGAGAGGCTAAGTTATAGTGACTGAGAGGGGTTGAGAACCCCATAGTGAGGGTATTTGATATGTTCTGGATCGGGCTGCACACCGCAGCAGTATATATTTATATGGATCGGGCTGCACGCCGCAACAGTATATTATTGGATCGGGCTGCGCGCCGCAGTAGTACATTCATATGGATCGGACTGCACGCCGCAGTAGTATAGCGCTTTGGCTGTAGGAGACCCTCCGGAGTCTGCACACCCCCAGTGAGCGCAGTCAACTATTATTATTGGATCGGGCTGCACACCGCAGCAGTATATATATATATATGGATCGAGCTGCACGCCGCAGCAGTATACTATATGGATCGGGCTGCACGCCACACCGGTACAATTATGATTTCGGTTATCGTGAGGAGTAAATGAGTTGAGTACTGGCTTAAAGGATTTTTACCTGACTTCTTCATTCAGTTGCCATTTAAATGTTCTTACTGCTTTGATATAGAACTGCTTAGTGCTTTTTACGAGATTTCTTTCCGTCAGTCATTATTTATTGCTATTAGTCACTGAGTCGGAGTACTCACTTTACTCCCTGCACCATGTGTGCAGATACAGGTATTCCAGAGGCGTAGATTGAGCTATTGCTGCTATTCAGATCTCACCGGAGTCATCGAGGTAGCTGCATGGCATTTGCAGACCCGACTTCTCCCTCTATCCTCTTTACTTTCAGCATTTTAGACTATCGTTTGTTTAGGTTGTTCCTCAGACTTGTATTAGAGGCTCTTGACTCGTGACACCAGATCGGTGGGATTTGTAGTGATATTTCTTATTTTCCGCACATTTTATCTACTGTTACGGATTTATAATCATGTTAATTTAGTATTTAAACTCTGTTAATTGGCAATGAACTCTATATGAGGGATTGAGAGTGCTAAAATGGTCGGGCTTTCCTAGCATTGTGTTGGGCGCCATCACGATCGGGGTTGGGGTCGTGACAACTTCCTTTCCTGTATTGAATGTTACATGCTCTATATGTTTTCCATGCTTAATTTCTACTTGTTGTTCAATATCTTCTCCTGTTCACGATGTTAGTTCTTCCATAGTTTCACGACTCCCTGTTATTTGCTTAAGTTGACTTACTTGGACCTTCTAATTGTCAATTGCTGGATTGGTCTCGCTGTTTAGTTTAACTCGTGTAGATTTCTTCACTGTACAAGTTCTCTTTTGATTCAATTTGGTATTTATTGACAATAAAGGCTTTGTGGTAGAACTATTGATTTGATTGTGCTTTGAGTATTTGGTATTGATATGGTGAGATTGGGCTGCATGTCGCAGCAGGTGTAATAATGTGGATTGTTATGGTAGAATAAGGGTGAATATGTTCTATATGGTGGGATCGGGTTGCACGCCGCAACAGATGGAATAAGGGTGGATTGATATGGTGAAATAAGGATGATTTACGATACTATGTTGATATATGGTGGGATCGGGTTGCGCGCCGCAACATATTTACATATATTATCTATGTTATTGATGCTATTTAGGTGGAATAAGGGAGGATTTGTGTTGTATGGTGGGACCGAGTTGTGCGCCGTAACAATCTATATGTTTTCATTTCTTGAGCTGTGTTGGTTTTTCCGATACCTGCGCTTGAACTGTTAAAGATTGGTAATTCTGGACTACGCCGGTTTATTCTTGAGGCTATGGTTATCATGTTCAGTTGACTGTTTAATTCTGTTTAGTATTTCTATTATTGTGTCATTATTATATATACTACGTACAGGTTGTAGTGTAGGTCGTAAGCACATAATTTTTGACCCGCACAACTTAAAGTAGTATTTTATAAATATTTATTTATTTTCTTTTTAATAGGATTTCAGTCAACTTTTAGTTTTAGTTTTAAAACATAAGTCTAAAAACACAAAAATAGTTTTATAACATTTTTTAGCTTATTAGTATTTATAATATTTATAACATTTAAAAAATACCAAAAATATGTTCATTTTAATATAGTTCACTTTAATAAGTTTATTCTTATTAACTAAGATTAATTAGTATACTTTGGTGGTATTTTTGTTTTTTGTTTATTGAGAAAGAATTGTGTGGGTAACATTCCTTATAAAATATCATCTCCTCTTACCTTCAAATTATTGGCTCATTGGCCTCAATTCGGAGCTGCAGTGATAATGTTTCAGAGAGAATTTTCTATGAGACATGTTGCTCAACCTCGTGATACTCTTTATTGCTGTCTTTTGGTGAAACCCTAGCTGATTTTTGAGTTTTTCGGTGCCGATTCGAGGTTCCGGTTCGCAGTTTCGGTATTTCAGTCCAACGATTGTTGCTTTGTCATTCCGATTGAGTTTCAAATTTTTAGCTTTATTCATCAATATAAAGGTCCATTCGAATCCATTTTTCTCAGTTTTTGTTAACATTTTAAGTATACACATGCTTTGATATATTAGTGTTTCTATTTGCTCGTGGAGGATTCCATTAGCTCTATGGAAAATACTTGATCTCTTTCATATTAATTGTGTACTGATTGCGTATTATTTGGGTTATATATTGGTTTTAAAGATTAATTCGTTTGAATACATGTAAGCTTGGTTGGACGATTTCTGTTAAATACGTTATGGACTTTGATTTAGTTTTCTTACTTATATGGTTATGTTACGTTGCCTTTGTTTTAGCATGTTGAAGTGGTGATTTAAGTGAGTTATTAAATTGGATAGGTAGAAAATTGGGGCTGTTTCTTTCTTGGCAAGGAATAAGAATGGGCCATAAGGTGGGTCTTGAACCATAAGAAATTTAGGCCAAGTAATAGATCATGTTAGCTAGACTATTTACTCCCCAATAATATATTGTCCATAAATTTGGCATCACAACAGTCTCAAAGATTAGAAAAATAATTCAAATGCGCTAGTTGCTTTAGGCGCGATTAATTATAAATTATCGTGGCCATGGGTACGATTCCCGTGGCATGGTGACGATACGTAAACCCCAATTCGAGTGTGCGTTTCACGTGACTCGACCAAAACTTCAAATAATAATAAAAATTAACACGTTGTAAATCGCAGGTGCGTTTCACGTGGCGCGATTCGCAATGTGTACAAAAACAAACGAGTGCGCGACATCGCGACTTGTTCAAACAAATTCGATAAATACTAAAAGCGGTTAAAAAGTAAAAAATGAACAATAAGTTTTAAACATGTAACAAATTAGATAATTATGCCAATTATTAATAGTTGAGCGACCGTGCTAAAACCACGAAACTCGGGAGTGCTTCACACCTTCTCCCGAGTTAACATAATTTCTTACCCGGTCTTCTGTGTTCGCAGACCATAAATAAGAGTCAATTTCCTTGATTTGGGATTTAAAATAAACTGGTGACTTAGGACATCATAAATTATTCCAAGTGGCAACTCTGATTAAATAAATAATTGCATTTTGATTAATGTCACTTTAATTGGAAAAACTCCCTATCCCCTTCGGGAAAAAGGAGGTGTGACAGCTCTGGCGACTCCGCTGGGGACAAGAACACAGAACTTCTGGTTCAGGGTTCAAAATTCGAGCTTAGAATAACTGTTATACTTGGCTTTTATTTATTATCTAATTTTTACGTGTTTGAGCCTAACGTGCTAAATGCCGCTTTTTACCGCTTTGATATTGTTTGAACTGTATATAAATTTTTACGAAATCCTCTTCTTTCTGAATCTTCTAAATTTTCTGGGAAGCGTGCGTTTCGCGTGACTTCTTTTTTTTTAGTGACATACCCTAATTTAGAACGAGGTTCGGACAAGTTGCAGAGCCGGTGAAGCTTCTGTATTCCGGTACGCTGCCCCCCCTCCCCCCCCCCGGCTCAAGTTGTCCGCTCCGGTAAGCCAGGTCTCGAATAATACACCCAGGATTTAAACTTAGAATGACATAGCCTCATGCCGGATCCCTAATAGGAACGTTTTTTTGCATCACGTGCATTTGACTTTGGGGACTCAACACAGGGGTTGGGTCCGTCTAGGACAGGTGTACCCAAATTAAAAGACCATCCTGATGCATCTTACGTGCTACTTGCGTATCTGTTTGTTTCGGCTTGCATGTTGACTGGCTTCTAGAAAGAAAAAAAAAAGGAAAAGAAAAAAGAACAAGAGTGAGAGGTAGGTATATGAAAAATTTCGAAACTCTGCCAAAATCTTGAAAAAACGAGAGAAAGAAAATAAGCCAATGTTTTCAAAAAAGTCATGTTGTCTCTGTACGGCCAAATTACGCGAGTCTGATTCTCACCGGATGTGAGATACATAGGCAAACCTCATCGGTTTCGGCCCACAATTTTTATAAAATCCAAAAATATTTTCTTTTACTTCCTCTTTAGAAAGTCTTTCTTTTCGACCCCAACTTTTAAAAAATCCAAAATATTTCTTTAATTTCCTCTCAAAATCCAAAAAAATTTTCATTCTTCTTTCGAAAATTGAAAAGAAAATTCAAGATTCAAAAATATTTTTCTTTTTTCTTTAGAAGTATTTCTTTCATAAATTCAAAATAAATGTCCGAAAATCCAAAAATATTTCTTATCTTCTTTAGAAGTTTTTCTCTCGAAATTTCAAAAAATAAATAAGTCGAAATTCAATAAAAAAATATATATTTTCTTTCTTCTTTAGAAGTTTTTCTTTATAAAAGTTCTTAGAAAAAAGACAAAAACAAAAACAAATCGAAATTCAAAAATATTTTCTTTCTTCTTTATAAGTCTTTCTTTTGGAAATTAAAAAAAATTCAAAATCCAAAAAAATGAGTTAGTTTATTTACTTTATTCCCGATCTACCCGAACTACGCAAAATCTGATTCATGTCTCCACGTGATACGTAAGCAACCTACATAGGGTTCGATCGAATCATTTTTTTGAAATAAAAAGAAAAGATGAAGTTATGGGATGTGAGAAATGTGAGGAAAGAAAAGAGTGATAATCAGAAAGAAAAAGAGAGGAAAGAAAATGAGCAAATCAATGAGCGCAAGAGAGGAAGTGAAGAAGAAAGGGGCCAAAGAAGTTAAAATTGGGATGATACCAAGTTGACTTTCGCACCCTCGAAGTCATTTTAGAACCGATAATTGTGATTAGGTGCATTGCACATAATGTGAGATTATCATATGTTAAATGCCACAACGCTAACATGATGACTTCATTTTGTTCCTCTTTGTTATCTTCATTGAGCAGAAGAGTGGTTGGTTTGTGGTTCTTAAACTGGTAACTCATCCCTACAACATAAAGTCGAAAGTCAATGGCAGATGACAACAGAATTGAATTGGTTGATACTGGTGCCCAAAAGCAATTGGTTGAATAAGACACTAGGTTGGTTGAAGAGGTAAGGATGTTGAGACAACACCTGGCGGACATGTATCAGGCTTGGATGACTGGGAAGGCACCACCCCTGTCACCACATAGCTTTCTAGATGCTACCTCACCCAAGCTCCGGTCATAGTGTCAGATGATCCACCATATTCTCCAGATTTTCCCGCTTATCATAGCTTTCCTAACCTCCCTAATTGCTCCATTGTTCGTCCTCCAACTACATTTTCCAAAAATAGCCCTCATGTCATACCCACTATCCCCACTATCACAACTTCCCAACAATCTTTCTTTCATAGATCCAACAGTGAACACCAATTCAAACCTCTTGATATCCAATACTACCCCTCATAGTTGGCCAACCAGGTCCCGGATTCATATATTCATAGCTCTCAGAATGAGCCTCATGTTGAAAAGGAAAAATTCACAAGGAAAGAAGAGCGAGATGAGATATCCAGAAAGCTGAAAGGTATAGAACAGTCCTTAAAAACGTGCAAGGGATCGGAAATCAGATTAACATGTCTTACAATAAGTTGTGTATGTTCCCTGATGTTTATCTGCCCGCGGGGTTTAAAATGCCAAAGTTTAACTTGTATGACGGGCGTGGAGATCCAGTAGCCCATCTGAGGGGTTATTGCAGCAAAATGAGAAGTGTTGGCAGGAAAGATGAGTTGCTGATGGCGTATTTCAGTGAGAGCTTGAGTGGGGCAACCTTAGAATGGTATACTCGTCAAAATGTTAATAAGCGGTATTCATGGGATGACATGGATCAAGATTTTGTTTGAAACTTTCAGTATAATTTAGACATTATCCTAGACCGCTCCTCCCTATCTAAGATGGAAAAAAAACCCGAGGAAAGTTTTAGGGAGTTTGGGGCTCAGATGGAAGGAACAAGTTGCTCGGGTCAGTCCCCCGATTGATGAAGAAGAAATGGTTAAGATTTTCCTACAAGCTCAGGGATCCACCTACTTGAGTCATTTGATCCCAGCTTTAGGTAAACCTTTCAATGATGTGGTAGAAATGGGAGAGATGGTAGAAGAAGGAATCAAGTCAGGAGAAATCATGAGCTACTCTGCATTGAAAGATACTACAGAAGACATTCAGAACATCTCAGTAATTTTGGGTGGAAGAAAGAGAAATAGAAAAGATGTTGTTGAGCCCCGCCAACGACAAGATTCAGTGGGCGTTCCTACTCAAAGCTTTCAGCCTCACATCGATCCCATGAATATCCTCGTACTCCAGATAATCCTCCCCAATGCTACTTTCCTCCATAAAATCCCCAAAGTCATACCTCACCTACTCAGTACTTGTTGCTCCCAAACGCACACGCAAGTATACGTGGTCGACAAGTAATATAGGATTGTAAGTCTAGATATCGTACCCACATGGACTTGTGATTAACTATTAACTAAATTAGACTATCCTAATTTTCTAAACAAGAATTAAACCGAGAAGTATTTGGTTCTAAACTAATTAACTAAAGAATATAAATAATGAACTTTTAACAGGCAGAAAGAGCAGATATTTATGATATCAATGTAATGAAAACGATCTAGGGTTATGGGCTATCTAACATTCCTATTGTATTCTTCAACTGAATTGACTAACTAATTTATCTAGTTTATTGGTTGACAGGGTTAATATTGCTTGTAGCTTTCTCCCGAAGTACCACTCGCCTATTCAAGCTAACCTAACGCCTATATTCCTATGGAATTAGGATTAACAAGAACGTATTTACAATTCCCGTATAGTAACCAAGCAAGGCGATTAGGTATATTCCTATCCTAACGGCAAATCCGCTCCCCCTAAGAGTTAAGATCTTGCTCTACTCAATCTTATATGCAATCTAGAATTCCCTTTCCCGAGTTCAATCCTAAATTCGTAGATAGTATTCAATTGGTGATCAAGCAATCAAATAATTAAGCGCAAGATTGAATAAATAAACCAATATGATAAACTAAGAAATCAAAATCAATATCCGAATAACAATAGTCATGAAAGAACCACAACCCTAGAACGTGAAGTTTAGCTCCACATAGACATGGTAGCAAAACAACAAATCATACAAAGAAACATAAAAAGACTAAGTTGGTGGAAGAAAAGATGAAACCCAGCCTCCACGGCGGCTCTGTGCTCTTCCTTGGTCAAAAATTGCTCTAAAAAATGTTCTCCTATGTATATATACCAAGTAGGGCTGGGCCCACAATTATACCTTCTCCAATGTGAAAAAGGACACTTTTCCCGGGTGAGACGCGCGACTTCGCGCGTCCTTCGCCCGTCTTTCGCGCACTATTCTGCCTCAGCCTTTAACGTGCGCGACTTCGCGCGTTCTTCGCACGTTTTCGTTCCGGATTTGGAAAAACGTAAAACATGAAAGTTGTAGCCCTTTGAGTTAGCTTTCCGACCGCATTTTGTGGAGCCATTATGATGTTCTGAGCAAAAAGTTATATCTATTTTACTAGACAGTGCGCAATCTGCCTATTGAAGTCTTCGTTTGCTCTAACTATCATCCGTTGACCCCCCAACACGATCCCGGCTTAATTCCTTAAAATTTTACTCAGACTTCAAAGCTCCAAATCACTTGAATTCATTCCATAACATGTACATAGCTCGGAATCACTCCTACAAGGCATAAAACACACAGTTAGTGCAAAATACTAGCGATTAAAGCTCAAACTCAATTAAAGTGCAGTAAATTAGAGTGTAATAATCGACTAAACTACGTAATGATAGCCTATAATCAACACCCCACACTTAAACCATTTCTCGTCCTCGAGCAATCAAACTACATCAATCTACACTTTATAAAGACACGACCTTTTTAAACAATTCTCCTAACTTATCACACCAAGAGTAATTAAAATAGACTAAGCACAAGAGTGTAACATCTTCACCTCAAGATTTGACTCACAAGTACCACGCATTATTCGCAACTCACCCACTTACTCTAACATAGAGGTCAATGACATTAGCTTTCCTTCATGAATCAAGTGCCCTCACACAACCAACGAGAGTAGTCGCACACAATAAAATTTAAGAACACTTAGGAACTCAAGATAGAAAGAATTCACTCACTCTCCGAAATAACATTCATATGCCACAAAAGATGCACCATAGGCTTGCCCGTAGTGTACTACTCTACTAATCGAGCTCATTCAGTCTAGGATCAAGTAGGACTTTATTCGGTTGTAATGTAGGCTGAGGGACGGGTAGGATACATTTAGATATAAGAGTGACTACACCTCCCTAAGCACTTTAATACATATACTTTAACATTCAAAACTCCATACTTATGTCAAACCATAACTCCACCTTCACATCAATATATATTAACTCCCCATTTCTTTAAGCACAATTACATCAAGAGTCACCACTATCAAATATTTTCACAGCAATACAACTATCTTTTTTTTTCTTTTTCAATTCAAGTGGCTCTTACTTTTTTTTCAAAACAGTGCACCTTTCTCCTTATTTCATTAGTTCCACTCAAAAGCCAAACCAACCACCCCACACTTTAACTTTTACAAAGTTCATAACAATTCAAGTGCTCATGAGAGGTGAAAATGTTCAAATAGATGGGTAATTCAAACAAATGAGTAAGGCTTGTAATGTGGTTGCCAAAGAAACAGGATTACAGGCTCAAAGGGGTTAACTATGATACATAGCAATTAGGCGGGTAAAATATTTATATGGCTCAACAAAGAAACGCCTATATCACTTCCAAGACTGAACAAAACTACTATTTCGCTTTGCAAACACACGGGGCAAGTTCTAGACATCGAATGCAATGCACAGAATAACACAAAACCTTACACACACATGGCATATAACTCACTCAGGATTGGACTCATCAAGACACTCTAGTCAAAGAAGTTAAGAAAAGTTAAGATCATACAATTTAAGGTACTTATACAAGAGTCAAAAATTGAGCCTAAGCGTCACAACTAAAGTACTCACTATTCTCAAGGCATGACAAAGTTAGAAGATATTGATTCAATTCAATTCACATCACCATGGCTTCTTTCCTAAAAAAA
>NC_031994.1:83430159-83545440 GCF_001879085.1 Nicotiana attenuata
CAATAGGTATCGCATCTTGCACTTCTTAGCCTTCAAGTGAGGAATGTCGTTTTGTCTCCTTGACATCACAAATTTCAGAATATAAGCACTTTGTTCCTCATCCATTGCCTCCTTCATATGCTCGACTGGATCAATTCCCATGTCACCAACCAAACACAATGTTGAAAAATATTTAGAATGAGGTCCAATACGCTCTAACTCCAAAATTGTATTATTTTTGACATCCTCAATTTCGCACTCTTCGTCAACCTTGGCATCATTAATAATATTTTGGTCTAATAATTGGAATTCCTCTTTCCGCTCCATAAGTTGACCAGTATCCACAACAATTGGTTGTAGGGCATCAGACACCTCAACCTTTTTATTCAATTGATCGTGCAGGTCATGGATATCTAAGCCAAATTGGTCTATATCTTGCCTGAGCTCAGTTCTTCCTTCTATTAGTTGTTCTGTCATATTTGAAAGACCATCACGNGAAACTCATGAGATTTTATCAGTTGAGCTTGTTCCTCTAGCCAAGATTGGCTCACTACATCTGCTTCTTCAAAATTTTCTTCTGGTGGGAACTCTCTCTCTTCAGCCACTTCCTCCGCCTCGGCCATCATTCTCATGATTGCTTCACTAATTCTTTGTGCAGCCTTTCGAGTTTCAGCTTGTTGCTCGACTACTTGCCTCATCATGTCCATAATACGAGCCATGCTTTCCATATCCTCCACTTCCTTGCTCCTGTCACACTCATAAACATTATTAGAGACATTATAATAAGAACTCTGAGAAGGATAATAAGAATTAGGACAACCATCCCAATGGCCACCTTGACAACCATACACATTACAAAAATTCCACACATCAGATTGAGATGTACAATTTTGCCCAAAGTGTGGTCCTCCACAATATGGACATGGATCACCAAAATAATAATAACCAATATTCGACCAATTATCATTCCAAGATGCCATATCAACAAAGATAGTAAAATATTAAACTAAGATATAAATAAAAAATAAAAACTTGAATAGGCAAAAAGTAAAAATCCAATCTAGTAGAATAGTTAATTTCTAAGGCCCCGGCAACGGCGCCAAAAACTTGTTGCTCCCAAACGCACACGCAAGTATACGTGGTCGACAAGTAATATAGGATCGTAAGTCCAGATATCGTACCCACAGGGACTTGTGATTAACTATTAACTAAATTAGACTATCCTAATTTTCTAAACAAGAATTAAAACGAGAAGTATTTGGTTCTAAACTAATTAAATAAAGAATATAAATAATAAACTTTTAACAGGGAGAAAGAGCAGATATTTATGATATCAATGTAATGAAAACGATCTAGGGTTATGGGCTATCTAACATTCCTATTGTATTCTTCAATTGAATTGACTAACTAATTTATCTAGTTTATTGGTTCACAGGGTTAATATTGCTTGTAGCCTTCTCCCGAAGTACCACTCGCCTATTCAAGCTAACCTAACGCCTATATTCCTATGGAATTGGGATTAACAAGAACGCATTTACAATTCCCGTATAGTAACCAAGCAAGGCGATTAGGTATATTCCTATCCTAACCGCAAATCCGATCCCCCTAAGAGTTAAGATCTTGCTCTACTCAATCTTATATGCAATCTGGAATTCCCTCTCCCGATTTCAATCCTAAATTCGTAGATATTATTTAATTGGTGATCAAGCAATCAAATAATTAAGCGTAAGATTGAATAAATAAACCAATATGATAAACTAAGAAATCAAAATAAATATCCGAATAACAATAGTCATGAAAGAACCACAACCCTAGAATGTGAAGTTTAGCTCCACATAGACATGGTAGCAAAACAACAAATCATACAAAGAAACAAAAAAAGACTAAGTTGGTGGAAAAAAAGATGAAACCCAGCCTCCACAGCGGCTCTGTGCTCTTCCTTGGTAAAAAATTGCTCTCAAAAACGTTCTCCTATGTATATATACCAAGTAGGGTTGGGCCCAAAAAATTATACCTTCTCCAATGTAAAAAAGGACACTTTTCCCGGGTGAGACGCGCGACTTCGCGCGTCTTTCGCGCACTATTCTGCCTCAGCCTTTAACGCGCACGACTTCGCACGTTCTTCGCGCTTTTTTCACCCTGTTCCGTTCTGAATTTGGGAAAATGTAAAACATGAAAGTTGTAGCCCTTTGAGTTAGCTTTCCAACCATATTTTTTAGAGCCAAAATGGAGTTCTGATCGAAAAGTTATATCTATTGTACTAGACAGTACGCAATCTGCCTACTGAAGTCTTCGTTTGCTCTAACTATCATCCGTTGACCCCCCAACACGATCCCGGCTTAATTCCTTGAACTTTTACTCAGACTTCAAAGCTCCAAATCACTTGAATTCGTTCCATAACATCTACATAGCTCCGAATCACTCCTATAAGGCATAAAACACACAGTTAGTGCAAGATACTAGCGATTAAAGCTCAAACTCAATTAAAGTGCAGTAAATTAGAGTGTAATAATCGACTAAAAAACGTAATTATAGCCTATCATCAGTACTCTATCCACAATGCACCGCCATATGCTCCACATTCACGAGACCTGCAATGGCCTGCACCACCTCCACAAATGTCTTACCCACCTTTACAAGCATATCAACCACCAACCCGCAAGAGGTTCCAACCGAGGCTGGAGTACAAAATGAAAAGGCAGCAGCAAAGAGAAAAGTCTTACACTCCTATTGGAGAATCATATGCCAGTTTGTTCCAAAAGTTGAGGCAATTTGACATGTTGAATCCGATTCAGATAAAAATGCCGAACCCTCTTCCAAAGAATTTCGATTATTCTCAAAGGTGCACATATTGCTCTAATGCCCTGGGGCACAACATAGAAAAAGTGTTGGCATCTGAAAGAGCAGTCCAGAAGTTTATCGATGCAGGTGTCATTACCGTGCAAAATCCAGATGCAGCGGATACTAGCCAAAGTCCATTGCTTGTTCATAATGAGACGTATATGGTGGGCATGATTTGTGTTGAAAGGAATGTGAGAACTATTTTGAGCTCCTTGGGGGGTCCACTTGCCGGAAAGTTTTCAACGCTATCAGTCTCAGTTCCAGAAGTTGATCTTAAGAGCGAGTCGGTAAAAGGGACCCAAAATCTATTTGCTGAGGTCAATGTGATTGAAATTGGTAATGGTCTTGGTAATATTGATGTGGAACTCAGTGGCTAAGATGTCGAGCTTGGTAATTGGAAAGACACTCCTTTCTTGGCTAGCCGGGGAGGAGTTTTGGTTTTTTATTTTGTTGTCATTTCTGTTGTTCGGGTTATTTCAGGGTTATAATCCGGGTATTGTCTTGTGAATCAAACCCTTTGTCACGGCCCTAAACCCAACCCGGTCGTGATGACACCTCTCGTGAAGACAAGGCCAGCCGACACACTTTCAGTCCTCTTTAAACAATTAATAATAATAAATATTAAGTCTTTAACGTGATAAAAATCCCAAAAATAAGCAGTGAATAGTATAAGTTGCGGAAAATAAAAACCAACACAGCCCGACATCGGGGTGTCACCTGTCATGAGCATCTAAAATAATACTACAAGTCTGAAGTCTACTCCACTACTACATAACTGAATCAAAAATAACTAAGATAGAGGGAGAATGCACTGGGCTGCGAATCGCCAAACAACTACCTAGTAAATCTCTGAAGACCTGCTGGAACTATCATCCCTTAGGAGCAGGCCCTGTAGTGCCCAAATCTGCACACAGGGGTGCAGGGAGTAAAGTGAGTACTCCAACTCAGTGAGTAATAAAAATAAATGAAGACTGAGCAATATGAAATCACGTAAGGCACAACATTAAGCTAAAATAGGCATAACACAATCAGTAAGTATAATTAAGCAGTGAAATCTCATAAGCATCCTTTAAACAGTTAAACAAATAAAGGAAAAGGAGCTAGAAAAATAAATACATAAGAACTGCCCCTCAGGCACAGTAACAACAGAATCAACCCCTCGGCTATGTCTCATATCACAATGGGTACCCGCGCTCACTGGGGGTGTACAGACTCCGGGAGGGGCCCCTTACGGCCTAAGCGCAATATCAAGCCATCTCGTGGCATCATAAACAGCCTCTCGGCCGCATATCAATCTCAAGCCACCTCGTGGCGTACAATCTCAGGCCCTCGACCTCATTATCATAATCAGTATATCACTGCTGCGGCGTGCAGCGCGACCCAAAGTATCCTCACAACATAGGCCCTCGACCGTACTCAGTCAAAATCTCATAAGCCCCTCGGGCAATAGTAAAATATGAAGCTCAGCTCAAATATCTATAAAAATATCATTTAAAGTGTTTAAAATCAGAATAACATAGCTGAGTTTTGAAAACAGTGAAAATATGGCATGACTGAGCCCAAGTATGAAATCAAACAGCCAGGAGAATATCATTTAAAATCCCCTAAGGGTTCAAACAGTTGGCACGAAGCCCACATATGGCTTTTAGCCTAAAATATAATAATATCAAACAATTAACTATCAAATACGCAGTAAAATAGTCATTCGGGATGGACTAAGTCACAATCCCCAGCGGTGCACGACCCCACGCTCGTCATCTAGCGTGTGTCTCACCTCAACATAGCCGAACGCTGTGAATTTCCGAGGTTTCATACCCTCAGGACAGCATTTAAAATCATCACTCACCTCAATCTGGCCCGAAATCTAGGTTGCAATGCCCTTGCCCTTCGAATCGCTCTCCGGATGCTCCGCATCTACCAAAATCAGAACGTAACCATTAATTTATGCTAAAGGGACGAAGCCCACTTGGAAATAATCGAAAAACATCACAAAATCCGAATTTACCAAAACCCGACCCCCGGGACCACGTCTTGAAATTCAATAAAATTAACATCATTAGATTCCTTATCTCCCCACGAGTTCAAACATATAAAAATTTCCAAAATCCGACCACAAATGGTCTTCCAATACCTCAATCAAAGGCCTAGGTTTCTAAGCCCTAGTTTCTTAACTTTACCTTTAATTACAACTCTAATCCATGCATTGACACCATAAAAACGAGTTTTCATAATCCAAAACCTTACCTCAATGATGTCTCCTTGATTTCTCTCTTCAAAATCGCCCAAAGCTCCAAAATTCGTGTTAAAAAGTGAGAAAACCTTCTGAAAATCGCGAAGGAACTAATTTATATTTTTGTCCACACATTTCCGCATCTGCAGTCAAATTTCCGCTTCTGCAGTACCGCATTTGCGGCCAATGAACCGCTTCTGCGGTTCTTCACTTAACCGGCCCTTTTCACATCTGCGATGGGCTTTCCGGGATGCGGCCACACAACCGCTTCTGCGGTCCCAGCCAAACGCACCTCTGGCCGCTTCTGCGGCCCCTCTTTCACATATGCGGCGCCGTACCTGCGGTCCCCAATCCGCAGGTGCGGAAATACCAGAAGCAGCAAAAATCTGCAGCTTCAATCAAACTTCCAACTCTCCGTCAACCATCCGAAATCACCCCGAGGCCCCCGGGACATCAACCAAAAGCACAAACATATCCCATAACCTTATTCAAACTTGTACCAATCTTCAAAACACCTCAAACGACATCAAAATCACCAAAACTCATCGAATTCAAGCCTAAGGTTCTAAATTCTTTCGCATTCCGCTTTTGATCAAAACCCTACCAAACCACGTCCAAATGACCTGAAATTTTTCACACACATCCCAAATTCCATAACGGAGCTACTGCAACTTTCGGAATTCAATTCCGACCCCTATATCAAAATCTCACCTATCCACCGGAAAACGCCAAAAACTCGATTTCGCCAATTCAAGCCTAAATCTACTCCGGACCTTCTAAACACATTCCGATCACACTCCTAAGTCCCAAATAATCTCCCGAAGCTATCCGAACCATCGGAACTCACACCGAGCCTTCTAACACATAAGTCAACATCCAGTTGACTTTTCCAACTTAAGCCTTCTTAAAAGAGGCTAAGTGTCTCAAACCTTCTCAAAACCTTTCCGAACCCGAGCCAACCAGCCTGATCATATATAAAACCAATAATTAAAGCAAATAGAAGCAGAAATGGGGAAAACGGAGCGGTAACTCATGAGACGACCGGCAGGGTCGTCACATCCTCCCCTTCTTAAACAAATGTTCGTCCTCGAACGAGTCAAGAAATGTACCTGAAGCCTCGAATAGGTGAGGATATCTGCTCCGCATCTCCTGCTCGGTCTCCCAGGTAGCCTCCTCCACGGGCCGACCTCTCCACTGCACTTTCACTGAAGCTATATCTTTTGATCTCAAGTTTCAAACCTGACGCTCCAAAATAGCTGCTGGCTCCACATCATAAGTCAGATCACCCTCCAACTGAACCGTACTGAAATCCAGAACATATGACGGATCCCCAACATACTTCCGGAGCATAGAAACATGGAATACTGGGTGCACACCCGACAAGCTGGGTGGCAATGCAAGCTCATAAGCCACCTCCCAATCCTCCGAAGTAACTCAAAATGCCCAATGAACCGTGGACTCAATTTACCCTTCTTTCCAAATCTCATAACACCCTTCATGGGTGAAACCTTCAACAGAACCTTCTCACCAACCATGTAGGACACATCACGAGCCTTCCTGTCCGCATAGCTCTTTTGTCTCGACTGTGCTGTACGAAGCCTCTCCTGAATCACCTTCACCTTGTCTAAAGCATCCTATACCAAATCTGTACCCAATATCCTAGCCTCGCTCGGCTCAAACCAACCAACTGGAGATCTACACCGCCTCCCATACAAAGCCTCATATGGAGCCATCTAAATACTCGACTAGTAGCTGTTATTATAAGCAAACTCCACGAGCGGTAGGAACTGATCCCATGACCCTCCGAAATTAATAACACAAGCGCGTAACATATCCTCCAATATCTGGATAGTGCGCTCGGACTGCCCGTCCGTCTGAGGGTGAAAAGTTGTGCTCAGCTCAACCTGAGTACCCAACTCTCGCTGCACAGACCTCCAAAACTGAAAAGTAAACTGAGTGCCCCTATCTGAAATGATGGAAACTGGGACACCATGCAACCGAACAAACTCCCGAATATATATCTCTGCCAACCGCTCTGAAGAGGTAAGTAGTACAGATAGGGATGAAGTGCGCGGACTTGGTCAGCCGATCTACAATTACCCAAATAGCATCGAACTTCTTCAAAGTCCTTGGGAGCCCAACTACAAAATCCATGGTGATCCGCTCCTACTTCCACTCTGGAATATCCATCCGCTGGAGCAAGTCACCTGGTCTCTGGTGCTCACATTTCACCTGCTGACCATTGATACACCGAGAAATCACACAAGCCAATACCCTGCTGGGCTCCGAAATATCCATCCTCACGAACTGCAAGAGGTCTCTCCCCAACTGGAATATACGCCAAACTCCCCATGCTCACCGCCTTTCGGCTCAAAGCATCGGCCACCACATTGGCCTTCCCCGAGTGATACAACCACCTCCGCTGCCTCAAATTGAGATCCTTCTGCTTGAACAAGTGCTGTAGGCTACGATGATCAGTATACACCTCACAAGACACACCATACAAATAATGCCTCCAGATCTTCAATGCGTGAACAATGGCAGCCAACTCCAAATCGAGAACAGGGTAGTTCTTCTCATGAGGCTTCAAGTGACGAGAAGCATAAGCAATAACTCTGCCCTCCTGCATCAGACCACACCCAATACCAACTCTCGAAGCATCACAATATACGGTATAAGAACCTGAAGCGGATGGAAATACTAACACTGGAGCTGTGGTCAAGGCAGTCTTCGGCTTCTGGAAGCTCTCCTCACACTCATCAGACCACTAAAATGAAACACCCTTCTGAGTCAACTTGGTTAAGGGCGATGCAATAGACGAAAATCCCTGAACAAACCGGCGATAATAACCTGCCAGTCCAAGAAAGTTGTGAATCTCTGTAGCTGAGGATGGTCTGGGCCAACTCTGAACCGCCTCTATCTTCTTCGGGTCCACCTGAATACCCTCACTGGACACCACGTGCCCCAAGAAAGCCACTGAACTGAGCCAGAACTCACATTTGGAGAACTTTGCATAAAGCTTCTCCTCTCTCAATCTCTGCAACACCACTCTCAAATGCTCCGCGTGCTCCTCCTGACTACGCGAGTATACCAGAATATCATCAATGAAGACTATGACAAATGAGTCGAGGTACGACCGGAACACACTGTTCATCAAATGCATGAACGCTGCTGGGGCATTGGTTAGCCCGAAAGACATCACCAAGAACTCATACTGACCATATCGGGTCCTGAAAGCTGTCTTAAGAATATCTGAGTCCTTGATCTTCAACTGGTGATAACCTGAGCGGAGATCAATCTTGGAGAATACCCTCGCTCCCTAAAGCTGATCAAACAAGTCATCGATACGAGGCAAAGTGTTGGCTCAAGAGAAGGTTAGTTTTGAAGATTGACAAAGGAAGCTCAGCATGAACCAGGTCCATCCCTCAGGTGCACAAAAACGGGCAGATTCAAGCATGTGGGTTTCACGTGAAGGAGATAAGCTTAACTTGGTGTATTTAATATCTCCTGATCGAAAAGGTTGCATAATTGATAAGGAGAAGGAGTCCTTAATCAAAGAGAACACTATTCAAGATAGGGAAGGAGTTAGAAGTTGAAATCAACTAGAACTCTTCCACCAAGGAAGAGTTGCATCAGAACTCTAGTTATTTCTTCATCTACTAACTCTATAAATTGCAGGATGTTCTCACATTACACGGGTTGCACAAAAACGCAGAAGTTAAACGTGAATTGAGAGCAAAATAGCAAGGCTTTTTGCAAGCAGTTCGTTTGTGATTCAAGTGTGCAAACCTGAAGCTACATGAACCAGATTGAAGAACCTTTCTAGTTCAATTGTAGTAGGTGTTTCATATTGTACCTTTCAGCTTTATCTAGAAGCAATTGTAATAGGTATTTTGAGTATTCAAGTTAGAGTTAACTTGAAGTTATCGCAGCAGTTAGAGGATGGTTGCCATAATGGGATTAGAGTTAATCCTTAGTTTACAAAGAGTTTTGTTAATGCTGTTTTGGCTCAGTGCTTTTAGTGGAAGTTTGGGAAAATCCTACTGAGTAGTAGGTCGTGGTTTTTTCACCTTTTGAGCCAGGTGTTTTCCACGTAAAAATCTCTGTGTTCTTTATTTTTGTATTTATTATTCCGCAAACAGCTGTAGTTAGTATACCTAGAAGAACCAGGTTCTTCTAGAGCGAAAATTGGGTACCACACAAATCACCCCCCCTCTTGTGTGGTATTGAGTTTAGAACATCACAAAGAATACTTGTTTTTAATTGTTACCTTATTCAACTGCCTATAATCAATGCACATTCTCATCGTGCCATCCTTCTTGTTCACAAAGAGAACTGGAGCACCCCATGGTGTCACACTAGGACGAATGAACTCCTTATCCGGGAGTTCCTGAAGCTGCTCCTTTAACTCCTTCAGCTCCGCTGGTGCCATACGATATGGTGGAATAGAAATGGGCTGAGTGCCCGGCACCAAGTGAATACCAAAATCTATATCCCTGTCCGGTGGCATGCCCGGCAAGTCTGCAGGAAACACATTGAGGAAATCCCTCACAACTGGAACATAATCAATACTGGGAGCCTCTGCACTGACATCCCTCACAAAAGCTAGATACGAAAGACAACATTTCCCAACCATACGCCGGGCCTTCAAGAAAGAGATCACCCTACTGGGAACATAATCGGTCGAACCTTGCCACTCAATCCGTGGCACACCCGGCATAGCCAAAGTCACTATCTTGGCATGACAGTCCAGAATAGCCCGGAACGGAGATAACCAGTCCATGCCCAAAATAACATCGAAGTCAACCATACATAACAATAACAGATCCACTCGGGTCTCCAGACCCCCAATAGTCGCAACACACCGTACACACGGTCTACCACAACTGTATCGCCCAGCGGCGTAGAGACATGAACAGAAGAAACAAGGGACTCGCACGGCATATCCAGATAATGGGAAAAATAAGACGACACATAAGAAAAAGTAGAACCAGGGTCAAATAACACAGAAGTATCCCTGCGGCAGACTGAGATAATACCTATAATCACCGCATCTGAAGCAATCGTATCAGGCCTAGCTGGAAGTGCATAGAAGCGGGCATGATCACCACCGGATCGACCTCCCCCTTTGGGGAGACCCCTAGATGACTGTCCTCCACCCTTAGCTGGCTGGGTGGGTGGTGAAGTGGCTGGGGCTGAGGCTGATGACTGACCCCTCTGCTAAGATGAACCCCCAAGACGACGAGGACACTACCCCAACAAGTGGCCCATCTCTCCACACTCATAGCAACTCCTGGGTGCTGGAGACGGGGACTGATGGGAACCCCTAGCACCGGTATGACTAGCAGACGTCCCTGGCGTAGAAAAATCCTGAACCGATGGAGCACGGGACGAATCCTGAGATGGAAGTGCACTAAGTGAAGAATGGCCCTGCTGAGAACCGTGAGAACCATGGCCTGATGATGCCCCACGATAACCTGGGTGAGCTGACTGAGCATGCCTGAACTGACGGCCTCTGTCGTGCTGAAACTGGCCCCTCGAAAGAGCACCCCCATAACTACCATGACCACGAGGCCTCCTTGCCTCCCTCTCCTCACGCTCCTGGCGACGAATTGACTCAATCTCACGAGCAATATCCACAACCTCCTCAAACGTAGCACCTGACACTCTCTCCCTAGTCATGAGAACTCGAAGCTGGTAGGTGAGGCCATCAACACACCTCCTGATCCTCTCTCTCTCTCTGTAGCAACCAACCAAATAGCATGTCGAGCTAACTCCGAGAACCTCATCTCGTACTGGTCATCTCCCCCTGTTGTAGCTTCTCGAACTGCCTACGCAGCTCCTCCCTGCCGGACAGTGGGACATACTTCTCCAGAAATAGGGCGGAGAACTGCTGCCAAGTCAGAGGTGCCAAACCAACAGGCCTACGCCTCTCATATGCCTCCCACCAAGTGAAGGCAGCTCTGGTAAACTGAAAGGTCGTGAATGCAACCCTGCTGGTCTCCAGAATACCCGCAGTGCAAAGAATCCTCTAACATCTGTCTAAGAAACCCTGGGCATCCTCGCCCTCTGCACCACTGAAAGTAGGACGCTGGAGCCTGCCAAACCTCTCCAATCTATGCTGCTCTTTCTCCAGCATAACAGGAGCTACATAACCCTGAGCAGATGCCACCGACTTGGCTAGTGGAGCCTCCGGTGTCTGCACTCCCTGAACCACAGGATCGGGTGTGCGGGCGGCGGGACTCTGAGAGCCTCCCCCTGCCTGAGAAGTATCTGCGGCAGTAGAAACCGCGACCGCCTGAGCAAGGATAGTACATACTGTCATTATCTGGGCCAAAGTCTCCTGAAGACCCGGAATCACAATGGGCACAGCTGGTGCCTGAGCTGGTGCTGCTGGAGCGTCCACCACTGGGACCTGACCCTGAACTGGGGCGACTGGTGGGTCTGCAGGTGCTGTCTCAGCTGCTGTGGGGGCTGTACCTCTGCCCCTACCACGGCCTCGGCCACGTCCTCGGCCTCTCGTGGCTCCCGCTGGTGGTACTGGTGGTCGTACGTCCTGACCGCTAGCGCGTGTCCTCACCATCTGTGAGATAATAGAATAACAAAAGTTTAGTACTCGGATCAACAATTTCGCACGACAAGAATTTAAAGAATATGGAATTTTCATAAAGGTTCTGCAGCCTCTCGAGGATAAATACAGATGTCTCCGTACCGATCCGCGAGACTCTACTAAACCTGGTCATGACTCGTGAGACCTATGTAACCTAGGCTCTGATATCAACTTGTCACGACCCTAAACCCAACCCGGTCGTGATGGCGCCTCTCGTGAAGACAAGGCCAGCCGACACACTTTCAGTCCTCTTTAAACAATTAATAATAATAAATACTAAGTCTTTAACGTGATAAAAATCCCAAAAATAAGCAGTGAATAGTATAAGTTGCGAAAAATAAAAACCAACACAGCTCGACATCAGGGTGTCACCAGTCATGAGCATCTAAAATAATACTACAAGTCTGAAGTCTACTCCACTACTACATAACTGAATCAAAAAGAACTAAGATAGAGGGAGAATGCACTGGGCTGCGAATCGCCAAGCAGCTACCTAGTAAATCTCTGAAGACCTGCTGGAACTATCAACCCTCAGGAGCAGGACCTGTAGCGCCCGAATCTACACACAGGGGTGCAGGGAGTAAAGTGAGTACTCCAACTCAGTGAGTAATAAAAATAAATGAAGACTGAGCAATATGAAATCACATAAGGCACAACATTAAGCTAAAAGAGGCATAACACAATCAGTAAGTATAATTAAACAGTGAAATCTCATAAGCATCCTTTAAACAGTTAAACAAATAAAAGAAAAGCATATAGAAAAGTAAACACATAAGAACCGCCCCTCGGGCACAGTAACAACAGAATCATCCCCTCGGCTATGTCTCATATCACAATGGGTACCCACGCTCACTGGGGGTGTATAGACTCCAGGAGGGACCCCTTACGGCCCAAGCGCAATATCAAGCCATCTCGTGGCATCATAAATAGGCTCTCGGCCTCATATCAATCTCAAGCCACCTCATGGCGTACAATCTCAGGCCCTCGGCCTCATTATCATAATCAGTATATCACTGCTGCGGCGTGCAGCCCGACCCAAAGTATCCTCACAACATAGGCCCTCGGCCTTACTCAGTCAAAATCTCATAAGCCCCTCGGGCAACAGTAAAATATGAAGCTCAGCTCAAATATCTTTCAAAATATCATTTAAAGTGTTTAATATCAGAATAACATACCTGACTTTTGAAAACAGTGAAAATATGGCATGACTGAGCCCAAGTATGAAATCAAACAGTGAGGAGAATATCATTTAAAATCCCCTCAGGGTTCAAACAGTTGGCACGAAGCCCATATATGGCTTTTAGCCTAAAATATAATAATATCTAACAATTAACTGTCAAATATGTAGTAAAATAGTCATCCGGGATGGACTAAGTCACAATTCCCAGCGGTGCATGAACCCACGCTCGTCATCTAGCGTGTGTCTCACCTCAACATAGCCAAACGCTGTGAATTTCCGGGGTTTCATACCCTCAGGACAGCATTTAAAATCATCATTCACCTCAATCCGGCCCGAAATCTAGCTTGCAATGCTCTTGCCCTTCGAATCGCTCTCCGGATGCTCCGAATCTACCAACATAAGAACGTAACCATTAATTTATGCTAAAGGGATGAAGCCCACTCGGAAATAATCGAAAAACATCACAAAATCCGAATTTACCAAAACCCGATCCCCGGGCCCACGTCTCGAAATTCGATAAATTAACATCATTAGATTCCTTATCTCCCCACGAGTTCATACATATAAAAAGTTCCAAAATCCGACCACAAATGGTCTTCCAAAACCTTAATCAAAGGCCTAGGTTTCTAAGCCCTAGTTTCTTAACTTTACCTTTAATTACAGCTCTAATCCATGCATTAACACCATAAAAACGAGTTTTCATAATCCAAAACCTTACCTCAATGATGTCTCCTTGATTTCTCTCTTCAAAATCGCCCAAAGCTCCAAAATTCGTGTTAAAAAGTGAGCAAACCTTCTGAAAATCGCGAAGGAACTAATTTATATTTCTGTCCACATATTTCCGCATCAACAGTCGAATTTCCGCTTCTGCGGTACCGCATTTGCGGCCAATGAACCGCTTCTGCGGTTCTTCACTTAACCGGCCCTTTTCACATCTGCGATGGGCTTTCCGGGATGCGGCCACACAACCGCTTCTGCGGTCCCAGCCAAACGCACCTCTGGCCGCTTCTGCGGCCCCTCTTTCACATATGCGGCGCCGTACCTGCGGTCCCCAATCCGCAGGTGCGGAAATACCAGAAGCAGCAAAAATCTGCAGCTTCAATCAAACTTCCAACTCTCCGTCAACCATCCGAAATCACCCCGAGGCCCCCGGGACATCAACCAAAAGCACAAACATATCTCATAACCTTATTCAAACTTGTACCAATCTTCAAAACACCTCAAATGACATCAAAATCACCAAAACTCATCGAATTCAACCCTAAGGTTCTAAATTCTTTCGCTTTCCGCTTTTGATCCAAACCCAACCAAACCACGTCCAAATGACCTGATATTTTGCACACACATCCCAAATGCCATAAAGGAGCTACTGCAACTCCCGGAATTCCATTCCGACCCCTATATCAAAATCTCACCTATCCACCAGATAACGCCAAAAAACTCAATTTCGCCAATTCAAGCCTAAATCTACTCCGGACCTCCAAAACACATTCCGATCACACTCCCAAGTCCGAAATCGTCTCCCAAAGCTATCCAAACCATCAGAACTCACATCCGAGCCTTCTAACACATAAGTCAACATCCAGTTGACTTTTCCAACTTAAGCCTTCTTAAAAGAGACTAAGTGTCTCAAACCTTCTCAAAACCTTTCCGAACCCGAGCCAACCAGCCCGATCACATATAAAACCGATAATTAAAGAAAATAGAAGCAGAAATGGGGAAAATGGAGAGGTAACTCATGAGACGACCGTCCGGGTCGTCACACCCTTCTATCCTTTTATTTTGCCTAGTTCGTTTAGTCGTAGTAACCCTTTTAGTTTTATCTAGGTTTGTTCCAAGGTTGTAACCCCAGTTTATTTTGCTTGTTTTGTTGTTCAAACCTTTCACTGTCTGTCTAATACAATTTACTGTTTTCTGTTATTTCTAGTCATTTTTTGTTTAGTTCTCTTTTCCTTTTATAGTTCTTTTCATGCTGACTCTAGTGACATGACATGCACCCGTAATTCTCAGCCTGGTCTTAAAAGTTAGTCTAATCATGAAGCAATGAAACAAATTTGAAGATGATAGGGACATTTGAGAGAAATAAGTAAAGATTTGGACATTTTGAGATCATTTAAAGCCCGAACTGTGTGAAACTAGGGTAGATAATTTGGGAAGTTAATAGGATGACAAGAATTTGTTACAAGAGAGCGCATCCCAGATAGTTGAAGCAAGCAACTTTGAGTTCAAGTGCACCTCAAGTTACAAGATAAAGCCAAGTGAGTTTGTCCCAAACTGATGGAGGGTGTCCATTTCGAAGAAGAAATCACCCAACGAGAGTTCAGTACTCGACGAGGCACTAAAAAAATGATGGAGGGCATATCTGTGATATCAATGCCGATGCTGCAAAAGAAATGTTGTGCATGATTCATTTTTTCTCCCCAAGTTGCATGTGTTGTACCTGACATTTTGAGAGATTGGGAGGCTCTCTTTCAGCTACCCAAACACTTTATACTCTTCGGTACCCTTTTGAGCCCATGCTAATTTCCTTGACCTCCCCTCTTTAGGAATCACGTTAGAGTCGTAAAAAAAAGAAGAGAAAAAGTCCATGCCCGCATAGGTATGTTTTAGAAAGTTCATTCCAAAAGAAAAATTCAAAAAGAAAAAAAAAGATTAAAAAGGGGAAAAGAAAAATAGTAACAACAAAAAGTATTCTTTTGATCTACGTTCGACCTGATTCTTGTCACCACAAGATACGTAGGCAGCCTTACGGTTTGCTCCCAACAAATAAAATATTTCCTAATCCCACGAAGTCAACAGTGGGGCAGTTTTCTTAGAAATTCCATCTCAAAAATAAAAAAACAATCAAATTTTCTTGTTTTAGAAATCGGGGTAAAGTTTAAAATGGATTCCAAAAGTTGTAAATAAATTAACCCCGTTGTCTTAGTTATTTTGAGCCTTTATAAATATCCTTTCTTTCTAACCCTATCAAAAAGCCATATTACAGTCCAAAAAAGACCTCCCAGATAATCTTTGAGAGTGCCGAGTTAGCCATGCCAGAAGCATATGATATTTTTACCGTCCCAGCCCCTTGTTGTTTGAAGAAGCCCTCCACTTCAATTGGTATTTTTTCACGAAAAGCTGTTGAATTTTCACCTTGGAATAGGAATAAATAGAAGAAAAGGGGTTGATATTGGTACAATATGATCCATTATCAGAGAGCAATCCTGACCCCAACGTATCATTCTTTTTTCCGATATACGAAGTAGGGGATTTCACTAAGTTGATTCTTAGGAAATGTCAAATCAAACCATTTGTCCTTATTTCAACAAAAGAAGCACGGGCTTCTTCGCAAGAAGAAATTTTTTATCTTGGTTCCAATTAAATACTAAACAAGTCCGAACTAATTGAATACTTGTGTCAGAAATTCCTCGAATCGTTTTGCCATTTCCATAAAGGATATAATTGACAATTCAAAGTTGCACATTATTCCTTTCCTGCAATAGATCTGGTGTTAATGCCTTGTCATCTGCAGAATCAGAGGAAATAAGAAGAAAAGAACAAGATGAGAGAGTCTTATTGGTGAAAACCTTCACAGGCACCATAAGGCGACGCTGAGTTGAGAGAAAGAAAAATGAGAGAGGCTTGATGGTGAAAACCCTTCGGGCACTACAAGTCGAATAAGGATCGTGAATCATATAGGATAATCGGAGCATTGAAGCCCAGTTTCACGGCTTAGAGGTATAACAAGAGTTGAACTTTAGACTTGCTTGACAGATTAAGCCACTTAATCCAAAATTCATGTCATGGTCATTAGAGTTGGTATCCACATCTGATAAGTTTCTACTTGGTGATTTTCTTGTTAGATGTCATCTCTTTTTGTTGTCCCCTTATTCTGTTCTTCTTGCTTTGTTGAAGTCCTTTTGAGTCTGTTTTTCAGAACAAGTAAGAAATGACTTCAAAATTTGCTACCAGCTTTCCAATTGCACAAAGCGGAGTCTGGCTAGCACATCAAAGTGGCATAAGTCAGGAAAGAGTAGTATGCACACTGAGTTGGTGACAATTGACGTGCTTTGGGATTCATGTGAAATGCAAAGGTTAAAAAAACTTCAATTCATGAGCAAAATGCAACAGATAAAAGGTATAGAGTTCGAATAGATCATAGGCATTTTCTGTGGTAAGGTTTGACAGAAAAGTGGTAAGCCAATAACAAGCAAGGACCTCCAAGTCGAAAACAAGGTTAATCATGGCAAGTGCAAGAGCAATCGCCCTCAAAGTCAAGGCCATGAACCAACCACCACATTTTAAACTCACGTCTTCTTTGTTTGAAACAGGGACGAAGACTATGTCCGAATCAAAGCTTGGAAGCTTGAATCTTTCAGGTGTCATATGGCGAATTTTGTCAGCACAAAGGCTGTTTGAGAAGGTTTTTACTTGCTAGGCGTTCCCCTAGTTGAGAAGATCATTACCTCTCAAGAATTTTTCCTATTTGAGAAGACCATTACCTCCTAGGCATTTTTCCTAGTTGAGAAGAATAGTACCTCCTAGGCATTCCCCTAGTCGGAAGAGTCTTTAATTTTCCTTAGGTTTTAATCTTTAGTTTTCCTTAAGTTCAGGGGTCCCTCCTGAAAAATAGGGTCAGTTTTAGTTTCCTTAAGTCGTTAATCCTTAGTTTTTCTTATGTTCAGGGTCCCGCCTGGAAAATAGGGTCAGCTTTTAATTCTCTTAAGCTATTAGTCTTTAGCTTTCCTTAAGTTCAGGGGTCCCGCCTGGAAAATAGGGTCAGCTTTTAATTATCTTAAGTTGTTAGTCTTCAGTTTTCCTTGAGTTCAAGGCCCTGCCTGGAAAATAGGGTCAGCTTTTAATTTTTGTAAGTTGTCAGTTTTAGTTTTCTTAATTTTAGGGGTCCCGCCTGAAAAATAGGGTCAGCTTTTAATTCTCTTAAGTTTAAATCTTTAGTTTTCCTTAAGTTCAGGGGTCCCACCTGGAAAATAGGGTCAGTTTTAGTTTCCTTAAGTCGCTAATCCTTAGTTTTCCTTAACTTCAGTGGTCCCGCCTAGAAAATAGGGTTAGCTTTTAATCCTCTTAAGTTGTTAGTCTTAGCTTTCCTTAAGTTCAGGGGTCCCGCCTAGATAATAGGGTCAGTTACTCAGTTTAGTTCCTTAAGTCTTTAGTCTTTAGTTTTACTTAAGTTCAGGGGTCCCGCCTGGAAAATGGGGACAATTGTTAGTTTCCTTAAGTTTTCAATCTTACTTTTCCTTGAGTTCGGGTGTCCCGCCTGGAATATAGGGTCAACTGTTAGTTTCCTTAAGTTTTCAATCTCTAGTTTTTCTTGAGTTCAGGGGTCCCGCTTAGAGAATAGGGTCACTTTTTACTTTAGTCAAGCTTACTTTATAGTTTTTCTCAAGCTCAGTCTCACATCTAGGAGACACATTTCCTAGTCTGAGTCTTTCTAGTTATTCTTTTAGGAGACACACTTCCTAAATTGAGATTTCACCCCTAGGAGACACACTTCCTAGTTTGGTTTATTCATGCTTCACCCGTAGGAGACGCACTTCCTAGTTTGGGTCTTTCAGGATATTCTTTTAGGAGACACACTTCCTAAATTGAGATTTTACCCCTAGGAGACGCACTTCCTAGTCTGGGTCTTTCAGGATATACTTTTAGGAGACGCACTTTCTAAATTGAGATTTCACCCCTAGGAGATGCACTGCCTAGTTTGGTACATTCAAGTTTCACCCGTAGGAGACGCACTTCCTAGTCTCGGTGTTTCAAGTTATATTTTTTTAGGAGACGCACTTTCAAAATTGAGATTTTACCCCTAGGAGACGCACTTCCTAGTCTGGGTCTTTCAGATTATACTTTTTAGGAGATGCACTTCCTAAATTGAGATTTTACCCCTGGGAGACGCACTTCCTAGTCTTGGTCTTTCAAGTTATATTTTATTAGGAGATGCACTTCCTAAATTGAGATTTTACCCCTAGGAGACGCACTTCCTAGTCTGGGTCTTTCAAGTTATATTTTCTTTAGGAGACGCACTTCCTAAATTGAGATTTTACCCCTAGGAGACGCACTTCCTAGTTTTGGTCGTTTAAGTTCATCTAGGAGACGCACTTCCTAGTTTGAGTCATTCTTGTTATACTTTTTTTTAGGAGACGCACTTCCTGGTCAAAGTTTTTAGTTTTACTCTTAGGGGATGCACTTCCTAGTTTAAGTTTTTTAGTTTTACTCACAGGAGACACACATCTTAGTCGAGTCTTTAGTTTTACTCTCATCATTGCATCCTTCATCAATAGCATAGGTGATTTATAGTTCTGCAAATAACTCATAAATCTTCCTAGTGCAAATTGGGGCAGAAAAGTTTCTTTTATTTTGTCTGTTTTGCTGTAGTAGTAGGCGCCCACCTGGAGAATGAGGGAATTCATTTCAAGTTCAAGTCATTAGCAGGCTCCCCCTTGGAGAACGAGGGAAGTCATTTCAGAATTCAATTCAAGTTAGAAGTAGCAGAAGCTCGCCTCAAGAATGCGAGTCGACAGTCCGAGATGACCAAAAGAACAAGTCTCAATCTAGAATAAAAAAAAGAAGTGGATCCAAAATCTAGAAGCAGATGAAAGATGTGAACTGCTCAAGACATGGTTGAAGTCACGAGCACTACATGTCCGATCTTGATTATAAGAAGCCGTGGAAGAATGAATCAGCACCTGCAAGTAGCAAGCATCAACTTCAAATCAAAAGTTTGCATGAAGAACCATTCAAGACTCAAGATCAAGCTTCAGAAGGCTTATAGATAGTAAGCTTGTAACTCATAGCTGATAGGCTTGTTTAGTTGTTTTAGATTTTGATTTTTGATGTAATAACAGGCCCGCGGACCGGAACCTCGACGGAACGATACCTCACTCGACTCTCTCATCCTCTCCACACACTCCATCACTTCAATCACTTCTGAACTACACGTGGCCTAATTCCTTTATAGCCAAGGATATGTAGGCAGCTCAGATACCAGGGCTCGATCACAATTTTTGTCCATGTTTATTTCGTTTTGAATAAGTGTCGGGCCATAAATCATTACGTTGCTTATTGTTATTTTCTCCGAAAACTCTTCGCGTTTCCAAGCAAAGAGGGGCAGTTGTAAGCACATAATTTTTTACCCGCGCAACTTTTAAAAGTAGTATTTTAAAAATATTTACTTATTTTTATTTTATTAGGATTTCAGTCAACTTTTTGTTTGAATTTTAAAACATAAGTTTAAAAACACAAAAATAGTTTTGTAGCATTTTTTTAGCTTATTAGTATTTTATAATATTTATAACATTTAAAAAATACCAAAAATATTTTTTATTTTAATATAGTTCACTTTAATAAGTTTATTCTTATTAACTAAGATTAATTAGTATATTTTGGTAGTATTTTTATTTTATTTTTATGTTTTGTTTATTGAGAAAGAATTGAATTTGGGCCAATTGGGAGCTTATTTTTAGTGGCCCAGCAAGACAAGGGCCTATTATTCCCAACCCATTAGCCCACTCTCCACTTAAATGCAAGTTTTAATCTTAGCCATCTATTCCCTCCAATCCAAGGGCCAATATTAATTCCATCACCCATATTTAAACTCAATTATAACCAAACCATACCTTACCTTTAATCTCCTAAAAGACCTACACCCTAAGTCAGCCACATTCCCCCCACAAAATCCCCACCATCAAAAAGGAAACGGACACCCACCTAGAGAAGGGATACCGGGAAGAACAGAGAAAGGGGGAGGGAACAAAATAGAAACACACAATAAGGGGAGGCTAGAAGAACGCTGAGAATTATCACATAAAACTTCATCTCCCTTACTTTGACATTTGTGTGGCTAACATTCCTTATCAAATATCATCTCCTCTTACCTTCAAATTATTGGCTCATAGGCCTCTATTCAGAGCTGCAGTGATAATGTTTCAGAGAGAATTTGCTATGAGACTTGTTTCTCAACCCGGTGATACTCTTTATTGCTGCCTTTCGAAGAAAACCCAACTGATTTTTGAGTTTTCCGGTGCCGATTCGAGGTTCCGGTTCGCAATTTCGGCATTTCAGTCCAACGATTGTTGATTTGTTATTCCGATTGAGTTGCAAATTTTTAGCTTTATTCATCAATATAGAGGTCCATTCGAATCCATTTTTCTCAGTATTTGTTTACATTTTAAGTATACACTTGCTTTGATTTATTAGTGTTTCTATTTGCTCGTGACGGATTCCATTAGCTCTATGGAAAATACTTGATCTCTTTCGTATTAATTGTGTACTGATTGCGTATTATTTGGGCTATATATTGGTTATAAAGATTAATTCGTTTTAATACATGTAAGTTTGGTTGGACGATTTCTGTTAAATATGTTATGGACTTTGATTTAGTTTTCTTACTTATATGGTTATGTTACGTTGCCTTTGTTTTAGCATGTTGAAGTGGTGATTTAAGTGAGTTATTAAATTGGATAGATGGAAAAATTGGAGTTGTTTCTTTCTTGTCAAGGAATAAGAATGGTCCATAAGGTGGGTCTTGAACTATAAGGAATTTGGGCCAAGTAATAAATCATGTTAGCTAGCCTATTTACTCCCCAATAATATCTTGTCCATAAATTTGGCATCATCACAATCTCAACGATTAGAAAAATAATTCAAATGCGCTAGTTGCTTTAGGCGCGATTAATAATAAATTATCGTGGCCATGGGTATGGTTCCCGTGGCATGGTCACGATACGTAAACCCCAATTAGAGTGTGTGTTTCACGTGACTCTACCAAAACTTCAAATAATAATAAAAATTAACATATTATAAATCGCGGGTGCGTTTCACATGGCGAGATTCGCAATGTGTACAAAAATAAAAGAGTGCGCGACATCACGACTTGTTCAAACAAATTCCATAAATACTAAAAGAGGTTAAAAAGTAAAAAAAAAATGCACAATAAGTTTTAAACACGTAACAAATCAGATAATTACGCCAATTATTAATAGTTGAGCGACCGTGCTAATACCACGAAACTCGGGAGTGCTTCACACCTTCTCCCGGGTTAACAAAATTCCTTACCCGGTCTTCTGTGTTCGCTGACCATAAATAAGAGTCAATTTCCTCGATTAGGGATTTAAATAAACCGGTGACTTGGGACACCATAAATTTTTCCAAGTGGCGACTCTGATTAAATAAATAATCCCATTTTAACTAATGTCACTTTAATTGGAATAATTCCCTATCCCCTTCGGGAATAAGGAGGTGTGACATAGGTGACCCGCTTTAGCCTCGCCACTACTTCGTCGAGGTTAGGCTCGATATTTACCAGTATATGGGGTCGGTTGTACTGATACTACACTCTGCACACCGTGCATATTTTAGAGTCGGTCCCAGCGCCAGTTATTAGCATGCTCGGATTAGACATTTGCGGAGACTTGAGGTATGGCTGTTCAGCGCTGGAAGCTCCTGGAGTCCCCACCCTCTTTCCATTTAGCTATATATATTTCATTCAAACAACTGTGTACTTATTTCAGACCCTTATGTGTATTACTTTAGAAGCTTGTGCACTTGTGACACCAGGTTCAGGGATTTGTAATAGATGTTTGGCAGGTTTAACTTCCGCATTTACACTTTAGATTATTGCAGTTATTTCAGTTCTTAAATTGTTAAAAGTAGTAAATTGTTCAAACGTTAGCTTGCCTAGCAAGTGAAATGTTAGGCGCCATCACGGTCCCGATGGTGGAAATTCCGGATCGTGACAAGTTGGTATCAGAGCACTAGGTTACATAGGTCTCACGAGTCACGAGCAAACTTAGTAGAGTCTGGAGGATCGGTACGGAGACGTCTGTACCTATCTTCCAGAGGCTACGAAGTTAGGAATAATTTCAATTCTATTCTTCTATGCCGTGCGATTTTATTCTATCATTGCCAATTGAACCCTTCTATTCTGTTCTCTTGCAGATGGTGAGAATGCGTACCGCATCTTCAGCTGAGCAGCAGCCGGAGCCCCCAGCAGCAGCTCCTACGAGGGGCAGAGGTCGAGGCCGAGGTCGTGCCAGAGGCCGAGGCAGGGGCAGGGGCAGGGGCAGGGCTAAGCCCAGAGCTCAAGCAGCAGCACCAGCACCGGGGCCTCAGGTGGAGTTTGACGAGGAGGTTCTAGCCCAGTCTGTGCCCGTCGGACCAGCTCAGGTCCCGGAAGGGTTCATCACCACCCCAATGCTTCAGGATGCTTTGGTCCGTTTGGTGGGCCTTATGGATAGTGTGACCCAGGCCGGTACATTTCCTATGGCACCAGCCGTCTCTCAGGCTGGGGGGGGGGGGAGCACAGACTCCCGCTACTCACACTCTGGAGCAGATGGCTCCCCAGTTTCAGACTCCAGTAGCCCAGCCAGTTAGGGTAGTTCAGCCGGGTGTTGCGGCACATGCCGATGATGGATCAACTATGTCTTCGGAGGCTTTATGGAGATTGGACAGGTTTACTAAGCTCTTTCCAGTTCACTTCAGTGGTTCTTCTTCAGAGGACCCCCAGGATTATCTAGACAGATGTCATGAGGTGCTACGGAACATAGGGATAGTAGAGACCAATGGGGTCGATTTTGCTGCATTTCAGTTGTCGGGTTCCGCCAAGAAATGGTGGAGGGATTATCTGTTGACCAGGCCAGCTGGGTCGCCTGCTCTTTATTGGGACCAGTTCTCTCAGCTAATCCTTGAGAACTTCCTATTACTCACAGAGAGAGCTACCGCAAGCAGTTCGAGCACCTTCAGCAAGGTAGTATGACCGTCATCCAGTATGAGACCCGCTTTGTGGACTTAGCCCGTCATGCTATTCTTCTGCTTCCTACCGAGATAGAGAGGGTGAGGAGGTTTATTGAGGGACTCGCTCATCCTATCAAGTTGCAGATGGCCAAGGAGATGAGGAGTGAGATTTCTTTTCAAACGGCTGCCAATATCGCCAGGTGGATCGAGGATGTTCTTTCACAGGAGAGAGGGCATGGTTCAGATAAGAGGCCTCGTCATTCAGGTGGTTTTAGTGGTGCCTCGTCTGGAGGCAAAGGTACTTTTGGTAGGGGACATCCTCTGAGGCCATATTAGTCAACGCTTCAGGCATCCCATGGTGCTTCAGGGAGTCGTGGTCCTTATGTGGCTCATTCTGGGCAGCCAGCCTATAGTGCACTGCTAGCTCCTATCAGTGCACCTCCTATTCGGAGTTACTACCATGGTCATCCAGCCCGTTCGGGCCAGTCTCAGATTCAGCAGCCACAACACTAGGATGAATATTATGAGTGCGGTGGTTTTAGGCATATCAAGAGGACTTGTCCGAGATTATAGGGCGGCACACCACAGTAGAGCTCTCGTGCCATGATTCCGGCACCGGTTGCATCACCGCCTGCTCAGCCAGCTAGAGGTAGGGGTCAGGGAGCCAGAGGTAGAGGTCAGACCGCTAGAGGTGGAGGTCAGGCTGTTGGAGGGAGGTCAGGCCGCTAGAGGTGGAGGCCATCCAACAGGAGGCTGTCCTAGAGATGTAGTTCAGAGTGGTGGAGCCCAACCCCGATGTTATGCCTTTCCAGCCAGGACTTAGGCCGAGTCATCTGACGCAGTTATCACAGGTACGATTTCAGTTTGCAGTAGAGATGCCTCAGTTCTATTTGATCCAGGTTCTACTTATTCATACGTGTCGTTCTATTTTGCTTCATATTTGATTATGCCTCGTGATTCTTTGAGTGCTTCTGTGTATGTGTCCACATCTGTAGGAGATGATATTGTGGTAGATCGTGTTTATCATTCGTGTGTGGTTACCATTGGGAGTCTTGAGACTAGTGTAGATCTTCTACTTCTCGATATGGTTGATTTTGATGTCATTTTAGGTATGGATTGGCTGTCACCTTATCATGCTATATTGGATTGTCACGCCAAGGTAGTGACCTTAGCCTTGCCAGGGTTGCCTCGATTAGAGTAGAGAGGGAGTCCTGGCCATTCTACCAGTAGGGTTATCTCTTATGTGAAGGCTCAGCATATGGTCGAGAAGGGGTGTCTAGCTTATTTGGCTTATGTCCGTGATTCTAGTACGGAGGTTCCTTTTTTGGATTCTGTGCCAGTGGTTTGTGAGTTTCCAGAGGTATTCCCTGCTGATATGCCGGGGATGCCACCCGACGAGATATTGACTTCTGCATTGATTTGGCTCCGGGTACTCAGCCCTTTTCTATTCCGCCATACCGTATAGGCCCGCTAGAGTTGAAAGAATTGAAGGAGCAATTGCAAGATTTGCTTGATAAGGGATTCATTAGACCTAGTGTCTCGCCCTGGGGTGCGCCAGTGTTGTTTGTGAAGAAGAAGGATGGATCGATGAGGATGTGCATAGATTATCGGCAGTTGAACAAGGTTACCATCAAGAAAAAGTATCCATTGCCAAGGATTGATGACTTATTTGATCAGCTTCAGGGTGCCAAAGTGTTTTCGAAGATTGATTTGAGGTATGGCTACCATCAGTTGAGGATTAGGGCATCTGATGTCCCTAAGACAACTTTTCGGACTCGGTATGGATATTATAAGTTTCTAGTGATGTCATTTGGGCTGCCAAATGTCCCAGCAGCATTTATGGATTTGATGAACCGAGTGTTCAAGCCCTGTCTGGATTCTTTTGTGATTGTGTTTATTGATGATATTTTGATCTACTCCCACAGTTAAGAGGAGCATGAGTAGCACCTTCAGTTCGTTCTTCAGACTCTGAGAGACAGCCAGTTATATGCTAAGTTTTCAAAATGGGAGTTTTAGTTGAGCTCAGTCTCTTTCTTGGGGCACGTTGTGTCGGCAGAGGGTATTCAGGTGGATGCTAAGAAGATTGAGGCAGTTCAGAACTGGCCTAGACCCACATAAGCTACAGAGATTCGGAGTTTCTTGGGTTTGGTGGTTTATTACCGTCAGTTTGTGGAGGAGTTCTCATCTATAATAGCCCCGTTGACCAGGTTGACCTAGAAGGGTGCCCCGTTCAGATGGTCAGACGAGTGTGAGGTGAGCTTTCATAAGCTCAAGACTGCTATGACTACGGCGTCGGTGTTGGTGTTGCCAACAAGTTCAGGGCCTTATACAGTATATTGTGATGCATCTCGCATTGGACTTGGTGTAGTATTGATGCTGTCACGCCCCAAACCGAGGGACATGACCGGCACCCGACCGGGTAGCCCCAGTCAAGCGGACCTGGGTGCCTTTCCTATCCCACGTGATACCCCGTATTTTCATTGCTCATTAATCAAGGAATTAGCCATTTATAATTAAAACACCTTTTTACAAAACATACATAACACACATAGTTACTTAATGAGGTTTACAATTTACGTCGCCCAACATACAAAATACATATTTACATAAGTTCGTAACCCACATTTACTGTCTACGGAGCCTCTAAGGATACAAAGGATAATACAATACTTGCCGGTAACAAGGCTCCTGCTATACCTTACACAAATACCCAAAAACATGACTCCGGAATAAAAGCGGCATGAGCCACGCAGGGCCCCGAGAGGAAAGGGGCTCACCAATACAGCTGACGGAAAGTGAAGGGGAGCAACGGTCGGTGGATTGGAGTACCTGCTATGGATCCACCTACAATCATAACACGAATGTAGCGCCCCCGGCAAAAGGGACGTCAGTACATTTGAATTATACTGGTATGTATGAACAAACTTTGCCCTAAGCAAACTCAAACCATACACAAGTAACAAGTAGTAATGGAATCAATAATAAAATACACATGAAAGGAAACAATCAAGCCAAACAAGTTTGCAATCTCTCCATTTCCCCTTCAACATTTTCACATCAATGATTTCACAACTTTAGTCGACAATCAAATACACATGAAAGGAAACAATCAAGCCAAACAAGTTTACAATCTCTCCATTTCCCCTTCAACATTTTCACATCAATGATTTCACAACTTTCTCATATTTTCATTTCAATAGTGATTTCGATCACTTTCCACCCTTATTACCTCGACCACCCTTATCACCACAACCCACACCTTATTACTTCGTGTTGCGGCGCGCAACCCGATCCCACCGAACAATCACAATTCACAAACAACACAACAACAACAACACTTCACAAAGAACAACAACAACAATTCTCAAGTATTACAACAACAATTTTCAAGGAATAGCAACAACAATTCACAAAGAATTTCCATGACCAACAATACCACTTCCATCATATTCAACAACTCATATGCGTTTTATGTCACAACAATAATTGCCCACGACAAGCCATATATGTTATCACCACAGTTGTTCCAATTGCTTCATTTACGATTTCCTTCCATCACTTGTTTCTCAGCTCTTGCCACATAACACTTTCACAATCACACATTTGGTTTATTGCCAATTACTTACACCATTATATCGGGAGACTCAACCACGAACACTCAAATCATACCAGTCACAAGAATTTCACACATTATCCATGTAGATATCACATACCAAATATTCGTACACCAAACAAGGTGATTTTACAAAGGTCAAAGTTAGCCATACATACCTCGTTTAAGCTTTCCTTAATTTACTACAACGTTCCGGAAATTCTAGCAATTCCAATCTAATATGAGATATAACAAAATTGAACACAAATTAGAAAGGGATTCATGGTTTCAGCTCATTTGAGCATTTTATCAAATACTAGTTGAGCATCTTAGTTTCAAATCTCTTTTTCAAGGTTTTTCCTTCATTCCCCAACCAAATCTTTACATATTTATGTTAAACAATCTTCCCACAAACCTAATTTGTACATGCATGTATACATAATAGTATTACACCCAAGAAACATACCTCAATACCCCATCTCATACCCCAAACTCAAAATTAAAGCCTAATGTATAGAATCTTACCTCTTGGATGAAGAACTTATGAATGGGCTCTTTGATTCTTAAGGTTGATGCAAGGTTTGGATGATTATGAATCTAGACCTCTCCTTTCTCTCTCTATATGCTCTCATCTCTCTCTAAAATCAGTAAGAAATGACCCCAAAATGAACCCCAAGCCTATATATTGAAATGGGGTCGGGTTATAAAAATTAGAAAATTAACCCTCCGATGTCGGGTCTGCTATAGCAGAACGGACCGCAAAACGAGAATGCTGGCCGCATAATGCACCGTAAAATCGGCACCCAAAACTGGGCTACACTGGCCCAGTCTGCGACAGAAATGCGACCGCGAAGTCAGAAATGCGACAGGTTTTGCGGTTGCAGATTTGACACAGGATCGTATTTTCCAGCCTTTGGTAATTTGATCATAACATTGCGTAGGAATGTCCAAATGATGAACGGTTTGAAGCGTTGGAAACTAGACTCAAAGACCTTTCATTCGATAGGTTATGCATCACATAAAACCTTATGCATATTTAGATATGATTGTTCAAAGTATGGACTAGTGCAAGCTCATTTGGAATTTTAGCCTATTATGAACTTTTCCAATTTGTCTTAGACTTAGGCCTTTCCTTGGGCCCCAAATTACTTACCATAAGACTTATACACATATTTACCAAATCCAATTGATTTACACCACGTTAATAGCATATAAAAAAAATATTATAATAAGCCTATGTGGCACCACGAGATCCCAAGTTACTTAGCGAAATTTTCCGGGGCCTTACAGATGCAGGGTAGCAATGTGACTGCATATGCGCTGCGGCAGCTGAAGGTTCACGAGAAGAATTACCCTGTTCATGACTTAGAGTTGGCAACTATTGTTCATGAGTTGAAGATTAGGAGGAACTATTTTTATGGCATGTCGTGTGAGGTATTCACGGACCATTGGAGTTTGCAGTATTTGTTCAAGAAAAAGGAGCTCAATTTGAGGTAGAGAAGGTGGTTGGAGCTATTGAAAGACTATGATATCACCATATTGTATCGTCCCAGGAAGGCCAAAGTGGTGGCCGATGCTTTGAGTAGATAGTCAGTGAGTATGAGTAGCCTTGCGTTCATTCCAGTCGGTAAGAGATCGCTTGCATTAGATGTCCAGGCATTGGCCAATCAGTTTGTGAGGTTGGATGTTTCTGAGACCAGTCGTGTTCAAGCTTGTACCATCGCACGGTCTTCCTTGTTTGAGCGCATCAGGGAGCGGCTATATGATGACCCTCATTTGCTTGTCCTTAGGGACATAGTACGACACGGAGATGCCAAGAAGGTTACGGTTGGAGATGATGGAGTTTTGAGGATGCTGGTAGTGTTTGTGTGCCTAATATGGATGCACGTGAGTTGATTCTAGAGGAGGCCCACAGTTCTGGGTATTCTATTCATCCGGGCGCCGCCAAGATGTATTAGGACTTGCGGCAGCATTATTGGTGGAGGAGGATGAAGAAGGACATAGTTGCATATGTATCTCGGTGTCTAAATTGTCAGCAAGTAAAGTACGAGTATCAGAGGCCTGGTGGTTTGCTTCAAAAGATAGAGATTCCTGAGTAGAAGTGGGAGCGTATCACTATGGATTTCTTTGTTGGACTCCCACGGACTCAGAGGAAGTTGATGCAGTTTGGGTCATTGTGGATAGGCTGACCAAGTCAGCGCATTTCATTTCTGTGGTAGTTACCTATTCTTCAGAGTGGTTGGCAGAGATTTATATCTACGAGATCGTTCATCTTCACAGTGTGCCCGTGTCTATCATTTCTGATCAAGGTACGCAGTTTACCACGCATTTCTGGAAGGCAATGCAGCGTTAGTTGGGCATGCAGTTTGAGTTTAGCACAAGATTTCATCCTCAGACAGAGGACAATCCGAGCACACTATTCAGATATTGGAGAATATGCTTCGCGCTTGTGTTATTGACATCGAAGGCTCTTGGGATAAGTTCTTGCCACTTGCAGAGTTTGCCTACAACAACAGCTATCATCGGGCATCCAAATGGCTCCCTATGAGGCATTATATGGTAGACGGTGTCGATCGCCGGTTGGATGGTTTGACCCGGGGGAGGCTTGGTTATTGGGTACGGATTTAGTATAGGATGCCTTGGATAAAGTTAAGATCATTCAGGATAGACTTCACATAGCTCAGTCCATGCAGAAGAGTTATGCCGACCATAAGGTTCGAGATGTTGCATTCATGGTCGAAGAGAGAGTGTTGCTCCGTGTATCACCTATGAAGGGTGTAATAAGGTTTGGGAAGAAGGGCAGTTGAGCCCTAGGTACATCGGACCTTTTGAGATTCTTCAGAGAGTGGGAGAGGTGGCTTACAAGCTCGCATTGCCACCTAGTTTATCAGCAGTTCATCCGGTATTCCATGTGTCCATGCTCCAAAAATATCACGGTGATCCGTCTCATGTGCTAGATTTCAGCTCTGTCTAGTTGGACAAGGATTTGACTTATGAGGAGGAGCCGGTGGCTATTCTAGCCCACCAAGTTCGCCAATTGAGATCAAAGAGTATCCTTCAGTTCGAGTACCATGGAGAGGTCAGCCCGTCGAGGCAGCTACTTGGGAGTCCGAGGCGGACATGCGGAGTAGATATCCCCACCTTTTCACCAGCTCAGGCACTTTTCTATGTCCATTCGAGGACGAACGGTTGTTTGAGAGCTGAAGAATGTGATGACCTGATAGGTCATCTCATATTTTAGAACTAAATTCCATGTTTTGAATCCTTAAATATCTTATTTTAGCCTTCCTTGATTTACGTGCATGGTTCGGGTGTTTTTCCGGAAGGCTTATATGTTAAAAAACTGATAAAACTAGAATTTTTGCCTTAAAAGTTAAATTGAGTTGACTTTGGTCAACGTTTTGAGCAAATGGACCCGGATCCGTGTTTTGACGGTCCCAGTGGGTCCTTATCGTAATTTGAGACCTTGGTGTATGCCCGAAATCAAATTCCGAGGTCCCTAGCTCAAGATATGAATTTTTGTTAAAAATTGAAAGTCTGAAAGTTTAATGGTTTTTAAGAATTGACTGATGATTGATCTTGTTGATACCGAGTCCGTATTTTGGTTCCTGAGCCCGGTATAGGTCCATTATGATATTTATGACTTGTATGTGATATTTGGTGAGAAAGGGAGTTAGTTTGACGTGATTCGGACGTTTGGTTGTGAAAATAGAAGTTTTAAAGCTTTCTTGAAAATATCATTTGATTTGGTGTTCAATTCGTAGTTCTAGGTGTTATTTTGGCGATTTGATCGCGCGAGCAAGTTCGTATGAATTTTTAGGACTTGCGTACACGTTTTGTTTGGAGCCCTGAGGGCTCAGGTAGATTTAGGATAGGCTATGGGTGTTTTGAACTCAGGAAAAATCTTGTTTTTGGCTTCAGCTATCATCTGGCGTTTTCTTCTTCGCGTTCGCGAAGGTACTCTCGTGAACACGAAGGGTAAAATGGGGCAGGGTGATTTTCTTCTACGTGAACGCGGTAGCTAGGTCACGAACGCAAAGCAATGGGGGAGCTTACCCTTCGCGAACGCGGCCAGCTTCTCGCGAACGGGAAGCTTGAGGGACTGGGGGAGGGGACACTCGTTTTTCTATGCGAACGCGAGCACTGGCTCGCGAACGCGAAGGCCAGGGGGGAGCAGCCTTCACGAACGCGGAGGAGGATTCGCAAACGTGAAAGCCATTTGGGCTGCTGCACATCGGGAACACAGCAGGCCCTTCGCGAACGCGAAGAAGGCCTGACGCCCAGACCTTAAAACATTTCAAAAACGGTATTTCACCCATTTTTCATAAACTCTCCATTAGAGCTCGGCCTAGGTGCAATTTTTTAGGGAAAACTCAACACCAATTCATAGGTTTGTACTCTTTAACACATTCTCTTCCATTTCTAACATCACCCATTAAATTCTTAGCCCTAATCCTTGTTCTTTCATGGTAGAAAACTAGGGATTTAGGAACAATTGGGGGTTTTTGCAAATTGGGGATTTAGACCTCAATTTGGGGTCGGATTCCAAGACTAATAACATAATCAGGCCCGGGAGTGAATGCGTAAATGGATTTTGGTCCGATCCTCGTGTTTTGACCAAGCGGGCCGGGGTCAATTTTTGACTTTTTGGGGGAAAGTTTGAGAAATCTAAATTTATGCATTTTAGTTGATTCCTTTAGCAATATTTGATGTTATTGAGTTAATTGTGGCTAGATACGAGTGGTTTGGAGGCAGATTCAAGGGGAAAGGTCCCGATGGAGCTTTGAATTAACTGCAAAGTGAGGTAAGTGTTGTGTCTAACCTTGACTTGAGGGAATTAGGAACCCTCGTACTATGTGTTATGTGAATTCCATGTGAGCGGCGTATATGCGAGGTGACGAGTGCTTATACGCGGCCGAATTATCTGCTTCCCCCGATTTACCGCTTTTCGTTAATTACTTCCTTTCCTATCTTAACTGTTATATGCTCTATATGTTTTCCATGCTTAATTGCTACTTGTTGTTCAATATCTTCTCCTATTCACGATTTTAGTTCTTCCATAGTTTTATGACTCCCTGTTATATGTTTAAGTTGACTTAATTGCACCTTCTAATTGTCAATTGCTGGATTGGTCTTGCTGTTTAGTGTTACCCGTGTAGATTTCTTCACTGTACAAGTTCTCTTTTGGTTGAGCTTGCTATTTATTGATAGTAAAGGCTTTGTGGTAGAACTATTGATTTGATTGTGCTTTGAGTATTTGATACTGATATGATGGGATCGGGCTGCACGCTGTAGCAGGTGTAATAAGGGTGGATTGTTATGGTGGAATAAGGGTGAATATGTTGTACATTATGGGATCAGGTTGCACGGCGCAACAGATGAAATACGGGTGGATTGATATGGTGAAATAAGGGTAATTTATGATACTGTGTTGATATATGGTGGGATCGGGTTGCGCGCCGCAACATATTTATATATATTATCTCTATTATTGATGCTATTATGGTGGAATAAGGGAGGATTTGTGTTGTCTGGTAGACCGTGTTGCTCACCGCAACGATCTATATGTTTACATTTCTTGAGCTGTGTTGGTTTTTCCGGTAATTGCACTTGAAGTGTTAAAGATTGGTAATTCTGGACTATGCTGGTTTATTCTTGAGGCTATGGTTATCATGTTCAGTTGACTGTTTAATTCTGTTCCGTATTTTAATTCCTCTGTCATTATTATATGTACTGCGTACAGGTTGTAGTGTAGGCGAACTGCCTTAGCCTCGTCACTACTTCGTTAAGGTTAGGCTCGGCACTTACCAGTACATGGGGTCGGTTGTATTGATACTACACTCTGCACACTGTGCAGATTTTGGAGTCGGTCCCAACGGCGGTGTCACGACCCGGATTTCCCACCCTCGGGAGTCGTGATGGCGCCTATTAATGAGAGCTAGGCCAGCCAAATTTAATTACCTTTTCATTAATAACATAATTACTTTTAACAATTATCGACAATAATACAAGAGCAACGAAATTAAATAATAAGCGGAAGTCTCAATATTATAGAAAACTGAATAGAATTGCGGAAAATTTCAACCAAGGCCTCTAACCAAGACTGATGTCACAGTTTCACAGACGGTCTAAGAATACTACACATAAAGGTCTGAAAGAAATAAACTCGACACTTTCTCCAGAATTACATGAAAGAAACAGGAACATAGATGAAAGGAGACGCCAGGGCCTGCGAATGCCTGCAAGGCTACCTCGGGTCTCACTGGACTGAAAGCCTGCTCCCACTCTATTGCTGCTGCTGTCTGAAGCCTGGGATCTGTGCAAAATAGCATAGAGTGTAGTATCAGCACAACCGACCCCATGTGCTTGTAAGTGCCTAGCCTAACCCCGGAATGAAATGCGCTGACAGGAATCGAACTTCTTTCGAGTCAACGGAAGTCTGGTAACAAAATCCATAGTAATTCGCTCCCACTTCCACTCGGGAAGCTCAATCCTCTGAAATAAACCACCAGGCCTCTGATGGTCGTACGTAACCTGCTGACAATTGAAACAACGAGCCACATATGCTACGATATCCTTCTTCATTCTACGCCACCAATAATGCTGCCGCAAATCCTGATACATCTTCGCGGCGCCCGGATGAATAGAGTGCCTGGAGCTATGGGCCTCCTCTAAAATCAACTCTCGAAGCCCATCCACATTGGGCACACAAACTCGCCCCTGCAACCTCGAAACTCCATCCGCATCTAAGGTAACCTTTTTGGCACCTCATCGCTGCACCGTGTCTCTAAGGACACACAAATGGGGATCACCAAACTGCCGATCACGGATACGCTCCAATAATGAAGAACGAGCGACCATGCAAGCTAACACATGACTGGGCTCAGAAACATCCAGTCTCCCGAACTGATTGGCTAAAGCCTGAACATCCAAAGCAAGCGGCCTCTGACTGACCGAAATATAAGCGAGACTCCTCATACTAGCTGACTTCCTACTCAAAGCATCGGCCACTATGTTGGCCTTCCCCGGATGATAAAGAATGGCGACATCATAAAACTTCAATAACTCCAACCACCTCTCTGCCTCAAATTCAACTCCTTCTGCTTGAACAAGTACTGAAGACTCTTGTGATCAGTGAACACCCCACACGCCACGCCATACAGATAATTCCTCCAAATCTTCAAGGCGTGAACTATGGCTTCCAACTCCAAATCATGCACTGGATAGTTCTTCTCATGAATTCTTCAACTGCCTCGAAGCATAGGCAATGACCTTGCCGTCCTGCATCAACACTGCTCCAAGCCCAACACGGGAAGTATCACAATAAACAGTATAGGACCCTAAACCTGTGGGCAATACCAACACCGGTGCCGTAGTCAGAGCTGTCTTGAGCTTCTGAAAGCTCACCTCACGCTCATCCGACCATCTGAACTGGGCACCCTTCTAGGTCAATCTGGTCATCGGGGCTGCAATAGATGAAAATCCCTCCACGAACCGTCTGTAGTAGCCTGCCAACCCCAAGAAACTCCGAATCTCTGTAGCTGATGCTGGTCTAGGCCAGTTCTTGACTGCCTCTATCTTCTTTGGGTCTACCTGAATACCCTCAGCTGATACAATGTGAACCAGAAATACAACTGAACCCAACCAGAATTCACACTTCGAGAACTTAGAATATAACTGACAATCCCTCAGAGTCTGAAGAACCACTCTGAGGTGCTGCTCGTGCTCCTCCTGGCTGCGGGAGTATATCAATATATCATCAATGAACACTATCACGAATGAATCCAAATAAGGCCTGAACACTCGGTTCATCAAGTCCATGAAAGTTGCTGGGGCATTTGTCAACTCAAATGACATAACCAAGAACTCATAATGCCCATACCGAGTGCGGAAAGCTATCTTAGGGACATCAGATGCCCTAATCCTCAACCGATGGTAGCCAGATCTCAAGTCTATCTTTGAAAACACATTTGCACCCTGAAGCTGGTCGAACAAATCGTCAATCCTCGGCAGTGGATACTTGTTCTTTATCGTCACTTGTTTAATTGCCGGTAATCAATGCACATCCTCATCGAACCATCCTTCTTCTTGACAAATAACACCAGCGCACCCCCCAAGGAGAGACACTTGGACTAGAGAAACCCTTCTCAAGCAGATCCTGCAACTGTTCTTTTAACTCCTTCAACTCTGGCGGGGCCATATGATATGGCGGAATGGAAATGGGCTGAGTGCCCGGAACCAGATCAATGCAGAAATCAATATCCCTGTCGGGTGGCATACCCGGTAGGTCTGAAGGAAAAACATCAGGGAACTCACAAACAACGGGCACCGAATCGATAGAGGGAACTCAGCACTGGAATCCCGAACATAAGCTAGATAAGCCGAACACCCATTCTCGACCATACGCCGAGCCTTCACATACGATATGACACTGCGGGTAGAATGACCTGGAGTCCCTCTCCACTCTAAATGAGGCATACCCGGTAAAACTAAGGTCACCGCCTTGGCATGGCAGTCCAAGATAGCATGGTAAGGTGATAGCCAGTCCATCCTCAATATAATGTTGAATCAACCATGTCCAATAGCAACAAATCTACTCGGGTCTCAAGACCTCCAATCACCCCAATACAAGAACGATGGACTCTATCGACCACAATAGAATCACCCATCGGTGCAGACATATAAACAGGAACATTCAATGAATCACTAGGCATGATCAGATACGGCGCAAAACAAAACCGAAGCTCCTCTACTACAAACCAGAACAGTACCTGCACCTCCACCTCTCGCATCTCTACCTCCACCTCTAATACCTTTACCTCCACAAAGCCTCCGAAGATGTAGCTGATCTAACACCGGTCCACTGCTGCTCGGCTGAAGAAGCGGTACATGACCTCGCCATTCACAAGAGGACAAGAGTAGAGGTTTCAATTTTGCACCGAGAGAACAAAATCGCACGACAGGAAAGAATAGAAGTGAAACTTTTCCTAACTCTGTAGCCTCTGGGGGATAAATACAGACGCCTCGATACCGATCCCTCAGACTCTACTAAGCTTGTCTATGAACTGTGAGACTCATGTAACCTAGAGCTCTGATACCAACTTGTCACGACCCGGATTTCCCACCCTCGGGAGTCGTGATGGCGCCTACTAATGAGAGCTAGGCAAGCCAAATTTAATTACCTTTTCATTAATAACATAATTACTTTTAACAATTATCGGAAATAATACAAGAGCAACGAAATTAAATAATAAGCGGAAGTCTCAATATTATAGAAAACTGAATAGAATTATGGAACATTTCAACCAAGACCTCTACCCAAGACTGATGTCACAGTTTCACGGACTAAGAATACTACACATAAAGGTCTGAAAGAAATAAACTCGACACTGTCTCCAGAATTACATGAAAGAAACAGGAACATAGATGAAAGGAGACGCCAGGGCCTGCGAACGCCTGCAAGGCTACCTCGGGTCTCACTGGACTGAAAGCCTGCTCCCACTCTATTGCTGCTGCTATCTGAAGCCTGGGATCTATGCAAAATAGCACAGAGTGTAGTATCAGCACAACCGACCCCATGTGCTGGTAAGTGCCTAGCCTAACCCCGGCGAAGCAGTGACGAGGCTAGGACCAGACCACCAAATAAACCTGTGCAGATATATATATATACAAGTACGACGGAGACGTAGCAAGAAAATAACAATTTAAGATGGGGAAGGGAGCATGCTTCAGGGGCAACAGTTAGAAATAGAATTTCAGGAATAATGAAGCGTACATCTACAATTTAACTTCTAGCAGTAAATGAAGAGATAAGGCAACTATCATATTCAACTCATCTTGTTGCAGGCGTGCAACCCGATCCCATTTCTCAATATCTCGTGGTAGGTGTACCACCCGCTCCCATTTCAATATCACTTGTGGTAGGCGTACCACCCGCTCCCATTTCAATAAATCAATAGTTCCTCTAAAAGGAAATTTACCCTAACAAACGCAACAATTAATACGGGTTCATAAGACAACAAGTACACAAAAATTATGATTTACCAAGGAAAACAAATAATGACAAATAGCAATTAATTATGGATTATAAGGGGGCAATTAGGCAATTTAGTAATTTATATGTTGAATGTCACGTAGCAATTAGGTCACATAGTCATGTAGCAATTAAGGCATAAATTCAAGACATAACGTTGCGCAAGGACACCTTGGTTCAATAATAACAAGTGACACGATAAAGGGAAATGTCAACGTAAAGAATCACAAAAATAATGGAATAAGACAAGTAATGAACTCGAGCTGATAACAACAAGAAAATTAATAAATAGAAGTAAAGGACAACATAACTCAATCATCAGCAAGGAAATCAAGAAAATTAAAGACAAATGCACGGCATCACCCTTCGTGCTTTTACTCTCATTCTCACCCAAACAATCATATAAAGTGCGCGGCATCTCCCTTCGTGCTTTACCTCACCAAATGATGGCACGGAATGATCCTTCGTGCATAAACACTCATATCATGGCACGGAATATTCCTTCGTGCATTAGTAATCATATCATGGCACGGAATGTTCCTTCGTGCATTAGTAATCATATCATGGCACGAAATGTTCCTTCGTGCATTAGTAATCATATCATGGCACGGAATGTTCCTTCGTGCATTAGTAATCATATCATGGCACGGAATATTCCTTCGTGCATTAGTAATCATATCATGGCACGGAATGTTCTTTCGTGCATTAGTAATCATATCATGGCACGGAATGTTTCTTCATGCATTAGTATTCATATCATGGCACAGAATGTTCCTTCGTGCATTAGTATTCATATCACAATCGTGCACGGCATCACCCTTCGTGCTTTATCACTCGTTGGGGCGGGGGAATAGACAAACAAAATAGGAATCCCGGCAAGGGAACAATAACAACAATTTTCAATATCCCGGCAAGGGAGACAAGTCTACCAAACAGCAAAAACATCCCGGCAAGGGAATAACCAATAACTCATTAGCTTTCGTTCATTTCTTACTTCACATCTCGCTTTATCACTTGAGCCAATGCTCCCAAGAATCTTACAATTCATAATTTTCTTCTCATACTCAAAGTGGCAAAATCAGAAATTTCCTTAAGGGCGTTCAAACTTAAAAGAAGTGAAAATAGTTTTCGACAACGAGTGTTCAATATATGTCATATACCTCTAAAATCTAATATTTCACCAATATACCTAATGTAACTTTCCGACAAAGGATATTCAGTTGACCATCCTTTAAGACATGTAGGTTTGCCCCTGATTCTCGGGGCTTGGGCTTGAACTCGAACTCTATAAATAGAGAAATTCTTGATTAAAATACTTTCCAATTAGTGAGTTCTACCTGATACGTATTTGAATTAATCGAATTAGTGGACACCAAATAACAGATTCGTTGGCTAAAGTAATTTTTGCTATTGATAAGTGATTACTATTAACCAAAATAATACAATTTGTAGAGAGTGATAATACTAATATACAGTGAGATACTCGAAAAAGAATAGAAAATTAAACATAATATGAGTAAGGAAAAAAAAAAATGCAAACACGTGGCATGTTTGAAATTGTCAATTCATATGTACAGCGTGGAGCCGACAGAAATAGTTCCACGTGGCAGAAGAATTAACGAATAACAGAAACACAATTAACAAGTACAAATACATGAAATAAAATTAGAATATAATACACTAATGTATGATTAATTTATTAAATGCCATTACATCTGAAACGATCTGCCAACTAAGATAGATGTTTTTCCACGACATGTTATGTGGTGTTAACGTATATAATTGTCTATACTTTATTGATATAACTCAAAAGCACATTAAATTTGTCTTATTAATGTCACGACCCTGGTTCGCCCTCCGTGAACCATCGTGACGGCACCTAGTCTCTACGACTAGGTAAGCCTAAAATGCGAAAAATAAACCAAATTTGCAGAAGAAAATAAGTTAAAACAGAGATAGAATAATAGAACAACGTTCAAAAGTGTCGCTCGGCATACATAACGTTATCTCTCAAAAACTAATACATATTCCCAAATCCCGGAAACCCATGAATCACAAGCTACGAATATAGTAAAAATGCTCTAACTCCAGAATGTCTACATCAACCGTAAGGTAGAAGGGCTATCACTACAAGAGAGAATGAAGAGAGGCTCCTCGGTCTGCGGACGCGACAGAGATACCTCGAAGTCTTCGAAGGATCGCCTCGCCTCAAGGGTGGTACGTCTGAGTCAAGGTACCTGGATCTGCACATGAAAAACATGCGCAGAAAGGGCATGAGTACACCACAGCGATACTCAGTAAGTGCCAACCCTAACCTCGGTCGGGTAGTGACGAGGAAGGTCAGGGCCCTACTGAGATAACATAAAAATATAAGGTATGATAGAATAAGATAAGCAATATAGTTGAAAGCTAACAATAAGAATTTAATACGAGAAAGTAAGGAACGCAATAACTGAAACAGAGGTTAAAACGAACACAAGGATAATAACCGGGGATCTCTCAGTATCCCGAGGATCTCTTAGTATCTTCAATATATACTAGCGATCTCTTGGTATACCGAGGATCTCTTGGTATCCTCAATATATGCTAGGGATCTCTTGGTATCCCGAGGATCTCTTGGTATCCTCAATATACTTGCCAGGGATCTCTCGGTATCCCGCACCTCAGCTCAATCATAAATTCGTACAGGGGATCTCCCGGGATGCCTTCCCTTAGTCCCAAAATAAAACACACAACAATAACAAAAAAAGAAATACTCAATTAAGCTCAACTTCATACCAAAGTAAAACAGATAATTCTGACCTAGCATGCTTCACCTAATACAAATAAGGCAGTTAAAGGAAATAGAGCAATTTAGTCAATTAGACATGCTTCTCTAGGCTAAAAGCAGGTTTAAATTCCAAGTAGTGTAAGAAAGAAAGGAAAAACACAATTAAGGCTATTTTTAATGAAAAACAGGATTTTCAACAATTAGTACAAGTACGCACTTGTCACCTTACGTACAAGGCATTTCAATTATCACAATACCAATCCTGGGGGAGAGTCCCCCACACAAGATTAGGCAAGCCACTTACCTCGAACCAGCTCAATAATCAACCCGAGACCACGTTCTTGCCACGAGTACTCGACTCCAAATGGCCCAAATCTATTCAATTAAATATCATAATGTAAATAACACTTCAAGTAATGTGATGACCCAAAAAGTCATTACTTGTTTTAGAAACAAATTCAGTGTTTCGAGGCCTAAAAACCTCCTTTTTACCTTACCGCGATTTGCGTGCGCAGTCCGGGCACGTAGCCGGTAAGCCATTATATGAAAAACTGTAGAAAATGATTAATTTTGCCTTTAAAATGAATTTAAGTTGACTTCGGTCAATTTTTTAAGCAAACGGACCCGGATCCATGTTCCGACGATCCCGGGAGGTCCGTAAGAAAATATGGAACTTTGGCGTATGCCCGAAATCGGATTCCAAGGTCCCAAGCCCGAGAAATGAATTTTTAAAGAAAATTATTTTCTGAAAAATATATGAGTTTTTAAAAATGAAGTGTGTTTGAAATTTGATCGTATCGGGCCCGTATCTTGGTTCCGGAGCCCGGTATAGGTCTTATATGTGATTTAAGTTGAGTCTGTGAAGTTTGGCAAGAAACGGACTTGAAACGACGTGAATCGGATCTTATTTGAGAAAAAAAATGGAAAATTTGATGTTCTTAAGAGATTTCATGATTTTGATGCTAAATTCATAGTTGATGATGTTATTTTGGTGATTTGAATGCACGAGTAAGTTTGTATGATGTTCTTGGTTTGGTGTGCATGTTTGATTTGGAGCCCCGAGGGCTCGGATGAGTTTTGGATAGGCCACGGAGTGAAATTGGACTTAGGAGAATTGCTGGTGTGTTGCAGTTTGTAGCAGGCCTCTGATCTCGCATTTGCGAGATCAGGCATCCCAAATGCGATGAAAGAAGGGTTCGCAAATGCGAGGTTTTGGTCGCATATGCGAAGAACCCCATGCCAGGTTTATCTCGCATTTGCGAGGTACCTTTCGCAAGTGTGAAGTCTTCCGCTAAAGCCAGAAGTCGCAAATGCGACACATGTATCCCAAATGCGATGTCGCAAATGCGACATACCCTTCGCATTTGCAATGTCAGCAGGTTCCTTAAGGGTTCGCAATTGCAAACCCTGGTCGCAATTGCGACATCAGAGACCTGTAAATTCACACTTAGACGCATTTTCAGCCATTTTTCATATCTTCTCAAAACATAAACTCTCTTGGACGAATTTCCAAAAAAATTTCTTCTCCAAATCAATTGTAAATCGTTTCTAACTAGTTTTCTTCAATCCTTAACATCTTTTCACATGATTTCAACTCACAATCAAAGGTTTTCATGGGGAAAATTGGGTGTTTTGGGTAGAACCTAGGTTTTTCAAATTTTTGGGATTTGGACTTCGATTTGAGGGCTGATTTCAAAATAAATTATATATTTGAGTTCATGAGCGAATGGGTAGTCGGGTTTTGGTTCGAACCTCGGATTTTGACCATGTGAGCCCGGGGTCGACTTTTGACTTTTTGGGAAAAACTTTAGAAAACTTATTTCCATGCATTAGAATTGATTCATTTAGCATTTATTGATATAATTAAGTAACTTGTGACTAGATACGAGCGAATTGGCGGTGGAATCAAGAGGTAAAGCGATAGTTGAGGCTTGAACTGTGTTCGAGGCATCGAGGTAAGTGTTTGGTCTAACCTTAGCTTGAGGGATTAGGAGTTGTGTCCTATTTGTTATGTGTTATTTGTTGAGTACGACGTATAGGCATGGTGACGAGTATCTATACGTTGGTGTCAAGGATTGCCGTGAGCCTTATGTTATGATTAATGTGACTCCGTTTGTATTGTTCATGTTTAATGTGGTGGTTGCTATTGCTGAGCAAAGGTTGTGAAAAGAAAATTGGCAATTGAACCTTATAGAGCGTTGGCTCAAATTGTGAATCAAGTTGTGAAGTAAATGTGAAAAATGAGAAGAGGATTATGGTATTGATCCCTTGCCGGGATGTTGTGGCTTCTAATGTTGTTCCCTTGCGGGGATGTTGTTGTTTTGATATTGTTCCCTTGTCGGGATTTTATTATGATTCATTTATTCCTTGCCCTTATTGTTTGTGTTTGTTGTTTGGATGAGGAAGAGTGTAAACCACGAAGAGTGATGCCGTGCATTGTTTTGGTGAGAGAGTGTTAAAGCACGAAGGGTGATGCCGTGCACTTGTTTGATTTCTGATTCTTGTTGATAATTGAATTGTGGTGTTTCATATATTTAACTATTTTCCTCCCGTTGCCATTTGGCATTTACCTGCAGCATGTTTCCCCCTCCCATCCTTGACTGTATATTTCTGCTTCTATTTTCCGCTGTACATTATTTACCTGCACAGGTTTATTTGGTAGTCTGGTCCTAGCCTCGTCACTACTTCGCCGAGGTTAGGCTAGGAACTTACCAGCACATGGGGTGGGTTGTGCTGATACTACACTCTGCACTCTTTTGTGCAGATCCCAGTGCTGTAGATTTTAGACCGCAGTGAGATTTCTACTCCTTGTTCATCAGGCGACCCGAGGTAGTCCTGCAGGCGTCCGCAGGCCTTGGCGTCTCCCTCTATCTATTTTCCTGTTTCTTTTATGTAATCCCAGTGACAATATTTTGTTATTTCTTTCAGACCTTTGTTTGTAGTACTCTTAGACAGTCTGTGAAGTTGTGACACCAATCTTGGGTAGATTTGTTATGGAATGGTATTAGCAGGATTATTATAACTTGAAATTGAATCTTCCGCTTGTTAAATTTTGTTGATTACTAACTGTTGGCCTATAACTGCTAACGAAATTAAAAAAAATGGAAACAAGGCAAATAATTCAGTTGATTGGCTTGCCTAGCTTTCATTATTAGGCTCCATCACGACTCCCAAGGGTGGGAAATCCAGGCCGTGACAAGTTGGTATCTGAGAACTAGGTTACATAGGTCTCACAATTCACAGACAAGCTTAGTAGAGTCTGAGGGATCGGTACGGAGACGTCTGTATTTATCCCCCAGAGGCTACAGAGTTAGGAAAAAATTCACATCTATTCATTTCTATCGTACGGTTTGGTTTCTCAATGCTAATTGAATTCCTACTCTGTTCTTTCGCAGATGCTGAGAACACGCGCTACCTAATCTGCTGATCAGCAGCCCGAGCCCCCAGCGGTAGCCCCCACGAGGGGCAGAGTGTGAGGCCGAGGCCATGCTAGAGGCCGAGGTAGGGGTAGAGCTCAGCCCGGAGCAGCGGCACCAGTGGCGGAGCCTCAAGTTGAGTTTGACGAGGAGGTTCTGGCCCAGACAGCTCCGGTGGTCCCAGCTCAGGTCCTAGAGGGGTTCATTGCTACCCTAGTACTTCAGGATGCTTTGGTTCGTCTAGTGGGCCTCATGGAGAGTGTCACCCAGGCAGGCTTGTTTCCTGTAGCACCAGCCGTCTTTCAGGCTGGAGGAGGGGCCCAGACTCCTGCTACTCGCACTCCGGAGCAGGTGGCTCCCCAGTTCCAGACTCCAGCAGCTCAGCCAGTTGGAGCAGTTTAGCCGGGTATGGTAGCCCAGACCGGTGACGGAGCAGCTATGGCTGCCGATGCCTTGTGGAGATTGGATAGGTTTACCGAGCTCTTCACTGCCACTTTCAGCGGTGCATCTTCTGAGGATCTCCAGGATTATCTAGACAGTTGTCACGAGGTTCTCAGGAACATGAGGATAGTGGAGACCAATGGGGTCGATTTTGCTACTTTTCGCTTATCTGGATCCGCCAAGACTTGGTGGAGAGATTTTTGTTTGGCTTGACCAGCCGGATCACCAGCTTTGACTTGGGAGCAGTTTACTCAGCTATTCTTGGAGAAGTTTCTTCCCGTTAATCAGAGAGAGATCTATCGGAGGCAGTTTGAGCGCCTCCAGCAGGATTCCATGACTATTACTCAGTACGAGACCGGGTTTATCGAGTTAGCCCGTCATGCTCTACTTATACTTCCCACTGAGAGGGAGAGAGTGAGGAGGTTCATTGAGGGACTTATCCAGCCTATTCGACTCTAGATGGCTAAGGAGACGGGGAGTGAGATTTCTTCTTAGGAGGCGGCCAATGTGGCTAGGAGGGTTGAGATGGTTTTATCACAGGGAGGTGGTCAAGGGTCTGACAAGAGGCCTCGTCATTCAGGCAAATTCAGTGGTGCCTCGTCTGGAGGTAGGCATTCGTATGGTAGAGGCTATCCTCCTAGGCCTTTTCAGTCGGCACTTCAGGTTTCTCACGATGCTTTAGGTGGCCGTGGTTCTCACATGCAGTATTCTGATCAGCAGTCATACAGTGCACCACCAGCTCCTATCAATACATTGCCGCTCCAGAGTTTTCGGGGTGGCCATTCAGGTCGTCAGGGTCAGCAGTCTCAGGAGCCGAGGACTTGTTATACTTGTGGTGATACGGGTCACAATGCTAGATTTTGTCCTCGAGCATCGATCAGCTCTCAACATCCGGGGTTCCCGTGCCATGGTTCAGGCACCGGTGTTCCACAACCCACCCAACCAGCCAGAGGTGGAGGTAGAGGTCCTAGATGTAGAGCTCAGGCCGCTAGAGGTGGAGGCTAGGCAGCAGTAGGCCGTCCTAGAGATGTAGTCCAGGGTGGTGGGGTCCAGCCCCGATTTTATGCTCTTCCAGCCAGGCCGGAGGCTGAGGCTTCTGATGCAGTTATCACAGGTACGGTTTTGGTTTGTAGTACGGATGCTTCAGTGCTATTTGATCCAGGGTCTACATACTCTTATGTGTCATCTTATTTTGCGCCGTATCTGGTCATGCCCAGTGATTCTCTGAGTGCTCCTGTTTATGTGTCCACCCCGGTGGGTGATTCTATTGTGGTAGATCGTGTTCATCATTCTAGCGTGGTTAGGATTGGGGGTCTTGAGACCCGAGTAGACTTATTACTGTTGGACATGGTTGATTTTGATGTCATACTGGGGATGGACTCTTTATCACCTTACTACGCCATCTTGGATTGTCATGCCAAGATAGTGACCTTAGCCTTACCGGGTCTACCTCATTTAGAATGGAGAGGGACTCCTGGTCATCCTACCTGTAGCGTTATCTCTTATATGAAGGCTCGACCAATGGTTGAGAAGGGGTGTTTGGCCTATTTTGCATATGTTCACAAATCTAGTGCTGAGGTTCCTTCTATTGATTCTATGCCCGCTATCTGTGAGTTTCCCGAGGTATTTCCTTCAGACCTGCTGGGTATGCCACTCGACAGGGATATTGATTTTTGCATCGATCTGGCTTCAGACACTCAGCCCATTTCTATTCCGCCATATCGTATGGCCCCGCCTGAGTTGAAAGAGTTGAAGGAGCAGTTGCAAGACTTGCTTGATAAGGGCTTCATTAGGCCCAGTGTCTCTCCATAGGGTGCGCCAGTGTTGTTTGTCAAGAAGAAGGACGGATCGATGAGAATGTGTATAGATTACCGGCAATTGAACAAGGTCACAATCAAGAATAAGTACCCATTGCCGAGGATTGATGATTTGCTCGACCAGCTTCAGGGTACCCAACTGTTTTCTAAGATCGACTTGAGATCTGGCTACCATCAGTTGAGGATTAGACCGTCCGATGTCCTTAAGAAAGCCTTTCTCACTCGGTACGGGCATTATGAGTTCTTGGTGATGTCGTTCAGGCTGACGAATGCCCCAGCAGCTTTCATGGATTTGATGAACCGAGTGTTCAGGCCTTACTTGGATTTGTTCGTGATAGTTTTCATTGATGATATTTTGATTTATTCCCGCATTCAGGAGGAGCATGAGCAGCATCTGAGAGTGGTTCTTCAGACTCTGAGGGATAATCAACTATATGCTATCTTTTCGAAGTGTGAGTTCTGGTTGAGTTCAGTTGCTTTCTTGGGTCATGTGGTTTCAGCAGAGGGTATTCAGGTAGATCCAAAGAAGATAGAGGCAGTCAAGAACTGGCCTCGACCCACATCAGCTACAGAGATCCGGAGTTTCTTGGGTTTGGTAGGCTATTATCGTCGGTTCGTGGAGGGGTTTTCATCTATTGCAGCCCCGATGACCAGGTTACCCAAAAGGGTGCCCAATTCAGATGGTTAGATGAGTGTGAGGCGAGCTTTCAGAAGCTCAAGACAGCTTTGACTACGGCACAAGTGTTGGTTTTGCCCACAGGTTCAGGGCCTTACACGGTTTATTGTGATGCATCTCGTATTGGAATTGGTGCGGGGTTGATGCAGGATGGCAAGGTCATTGCCTATGCTTCGCGGCAGTTGAAGATACATGAGAAGAACTATCCGGTTCATGACTTGGAGTTAGTAGCCATCGTTCACGTGTTGAAGATTTGGAGGCATTATCTGTATGGCGTAGCATGAGAGGTGTTCGCGGATCACAAGAGTCTGCAGTATTTCTTCAAGCAGAAGGAGCTAAATTTGAGGCAGAGAACGTGGTTGGAGCTGTTAAAAGACTATGATATGACCATCTTATATTATCCGGGAAAGGCCAATATAGTGGCCGATGCTTTGATTAGGAAGTTAGCCAGTATGGGTAGTCTTGCTTATATTCCGGTCGGTGAGAGACCGCTTGCTTTGGATGTTCAGGCTTTGGCTAATCGGTTCATGAGGTTGGATGTTTCTGAGCCCAGCCGTGTGTTAGCTTGCACAGTCGCTCGTTCTTCTTTATTGGAGCGTATTCTACATCGGCAGTATGATGATCCTCATTTATGTGTCCTCAGAGACACGGTGCAGCACGAAGATGCCAAGCAGGTCACACTAGGAGATGATGGAGTTTTGAGGATGCATGGTCGTATTTGTGTGCCAAATATGGATGGACTTTGGGAGTTGATTCTAGAGGAGGCCCATAGTTCCCGGTACTCTATTCATCCTGGCACCGCCAAGATGTATCAGGATTTGCGGCAGCATTATTGGTGGAGGAGAATGAAGAAGGACATTGTTACGTATGTTGCTCGGTGTTTAAATTGTCAGCAGGTTAAGTACGAGCATCAGGTGGTCTGTTCCAGAAGATTGAGATTCCTGAGTGGAAGTGGTAGCGTATCACTATGGACTTCGTTGTTGGACTTCCACGGACTCAGAGAAAGTTCGATGCAGTGTGGTTTATTGTTGATAGGTTGACCAAGTCAGCGCATTTCATTCGTGTGGCAGTTTCCTATTCTTCCGAGAGGTTAGCTGAGATCTATATCCGGGAGATTGTTCGTTTTCATGGTGTGCCCGTGTCTATCATCTCGGACTGAGGTACGCAATTTACCTCACATTTCTAGAGAGCAGTTCAGCGAGAGTTGGACACACGGGTTGAGTTGAGCACAGCGTTAAATCCTCAGACGGACGGGCAGTCCGAGCGGACTATTTAGATTTTGGAGGATATGCTCTGAGCTTATGTGATTGATTTTGGAGGCTCTTGGAATCAGTTCTTGCCTTTAGCGGAGTTTGCCTACAATAACAACTACCAGTCGAGTATCCAGATGGCTCCTTACGAGGCTTTATATGGTAGGCGGTGTCGGTCGCCGGTTGGATGGTTTATCGGGAGAGGCTCGGTTGTTGGGTATGGATCTAGTACATGATGCCTTGGACAAGGTCATGATCATTCAAGATAGGATTCGTATAGCTCAGTCCAGGCAAAAGAGTTATACGACCGTGAGGTTTGTGATTTGGCATTCATGGTCGGTGTGCGGGTATTGCTTCGCGTGTCGCCTATGAAGGGCCTGATGAGATTTGGAAAGAAGGGCAAGCTTAGCCTATGTTCAGTGGCCGTTTTGAGATTCTTGATCGAGTGGGAGAGGTGGCTTACAGACTTGCGTTGCCGCCGAGCTTATCAGCCGTGCACCCAGTGTTTCACGTGTCCATGCTTTGGAAGTATCACGGCGATCCATCCTACATGTTAGATTTCAGCACTGTCCAGTTGGACAAGGATTTTTCCTATGAGGAGGAGCCGGTAGCTATTCTAGACCGACAGACTCGTCAGTTGAGATCAAAGAGTTTCCCGTCTGTTCATGTTCAGTGGAGAGGTCAGCCTGCTGAGGCATCGACCTGGGAGTCCGAGTCCGATATGCGGAGCTGTTATCCCCATCTTTTCCCCGACTCAGGTACTTCCTTCTTATGTCCGTTCGAGGACGAATGATTGTTTTAGAGGTGGAGGATGTGATGACCCAAAAATTCATCACTTGTTTTAGAAACAAATTTAGTGTTCCGAGGCCTAAAAACCTCCTTTTTACCTCACCTCGATTTGCGTGCATAGTCCGGGCGCGTAGCCGGAAATCCATTATATGAAAAACTGTGGAAAATGATGAATTTGCCATTAAAATAAATTTAAGTTGACTTCGGTCAATATTTTGAGCAAATGGATCCGGATCCGTGTTCCGACGATCCCAGGAGGTCTGTAAGAAAATATGGGACTTGGGCGTATGCCCGAAATCGGATTCCCAGGTCCCAAGCCCGAGAAATGAATTTTTAAAGAAAACTGTTTTCTGAAAAATATATGAGTTTTTGAAAATGAAGTGTGTTTGAAATTTGATGGTATCGGGCCCGTATCTTGGTTCCGGAATATATGTGATTTAAGTTGAGTCTGTGAAGTTTGGTAAGAAACGACTTGAAACGGCCTTATTTGAGAAAAAAATGGATAACTTGATTTTCTTAAGTGATTTCATGATTTTGATACTAAATTCATAGTTGATGATGTTATTTTGGTGATTTAAATGCACGAGTAAGTTCGTATGATGTTCTTGGGTTGGTTTGCATGTTTGGTTTGGAGCCCCGAGGGCTCGGATGAGTTTAGATAGGCCACGGAGTGAAATTGGACTTAGGAGAATTGCTGGTTTGTTGCAGGTTGTAGCAGGCCTCTGATCTCGCATTTGCGAGATCAGGCATCGCAAATGCGATGAAAGCAGGGTTTGCAAATGCGAGGTTTTGGTCACAAATGCGAAGAACCCAGGCCAGCTTTATCTCGCATTTGCGAGGTACCCTTCGTAAATGCGAAGTCTTCCGTTAAAGCCAGAAGTCGCAAAAGCAACACATGTATCGCAAATGCGATGTCGAAAATGCGACATACCCTTCGCATTTGCTATGTCAGCAGGTTCCTTAAGGGTTCGCAATTGCGAACCCTGGTCGCAATTGCGACATCAGAGACCTGTAAATTCACACTTAGACGCATTTTCAGCCATTTTTCATATCTTCTCAAAACATAAACTCTCTTGGACGATTTTCCAACTAAAACTTCTTCTCTAAATCAATTGTAAGCCATTTCTAACTAGTTTTCTTCAATCCTTAACCACTTTTCACATGATTTCAATTCAAAATCAAAGGTTTTCATGGGGGAAATTGGGTGTTTTAGGTAGAACCTAGATTTTTTAAATTTTGGGGATTTTGACCTCGATTTGAGGTCTGATTTTAAAACAAATTATATATTTGAGTTCGTGAGTGAATGGATAGTCGGGTTTTGGGTCGAACCTCGGGTTTTGACCATGTGGGCCGGGTCGATTTTTGACTTTTTGGGAATAACTTTAGAAAACTTATTTCCATGCATTAGAATTGATTCGTTTAGAATTTATTGATATAAATAAGTAACTTGTGACTAGATATGAGAGAATTGGCGGCGGAATCAAGAGGTAAAGTGATAGTCGAGGCTTGAACTGTGTTCTAGGCATCGAGGTAAGGGTTTGGTCTAACCTTAGCTTGAGGGATTAGAAGTTGTGTCCTATTTGTTATGTGTTATTTGTTGAGTACGACGTATAGGCATGGTGACGAGTATCTATACGTTGGTGTCAAGGATGGCCGTGAGCAAAGGTTGCTATTGTTGAGCAAAGGTTGTGGAAAGAAAATTGGCAATTGAACCTTATAGAGCATTGGCTCAAATTGTGAATCAAATTGTGATGTAAATGTGAAAAATGAGAAGAGGATTATGGTATTGATCCCTTGCCGGGACGTTATGGCTTCTAATGTTGTTCCCTTGCCAAGATGTTGTTGTTTTGATATTGTTCCCTTGCTGGGATTTTATTATGATTCATTTATTCCTTGCCCTAATTGTTTGTGTTTGTTGTTTGGGTGAGGAAGAATGTAAAGCACGAAGTGTGACGCCGTGCGTTATTTTGGTGAGAGAGTGTTAAAGCACGAAAGGTGATGCCGTGTATTATTTTGTGAGGAAGAGTGTAAAGCACGAAGGGTGATGCCGTGCCGCACGATGTACCATTCCGTGTCGATTATATTGATTTTTATGGTGAGGATGAGAGTAAAGGCACGAAGGGTGATGCCGTGCAATTTATATTGATTTTTATGGTGAGGATGATAGTAAAAGCACGAAGGGTGATGCCGTGCACTTATTTGATTTCTGATTCTTGTTGATAATTGAATTGTGGTGTTCCATATATTTAACTACTGTCCTCCGGTTGCCATTTGGCATTTCCCCACAGCATGTTTCCCCCTCCCATCCTTGACTGTATATTTCTGCTTCTATTTTCCGCTGTACATTATTTACCTGCACAGGTTTATTTGGTAGTTTGGTCCTAGCCTCGTCACTACTTCGCCGAGGTTAGGCTAGGCACTTACCAGCACATGGGGTCGGTTGTGCTAATACTACACTCTGCACTCTTTTGTGCAGATCCCAGTGCTTTAGATTTCGGACCGCATTGAGATTTGTGCTCCTTGTTCATCAGGCGACCCGAGGTAGTCCTGCAGGCGTCCGCAGACCTTGGCGTCTCCCTCTATCTATTTTCCTGTTTCTTTTATGTAATCCCAGAGACAGTATTTTGTTATTTCTTTTAGACATTTATTTGTAGTACTCTTAGACAGTCTGTGAAGTTGTGACACCAATTTTGGGTAGATTTGTTATGGAATGGTATTAGCAGGATTATTATAACTTGAAATTGAATCTTCCGCTTGTTAAATTTTATTGATTACTAACTGTTGGCCTATAACTGTTAACGAATTTAAAAAAAATGGAAACAAGGCAAATACAGTTGATTGACTTGCCTAGCTTTCACTAGTAGGCGCCATCACGACTCCCGAGGGTGGAAAATCCGGGTCGTGACAAGTAACTGATTCTACAATTAAATTCTAAGCTAATACGCGAAATTAGGAAAAATGACCAAAATGCCCCTCGGGTCCACGTCTCGGAATCAGGTAAAATTTACATTTCCAGAATCCTTGCACTCTCACAAGTTTAGTCATACCAAAAGTACCAAAATCGGACCTCAATTGGTCCCTCAAATCATCACTCAAAGGCCTCTAATTAGTCAAGCTCTAACCCACAAATTACCACTGTTTTCCCTTAATTTTTCATGCTTAAATTGATATAAATCATTCCAATAACGAGATTAGGGACCAAAGATCTTACCCCAATGAACTCCTCTGAAAATCCCTCTTGAAAAGTGCTTCCCAAGCTTCTTCCCGTTTGAAATATGGTGAAAAATAGCTAAATTTTGCGAAGGCAAGTATTTATATGTTCTACCCAGCGATTTCCGCATCTGCGGCCCTAGGACCGCTTCTGCGGTCCCGCTTTTGCGGACCAATGGTCGCATCTGTGACTTCTCACTCAAAGCCCGATTTTCGCATCTGCGGTTAACCCTTCGCAGATGCGGGGCCACTTCTGCGGTGAAGCTCCCGCTTCTGTGATCCCTACTGGCTTCTCCCTTTTCCGCTTCTGCGATCACTCCGCCGCTTCTGCGGCTCCGCACATGCGGAACCCAAACCGCAGGTGCGGTTATGATAGAAAACCAACTTAAGCTGCAACTCCAAACTCCAAAAATTCCTTCCGTTAACCATCCGAAATCATCCCGAGGCCCCTGGGACCTCATTCAAAAGCACAAACAAGTGTAATACCACTGTCCAAACTTATACCAATCCTTAAAACACCTAAAACAACATCGAAGCGACGAATCAACCACGGATTCAAGCCTAAGAACTCCAAAAACTCTAGAAATACGCTTTCGATCAAAAAGTCTATCAAACCTCGTCCGAATGACCTGAAATTTTGCGCACACGTCAAATTCAACATTACGGAGCTACTCCAACTTCCGGAATTCCATTCCGACCCTCAGATCAAAATCTCACTATCGAACCGGAAACCTCCAAAATTCGACTTTTGGCATTTCAAGCCTAAATTAGCTACGGACCTCCAAAACACAATCCGAACCCGCCCCTAAGCCCGAAATCACCCAACGGAGCTAACGGAACCATCGGAATTCCATTCCGAGGTCGTCTTCACACTGTTCCGACTACAGTCAAATTTCCAACACAAAAGCTCTCATTTAGGGACTAAGTGTCCCAAAACTCTCCAAAACTCAAAACCGAACATCCCGGCAAATCAAAATAGCAGAAATAAACACGAGGAAATCAATTAATAGAGGATCGGGGCATAAATTCTTAAGACGACCGGCCGGGTCGTCACATCCTCCTACACTTAAACATTCGTTCGTCCTCGAACAAGCATAGAGACATACCTGAAGTAGTGAAAAGATGAGGGTAACGGCTGCGCATTCCTGCTCGGTCTCCCAGGTCGCCTCCTCGATCGGCTGGCCCCGCCACTGAACCTCCACTGACGCAATGTTCTTTTACCTCAGCTTTCTAACCTGCCTGTCCAATACTGCCACTAGCTCCTCAACATAGGATAGATCCTTATCCAACTGGACTGAACTGAAATCCAACACGTGCGACGGATCACCGTGATACCTCCGGAGCGTCGAAACATGAAATACCGGATGAACTCCTGCCAAGCTGGGAGGTAAAGCAAGCTCATAGGCAACCTCCCCAACACGCCACATTATCTCAAAAGGGCCAATAAACCTCGGAGTCAACTTCCCTTTCCTCCCAAATCTCATAACGCCCTTCATAGGCGAAACCCGAAGCAGAACCCGCTCTCCAACCATATAGGAAACATCATGAACCTTCCGGTCCGCGTAACTCTTCTGTCTGGACTGGGCTGTGCGAAGTCTATCCTGAATCACCTTAACCTTCTCCAAAGCATCCTGAACTAAGTCTGTGCCCAGTAATCTAGACTCACCCGGCTCAAACCAACCCACCGAAGATCTACACCGCCTACCATATAAAGCCTCATACGGTTCCATCTGAACGCTGGACTGATAACTGTTGTTCTATGCAAACTCCGCCAATGGCAAGAACTGATCCCAAGAACCTCCAAACTCAATCACCCACGCACGGAGCATATCCTCAAGAATCTGAATAGCGCGCTCGGACTGTCCGTCCGTTTGAGGGTGAAATATTGTACTCAACTTTACCCGAGTACCCAACTCATGCTGAACGGCCCTCCAGCATCATGATGTGAAATGAGTACCTCTATCTGAAATGATGGACACTGGAATACCATGCAGACGAACAATCTCCCAAATATAAATCTCCGCCAACCGCTCCGAAGAATATATATTACACAAAGGAATAAAGCGCGCGGACTTGGTCAGCCGATCCACAATCACCCAAATAGCATCGAACTTTCTCAAAGTCCGTGGGAGCCCAACTACAAAGTCCATGGTGATCCGCTCCCACTTCCACTCTGGAATCTCTATCTGCTGAAGCAACCCGCCCGGTCTCTGGTGCTCATGCTTCACCCGCTGACAGTTGAGGCACCGAGCTACAAACCCAACTATATCTTTCTTTATCCGCCTCCACAAATAGTGCTGCCTCAAATCCTGGTACATCTTTGCGGCACCCGGATGAATGGAATACCACGAACTGTGCGCCTCCTCTAGAATCAACTCCTGAAGCCCATCAACATTGGCTACACAGATCCAACCCTGCATCCTCTATACTCACCAATGGTCACATCTCTGGCATCACCATGCTGAACCTTGTCCTTGAGGACAAGCAAATGAGGGTCATCATACTGACGCTCCCTGATACGATCAAATAAGGAAGACCGAGAAACCACGCAAGCTAGAACCCGATTGGGCTCCGAAAGATTCAATCTTACAAACTGGCTGGCTAAGGCCTGAACATCCATCGCCATAGGCCTCTTTGATGCTGGTAAATAAGCCAAACTCCCTAAACTCTCTGCATGGAGACTAAAACCATCGGCCACCACATTGGCCTTGCCCGGGTGATACAGAATAATGATATCATAGTCCTTCAGCAACTCTAACCACCTCCTCTGGCGCAACTTTAGATCCTTTTGCTTGAACAGGTGCTGCAAGCTCCGATGGTCAGTATAAATCTCACAAGGCACACCGTATAAATAATACCAAATCTTCAGGGCGTGAACAATGGCAGCTAACTCAAGGTCGTGGACCGAGTAATTCTTCTCGTACACCTTCAACTTTCTGGACACGTAGGCAATCACCCTACCGTCCTGCATCAAAACTGCTCCAAGGCCGATCCTCGAGGCATCACAATAGACAGTGTAAGACCCCGAACCTGTAGGCAATATCAAAACTGGGGCTGTAGTCAAAGATGTCTTGAGCTTCTGAAAGCTCGCCTCACACTCTTGTCTCGCCCCCTTTTTCCGAGTTCGAGTTTCGACATTCACTGGGTGTAATGACTCATTTCCTTTTGGGAATTGGGTATTTGAAGAGTCGCCACCTAACGAATTAAGGTGTGTTAGTGCACCTAGAGTAGTTAACTCTTGGGTTGGTTCGCATTACCAGAGATTAGGGTAAGGGCTCGAAGTAACCTCGAGGGGAAGGTGTTAGGCACCCCTCTTGGTCCACAACTATGGTTGCCAGCCGAACTTATATTCACGAATTAGTCCATACAAATAATTGAATCAAATAAGTTGTTTGTAAAGCACATTGAACAATTGAAGTAGTGAAACAAAGATTTGAACAGATTATAAAACAAAGTTTGAATGAGGAGAAGATTTGAGCAAGGAGGGGTCCTAGGTTATTTATCCTATAGGATCACCCCACGCAATGTCCGATAGACACTCCTCAATGAGGGGCTACACGTGACATTAACGCATAGCCATCATATCCCACGTCTACCCTTCCTATCCCCTTATTGGTCATGCAAACCGAGTGTTTGGTCACTGATTCCTATTGCGTGCTGCTACCCATCCCTTCTTATCTATCCCGGAGGGTGTTAGGACCTCTACCTATAGGTGGTTCTAGACGTACCCCTAATGTTTTAAAGGCAAACATCTAAGGCGACTGTCAAAAAAAAACATTTAGGATTTTCACATAATGGGAGACTTTAAGAGGCTCACAATTTCCTCCTCAAACAAACATACAAGCAGCACGACTCAAACACAGTTAAGGTCTTTATTAATCAAAGTCCTAAAGCAGGATTTCTAAGTGATTATGTAGAAATAGACCACTTTCAGATTCAGAAGTTATAACCTAATAGTTGCCTAGTGACTCCTTTTAACAGCTTATTAGAATCAGAAATGTTGAATGATGGAAACAACTTCAGGGAAATGCAGGTTTTGAAAAATGCCCTAAGGCTTGCCTATATGTAGTACTGTGTCTATTAATGCAGAGACAAACACGTTTTCGAAATAGACCCTTTTAACACCTGTAAGCAGGAAATCTAATGAGGTTGAGGAAAATTCGAAAGAACTATTTTCAGAAAAATGTCATCGCTTAATAAGGCCAGTTTTAAGAAGTAAACTAGGCGGAATGACATTGACTTATTAGGCTAATTAGATCACTAGACATAATTGCAAATAAAAATACTATAGGCATGGTTTCTAGGCGTATTACTGGTTTTAGTCGACTTGCAGTAACATATGAAAGACTTACTGAACCGGAGTTAAGCTCTATAGACATGGTGTCTATACTTAAACTGATTTAAGACACGGTTGTTTGAAACCCTATGAACATGATTTCTAACATGACAAAAATGCGGAAACTTAAGAACATGATTTCTACTTGGCATTGGAAGTGAAAACCTATAAGCATGATGTCTATTATGCAAACAAAATCAGATTCATCAAGAGTGAAACCCTATGAACATGATTTCTACATGACGAAAAATGCAGAACCTTAAGGATATAATTTCTATTTGATGCAAACGACACTGGAAGTGAAGTCCTTATAGGCATGATTTCTATTATGATGCAAATGAAATTAGAAGCGGAATCCTATAGGCATGGTTATGTTATGCAAAAGCAATCAGATTCAACAAGAATAACAACCCTATGAACATGTTTTCTATCAAATGAAGCAGGCAGATTTGAAAGTAAAACCCTAAGAGCAGGATTTCTACCCATATTACCCCACAAAGTATACAGCTACCCACCCTTTTTACTAAATACCCCAAATATCTGTTTACAAATTATTACAGGCCAATAAATGAATTACATGAGTAAAAGGAGAAAATCAAGAAGCTATTCTATAGAGAGCCTGCAATTAGGCACAAGTTTCCCAAAGCCTCCAATGGTCATTCTCATTTCCATAGACAAATCAGAGTCTAGGTGCATCAAATTTCCTAAGGGTCTCAAGGACCCCGGACACCAAGACTTAGTATCCAAGCATTGAACCAGTGCAGTGTGGAAAGGCCAGCCTCAGTATGCCAGAGTTCAGAGGGTTCTCAAGAGGATCCCAAGGCAGTACACATACTAGAGGGGGGAATGAAGTGGAAGTCCAGGACACAAGTTGAAAGAATTTTATTAAAGACTGGACTTAAAAGTCTGTTTTTGAAAGCAATTAATAAGATAATAGATGTTGTTTGAAAGAGGTTGTAATGGTAAACAAAATCAAGTACTTCAATAGTCACAGAGTCCAACTGAACTCAGTAGTCACAAAGGGGTCAAGGGTTTGGGAATATACAGGCATTTGACTGCAAACACCTAACCCCAGCAAAGGTATTTGGACTGGTTTGGACATGCTCAGAAATAGTTGAAACTAGCATAATCACAAACCAATCAATGAGAACATAGACTCATAGAGGGGGATGGGGATTTTGGATTCATAAGAATGGTAAGCACACAGCAAGTAAGGAAAACAATTGTCCAGACATGTTTGAATCACATAAGGAATACATGAATTAAAAGGTAGGGAAGTCACACTAGCATGCTGATAATATAGCCTAATTACAAACTTCACAACAGAACCACAAGTAAAAGCAAGCTAGAAATAAAAGAAACTGAAACAAGAAGAGAAACATGTTGTTGTTGGGGCTTTAAGCTAAACTAGGACATACTAGTGAAGATAGAAGCACCTGGTTCAAAGCTAACGGATAAAATTTTCTAGGAATTTAACAAATGTAGGACTTCTGCTCATAATTTAAATATTTATATTTCTAATTGTGCAGAGTATAGAAAACATACATTAGCTTTTAGATGAACTCATACTGATGAACCAGGTTCTTCATTTAGAATTCTCTTGAACATGCCTCAAATTACCATAATAGAGAAAATTTTGTAAGAGATCAGTGAGTCATATTAACACATATCACAGGAGTATACTAATTAAAGTATGAAGCTGAGTAAGAGTTAATCTAGATATTTACACAAGTTCAGAGTTCCTAGCCAAAAATTTTTCTCATAATTTTTTTTCATTGTGCATTCTGATTTGGACCTATTAGGTGATCTTAATCATCCCTAATTCCAACCTGTTCCTCTCAAAGTTTTCTCTACTCAGTGCTTTAGAGAAGATGTCAACAATTTTTTTATCAGTAGCACAAAATTCTATGGAGATCAATCTTTTCTCATAGTTATCTTTTAAGAAGTGGTGTCTAACATCTATGTGCTTCGTCCTCTTATGATGAACAGGGTTCTTTGTCATACTTATAGCACTAGTGTTATCACAGAATATAGGAATGCAATCCACTTCAATGCCAAAGTCTATCAGCTGTTGTTTAATCCATAGCAATTGAGCACAACAAGAGGCAGCAGCAATATATTCAGCCTCACCAGTGGATAAGGCCACTTAATTTTGCTTTTTAGTGGCCCATGATACAAGACGTGAACCAAGAAAATGAGCCATACCTGAAGTGCTTTTCCTATCCACAAGAAAACCTGCATAATCAGCATCAGCATACTCTACTAGATTGAAATTACTACCTTTAGGGTACCAAAGCCACAGATTAGTACTGCCTTTCAAATATCTCAGTATCTTCTTGACAGCAGTCAAGTGAGACTCCTTTGGATTAGCCTGGAAGGGAGCACAAAGCCCTACACTAAAAACTATGTCAGGTCTGCTGGTAGTAAGATACAAAAGTGAACCAATCATACCCCTATACAACTTCTTATCAACAGATGAACCAGGTTCATCTATGTCTAATTTGGTGGCAGTTGCAATGGGGGTGTCTATTTCCTTTGATTCATCCATTTTAAACTTTCTGATAAGCTCTTTTGTGTATTTCTGCTGATGGATCATGGTTCCATTTGGGCTTTGTTTGGTCTGTAAGCCTAAGAAAAAGTTAAGCTCACCCATCATACTCATTTCAAACTCACTCCCCATTAATTTGGCAAAATTCTTACTTAGTTTATCAGTGGTAGCTCCAAAAATTATGTCATCAACATATATTTGTACCACTAGAAGATCCTTACCTTTTTCCCTCAAGAACAAGGTACTATCAATTTTTCCTCTTTTGTAGCCATGTTCAAGCAGGAATTTGGACAATCGTTCATACCATGCTCTGGGAGCCTACTTGAGTCCATAGAGAGCCTTGTCTAATTTGTACACATGCTCAGGACATTCCTTGCTTTCAAACCCTGGAGGTTGTTTCACAAACACTTCTTCTTTTAGGTAGCCATTTAGGAAGGCACTTTTGACATCTATCTGATGAAGAGTGAATTCCATGTGTGTTGCAAAGGCTATGAGGAGTCTTATTGCTTCTAGTCTTGCAACAGGAGCAAAAGTCTCATCATAATCTATACCCTCCTCTTGGCTGTAACCTTGTACCACAAGTCTTGCCTTATTTCTTGTAATAGTTCCATCTTCATCAAGTTTGTTTCTGAAGACCCATTTTGTGCCAATGACTGATCTGTCCTTGGGTCTTGGAACTAGATGCCAAACTTGACTTCTCTCGAACTGATTGAGTTCATCTTGCATTGCGTTTACCTAAGCTGCATCCTGAAAAGCCTCAATAACATTTTTAGGTTCAATAAGAGATAGGAAAGCATCAAAAGCACACAAATTCTTTAATTGTGATCTAGTTTTGACTCCAGAGGTTGGATTAGTAATTATGTTCTCAATGAGATGAGAACTTTGATACTTGTGAGGTTTCACAACCAACTTATTTCTGCTTGATGTTTCTCCCATGTTCTGTTGCTGAGGAACAGGGTCATGAACAGGTTCCTTTAGGGGATTGGTTTCAGTTCCTCTTTGATCAGTTCCCCCTGTCAAGTTGACTTAGATGGAAGAACCTGTTCCATCACCTGTTCCTTCTTTTGGTGTGTTCCTTCTTTTGGTGCCACTTTAGCCTGTGCTGAGACTTCAGTGAAATCTTTTACCAGCCCAATAGCCTCATCTTCATGTTCCTGTCTCTCATAAAGAATGTTAGTTTCATCAAACACTACATGCACACTTTTTTCTACACACAAAGTTCATTTATTGAACACTTTATATGCTTTGCTATGTGAAGAATATCCCAAGAATACTCCCTCATCACTTCTGGGATCAAACTTACCTAGGGAGTCTTTTCCATTATTGTGCACAAATTTGGGCATTGGTTTCTCAAAGAAGGTGGTTACCCTCACTTAGTCCTAACACTGCTAATTTTTCTCAATTTTCTCTTATTATATACAAGCCGGTCAACATGCAAAGCCGAGCAAATAAATGCGCAAGTAGCACGTAAGATGCATCAGGATGATCTTTTCATTTCAGGTCACCTGTCCTAGACGGACCCAACCCCTGTGTTGAGTCCCCTAAGTCAAATGCACATGATGCAAACAAACGTTCCTACTAGGGATCCGGCATGACGTTTTGTTCTTCTAGGTTTAAACCCTAGGTTTATTGGTCTAGACCTGGTTTACCCGAGCGGACAACTCGAGCCGAGGGGGAGGCAGCGTACCGGGGATACAGAAGCTCCGCCGGCTTAGCAACTTATCCAAACCTCGTTCTAAATATGGAAAGACTCTAAACAGAAGAGAAGCTACACGAAGTGCACCCTTCTCCATGATGTAGAAGACTCAGAGAGAGGAAGGGATTCACGACAGTTTATATATACAATTTCAACAAATATCAAAGCGGTGAAACATTTAGCACATATAGCATGGAACATGTAGAAGAAATCAGATAAAGCCAAATATGACAATTGTACTAAGCTCGAATTCTTGAACCCTAAATCGAAATTCTGGGTTCGTGTTCCCCAGCAGAGTCGCCAGAGCTGTCACGCCTCCTTTTTTACACACCTACCCCGAAGGATAAATGTATAAGGGAGTTTTTCATTTAAAGTGACATTATTCGAAATGGGATTATTTATTTATTTTTAGAGTAGCCACTTGGGATAGGATTGGCTTTTGGTGTCCCAAGTTACCGGTTTAACTTGAATCCCAAATCGAGGAAAATTTCGACTTCCTAGTTGGAGTCTGCGAACCAGAAATTCTGAATAAGGAATTCTGTTGACCCGAGGGAAGGTGTTAGGCACCCCCGGATCCCGTGGTTCTAGCACGGTCGCTTAAATTATCATAAATGGCTAATATCTGATTTTTACACATGTTCTAACCCATAGTGCAATTTTAGGAGTATTTACCGCTTTAGTTAATTTTTTAGGAAAGTGAACATCGTTTAAGAATATGTTTTTGGATCACGTCACATGAAATGCACCCGTATCCTCGACACATTCTTATTCGACGTTTTTGGATTTGGATTTGGGTCATATAAAATGCACACCCGAATTTAGGAAGGTAAGATTATTAAAGACGCGCCTAAAGCGACTAACGTGTTATTATCTTTACTGGAGGCCGTGAAATTCACTAAACGGCCCGCCCTGAATTCTAAGTATTTTAATATAAACAATTAAAGAGGGCCACGCAATTTATGCATTTTATTTGGCGTGGCTCACCTCATTTTATTATTTAAAGGCCATCCTAGAGCAAACTATGATTTTCTATCGGATTTGTCTCTAAAGGGCCTCAAACTACTATTAAAAGTATTCAAACGAATTCGGGCCTCAAGATCAAGTTCAAACTCAAACAAGAGGATCTTCATTACTGAAGACCCCTTAATTCAAATTCGCTACTTAACTTGAAAAGCCCATAGTTTATAATTCGATTTCAAAATCAGCAAATCCCATAACGTGAGGAAAGGTGAATCAACAGTGAAACATTTTTCTTTGCTAAAGTAATTTACATTCAAAGTTTTTGCAACTCAAAATCTCTTATTCGTTTGCATCTGCCAACCAAAACAAGCCTTGGAATTTTTGATTACAAAATGAAAGAAACGTACTAAATTTTCATGATGTTGCTAACAGTAAAACAACCCAAACCAATTAGAGAACACCAACAAACATACATGCTAAGAAATGGCTAAATGAATTTTAATACCAGCAAGCACAAAGCTATGTTTAATTCCTAAGTGACAAAGCTGATTCTCCTTTGAGCCAATATCAGCCCTCAATGAGGGTTAACCCTTTAACTACTTAATGGCTCATTGTTCAATTTTGACTATACAACTAGTGATCGAATGAAACAAAGCCCAATACCTATTATCATTTTGGCCAAAACAAAATTTACGTGACTCACATAATTGAAACTACCACAAATGGAGTTCAATTGCTAAAAGAACCAAATGACGCTTACTGCTGCAACTTATGAGACATACGACAATGGCAATTCAACTTATCTGATATTCAAAATAATCATGACGGGATGAGTCCTTAAAATGATTATGGTCATGAAGTTCCCTATCAACTTCCTTTCATCTTTTATTGAATCTATTTGATATAACCTTTCACAAACCTTCAGTAAGTGCATACATGTTTCCAATAATATCATTAAGGATGACTATGCTCACATGTGTTTACAGGGCATGGCAATTTAAATTTAAACTCATACTTTTAAGGCAGCTAAGCAGGCTTCAAACAAGAGCTAAGCACAAACAGAGAGTGGTGAAACGGGCAAAATTGAGCAGAAACATAGACGATAAAACCCAGCACAAACAACCACAGATTTAGCAATCAACCAGCGTGGATCCCAGCCACTCTTTCACAAACAAATTAACACTGTCTGATTCATCAAGATCGTAAAAGAAGATAGAAGAAGTAGGGAATGAACATGAGCCAATTTCAATTAATTCAACTGGAAAAGTGTAAGTTTAAAGCTGTGTACCTCTCAACTAATGCAAACAAGGAAGGTGAACCAAATAAGAGCCATTATGTGAAAAACAGCAAGGCGTCATCAAGATGAAAACTCAGCCGCAACAGATTCGAACTCAGCGAGACAGCGATGAACTCGACTTTAACCCAGAAAGAGAAAAGAAAACTCACAAAAAGTTTTTGCCCACATCAAACCCTGACACCTCAAATTCTATCAAAACTCAAGTCCATTGTGAAGCAAAAAATCAAAATCGAAGAGAAGAAACAGAACAAACATGACATCGGACTGCTCCTGAGCGCTTTTTTGCTGATCTGCAGCCGCGTTTCCGCTATTTTCGCAGCTGGTTTGCTGCAATTTTTGGGATTGATCTCATGCGTTTTTGGGGTAGTCTGTTCCGGCGGGTTTTGGTGAGGGAGATTGGAGATTTGGGGTAGTTTGTTCCGGCGGGTTTTGGTGAGGGAGATTGGAGATTTGGGGTTGTTTTTGGGGTGGATTTTGTGTGTGTGTGTGTGGGGAAGGGGTGATTTTATAGGCAGAGAATGGAGGAGCAGAGGCGTTTTTCGTTGATGGGGAAGGGGTCACGTATTTCACGTGTCTCTAGCTTCAGGGGCTTTTAATAGGGAAAGGGGGGAAACGGGTCAAGCATAGCTAAACGGGTCAGGGTGGAATTTGGTTTGGGCCGGTTCGGTTTTGGGCTGGGTGGTTTGGGTAGTTTTTAAGTTGAGATTTGGGCCTGATTTGGGTACAAGAATGAACCCAACTCATATTAAACCCCCTCCTTTCATTTGTTTTAACTTTGTTTTTCTTTTTCTTCCTTCTTTAATTAAAAATCCTAAAATTAAAATCCTAGATTATCTAAAATATAAAATTAAACTAATTAACTATTTATAAAACTAATAAAAGCTACTTAATCCTAAATTAAAAGAGAAAAAATCGATAAAAGGAAAAAGTGTAAAAATGAAGCATTTTTGTAATTTTTAAATTTTATAAAACAAGTAATTACTAATTAATCCTAAAAATGTAAAGATAAGGCCTAAACGCCATACGTGATATTTTTGGTATTTTTCATGATTTAAATGCAAGAAAAATGCAAACAATTAATAAAACTCTATAAAATTCCTAAAATGGCAAATAATTAAGGAAAAACTATTTTCTCGGGATTTTGTAGGAGTATTTCGTATAGGGCAAAAATCACGTGCTTACATAGAGTCGAGACATCTAGACTATTTTAATTAAGTTGATGACAATCCCATCACAACCGTTTTGATTTTTTAAATAAACAATTAATAATAAGAAAACCCGTGAATTAGGAGGGGATTAGAAAGAAGAAACTAATTGGTCACTTAATTGTGACGACCCGGCCGGTCGTCTTAAGAATTTACGCCCCGATCCCCTATTAACTACTTTCCTCGTGTTTATTTCTGCTATTTTAATTTGCCGGGATGTTCGGTTTCGAGTTTCGGAGAGTTTTGGGATACTTAGTCCCTAAATGAGAGCTTCAGTGTTGGAAATTTGATCGTAGTCGGAACAGTATGAAGACGACCTCGAAATGAATTCCGATGGTCCCGTTAGCTCCGTTGGGTGATTTCAGGGTTAGGGGCGAGTTCGGATTGTGTTTTGGAGGTCCGTAGCTAATTTAGTCTTGAAATGCCGAAAGTCGAATTTTGGAGGTTTCCGGTTCGATAGTGAGATTTTGATCCGAGGGTCGAAATGGAATTCTGGAAGTTGGAGTAGCTCCGTCTTGTTGAATGTGACGTGTGTGCAAAATTTCAGGTCATTCGGACGAGGTTTGATAGACTTTTTGATCGAAAGCGTATTTCTAGAGCTTTTGGAGTTCTTAGGCTTGCATTCGTGGTTGATTCGTCGTTTCGATGTTGTTTTAGGTGTTTTAAGGATTGGTATAAGTGTGGACAGTGGTATTAGACTTGTTTTTGCCTTTGGTTGAGGTCCCGGGGGCCTCGGGATGATTTCAGATGGTTGACGGAAGGAATTTTTGGAGATTAGAGTTGCAGCTTCAGCTGGTTTTCTGTCATAACCGCACCCTGCGGTTTGGGTTCCGCAGGTGCGGAGCCGCACAAGCGGCGGAGTGATCGCAGAAGTGGAAAAGGGATAAGCCAGCATGGACCGCAGAAGCGGGAGCTTCACCGCAGAAGCGGCCCCGCATCTGCGAAGGGTTAACCGCAGATGCGGAAATCGGGCTTTAAGTGAGAAGTCGCAGATGCGACCATTAGTCCGCAAAAGCGGGACCGTAGAAGCGGTCCCAGGGTCGCAGATGCGAAAATCGCTGGGCAGAACATATGAATACTTGCCTTCGCGAAATTTAGCTATTTTTCACCATATTTCAAACGGGAAGAAGCTTGGGAAGCACTTTTCAAGAGGGATTTTCGGAGGAGTTCATTGGGGTAAGATCTTTGGTCCCTAATTAAAGGCCTTTGAGTGATGATTTGAGGGACCAGTTAAGGTCTGATTTTGGAACTTTTGTTGTCACGACCCATTTCCATAATAGGTCATGATGGCGCCCAACACCATTGCCGGGTAAGCCAATGCGGAAAATACTAAATAAACATCCATTTACCTTTATCCCGAAATAGTTGAAATAATTCTTTAAGTTGAAATAAAATCAGAAATGATTAATAAAGTCATAATAATCATACAACCCCAAAATAATATAGTTTACTAATGTGTGTGCCAAGACCTGGTGTCACAAGCTGTGGGCAACTAGTAGAATATACAAAAGAATCACACTATCCTACTGTCTGAAACAGAAGAGACAACAAAAATACATAAGAAAGACTTCTCCAGGCTGCTGAACGGCATGGAAGGGAAGCAGCTCACCGTAGAAGTCTCGAGTCCGCTCAGGAATGCGCACCAGACTAATAGCTAGATACACCTGCCTCAGATCCTGTACAATTAAGTACAGAAGTGTAGTATGAGTACATAAACAATATGTACCCAGTAAGTATCCCGTCTAATCTCGAAGAAGTAGAGACGAGAGGTCGACTTGATACTTGCTATGGTCAAATAATGTGAGAAGAATTTATATAAGCAGGGATAGAACAAGTTATTAGCATTTAATAAGCATGGAATAACAGTTCTTTTCCAAATATTATCATGGGTATCCATCTATATTTCAAGCAGATAAGAAGTTCAGTCCACAAAGAAAGGCTAAGCAAAACATGCGCAAGTAACACCGAGGGACGTACGGCCCGATCCAACATAAAAGTAATTTGTGCACTGCCGAGGGTCGAACGGCTCGAACCATAGATGCATCTATTACCCCACTTGAGAATCACACGTGCGACGCGGTCAAATATAAATAAGCTCATCAACAAGCAGACAATGATATATATATCTGACGAGTAGTTATTCACAGGATTATCCAAATTCTCTTTCAAAAGACCAAACAGGATAAGGTTCCTCCACTAGTCTCATTTACCTTAATCAAAATAATTTATACGAAATCCAAATTTATCATCAAGTTACAAGAATATCACGTAGAGCACGCTTTTGGATCCTAGACTACCCGGACTTAACATAATAGCCGCTACGCACGGACTCTCGTCACCTAGTGCGTACGTAGCCCCCGCATATAATAGCAATTAATTCAATTATTACACCTATGGGGACGATTCCCTCTTACAAGGTTAGAAAGGAGACTCACAAGATCGAATTCTATCTATTTATGAAATTTTCCAACCCTTAACACAAGTTTCTAAAAATTTGACCCCGGGCCCACGTGACCGGATTCCGAAATTTTTCGAAGGAAGTTGTTCTCTACAACCTAAGGAACGATAATATATGATTTCTAATTTATTCCATAACAAATTTCGTGGATAAATCTAACTTTTATTAAAACCCTAGGTTTTTACTCTAACTCCATGATTTCACCTTAATACTAGTGTTTAATCTACCTAAGACATAATTATTAAACTAGGAATACGTAGAACACACTTACCTCAAGATGCTAGGTGATGTTCTTCTCTCAAAAGCTCTAAAATCGCCCAATGGAGGAGTAAAAAAAGTGATAAAAATGACTTAGAACCCATATTAAATGAACCTCACTGCTTCAGCAATTTCCGCATCTGCGGTCAGGGGACCGCATCTGCGGTCCCGCATCTGCGAGAAATGCACCGCATCTGCGAAATGGGCCAAAAGATCTGGGACCGCTTCTACGGTCTCGAGGCCGCATCTGCGGAGACGCTTCTGTGGCTTGGGAGCCGCTTCTGCGGTTCCTGGCCTGGCCTGCCCTGGGCCGCTTCTGCGATCGAAGGACCGCATCTGCGGTCTCGCACCTGCGGTCCACCAACCGCAGGTGCGGTTATGACAGAAGCAGCAGCTTCAGCTCTTCCCAAAAATTTCCACTTTACTCGAGCCTCGTCCGATTGATGCTCGGGGCTCCCAGGCCCCGCCCGAACATACCGACAAGCCTGAAATCATGAGACGCACCTATCGAACCTTTGGAACTCCCGAAACAACGCTAAATCTAGGAATTACCCCTAAAATCAAATGAATCAAACTTATGAACTTCAAGTTCTTAATTTTCCTCTAACGGGCCAAAACGCCCTTAAACTACTCGGATTGACACCAAATTTTACGGGCAGGTCATAAATGATATTTAGGACCTGTACCGGGCTTCGAAACCAACATACGAGCCCGATACCCATGAAATAAATCATTAATCAGTTTCTTTAAATCCTTAAAACTTCAAATTAACAATTTCTAATAAAAATTCATTACTCGGGCTAGGGACCTCGGAATTCGATTCCGGGCATACGCCCAAGTCCCATATTTTCCTACGGACCCTCCGAAACCGTCAAAATACGAATCCGGCTCCGTTTGCTCAAAGGTTGACCAATGTCAACTTAGCCTTTTAACAAAATCCTAAGGAATCAAATAGGCATATTTCACTCCAAACTCTTCCAAATCCCGAACCAACCGTCCCCTCAAGTCGTAAATTAGCTAAAGCAAGCACGTGAAGTTTTATTTAAGGAACGAGGTTCTAAAAGGTAAAACGGCCGGGCAGGTCGTTACATTCTCCACCTCTTAAACAAACGTTCGTCCTCGAACGGACATAGAAAAGTACCTGAGCTGCCGAATAAATGTGGATATCTGCTCCGCATGTCCTCCTCAGACTCCCAAATCGCCTCCTCGACTGGTTGGCCCCTCCACTGGACCTTTACCGCAGAAATCCTCTTGGATCTCAACTGGCGATCTTGTCTATCAATAATGGCAACTGGCTCCTCCTCATATGCCAAACTCTCATCCAGCTGAATAGTACTGAAGTCCAACACATGGGATAAGTCGGCATGATTCTTCCGAAGCATCGATACATCAAAAACTGGATGAACTCCCGATAAGCTGGGGGGTAAAACAAGCTCATAGGCAACCTCCCCAACTCGCCTCAACACCTCAAAGGGACCAATAAACCTTGGGCTCAACTTGCCCTTCTTCCCGAACCTCATAATGCCCTTCATTGGCGAGATTTCAAGAGAACCTTCTCGCCAACCATGAATGATACATCACGCGCCTTCTGATCCGCGTAACTCTTCTCTCTGGACTGAGCTGTCGAAGCCTCTCCTGGATCAACTTTACCTTGTCCAAGGCATCCTGTACCAAATCTATACCGTATAACTTAGCCTCGCCAGGCTCGAATCGCCTGATAGGAGAACGACAACGGCGACCATATAAAGCCTCGTATGGAGCCATCTCTATGCTGGACTGATAGNTCAAATTAAGATCCCTCTGCTTGAATAAATGCTGTAAGCTGCGATGATCAGTATAAACCTCACATGAAACCCCATACAGATAATGTCTCAATATCTTAAGAGCATGAACAATCGCGGCCAACTCTAGATCGTGCACAGGATAATTCTTCTCATGAACCTTCAGCTGACGCGAAGCATATGCAATAACTCGCCCCTCATGTATCAATACACATCCCAAGCCAACGCGTGAAGCGTTGCAATATACCGTATACATCCCCGAGATGGAAGGCAATACAAGAACTGGTGCTGTAGTCAAAGCTGTCTTGAGCTTCTGAAAGCTCTCCTCACAATCATCAGACCAACAGAAAGGAGAACCCTTCTGGGTCAATCTAGTCAAAGGTGATGCAATAGATGAAAAGCCCTGCACGAATCGTCTGTAATAACCGGCTAACCCCAGGAAACTCCTAATCTCGATCACCGAGGTAGGGCGTGGCCAACTCTGAACTGCCTCGATCTTCTGGGATCCACCTTAATACCCTCTCCTAACACAATATGCCCCAAGAATGCCACTGACTCTAGCCAAAACTCACACTTGGAGAACTTAGCATATAGCTTCTGCTCTCGCAAGGTCTGAAGCACTACTCTCAAATGCTGCTCGTGCTCCCCCAGGCTACTTGAGTATATCAAGATGTCGTCAATGAGGACGATGATAAATGAATCAATATAAAGCCCTAATACCCGGTTCACAAAGTCCATAAATGCTGCTGGGGCATTCGTCAAGCCAAAGGACATCACCAAAAACTCATAATGGCCATATCTAGTCTGGAATACAGTCTTCGGAACATCCGAGTCCCGAATCTTCAGCTGAAGATACCCTGACCTCAGGTTAATCTTAGAGAAACACCCTAGCACCCTACAACGGGTCGAACAAATCATCGATACTAGGCAACAGATACTTGTTCTTGATGGTGACTTTGTTCAACTGGCGGTAATCAATGCACATCCGCATAGTCCCATCCTTCTTCTTCACAAATAACACTGGTGCACCCCAAGGTGATACACTAGGCCTAACAAACCCCTTCGCCATAAACTCCTCAAGCTGCTCCTTCAGCTCCTTCAACTCCTTAGGAGCCATACGGTACGGTGGAATTGATATAGGCTGGGTGCCTGGACCCAAATCAATACAGAGATCAATATCACGATCCTGTGGCATGCCAGGAAGATCAGAAGGAAACACATCGGCGAACTCCCGAACTACTGGAACTGAATAAATCGTCGGAGACTCTGCGGTGGTGTCCCGACCATAAGCTAAATAAGCCAAACACCCCTTCTCGACCATATGCCGAGACTTCAGGAAAGAAATAACCCGACTAGGTGTATCAACTGTGGAACCTTTAGACTCCGACCTCGGCAACCCTGGCATCACTAGTGAAAGAGTCTTGGCATGGCAATCTAGGACGACGTGATATAGAGATAACCAATCCATGCCTAGTATGACCTCAAAATCGATCATATCAAGCAACAGGAGATCTACTCTAGTCTCAAAACCACAGAGTGTGACCACACAGGACCGGTAGATCCGATCCACGATCGCAGAATCACCCACAGGAGTAGACACATGAACAGGAGTGCCCAAAGGCTCAGGAGAAATAACTAGGAAACGAGTAGACAGGGATGATACATATGAATAAGCAGACCCTGGATCAAATAATACTGAAGCATCTCTACCACCGACGGAAATAATACCTGTGATGACGGAATCTGAGGCCAATGCATCTGACCTGGCCGGAAGGGCGTAGAATCTGGCTGGAGCGCCGACTGACTGGCTTCCACCTGACTGAGCAGTAGCTGGCTGACCTCTCCCTGCCTGGCCTCCACCTCTAGGACGGCCCCTACCAGCCTACCTTCAACCTCTAGGTGGCTGGGCAGCCAATGCTGAAGTCATAGGGTGCTGACCCTGCTGCACTGCCTTGCCCCGAAGTCTGGGGCAGGTCCTCTTCATGTGACCCGGATCTTCACACTCGTAGCATACTCTCGGTACCATAGCATGCTGCCCTAAAGTCTGAGCCTGCTGACCCGAATACTCACTGGAAGAGCCCTGGATGGCTGGTGGGCGATATGAACTCTCTGGCACTGCACTGAAGTGAGCACTGGAAGAATCCTGATGACCAGAATACCCGCCGGAGGAACCCTGAATAGCTGGTAGGCGGTAAGAACTCTCCGGCATCGCACTAAAATAAGGCCTCACTAGAGCACCTCGAGGAGGGGGTGGTGGTGCTGAATACGGAGGCCTGCTGGGCTGACCCCTCCCGAAGTGACCTCTACCCCTAGCTGGGGCACCTCTGAAATCTCCCGAAAACCGGGCCCTCTTGTCCTGCTGAATCTGCTCTCTACCCCTCTGGCGATACCCCTCAATCCTGCGAGCAATCTCTACCACTAGCTGATACTCAGTACCCATCTCTACCTCTCGGGCCATGCTAGCTCGAATACCGGGGTGCAACCCCGCAACAAATCTCCGCACTCTCTCTACATCTGTGGGAAGTATCATGAGTGCATGGCGAGACAACTCAGAGAATCTCGTCTCATAATCGGTCACAGACATCTGACCCTGCTCAAGATGCTCAAACTGGTACCGTAACGCTTCCCTCTCAGATGGTGGAATATACCTATCCAAGAATAACTGGGTGAACTGACCCCAGGTGAGGGGAGGAGAACCTGCTGGCCTGCCAAGAACATAGGTCTACCACCATCTATGGGCCCTGCCCTCCAGCTGAAAAGTAGTGAAGTCAACTCCATGTGACTCCAATATCCTCATGTTGTGCAGTTTGTCCCTGCACCTGTCGATGAAGTCCTGGGCATCCTCATGTCGCTCACCCCCGAAGATAGGAGGGTGAAGCCTAGTCCATCTATCCAATAACTTCTGTGGGTCACCGTCCATAGCTGGTCTGAGCTGGGGCGCCACTGCAGCAGCTGATTGGGCCCCATCTGCGTGTAGTGCACCCGGAGTCTGATACACTACAGCTGCATGTCCAGGAGCCTGAGCAGTAGGGGTCTGTGATCCCCCTCCTGCCTGTGAGGTAGCTGGATCTACTGGAAATAAACCAGCCTGAGTCATAGAATCCATGAACCGTAACATACGGCCCATGACCTCCTGAAATCCCGGTGCGGTCATAAAGTCTGTCGGGGTAGGCTTAGCTGCGGGCACCTCGTCCTGCTCCTCGATAATAGGATCTCACGCAGGATCTGCTGGTGGTACTATTGGAATAACTCTGGGACGCCCTCGTCCCCTACCACGGGCCGGTGCCCTCCCCCGGCCTCTGCCTCGGCCTCTAGCAACGGGGAAAGCAGCTCCGCCCGGGCCGTGCGTGTCCTCACCATCTGTGAGAGAATAGAAAAGGGAAATTTAGTATACCAACCGCCGTACGATAGGAAATGAATAAAGAGTAGTTTTTCCTAATACCCTATAGCCTCTCGAAGATAAATACAGATGTCTCCGTACCGATCTACAAGACTCTATTAGGTTTGCCCATGACTTGTGAGACCTACGTGAACCTAGTGCTCTGATACCATGTTGTCATGACCCATTTCCATAATAGGTCATGATGGCGCCCAACACCATTGCCGGGCAAGCCAACGCGGAAAATACTAAATAAACTTCCATTTACCTTTATCCCGAAATAGTTGAAATAATTCTTTAAGTTGAAATAAAATCAGAAATGATTAATAAAGTCATAATAATCATACAACCCCAAATTAATACAATCTACTAATGTGTGTGCCAAAACCTGGTGTCACAAGCTGTGGGCAACTAGTAGAATATACAAAAGAATCACACTATCCTACTGTCCGAAACAGAATAGACAGCAAAATACATAAGAAAGACTTCTCAAGGCTACTGAACGGCATGGAAGGGAAGCAGCTCACCGTGGAAGTCTCGAGTCCGCTCAGGGATGCGCACCAGACTGATAGCCAGATACACCTGCCTCAGATCCTGTACAATTAAGTACAGAAGTGTAGTATGAGTACATAAATAATATGTACCCAGTAAGTAGCCCGTCTAATCTCGAAGAAGTAGAGACGAGAGGTCGACTTGATACTTACTAGGGTCAAATAATGTGAGAAGAATTTATAATAAGCAGGGATAACATAAGTTATTAGCATTTAATAAGCATGGAATAATAGTTCTTTTCCAAATATTATCATGGGTATCCATCTATATTTCAAGCAGATATGAAGTTCAGTCAACAGAGAAAGGCTAAGCAAAACATGCGCAAGTAACACCAAGGGACGTACCGCCCGATCCAACCTAAAAGTAAATTGTGCACTGCCGAGGGTCGAACGGCTCGAACCATAGATGCATCTATTACCCCGCTCGCGAATCACACGTGCGACGCGGTCAAATATAAATAAGCTCATCAACAAGCAGACAATGATATATATCTGAGGAGTAGTTATTCATCGGAATATCCAAATTCTCTTTCAAAAGACCAAACAGAATAAGGTTCCTCCACTAGTCTCATTTGCCTTAATCAAAATAATATATACGAAATCCGAATTTATCATCAAGTTACAAGAATATCACCTAAAGCATGCTTTTGGGTCCTAGACTACCCGGACTTAACATAATAGCCGCTACGCACAGACTCTCCTCACCTGGTGCGTACGTAGCCCCCGCATATAATAGCAATTAATTCAATTATTACACCTATAGGGACAATTCCCTCTTACAAGGTTAGAAAGGAGACTCACAAGATCGAATTCTAGCTATTTATGAAATTTCCCAACCCTTAACACAAGTTTCCAAAAATCCGACCCGGGCCCACGTGCCTGGATTCCGAAATTTTTCGACGGAAGTTGTTCTCTACAACCTAAGGATCGATAATATATGATTTCTAATTTATTCCATAACAAATTTCGTGGTTAAATCTAACTTTTATTAAAACCCTAGGCTTTTGCTCTAACCCCATGATTTCACCTTAATACTAGGGTTTAATCTACCTAAGACATAATTATTAAACTAGAAATAGGTAGAAGACACTTACCTCAAGATGCTAGGTAAAGTTCTTCTCTCAAAAGCTCTAAAATCGCCCAATGGAGGAGTGAAAAAGTGATAAAAATGACTTAGAACCCGTATTAAATGAACCTCACTGCTTCAGCGATTTCCGCATCTGCGGTCAGGGGACCGCATCTGCGAAATGGGCCAAAAGAGCTGGGACAACTTCTGCGGTCTCGAGGCCGCATCTGCAGAGACGCTTCTGGGGCTTGGGAGCCGCTTCTGCGGTTCCTGGCCTGGCCGGCCCTGGGCCGCTTTTGCGATGGACGGACCGCATCTGCGGTCTCGCACCTGCGGTCCACCAACCGCAGGTGCGGTTATGACAGATGCAGCAGCTTCAGCTCTTCCCAAAAATTTCCACTTCACTCGAGATTCGTCCGATTGACGCTCGGGGCTCCCGGGCCCCGCCCGAACATACCGACAAGTCTGAAATCACGAGACGGACCTACTCGAACCTTCGGAACACCCGAAACAACGCTAAATCTAGGAATAACCCCCTAAAACCAAATGAATCAAACTTATGAACTTCAAGTTCTTAATTGTCCTCTAACGGGCCAAAACGCCCTTATACTCCTCGGATTGACACCAAATTTTACGGGAAGGTCTTAAATGATATTTCGGAGCTGTACCGGGCTTCAGAACCAACATATGAGCCTGATACCCTTGAAATAAATCATTAATCAGTTTCTTTAAATCCTTAAAACTTCAAATTAACAATTTCTAATAAAAATTCATTACTCGGGCTAGGGACCTCGGAATTCGATTTCGGGCATACGCCCAGGTCCCATATTTTCCTACGGACCCTCCGGAACCGTCAAATTACGAATCCGGGTACGTTTGCTCAAAAGGTTGACCAAAGTCAACTTAGCCTTTTAAGAAAATCTTAAGGAATCAAATAGGCATATTTCACTCCAAACTCTTCCAAATCCCGAACCAACCGTCCCCGCAAGTCGTAAATTAGCTAAAGCAAGCACGGAAAGCTTTATTTAAGGGAACGGGGTTCTAAAAGGCAAAACGACCGGGAGGGTCGTTACATTTGGTATGACTGAACTCGTGAGAGTGCGAGGATTCTGGAAATGTAAATTTTACTTGATTCCAAGACGTGGGCCCGAGGGGCGTTTTGGTCATTTTTCCTGATTTCGCGTATTAGCTTAGAATTTAATTGTAGAATCAGTTACTTGAAGTGTTATTTACATTATGAAATTTAATAGAATAGATTTGGGCCATTTGAAGTCGAGTACTCTGGCAAGAACGTGGTCTCGGGTTGATTATTGAGCCGGTTCGAGGTAAGTGGCTTGCCTAACCTTGTGTGGGGGACTCTCCCCCTAGGATTGGTATTGTGATAATTGAAATGCCTTGTACGTGAGGTGACGAGTGCGTACTTGTGGTAATTGTTGAAAATCCCATTTTTTATTAAAAATAGCCTTAATTGTGTTTTTCCTTTCTTGCTTACACTACTTGGAATTTAAACCTGCTGTTAGCATAGAGTAGCATGTCTAATTGACTAAATTACTCTATTTACTTTAACTGTCTTATTTGTATTACGTGAAGCATGCTAGGTTAAAATTATCTGTTTTACTTTGGTATGAAGTTGAGCTTAATTGAGTATTCCTTTTTTTGTTATTGTTGTGTGTTTTATTATGGGACTACGGGAAGGCATCCCGAGAGATCCCCTGTACGAATTTATGATTGAGCTGAGGAGCGGGATACCAAGAGATCCTTGCACCTATATTGAGGATACCAAGAGATCCCTAGCATATATTAAGGATACCAAGAGATCATTGGGATACCAAGAGATCCCTAGTATATATTGAGGATACTAAGAGATCCTCGGGATACTGAGAGATCCCCGGTTATTATCCTTGTGTTCGTTTTAACCTCTGTTTCAGTTATTGCTTTCCTTACTTTCTCATATTAAATTCTTATTCTTAGCTTTCAACTGTATAGCTTATCTTATTCTGTCATACCTTATATTTTTATCTTATCGTAGTAGGGCCCTGACCTTCCTCGTCACTGCCCGACCGAGGTTAGGCTTGGCACTTACTGAGTACCGCTGTGGTGTACTCATGCCCTTTCTGCGCATGTTTTTCACGTGTAGATCCAGGTACCTTGACTCAGGCTTACCACCCTTGAGGTGAGGAGATCCTTCAGAGACTTCGAGGTATATCTGCCGCATCCGCAGACCGAGGAGTCTCTCTCCATTCTCTCTTGTAGTGATAGCCCTTCTACCTTACTATTGATGTAGACATTCCGGAGTTAGAGCATTTTTTATTATATTCATAGCTTGTGATTCATGGGTTTTCGGGTTTTGGGAATATGTATTAGTTTTTGAGAGTTAACGTTGTGTATGCCGAGCGGCACTTTTAAACATTGTTCTATTACTCTATCTCTGTTTTAAATTGTTTTCTTTCGCAAATTTGGTTTATTTTTCGCATTTTAGGCTTACCTAGTCGTAGAGACTAGGTGCCGTCACGACGGTTCACGGAGGGCGAACCGGGGTCGTGACAAGTTGTATCAGAGCTCTAGGTTCATAGGAGTCATGGATCACAAGACGGTTTATTAGAGTCTCGCTGATCGGTATGGAGACGTCTGTACTTATCTACGAGAGGCTATGTAACTGTTAGGAAAACTCCACCTCATTTGATTTCCTTGCCGTGCGAGATTTTTGATATCACAATTCTAAACTTCTGTCTTCTATTCTCTCGTAGATGGTGAGGACACGCGCAACCCGAGATGATCAGGCACCCGTGCCCCCTACGGCAGCCGTCAGAGGCCGGGGCCGGGGTAGAGGCCGAGGACGCGCACGTGGTGCAGCCAGAGCACCCGCACGAGCTGCCACCGAGGTACCACCAGCAGTTCCAGCTGGAGTCCAGGCACCTGATAGGCCTACTGCTACTACCACTCCAGCGCTTCAGGAGACTCTTGTGCAGTTTATGAGCATGTACACCACTCTGGCTCAGGCAGGGTTGCTTCCCTTATTGCAGCCACATCCCAGGTCGGGGGAGGAGCACATACTCCCGCCGCTCGCACTCCTATGCAGCGAGTGCATGTTGATCAGGCTCCAGAGATTATTCATGTACAGCCTGTAGTCCCAGGCCAGCCCGAGGACAGGGCAGCGACTTTATAGGATGAGCAGCGGAGACTTGAGAGGTTCAAGAAGTATGATCCTCCTATATTCAGTGGGTTAGCATCAGATGATGCCTTGGGATTTCTGGAGGAGTGCTACCGTATTCTCCGTACCATGGGTATATCAGGATCGAGCGGAATTTCCTTCACTACTTTCCAGCTTCGAGGAGCCGCCTATGAGTGGTGGTGCACCTATGAGTTAAACAGTCCGAACGAGGCTTCTTCGCTGACTTGGACCTAGTTTTCAAATCTATTCCTGAGAGAGTTTGTTCCTCAAAGCCTCAGAGATGCATGGCGCGCCGAGTTTGAGCATTTGCGCTAGGGTGGTATGATTGTCTTAGAGTATGCTGTCCGTTACACTAGCTTGGCTAAATATGCACCAGCCTTGGTTTCTACTGTTCGCGAGAGGGTTCGCCGGTTTATTGAGGGGCTTATTTCCAGCATCAGGTCTAGCATGGCTCGTGAGATGGAGATGGATATTTCATATCAGTATGTGGTGAGCATTGTTAGGAGGATTGAGGGTATGCATGCTAGGGAGAGAGAGGTGAGGGAGGCCAAGAGGTCTCGAGCGTCGGGCCATTTCTCTGGTGCCCGTGCCCCAGCAGTAGGTTGTCATGGTAGGGATTATATGAGTCACCCCATTCATTCAGCTCTTCCAGCAGCTAGTGGTGCTCCAGCTCCTCCTAGGCCTCAGGAGCCTTATTATGCACCTATGATATCTAGCGCGCCTCCTGCGCGGGGTGCTTTCAGAGGTCAGCCAAGCCGAACTGGCCCAAGCCAGTCACAGCCGCCACGTCCTCCCAGAGCTTGTTTTGAGTGTGGTGACACACGCCATGTGGTGAGGGATTGCCCTAGACTTGGGAGGAGTGTGCCTCCACAGACTTCTCAGCCACAGTGTGCCCCGCAGAGTTCTCAGGCTATGGTTACAGCTCCAGTTGCTACCCCACCTGCTCAGCCAACTAGAGGTGGAGGTCGGGGAGGTAGAGGTCGCCCTAGAGGGGGAGGCCAGGACAGATATTATGCCCTTCCTGCCCGTACCGAGGCTGTTGCCTCTGATTCTGTCATCACAGGTACTATACTGGTTTGTCACAAAGATGCATCGGTTCTATTTGATCCATGCTCCACTTATTCTTATGTGTCTTCTTATTTTGCTCCGCATTTAGTTGTACCTCGGGATTCTTTGAGTTCCTCTATTTATGTTTCTACTTTTGTTGGAGATTCTCTTGTTGTGGACCGCATTTATAGGTTGTGTTTGGTTGCTCTTAGCGGTTTTGAGACCAGAGCCGATTTATTGTTGTTCAATATGGTTGATTTTGATATTATCTTGGGCATGGACTGGTTGTCGCCCCATTATTCTATTCTTGATTGTCATGCCAAAACCGTGACGCTGGCTATGCCAGGTGTATCGCGTGTTCAGTGCAGGGGTGCTTTAGATCACACTCCTAGTAGAGTTATTTCTTTCTTTAAGGCTAAGTGTATGGTTGAGAAGGGGTGTGACACATATTTAGCTTATGTGAGAGATGTCAGTATTGATACCCCTTCCGTTGATTCAGTCCCAATAGTACGGGATTTTTCTGATGTGTTTCCAACTGACCTTCCGGGCATGCCGCCCTATAGAGATATTGATTTTGGCATTGATCTGTTGCCTGGCACTCAGCCCAGTTCTATTCCTCCGTATCGTATTGCTCCTCATGAGTTGAAGGAGTTGAAGGATCAGTTACAGGAATTGCTTGATAAGGGTTTTATTCAGCCCAGTGTATCACCTTGGGGTGCTCCTATCTTGTTTGTGAAGAAAAAGGATGGTTCCATGCGTATGTGTATTGATTATCGCCAGCTAAACAAGGTTACAGTGAAGAACCGTTATCCTTTGCCTCGTATTGATGATCTGTTTGACTAGATTCAGGGTGCATGGGTGTTTTCTAAGATTGACTTGCGCTCAGGTTACCATCAGTTGAAGATTCGGGAGCCAGATATCCCGAAGACTGCTTTCAGGACTCGGTATGGTCATTACGAGTTCCTTGTTATGTCATTTGGGCTGACCAATGCCCCAGCAGCTTTTATGCATTTGATGCACACTGTATTCCGGCCATATCTTGACTCATTTGTCACAGTCTTTATTGATGACATTCTGGTGTATTCCCGGATTCGGGAAGATCAAGAGCAGCACTTGAGGACAGTTCTTCAGACTCTAAGGGAAAAGAAGTTATATGCAAAGTTCTCAAAATGTGAATTTTGGTTGGATTCCGTAGCATTCTTAGGCCACGTGGTATGGAGTGAGGGTATTCAGGTGGATCCGAAGAAGGTAGAGGCAGCTCAGAGTTGGCCAAGACCATCTTCAGCTACAGAGATCCGCAGTTTTCTCGGCTTGGCGGGTTACTACCGTCGTTTTGTGGAGGGGTTTTCATCGATTGCAGCCCCTATGACCAGACTGACCTAGAAGGGTGCTACGTTCCAGTGGACGGAAGAGTTGTTGATACCCAATTTTTCCCTATATATTTTAAATATGCATAAAAACCTTCAAAATAACATATATATGCATATATAAGCATGCACAAGGCTTTCATTATTTTTTCCATAATTTTAAGGGTTTAAATTGATTTATTTTCCCCCCTTTTATCCATAAAATCTTCAATAATTATTGCCAAAATTATTATTTTGATAATTCATTTATTAGATTTCTATACTTATGCCAAAATATGGCTAATGTAATTTCTATATATTTTTACAATTACATTTAGTATTTTTTAAGCTAAATTGCATATAATTGCAATGTTAGCCCATTTTAAAATATAATTATATTTTATATGTATAAAATTGGCCCCTGTATTTTTAAAATGTTAATTATGTATTTTAAAACATTTTGGCACCTTAAATTATTTTCCAGATATCATTTGTTATTTATTAAAATTAAAATAGGGAAAAACTGGCTATTTAAATAATAGCCAAATTTGGCTTTCAGTTATAGCCAAATTGGACCCCAATTCCCATCCGAATTCTACAATTAATAACCCGACCCATACCCTATTAACCCTTACCCAAACCCGGAACCCACCTAGCCATTTGAATCCTGACCGTTGATCTCCCAAATCAACGGTCCAAATAATTCCTTTCCTTTTTAGTTCTAACCAACCCCCCTAACCCTAATCATTTCTCCAATCTACCGCCTTCAGATTCTCTCACATCTCCACTCTTCTCTCAAACCTAAACCTAGACTCCTCCACCCACCTCCTTCTCCGGTCATCTCCGACGACTATCTCTCAAACCCCAAGCCTCCAATGGTCACTCCACTGCCTTGCTCATCATCTCTAAGGCCCTCAAGGGTCCTGGGCCATGTCGATTGGGACCTAGGGTTTCTGATTATGTTGTTCGAGGCTTCTCTGGTGTGATTTTGGGCAAATCACACCATATGTGTTACGATTTGTGAAGTTACAACATGTTCTTTCGATTTCTATTTGGGTTTCCCTTCGAAACCCTAACTCTCTTCTAAAACTCTCAAATCTGTGTTATTTTCATGCTTTAAGCCTATTTCCTTCTACGATTTTCTTATTTTCGAGCTTTCTTTTGAAAAGATCCTCTACTCTAAACCATTTTACTTTCGTTGAAAACTAGGGTTTTTTCGGAGTTCTTTCTACACCTGTTCTAACCGATTTCCTTATGATTAAGCCTTTTTCCCTTGTTTACTTTGAACGATTTTATGTTCCTACTACTTTTTAACTTGGCTCTGTTAAAAGCCCTAATTTTTAATGATTTCCTTTACTTTGTTTTTATGTGTGTTAGCATGATTTCTATACTTTGTTTCTATGTGTGTTAGCATGATTTCTTTGCCCTGTTTCTATGTGTGTTAGCATGATTTCTTTGCTCTGTTTCTATGTGTTTTAGCATGATTTTCTCTACTTCGTTTTTGTGTATTAGCATGAGTTTCTTCATTTTTTCTGTGTGTTAGCATGAGTTTCTTTTTTTTTTTGTTTATGTGTGTTAGCATGATTTTCCTTTCCTTGGTTCTGTGTGTTAGCTTGTTTACCTGATTCTTGTGGTCTCCCATGTTTCGAATATGTTATACTGAATCTTTAGCCTTCTCATACCACCTCTATATGATTGTGTTTGCTCATCTCTTGTTTCTTCCTGTCTATATAACTGACCTTGTTCGCTTTCTACTCCTGTTCATTCGTCTCTATTTTTATGTTGAAATATACAGAATCATGACTCCCCATGATTGATTCTGATTTTCCTTAATTGATGGTGATTGAAAGATCTTCTTTTAAAGCCCTAAAAGCTTTACCTCGTCTGTTTAAATTAACTGATTTCATTACCTTATGTACCACGGTGCTTTGTTTACTTAGTCTTTCCTTAATTGGGTTTTTCTGAATTTGGTCCTACTTGACTACTCTATGCCTACTGAACCTTGACTCTTTCCTTATTTAATCATGCACTGATTCTTCTTCCTGCTTTATATGGTACTGAATCTTTCTGTTTGATCTTAATTCCCTTAACTTAAGGAAGTACTTCCTTGATTCTCTAATTGAATGATTTTGAGTTCTTAAATTAGTGTACTCTATGATTTTTACCTTACTCCACTACATACTTTCAACTATAACTACTCCAAGTCTCTCACAAACAAGGCACCGACACTTGGCTTTCAAAAACTCATCTCTTATAAAAATCTCTGTTTCTCCCCTCTTCCTTTTGTCATTTGCCACTATTAGCCGGCTGCAAGCCAAGGCTAATCATCTGTGCCCTTTGGTTCTCTCATTCTACTTGCTTCTATCTTCACTGGTATGTCCTAGTTTAGCTTAAAGCCCCAACAACAACATGTTTCTCTTCTTGTTTCAGTTTCTTTTATTTCTAGCCTGCTTTTACTTGTGGTTCGGTTATGAAGATTGTAATTAGGCTATATTATCAGCATGCTAGTGTGACTTCCCTCCCTTTTAATTCATGTATTCCCATGTGTGATTCAAACATGCCTGGACAATTGTTTTCCTTACCTGTTGTGTGGTTACCATTCTTATGAATCCAAAATCCCCATCCCCCTCTATGAGTCTATGTTCTCACTGATTGGTTTGTGATTATGCCAGTTTCAACTATTCCTGAGCATGTCCAAACCAGTCCAAACACCCTTGCTGGGGTTAGGTGTTTGCAGTCAAATGCTTGTGTATTCCGAAACCCTTGACCCCTATGTGACTACTGAGTTCAGTTGGACTCTGTGACTATTGAAGTACTTGATTTTATTTACCACTCCAACCTCTTTCGAACAACCTCTATTGCCTTATTAATTGCTTTCAAAGACAGACTTTTAAGTCCAGTCTTTAATAAAATTCTTTCCATTTGTGTCCTGGACTTCCACTTCATTCCTAGTTAATAAGTTCTGCCCCCTCTAGTATGTGTACTGCCTTGGGATCCTCTTGAGAACCCTCTGAACTCTGGCATACTGAGGCTGGCCTTTCCACACTGCACTGGTTCAATGCTTGGCTACTAAGTCTAGGTGTAAGCATTGCCCGGGGTCCTTGAGACCCTTAGGGAACTTTGATGCACCTAGACTCTGATTTGTCTATGGAAATGAGGCTTGAAAGATCATTGGAGGTTTTGGAAAACTTGGGCCTAATTGCAGGGTCTCTATAGAATAGCTTCTTGATTTTCTCCTTTTACTCATGTAATTCATTTATTGGCCTGTAATAATTTGTAAACAGATATTTGGGGTATTTAGTAAAAAGGGTGGGTAGTTGTATACTTTGTGGGGTGATATGGGTAGAAATCCTGCTCTTAGGGTTTTACTTTCAAATCTGCCTGCTTCACTGGATAGAAAACATGTTCATAGGGTTGTTATTCTTGTTGAATCTGATTGCTTTTGCATAATAGAACCATGCCTATAGGATTCCGCTTCTAATTTCATTTGCATCATAATAGAAATCATGCCTATAAGGACTTCACTTCCAGTGTCGTTTGCATCAAATAGAAATCATATTCTTAAGGTTCTGCATTTTTCGTCATGTAGAAATCATGTTCATAAGGTTTCACTCTTGATGAATCTGATTTCGTTTGCGTAATAGACATCATGCTTCTACGTTTTCACTTCCAATGCCAAGTAGAAATCATGTTCTTAAGTTTCCGCATTTTTCGTCATGCTAGAAATCATATTCATAGGGTTTCAAACAACCGCGTCTTAAATCAGTTTAAGCATAGACACCATGTCTATAGGGCTTAACTTCAACTCAGTAAGTCTTTCATATGCTACTGCAAGTCGACTAAAACCAGCAATACGCCTAGATACCATGCCTATAGGATTTTTATTTGCAATTATGTCTAGTGATCTAATTAACCTAATAAGTCAATGTCACTCCGCCTAGTTTACTTCTTAAAATTGGCCTTATTAACCGATAACATTTTTCTGAAAATAGTTCTTTCGAATTTGCCTCAACCTCATTAGATTTCCTGCTTACAGGTGTTAAAAGGGTCTATTTGGAGAACTTGTTTGTCTCTGCATTAATAGACACAGTACTGCATATAGGCAAGCCTTAAGGCATTTTTCGAAACCTGCATTTCCCTGAAGTTGTTTCCATTGTTCAACATTTCTGATTATAATAAGTTGTTAAAAGGAGTCACTAGGCAACTATTAGGTTATAACTTCTGAATCTGAAAGTGGTCTATTTCTGCATAATCACTTAGAAATCGTGCTTTAGGACTTTGATTAATAAAGACCTCAACTGTGTTTGAGTCGTGCTGCTTCTATGTTTGTTTGAGGAGGAAATTGTGAGCCTCTTAATTGCTCCCATTATGTGAAAGTCCTAAATATTTTTTTTTACCGTCGCCTTAGATTTTTGCCTTTAAAACCTTAGGGGTACATCTAGAACCACCTATAGGTAGAGGTCCTAACGCCCTCCGAGACCGTTAAGAAGGGACGTGTAGCAGCACACAATAGGAATCAGTGACCAAACACTCGCTTTGCATGACCAATAAGGGGATGGGAAGGGTAGACGTAGGATATGATGACTACGCGTTAATGTCACGTGTAGCCCCTCATTGAGGAGTGTCTACCGGACATTGCGTGGGGTGATCCTATAGGATAAACAACCTAGGACCCCTCCTTGCTCAAATCCTCTCCTGATTCAAACCTTTGTTTTATAATCTGTTCAAATCTTTGTTTCACTACTTGAATTGTTCAATGTGCTTTAAAAATAACTTATTTGATTCAATTATTTGTATGGACTAATTCGTGAATATAAGTTTGGCCGGGACCCACAATTGTGGACCAAAAGGGGTGCCTAACACCTTTCCCTCGAGGTTACTTCGAGCCCTTACCCTAATCTCTGGTAATGCGAACCAACCCAAGAGTTAACTACTCTAGGTGTCCTAACGCACCTTAATTCATTAGGTGGCCACTCTTCAAATACGAAATTCCCAAAAGGAAATGAGTCATTACACCCCGTGAATGTCGAAACCCGGACTCCTCCCCGCGGAGGGAAAAAGGGGGCGCGACAGTATGGCGACTCTGCTGGGGACTTTTTTAGGCTTTTACCATAACGAACTTGTTTTTACAAATTAGTCCAAGCATGCTTAACCCGCACCCTCCTCCCTTGTTTGAATTTGACTGTCTATTTTGAGCATTTATGATTCCTTTATTGTTCGGAAAACTGACTTGTCTCTTTGTTTTCCTTTTCAGTAACTGTTTTTTCAATATTTAAATGTTGTACTTATTTCTTCCTACGTGAAAATACTTGCCTACATGTCATTAAATGCTCCATAAACCATGCTCCACATCATATTCCACTCGTGCGTATCAAATCTTATAGGAACGCTTTAATGAGTGGTTGCTCTCTTCCTATTTACTACCCTTAAATTCGGAAAGGCTTATTTGCGGTAAAACCAGTCGATCAGCGGTGCAGTCGACTGTTCCGTGCCTTCCCCCTCAAAGTTGTCCGCTTGAGGGTACCAGTCTAAAACCCCATAGAAACCTTACTCTGTTTAAATTATGCATGCATCATGGTCAAAACCTAGTCGGGTCAGTTATGTTGTCCACATAATGATCCTGTAAGATAAGCCTTATCCAAAGTCCATCGGGTTTTCCATAATCCCAACGGACGCAACCACGTTCTGTGCATTAATTTGGAGAACTAAATGCCGATATGCTAATCATAAATGTAGAAATAGTCGAATCCAGTTGGGGTAAGGCCTAACCCTTTGTTTTGCAGAATATGAGGAACGAGGTCCCCAGATTCGGTATGGTTAGCAATATCCCTCCATTGTTGCTAGATTGGTGGGAAGATCTCTCCTCAAGTGAGAAGAAGCATGTGAAAAAGTACCCGGGCAACTTGCCATCCCTGCTAGATATTGAACCAAACAACAAATTGATCGAGGCTGCTACTCTATTTTGGGATAGTGAAAGAGCGGTGTTCCGTTTCAGTGACATAGAAATGACACCGCTTCTAGAGGAAATATGAGGGCTTGTAGGGTTAACTTGGGACAGTCCTGGGCTTTTGGTTCCAGAAAACCGTACAGGCAGGGGATTTTTGAAGATGATGGGGCTGAAAAAGAATGTCGACCTAGTGTGCCTAAAGGACTCCTACATACCTTTTGAATATCTCTGTGAGAGGTACGGCCATAGCAAGTCTTTCCGCACTTACCATGATGAGATTGCCCTCAGTTCACTGGATCACATCCAGCGCAGAGTGTTTGTGTTCATCGTATGCTTTCTGGGGATGATAGTGTTCCCAATGAAAAAGGGAAGAATTCACACTAGGTTGGCCATGGTTGCCAGAACTCTGATGGAGAGGACTAATGGACAGACCTATACCATAGTCCTCATGTTCATAGCTGATATCTACAGGGCCCTGGAACGCTGTCAAAGAGGGGTCAAGCATTTCGAAGGTTGTAACGTATTGCTGCAGTTAAGGTTATTGGAGCATCTCCAAAAGGGTCGCTATCGCAAAGAATTTCCGCGAAGGGCATGGAACGACCACATTGCTTTCCATCACCCTAAGCAGATGACCTACATTCCGGATAGATTTGCTTAGCCGGAAAGTGCCAGCGAATGGGTAGAGTTCTTTGACAATCTGACCGAGGGACAGGTATAGTGGATGGTTGAGTGGTTTCCAATGGACGAGTTCATTATCAGGTCCAGGGACGCTCCACATTTGGTGTTGATCGGGTTGAGAGGGATATATCCATATGTCCCTATGCGAGTTATGAGGCAAGCGGGTAGAAAACAAGTTGTACCAAGGGTCGTCAAGATGAGTCACTTCAGGGCAAACTTTCAAGATGACGATGTCCCTTACAAGTGCCAAGCTCAACACATGTGGCACTGCAAAATCATTGTGGAGAAGTATAACATTGAGCCAGACAGATATCATGCAGGGTGCGAGGCTCTATACCCGGCCTGGCTAGGGGACGATTTGAAAGGGATAGTGACACCAGGGACCGGTCGAGGAAACAGAATCATAGATGAGGAAGCTGAAACCCAAGTCAAGTACAACAGGCTGCGCAAAAGGGTTCACGACTCTGAGAATGAGCATCTGGAGATACATGAGAGGAACGTGAGGTTGATTGAGGAATGGAAAGAGATGGCGGTCACCTTCAATAGGAAACTAGAATACCTGGAGCGAGGAATCGTGGAGCTAGAAGGCAAAGTCATAAAGAGGATCGAAAACTGCCAGAATGCTGAGGGAGCTGAGGGAGGACATCTGGCCCGGGCCTACTTGCTGCTTGGACTGCGCGAGCTGGGGGATCTATATGACGGAGTCCGGAAGATCGAATATGGGGAAGGTCCTTCTGGGACAAAATAGATTAAGATTATTTGCTTTCTTTAAAATGTAATAAGGCCAAGTGCCAGTAGCGACTTATTTTATTATTATGTTAGTATCGATTTTGGATTCGTCTACTTTTATGTTATGAAATGAGGCATTTATTGGCATTTGAAGTTCTCCAAATTTATTTGTCGCTAGTCCTACCTCGGGCACAACGAGGCTCCCAAACTAGGATGCGAGTTTATACTTCGCAATATGTGTTTAAATACTGCAAACATTTCAGAAACTCCACTAACTTGTTACCTTTTTGTTTTTTTTTTGTTTTTATTATTATTCCCATCCCCATAGGTTGGTTCATCCAACACATTCTCAAAACACACAAAACCAACAGCCGCAAAATCTTACCATACCAAATCAATACGCTACTCCACCACAAACTATCAATCCATTGCTGATACCAACTCCACCACAACAGCACCAACCAATACCATACCTACCAACCACCGCTTACCTCACCCCCAAAATACACCACCACTCATTCCTGATCCACAAAACTCCACCAATGACCACCACTATACCCAAGTTCCTGGCACTCATCAGAGCAATCCCATATACTTGGAAACTGTACCGCATTCTACCCAACCAATCTCATGTGCATCAGAACCCTCCGAAAAGGACCTGCTCATTAAGAACATGGCTGAAGAACTAAAGAAGTTGACAAGCCGAGTTCAAGGTGTTGAAGGCGATAGAGGAATAGAAGGTTTGAACTACGAAGATCTGTGCATACAGCCCGATGTGGAATTTCCAGAAGGATACAAGCCTCCCAAGTTTGAAATGTTCGATGGTACGGGTGATCCAAGGGTTCATCTAAGAACTTACTGTGACAAGCTTGTCGGGGTTGGAAAAGATGAAAAGATTCGGATGAAGCTCTTTATGAGGAGCCTTACTTGGGACACTTTATCTTGGTATATCAGCCAGAATCCCAAGAAATGGTCAAATTGGGTAAGCATGGCGTCAGAGTTCATGGACCGGTTTAGGTTTAACACAAAAAATGCACCTGATGTCTTCTACATTCAGAATCTCAAGAAGAAACCTACTGAGACTTTACGCGAATATGCTACTCGTTGGAGGTCGGAAGCCGCCAAGGTTAGGCCCGCTTTGGATAAAGAACAGATGAACAAGTTCTTCGTCAGGGCACATGATCCACAGTATTACGAGAGTTTGATGGTTATCGAAAATCACAAATTCTCTGATATCATCAAGCTCGGGGAAAGGATCGAGGAAGGAATCAAGAGCGGGATGGTAACAAATTTCGAGGCACTACAAACCATGAATAAGGCACTCCAATCAGGTGGCATGTCGAAGAAGATAGATGTTGGGGCAGTAATGGTGGCCCTGGGTCCAAAAACCCCACTCGCATATCAAGCACCTCCACCTACATACCAAACACCCCCACCTACGTATCAAGCATCGCCACCTACATACCAAGCATCACCACCCACATATCAACCTTCATCTCCCCGATATTCCCAACCAGCCGCTGTCAATCACACCTATAATTCCCAACCATCCTATTTCCAATCACCACCAACTTGACAAAATTTCCCAAGACCAAGACCCTACTTCAACCGTAAATCACCCAAGCAATACACCGCCATTACTGAGCTCATCGACCAATTGTATGAAGGTTGAAGGCCGCAGGCTACGTCACTCCTATTCCCGCTGTGGCACTAGAAAATCCATCTCAATGGGTCAATCCGAACAAAACCTGTGCATACCACTCCGGTTTGAAAGGGCACACCACCGCTGAGTGCCGGACATTGAAGGATAAGATCTGCCCGCAGCCACCTCAGCTCCATTTGAAGTAGAAGTGGTCACACCTTTTGCTGTAACGATGTCAACCACACCATCATTCAACTCAAAAGCAATACCCTAGGATTATGTTGCCGAGGCTCGGCGAAAAGGGAAGACTAAGATAGAGGAATCCGACGCCGCACAAGGTATGACTAGAACTGGAAGAGTCTATACACCTAAACACCTGGGAGGTTCAAGTAAGGATGCCGCTGCTAGGCAACCTGTCATTGAGACGGGGCCGGATGATCTGTGGAGGAAAGTACGGGCGAAAGAGTATTCTGTTGTTGATCACTTGAACAATGTCCCTGCTCAAATATTTATCCTGTCACTATTACAAAATTCAGAAGCACACAAGAACGCCTTGATGAAAGTACTGAGCGAGGCTTATGTACCTAATAATATCACCGGTGGAGAAATGGCCAACATGGTAGGTCAGGTGCTGGAGAGCCATAAGATTATCTTCCATGAAGACGAGCTGCCATCCAAAGGTTTAAATCACAATCGAGCATTGCACATTACAGTACAATTTGAAAACAAGTTCATCACCAGGGTCCTGGTTGATGGAGGCTCTAGTTTGAATATTTATCCACTGGATACCCTGAAAAGGTTGGACAAAGGTTTCCATGAAATATGGACCGGAAGCATGAATGTGAAGGCTTTTGATGGGTCCCAGAGGGCCACGATCGGGGAAATCAACCTTTGTTTGCAGATGGAGCCAACAACTGGTTCGACGTTGAATTCTAAGTGCTTGACATACCAGTCTCGTATAATCTTTTGTTGGGCCGCCCATGGATCCATGCTGCTGGAGCTGTACCCTACACATTACCTCAAGACATAAAATTCGAATGGAATCGTCAGGAGGTAATCATTCATGGAGACGGGAGTAACCCCATCTACACTAGTCAGACCATCCCGGCCATTAGACATAGAATGTGGCTAGGAGGGGAGACCTATCATCACATTGAACGGGTCAATGCCGTCGAGAAGGATAAGTGGTGGAGTAACAAAATAGAAAGCATACTAGCATGGTCATCCGGTAAGGGGTTGGGAAAGAACCTCCAGGGTATCACCAAGCCAATACAGCTGAAAAATCATGGTACCACTTTTGGGCTCGGATACCAGTATACATGGCAGGAGTACAGGGAATGGTCACCTCCATGGCATGGACCATATTACCATCTTGAGAAACCGATACCCCATTTGGAACAGGCTTTCCATCAGGCGGATACAATTTGGGGAACTACAGAAGAAGAAGCACTAGCTGGGCTGAAGGATTTGTTCTTGGAAGATGAGGATATGGACTGCAGTGCCATAATTGAGGAGGAGGAGGAAGAAGACCTCTCCATTCAGACTGTGGCAAAGGGAGCTGTTCTCAGAAACTGGACTGCCACACCATCCCGAGCCCGTCGAGTCCCTAGGTAGCTTGGGAGCATTTATAGCTGTTCTAGGCATTGAAATTTTCCAGCAATTTTGTTTTAAGATTTCACGTTTTAAATAAATGCTCGATCCACTGAGCCAAGCTTTTGTCTGAACAATTTTCTCAGTTTAATCAAATGCATTTATCCTTTATCATTATTCATTACTATTTTATGCTTTTCCCTTCTACAGTGTTATTATTACTTTTCCAGATGAACCAGCGACTGTGACATGTAATGAGGCAACGCAACATGAGAATAGTGACTCAGAGGAAGAAGATGAGATACCCGAGGAAATTGTCAGAGAAATTGAGAATTTTGAGAACAAGCCTAAATCCAACTTGGACGAAATAGAAGCAGTAAATTTGGGAGATGCCGAGACCGTCAAAGAGACCCGCATCAGCATTCACTTGTCGCCAACAGAGAAGGAAGAATACATCCATTTTCTAAAGGAATATGAGGATATTTTCGCATGGTCGTATGACGATATGACCGGTTTGAGCACATCTATTGTAGCTCACAAGTTGCCTACCAATCCCATGTGCCTGCCAGTCAAGCAGAAACTCAGAAAATTCAAACCAAACATGAGTTTGAAAATCAAGGAGGAAGTTACCAAGCAGATCAAAGCCAAAGATCTCAGGGTGGTTGAGTGCCCAACCTGGTTAGCCAACAACGTGCCAGTTCCGAAGAAAGACAGGAAGGTCCGAGTATGTGTTGATTATCGGGATTTAAACAGAGCAAGTCCCAAAGATGACTTCCCACTACCAAATATACATATCCTGATCGATAACTGCACCTAGCATGAACTCCAATCCATTGTAGATTGCTTCGCAAGTTATCACCGGATCAGGATGGATGAAGAAGACGCTGAGAAGACATCTTTTATTACGCCTTGGGGTGTATACTGTTACAAGATGATGCTATTGGGTCTAAAGAACGCTGGGTCCACTTACATGAGAGCTATGACAACCATTTTCCGTGATATGATACACAAAGAAATAGAGGTGTATGTGGACGATGTCATTATCAAATCCAAGAGAGACGCGGACCACATAGCGGATTTGAGGAAGTTCTTTGACAGGTTAAGAAGGTGCAACTTGAAGTTGAACCTCGCAAAATGTGCATTCGGGGTTCCCGCAGGAAAGCTACTGGGATTCATCGTCAGTCGCCGAGGGATCGAGCTAGATCTGACTAAAGTCAAAGCTATTCAGAAGTTACCACCACCCAAAAGCATGAAGGACGTGATGAGCTTCCTGGGACGGCTCAATTACATTTGTCGATTCATAGCACAGTCCACAGTAATATGTGAACCCATCTTCAAGATGCTGAGAAAGGACGCCGAGACAAATTGGACGGAGGATTGTCAGAAAGCTTTTGACAAGATCAAAGAATACCTGTCTACACCGCCAGTTCTGGTCCCGCCAGAACCAGAACGACCTTTGCTACTTTATCTACCCGTGATAAATGAAGCCCTCGGATGTGTTTTGGGACAAGATGATGAGATAGAAAGAAAGGAGCAAGCCATGTATTACCTGAGTAAGAAATCCACACCTTATGAAGCACGATATTCTCTGCTTGAACGCACTTGTTGTGCTTTGACCTAGACAGCCCAGAAATTGAGGCATTATTTCTGTGCCTACACTACATACCTCATATCCAGGATGGATCCTTTGAAGTACATATTTCATAAGCACATGCCTACGGGGAAGTAGGCTAAATGGCAGATACTGCTGAGTGAGTTCGACATGATCTACTTGACTCAAAAGGCGGTCAAGGGACAAGCATTGGCAGATCACCTCGCTGAAAATCCGGTGGGAGGAGAATACGAACCCTTAAAAACATACTTTCCCGATAAAGAAGTATCATTTGTAGTAGAAGACATTACCGAAGCGTATGATGGTTGGAGGACGTTCTTTGATGGAGCCGCAAATTTCAAAGGAGTAGGCATCGGAGCAGTCTTGGTATCAGAAACGGGTCAGTATTATCCCCTATCTGCTAAACTCAGATTTCCCTGCACCAACAACATGGGAGAGTATGAGGCCTGCGTACTAGGGCTCAACATGGCAGTCGACATGAACATCTAGGAGATATTGGTGATCGACGATTCAGATTTGCTTGTGCACCAGGTAAAAGGAGAATAGGCTACCAAGAATTCCAAGATATTGCCATATCTACACCATGTGCAGGAATTGAAAAGGAGGTTCACAAAGTTTGAATTCCGACATGTGCCCAGAATTCAGAATGAGTTTGCCAACGCATTAGCCATCTTGTCATCCATGATACAATATCCAGATAAGAACTATATCGATCCCATTCCGGTGAGGATCCATAATCAGCCGGTATATTATGCTCATGTTGAGGAAGAAGCAGATGGAAAGCCTTGGTTCCATGACATCATGGAGTACTTATCAAAAGGAGAATACCCGGAGCATGCAAACCACACTCAGAAATGCACGCTCCGGAGATTCTCAAATCACTTCTTCCACAGCAGAGGGAACTTGTACAGAAGAACTCCGGATTTGAGTTTGCTAAGGTGTGTCGACGCAAAGGAAGCTTCTAAGCTACTTGAGGATGTGCATGCTGGGATATGTGGTCCGCACATGAATGGTTTCATTCTGGCCAAGAAGATACTCAAGGAAGGTTACTTTTGGATGACCATGGAGACGGATTGTATTCAGTATGTCCTCAAATTCATTCAATGTCAAGTGAATGCCGACATGATAAAGGTGCCGCCAAACGAGCTCAATGCAACAAGCTCGCCTTGGCCATTCACCGCCTGGGGAATGGATGTTATTGGCCTAATTGAACCCACTGCTTCGAACGGGCACAGGTTTATTCTAGTAGCCATTGATTACTTTACAAAATGGGTAGAAGATACATCTTACAAAGCTGTAATCAAGAAAGTCGTCGCAGATTTTGTCAAGGATGGCATTGTCTACCATTTCGGAGTTCCTAAGTCCATTATTACCGACAACGCCTCCAACCTCAACAGTGATCTGATGAAAGCTATATGTGAAACTTTCAAAATCAAGCACAAGAATTCCACCGCCTACAGACCTCAGATGAATAGAGCCGTAGAAACCGCCAACAAAAACATTAAGAAGATACTAAGGAAAATGGTAGAGAATCACAAGCAGTGGCATGAGAAGTTACCCTTTGCTCTGCTAGGGTACCGCACAACAGTTCGCATGTCAACCGGGGCAACCCCTTACATGCTGGTTTATGGTACCGAGGCTGTCATCCCAGCCGAGGTAGAGATTCCTTCCTTAAGAGTCCTACAGGAAGCTGAACTCAGCGATGCAGAATGGATAAGGAGCCGCTATGAGCAATTGGCCCTTATCGATGGGAAAAGAACGAACGCAGTGTGTCACGTCCAACTCTATCAGAACAGAATGTCCAGAGCTTTCAACAAAAGGATCAAACCAAGGCAGTTCGCACCAGGGTGGTTGGTATTAAAGAAAATCTTCCGCACCAAGAGGAAGCCAAAGGGAAATTCTCTTCCAACTGGCAAGGTCCGTACATGGTTCACAGGGTCCTAACAGGAGGAGAACTCATACTTGCAGAAATGGACGGAGAAATCTGGCCGAAAACAATCAATTCAGAAGCAGTCAAGAGACACTATGCCTATACTATTTCACATTTCTTTTCTGATGTAACTGAACTACGCTTGACCTGATTCCCGTTCAAGAGGGGATACGTAGGCAGCCTCATGGGTTCGGTCATATCATATTAATATTTTCATTTCCCCCCAAAATCAGAAACTGGGGCAGAATTTTGAGGAGGGTCCTCGAAATTCCGGAGCAAGTCCAGCCAATGCCACCACGCGTCAGGAAGCCAGTAATCAGTTAAGAACTGGGGCAGAATTTTGAGAAGGGTTCTCAAAATTCTGAAGAAGATTCAGCAAGATCCGCCATCCGCAAACGATTATAAGTCATCTACCAAACTGGGGCAGAATTTTGAGGAGGACCCTCAAAATTCCAACATAAGAGAGCTGCAATGCCTTTGAAATATGTCACAGCCGCTAGTTCATCAAAGTTACTTGATATATCAATACACTTCCAAAACAATTCTATTTTATCAATGGATGCATATTTTTTCAAAAAATTCTATTTTCATAACTGTTAGGTGCTACCTAGGGGAACTCGAAAAGGGGCTTCCAGAGCGGAGCAGAGCAAGGCCGGCAGACGAAGCAAGAACCAACCTCCCCATGAAACTTAAGATTTTTCTTTGAACGCAGGTATATTTGACGATAGCATCCGTACATAAAGCAAATTCACCATCCATCCGGCCATCAAACGCAAACATATCCTAGCTAAGATATACTCCACCTTTATCTGTTATATTCTCTTTGCATGATTCTAATCCTTGACTCCATACTTGCATGAGTCTAATCCTTGACTCCACATTTGCATGAGACTAAGCTCTATCTCCATACTTGCATGAGTCTAATCCTTGACTCTACATTTGCATGAGTCTAAGCCCTGAATCCATATCTGCATGAGGCTGATCCTTGCCTCCATATTTGCATGAGACTAAGCTCTGTCTCCAATCTTGCATGAGTCTAATCCCTGACTCTATATCTACATGGGACTAAGCCCTGTCCCCCATCTTGCATGAGGTTAAGCTCTACCTCCACATTTGCCTTCTCTTTGCATGAGACTAAGCTCTGTCTCCATACTTGCATGAGTCTAATCCTTGACTCTACATTTGCATGAGTCTAAGCCCTGAATCCATATCTGCATGAGGCTGATCCTTGCCTCCATATTTGCATGAGACTAAGCTCTGTCTCCAATCTTGCATGAGTATAATCCCTGACTCCATATTTGAATGGGACTAAGCCCTGTCCCCATCTTGCATGAGGTTAAGCTCTACCTCCACATTTGCCTTCTCTTTGCATGAGACTAAGCTCTGTCTCCATACTTGCATGAGTCTAATCCTTGACTCCATATTTGCATGAGACTAAGCTCTGATCTCCATACCTGCATAAGGCTAGGCATTGCCTTCTCTTTGCATGAGTCTAATCCTTGTCTCCATATTTGCATGAGTCTAAGCCCTGACTCCATCTTTGCATGAGTCTAATCCTTGACTCCATCTTGCACGAGCCTGATCCCTGACTCTATATTTGCATGGGACTAAGCCTTGTCCCGCATCTTGCATGAGGTTAAGCTCTAGCTCCACATTTGCCTTCTCTTTGCATGAGACTAAGCTCTGTCTCCAATCTTGCATGAGTCTAATCCCCAACTCTATATTTGCACGGGACTAAACATTGTCCCTCTTTGCACCAATGCTGCTCTATTTTCTACTAACCATCTAGTTGCTTTTCGATTGGGCTAAGCTCTGCCCTTCATTTTGCAATACCAACCTTGTCTTGTTGCATCATACTATTGCATTTCATGGGCTGAAATATCTCCAATATGTCCAAAGGCGTCATTGTCTAAAGGCATCATCCTCATAGCTAGAAGACACCATGCCATGGCCCGAGGATCTCTCAAATTTGCGTATCATTATTCAAAAGCGTCATGGTTCGGAGGCACCATTTTATGGCCCGAGAACATCATTTCATGGCCTGCGAATCCCTTATCATACAATTCATGGCCCAGGACTTCATGGTCCAAGGACGTCATCTTTAACCGTCCGAAGACAACCTTCATGGTCCAAAGGGAATTTGCATCATATTTAAGTTTTCGCAAATATGTTTGTAGCGTCTTTTATTTGCAGGTAATCAGCAAACAGCCTCTATCCTAGCAGGAGCAATCTCGCTCCAGTTCCTTCTAACCATCCCGAACCTTAACCGTTCACCGTAGTCGCTTCCACATCTCGCGTGCGTCCTCACAATAACTTCATCGGCATTTTCCGTCGATGAATCCAGAACTACACATGGCCTGATTTCTGTAAAACTAGGGATATGTAGGCAACTCAAAAACCGGAGTTCGGCCCCCATCTTCTGAAGCATCCCGTTCGCTCAAAAATTGCCATCATTTCTTTACCTGAAAACTTTTTCATCCTTCCCGGGTAATGAGGGGCAGCTGTTGATACCCAATTTTTCCCTATATATTTTAAATATGCATAAAAGCCTTCAAAATAGCATATATATGCATATATAAGCATGCACAAGGCTTTCATTATTTTTTTCATAATTTTAAGGGTTTAAATTAATTTATTTTTCACCCTTTTATCCATAAAATCCCCAATAATTATTTCCAAAATTATTGTTTTGATAATTCATTTATTTGATTTCTATACTTATGCCAAAATATGGCTAATGTAATTTCTATGTATTTTTACAATTACATTTAGTATTTTTAAGCTAAATTGCATATAATTGCAATGTTAGCCTATTTTAAAATATAATTATATTTTATATGCATAAAACTGGCCCCTGTATTTTTAAAATGTTAATTATGTATTATAAAACATTTTGGCACCTTAAATCATTTCAAGATACCATTTGTTATTTATTAAAATTAAAATAGGGAAAAAATGGCTATTTAAATAATAGCCAAATTTGGCTTTCAATTATAGCCAAATCGGACCCCAATTCCCAGCCCAATTCTACAATTAATAACCCGACCCATACCCTATTAACCCTTACCCAAACCCGGAACCCACCTACCCATTTGAATCGTGACCGTTGATCTCCCAGATCAACGGTCCAAATAATTCCTTTCCTTTTTAATTCTAGCCAACCCCCCCAACCCTAATCATTTCTCCAATCCGCCGCCTTCAGATGCTCTCTCATCTCCACTCTTCTCTCAAACCTAACCCTAGGCTCCTCCACTCACCTCCTTCTCCGGTCATCTCCGGCGACTATCTCTCAAACCCCAAGCCTCCAATGGTCACTCCACCGCCTTGCTCATCATATCTAAGGCCCTCAAGGTCCTGGGCCATGTCAATTGGGACCTAGGGTTTCTGATTCTATTGTTCGAGGCTTCTCTGATGTGATTTAGGGCAAATCATACCATATGTGTTACGATTTGTGAAGTTACAACAGGTTCTTTCGATTTCTATTTGGGTTTCCCTTCGAAACCCTAACTCTCTTCTGAAACTCCCAAATCTATGTTATTTTCATGTTTTAAGCCTGTTTCCTTCTATGATTTGCTTATTCTCGAGCTTTCTACTAAAAACGTCCTCTACTCTAAACCCTTTTACTTTCTTTGAAAACTAGGGTTTTTTCGGAGTTCTTTCTACACCTGTTCTAACCGATTTTCTTATGATTAAACCTTTTTCCCTTGTTTACTTTGACTGATTTTATGTTACTACTACTTTTTAACTTGTCTCTGTTAAAAGTCCAAATTTTTAAAGATTTCCTTTACTTTGTTTCTATGTGTGTTAGCATGATTTCTTTACTTTGTTTCTATGTGTGTTAGCATGATTTCTTTGCCCTGTTTCTATGTGTTTTAGCATGATTTCTTTTCTCTGTTTCTATGTGTGTTAGCATGATTTTCTCTACTTCGTTTCTGTGTGTTAGCATGAGTTTCTTCATTTTGTTTCTGTGTGTTAGCATGAGTTTCTTCATTTTGTTTCTGTGTGTTAGCATGATTTTCCTTGCCCTGGTTCTGTGTGTTAGCTTGTTTACCTGATTCTTGTGGTCTCCCATGTTTCGAATATGTTCTGCTGAATCTTTAGCCTACTCATACCACCTCTATATGATTGTGTTTTCTCATCTCTTGTTTCTTCCTGTCTATATAACTGACCTTGTTCCCTTGCTACTCCTGTTCATTAGGCTATGTTATCCGCATGCTAGTATGACTCCCCTCCCTTTTAATTCATGTATTCCCTTGTGTGATTCAAACATGCCTGGACAATTGTTTTCCTTACCTGGTGTGTGCTTACCATTCTTATGAATCCCAAATCCCCATCCCCCTCTATGACTCTATGTTCTCACTGATTGGTTTGTGATTATGCCAGTTTCAACTATTTCTGAGCATGTCCAAACCAGTCCAAATACCCTTGCTGGGTTTAGGTGTTTGCAGTCAAATACCTGTGTATTCCCAAACCCTTGTGTTGGCCCCAAGAACAGGTGATGTTTTGAAGATTGACAAAAGAACTCAGACATGGACCAGGTCCATCTTGTGAAGCACAGCCATGATCAACCTATACATGTGAGATGCACGTGAAAGAGATAAGTTCCACTGATCAAGCAGCAATATCTCCTGATCTGATTGAAAAGGTTGCATATTGGATAAGTAGAGAAAGTCTCCTTATATGAAGAGAACATAATCTAGGATGAAGATAGTGGTAGAGTTTGAGATCATCATGAACTCTTCTACGATAGAAGAGCAGCAATTGAATTCCAATCAAACTCTGATTACTAACCTATTAAATGTCAGTGTTGTTCTCTTTTACAGGAAATGCACATACGCAGAAGTTAAACTTAATTTGAGAGAAAAAGAGCAAGGCGATTTTGCAAGCAATTTATATGTGATTTGAGTGTGCACTCCTGAAGCTACTTGAACGTGATAGAAGAACCAGTTCCAAGTGTCTATCTTTTATCCTAGTTCAATTGTAGTAGGTGATTTTACATTGTACCTTTCAACTTTCATAGAAGCAATTGTATTAGGTACCTAGAGTATTCAAGTTAGAGTTAACTTGAAGTTGTCGCAGCAGTTGAGGCTGTGTGCCACAACGGGATTAGAGTTAATCCTTAGGCTTACAAAGAGTTTTTGTAAATCTGTTTTGGCTCAGTGATTTTAGTGGAAGTTTGGGAAAATCCTACTGAGTAGTAGGTCGTGGTTTTTTCACCTTTTGAGCCAGGTGTTTTCCACGTAAAAATCTCTGTGTTCTTTATTTTCAGTATTTATTATTTCGCAAACAGTAGTAGTTGGAACACCTAGAAGAACTAGTCCTTCTATAGTTTAGTTAAGCAAAAATTGGGTACCACACAAATCACCCCCCTCTTGTGTGGTATTGACGCTTAAAACATCAATTGGTATCAGATCGGGTTATCCTTGAAGAGGTTAACACCTTAGGAAAAGATCAAGATGAGTGCACCACCTGGAAACTGGGAAGGGCAATCCACTGCTAGGCCTCCACTCTTTAATGGTCAGTACTATTCTTGGTGGAAGAACAGGATGAGAGATCATATCATAGGAGAGGACTATGAACTCTGTGACATAGTCACTGATGGTCCCCTGGCAACTACAAAGAAGAATGCTGAAGGAGTGGATGTGCCAAAGACAAGAGCTGACTGCACTGCTGAAGATTTGAAGAAATGGGAGAAGAATGCCAAGGCCAAGAAATGGCTTGTGTGTGGACTGGGTCCTGACGAGTACAGCAGGATTCAAAGCTGTAGCACTTGCCAAAGAGATATGGCACTTTTACAAGTGGCTCATGAAGGAACTCCTCAAGTAAAGAGATCAAGAGGAACACTGCTATATTCTCAATATGAGAATTTCACTATGAAGGAAGGAGAAACTATCCAGGAGATGTACAAAGGTTCGCAACATTAACAAATGAACTTAAATCTCTTGTGGATAATTATCCTTGAAGAAGACAAGGTTGAGAAAATCTTGACAAGAGTTTTAACAGTGACATGGGAAAGCAAAATCACTGCTATTCAGGAATCAAAGAATATTGCTACCCTCAAGCTGGATGAACTGATTGGAAATCTCACTGCTTATGAACTGAGGAGGCAAACCATGAAAATAGATGCACCCAAGAAGGAAAGAAGTCTGGCTCTTAGAATAGCTGAAGGTGCAGATCTGGAGGATGATGAAGTGGCATGATCACAAGAGATTTCAAAAAGTACCTAATGAGAGGAAAAGGTTCTTCAAGAGGTACAACCTCCAACAAACCAAGGGCTCCTGAGGAAACAGACTAATGAGGGTTGCTACAAATATGGTAAGACTGATCACATGATCAAAACTGTCCTTAGTGGGAAATTGAATGGAAGAAGGAAAGGGCTGAACGAAGGAACAGGAAGAAGGAACAGGTTCAACCAAGGAACAAAGGATCAACAAAGGCTATGGTTGCTGCTTGGGGAGAAACCTCAGATGAGGACTCAGAAGATGAAGCTGGAGATGAACAAGCACTTATGGCCATCGGAGAATCAGATGATGAACAAGAGGTAAGTGTCCTTCTCAAAGAAAGATTAAATTGTTGTCTAAAGAAAAGTTGTCTGAACTATTGCTAGACTTCATTGATGAGTCTGAGATAATTAACAATGAGAAGGATGATCTGTCTAGGGAGTGTGGAATCTTAAAAGCCAAGTGCAAAAATCTAGAATCTAGGGCTAATGAGAGTGACAGTAAAAATGCTGAGTTGAAGAACCAGGTTCTTGAACTTGACACCAGTGTCCTAGAGCTTAGGTCTGAAAATTTAAAATTGAAATTAGGAACAGGAAAGAAAAAAGCTGATCACCACACTCATCTTAGAAGAAAAACTTAGGAAAAATGAAGGATGAGTTGTACAGGAAGGATGAGCAAATAAGAGTCTTAAAGAAGACCTAGGGAAGGTAAAAGCGACATGAGCTAGACAGAACTTGCAAATAGGATAAGGACGTTCTGATGCACTTACCTGGCTACAAGAACATCACAGTAGCAACAAAAGTGGACTTGGATATGGGACTCAAGCACCTAAGTAGGACCCTAAAAGCAAGTACATCACTCTTCCTGAAAACAAAATTTGCACACTCTGTGGCAAGACTGGCCATTACAAAAATGAATGTAATGCAAAAGAAAAGGCCAGTCAAAAGAACAAAGCTTTTATTCAAGAAAAAAATAGGCTGCCTGGGTAGGCAAAAAGGAATTTGATTTACCCTTTTGCCTATAGAAAGGGACCCAAACTAGTTTGGGTTCCTAAGACTAACCCTTGATTTCTTTTTGCAGGTCCAAGTGAAAGGAAGCAGCCAAATATGGTACATGGATAGTGGCTGCTCAAAATATATAACTGGAAGCAAGAACCAGTTCCTTTCACTTGAGGACTTGAAAGGAGGTAATGTCTCCTTTGGAAATGGGAAGAAAGGTGAGATCATTGGGGTTGGAAAGGTAGGTAAGACAGACTCTCACTCCATTGAGAATGTCTACTTGATAGATGGCTTAAAGTATAGCCTAATCAGTGTGTCACAACTGTGTGACAGAGGCTTGTAGCATTTACCTCTACCAAATGTTTTGTGATTAACCTTACCACTGACAAGATTGTTTTGCAGGGAAAAAGAGTTAACAATATTTATATTGTAGATTTGTCCACTCTTTCAGAAAATGAACTCACTTGCTTAAGTGTATTGGATAATGATCCCCTCCTGTGGCACAAAAGACTTGGTCATGCAAGTCTGAATCAACTCAACAAATTAGTCTCCAAGGACTTGGTGAAAGGGCTACCTAACATCAAGTTGAAGGAAGACAACGTTTGTGAGGCCTGTGCAAGGGGGAAGCAGGTAAGATCATCCTTTAAAAGCAAGAAAATGGTAAGCACAACCAGGACGTTGGAACTGGTTCATATGGATCTCTATGGTCCAATGAGAACATTGAGTAGAGGTGGTAAGAAATATGTGATGGTACTTGTTGATGATTATTCTAGGTTTGCCTGGGTACTATTCTTAACATCTAAAGATGAAGCATTTGACATGTTTACTGCTTTTGTTAGAAAGACTCAGAAATAATTAGGTAATCAACTTGCATCCATTAGGTCTGATCATGGAACTGAATTTGAAAATGCTAAGTTTACTGAATTTTGTGATGAGCATGGCATAGATCATAACTTCTCTGCCCCTAGGACTCCTCAACAAAATGGATTAGTTGAAAGAAAGAACAGGACTCTTGAAGATATGGCTAGGACTTTGCTTCTTTCTAGTAAATTGCCCTACAGCTTCTGGGCAGAGGCTGTAAATACTGCATGTTACATCATCAATAGGTGCATGACTAGACCTCTTGTAGAGAAGACTCCCTATGAGTTACTTAAAGAGAGAAAGCCAAATATATCCCATCTTAGGGCATTTGGATGTAAGTGCTTTACCGAAATGCTGCCGAATTTTTGAAAAAAAATGAAAAAACAAATATTTGAAAAATGAAAAGATTGTTGTTTCAGAAATATACATTTTGGCAAATCTGACCGAACTACGCGGGTCTGATTCTCACCGGATGTGAGATACGTACGCAAACCTCATCGGTTCCGACCCCAATTTTCAAAAAAATCCAAAAATATTTTCTTTCAGTTCTTTCTTTAGAAATCTTTCCTTAGAAAATTCAAAAAAAAGAAGAAGTTTTTAAAACTCAAAAATGGTTTTCTTTTTTCTAATGTATTTCATACCAAAAAAAAAAAGCAATAAAAATCAAAATCAAAAATATGGGTTTCCTTCATTTTGAAGTATTTTTTTTAAAAAAAAAACACAAATCCAAAAAAAAATCAGAAACAAAAATCCAAAAATACTCTTTTCTTCTTTAGAAGTCTTTTTTTGCAAATGTCAATAAAAATTTTGAAAAATTGAAGTCCAAAATTATTTTTGCTTTTCCTTAGAAGTACTATTGTAAATAAATGAAAGTTCAGAAATTCAAAATATTTTTTCTTAAGAAGTCCCTCCTTCGAAAATTAAGAGGTTACATCCAAAATCCAAAATATTTTCTTTTTTCCTTAGAAAAAGAGAAAACAAATGAAAAACTCAAACAAAATTTATTTTCTTTTTACTTTTAAAATTCCCAAAGTTCAAATCAAACAAAAGGAATTTTCAGAAGTTTTTCTTTCAAAAATAAAATCAAAATCAAAAATCCAAAACAAATTCCCTTTCTTCTTTTAAAGAATTTTTTTTTTTTAGAAAATTCCAAAGAAAAAAAAGCCAAAAATCAAAACTGTTTTCTTTTGCCTTAAAGCTTTCATGGTCTGAGTTTTATAAAAAGAAAAAAAAAAGAGTTAGTTTATTCATTCCCAATCTGACCGAACTACGCTGGTTTGATTCTCACAGGATATGAGATACGTAGGCAACCCTCATCGGGTCCAACCTCCCTTTTGCAAAAATAGCCCAAAAAATGTCAAAATTTTAATTTTTGTCATAAATAAGTCGGGTGATGCCATTCTTGTTTAAAATAAGCCGAATGTCCCCAAAAGGGTGCCGGAAGGCTGTTTTTGCAAGAACAGCCACCCTGAGTCATTTGGTTTGCGGGCACAGCCTTAAAATCTTCCTCCCAGAAGTGCTGAAAGGCCGTATCTGCAAAACCAAGAGGCAACTTTCAAAATCCAAAAAAAAAATATTTTTCTTTCAAGAGAAAATAAATGAAAATTCAAACAAAAATATTTCTTTTTACTTCTAAAATTCCCAAAATTCCAATAAAAAGAAAAGGAATTTTTGGAAGTCTTTCTTTCAAAAATGAAAAGAAAAATCAAAATCAAAAATATTTCCCTTAAAGCATTTCTTTCAAAAATTCCAAAAAAAAAAAGTTAGCTTATTTACCTTATTTGCAAGAACTACGCTTGGTCTGATTCATGCGGGGTCATGATACGTAGGCAATCTCCATAAGATTCGACCGTAACCCTAAGAAAAAGAAAAGAAAAAAGAAATACGAGGGAAGGAAATAAAAGGAAAACCAGAGTGGAAAAGAAACACAAAAAGAGAAAGGCCAGAAAGAAAAGAAAAATGGAGCGGAAAGAAAAATCAAAATGAGAGAAAACCAGAAAGCAAAAGCAAGAAAGCAGAAATCAAAAGGAAAGAAACGGGAAGAAAAGTCGGGATGACGCATGCAACTGTGGTAAACATGTAGACACTCATTTAACTGTATAGGTGCATCACACCCCAATGTGTGGTTACCTATCTGTTACTTGTCTCAAACTAACCGTTGTTGCTGTCAAAATCCAGCTTAGGTATTTAGAAACGGTGGTTGGTTTTGGGTAAGCTGGCATCGCATCGATATTTCACCAAATCAAAAGGAAGTACAGAGATGTCGTCTGAAATGACTATGCCATCAGTTCTCATCACTGAAGACAGCCCCATCTCAGGAATCCCGGCCTCCGAGTTTGCCACAGCGGAAGAAAATCGAATATTACGCCTCCCAGTGATGGAAATGTGGGACGCATGGACCAATGGTAGGGAGCCTCCAAGTGCTATCCCTGGCTTTCCTGAACTGTTCCCGAGAACAGGGGGTACTTCTAACATCCCTATCAGTCACCCGAATACCCCATCTGCTCACTTTATAGGAACACCTTCTGAGGTACGCCCCCAGGTGTTCACGTCAGGAGCAGCTCCCAATATTTTTACTGCTCCACCATGCTCCGCCACCACACAACCTTCACTACCTAGGCCCGCTTTTGATTCCTCGGCCTTCACCTTCCAAAATCCCATATTTCAAGCAGATCCTCCTCAATATCCCACATACACTTACCCTCAGCCACCGTCATTTGAGCTTACACCAGGGCAAGATAAAACCCCCAAATCCCCAGAGCAAGATGAGATGGCAAAGAGAATGAGAAGCCTCGAGCAGAGCTTAAAAAATATGCAAGGCTTGAGCGGGCAAAAGAGTGTCTCCCATACAGACCTGTGTATGTTCCCGCATGTACATTTGCCCTCAGGGTTCAAAACACCAAAATTTGAAAAGTATGACGGGCACGGCGACCCTATTGCTCACTTGAAGAAGTATTGTAATCAACTACGGGGGGCCGGTGGCAAAGAAGAATTGTTGATGGCATATTTTGGAGAAAGCTTAATCGGCGTTGCCTCAGAGTGGTATATGGACCAAGACATCTCACGTTGGCATATTTGGGACGATCTAGCCCGAGACTTTGTTCGACAATTTCAGTACAACATAGACATCGCGCCAGACAGGAACTCCTTGGCGAATCTAAAGAAAAAGCCCTCAGAAAGTTTCCGCAAATATGCAATTAAGTGGCGCGAACAGGCATCAAGAGTGAAGCCTCCAATGGATGAGGTAGAGATGGTCACTGTTTTCCTTCAAGCCCAGGAAGCAGACTACTTTCAGAATATGATGTCAGCCATGGGCAAGCCTTTCGCAGAGGCGATTAAAATCGGAGAAATGGTAGAAAATGGTCTGAAAACGGGCAGAATCTTGAGCCAGTCTGCCATAAGAGCAACCTCCCAAGCCATCCAAGGCGGGTCTGGGGGAATGGCTAAAGGTAAAAAGAAAGAAGAAACAGTTATGGCAACATCGGGAGGAAGAAGATACCGGGCTCCTAGGCCGGTGTTCTCTGAAAGAACCCCTCAACACTACTATCCTCACACTGATATGGCTTACGCTCCCCCACCATATGCGGTCATGAACGCTCAACCCTTTGCCCGATCGCAGCCACATGCCAATAGAAATCAACCTCCATTCCCAAGAGATCAGCCTCCCCACCAGAACCACTATAATCCCCGATCTCCGCAGAATAACTTCCGTCCTCGAGAACCACCCAGGAGACCAAACATTACCCCAATTGGTGAATCTTACTCTAGTTTATTCCTGAAGCTTGTCCAAATGGGTTAGCTGCAGCCGGTCCCTCAGAACAGACAAAACCCGGCATCGCCTGCCTACAGAGCTGGTGTCAGGTGTGCGTACCATTCAGGGGCAGAAGGCCATCATATAAATGACTGTTGGACTCTGAAACAAGCGGTGGAAAACTTAATAGAGCAAAGAAAAATAGTACTGAGGGATGACGATATACCAAATGTGGCCAATAATCCACTGACAGCCCATAACAACGGGCCGGTGATCGGGATGATCTGTGAAGACAAAGAATTTGATCAACATTAAAAGCTATAATTGCTATCGCTGATGCACAAAGAAAGCCAAAGGTGGCCTCGAAGCAAGAGAAAGGGGAAAAGAAGAGCAAAATCACCAAGACAGAACCATAAAAGAAAGCTGACACAAGAATAGAGGCGATACCTCCCAAAAATGGAATTCTCTATGTCCCGCGGGGCCGCCAAGAAAAGCAACTGGTTGTGAGCACTCCAAAGAAATTTGAATTGAAAAGAGGAACACAAATATACGTACCCAAGCAAGCCTATGTGGTGCGGGGGACAATCAAACCACCTCGCCTGAGTGAGCCAGTGGTTATTGGACGCGTACCACAGAAGCCTATGAAGAACCCTGCTGCGGTACCATGGAATTATCATCAGACGGTGGTTACGTACAAGGTTAAAGAGATCTTGGGAGAGCTGCTAGAAAACCCCCCGTGTGGAGGAATATTCAAACGTAGAGGAAGTAAACAATGCCACCAGAAGGCGTTTCCCGCTTAAGAAGCCTGTGAATGCTGAGGAAGCCGAAGTGTTCTTTCAAAAAATGAAAATGGCCGATTATGAGGTGGTACATTTGTATGAAACTTTTGTCAAGCCTAAGTACAGTAAAAAGGAAGATGGTGAGGTGTTCACGACTGAAGAAAGTGAGGAAATACGTGGGGCAATAAGGAAAATGCTCTACGAAACCCACATGGTCCAGCCGGGAGAGGGCACTAGCACCGCTGAGGTGTTATACATGGGACCAAGCGCCAAGCTTCAAAACTGGAAGGCTACGCCATGCCCGATCAGGCGGGAGTCCCGGTAGACCCGTCCTGCTACTTTTTCTGAATCCCGAGTTATTCCAGGGTGTAACTCGGATGTTTCCTGTAGTTTCTTGTCTTTAAATTCTCGAATGTGAACCCTGTTATCTTCAAAATTCCATGAAATGAAATCAATATTTCATCGTTCATTTTTCTTTATTCTTTCTGATTTTGCTATTTCTCTCCTTCATTTCTTCTCTTCAGTTTTAATAATGCAACTTTAAATAACATGACATGCTTGCGGACTTCATGCCTAGATCCCAAAACGCTGTCAAATTTCGAAATCATGAATCAAGAGTCGAAATGCAAAGAAGGTAACCTTGAGGAAATAAAACAAAGAATTGGAACAATTGAAAGAAAATTGGTTCGCGGTTTGGAAAGGTCCATACATTACAACAAAAGAGTGTGCTGTACTCAGGGCACATCCGGGCAGTTGTACCAACAAAGAATGGCCCGCGCTTACAACAAGAAGGCGCCCCCCAGGAATTTTGAAGTGGGACAACTCGTGTTAAGACGCGTTCTCCCTCATCACCAGGAAGCAAAAGGAAAATTCGCTCCTAATTGGAAGGGTCCATACATCATCCGAAAAATATTGCCGAGAGGAGCATTGTATTTGGAAGATATCAAAGGAAATGATCCCGAAACAGCTGTGAATGCAGATGCAGTAAAAAGGTACTATGTCTAGGCTCTCTACGGTATTGGTTTTTGTGCAATTGAGATGACGAAGGCTTTTCTTCTCGCTATCCAAACACTATTAACCCTTCGTAAACCCATTTGAGCTGGTTACCCTTCTTTGCCTACCCTCTTTGGAACCCGGAAGTATTATCGAAAAAAAAAAGAGAAAAGAAAAAAAAAAGAGAAAAAAAAGAGAGAAAAAAAAGAAGAAAAAGAAAATATGATGAAGAAAAAAAGAAAAAAAAAGAAAGAAAAGAAAAATAAAATATGATGAAAGGAAAAAGAAAAGAAAAGAAAAAACAAGAACAAACAAAACAAAAATAAAAACAATAAAAAACAAATGTTTTCCTGAACTACGTTTGACTTGATTCCGAAAGGATACGTAGGCAGCCTCTCCCTGAGGTTCAGTCACACCAAAACAAAAAATCCAAATTCCCCAAGAGTTGAAACCGGGGCAGATGATATAATGGTTCGGCCATGAGTCCTCCGAAATGGTTCCAAAGTTGTAGTTCCGGCCAAAATTCTTTTTTACCCCAAAGACCTCGTCCAAGTCCTTCCGATCAATTGGCAAAGGCAAGGAAGTGGGAAACATCACTGTTGGAATCTGACACAATGCAAATTGAGAGAAATAAAATGAGAGAGTCTTATCGGTGAAAACCTTCGGGCACCATAAGGCGATGGTGAGTAGAGAAACTGAAAATGAGAGAGTCCGCTTAGTGAAAACTCGCAAAGAGCACTATCGGGCGACGGTGAGAAGAGAAATGAGAGAGGTCGATTGGCGAAAACCCGCAAAGGGCGCTGTCGGCCGAAAAGAAGACACCTCACCACTAAAAGAGTCCTGGCAAGGTTCCCCGATTTTGAAATATGGATCAATGGGTTCACGAGAAGCTGGAAAGTTTGTGCGGGTCGGGCATCCAGTCCAAGAAGCATTTCATGTTTATTTGAAGCTTGCATGCACCCCCAGATAAGTCCTTCTCTTCCCCCCGAAAGGGACGCTTCTCATTAAATTCATCTTCTTGCTTACTTTTTCCTTGAATCCCTTTCGGTCTAACGCTGATTCTGAAAATATTACATAGAAAAGGTGGAAGGACTGGCTTCACAGGGCTCTCCCTAACAAAAGCTAAAGAAAAGTACCCAGCCTCAGCAGGTGCATCAAGTCAATCCCGACCGGCCATGTTGGCAGATGCTTTGAAATCAAGCTATTGAAAGAGAAAAACAAAAAAAAAGGTCAAGGACAAAGGCAAGGGCAGAATAAAGTGAAAAGGCCAGAGCCCACACGGGCGAGTCATAATGAAATCCTGAGAGGAACCCGGTCGGTTTGAAAAGAGATTCACCCTCAAGGCCAACAAGCAGCAAAGTTCTCAATGGAAAGGGGGCCGGGATCAAGCAATTGGGATGATCAAGGCCACAAAAACCAACCACCGTTTCAAACTAACAAACTGTTCTTTGTTGAAAATAGGTGCAATCAAAGCAACCATGCAAGAAGCAGGTGCAACCCAAAAGGAAATGAAGTGCGCAAGCGCTGAAACAGCTTTGCAACAAGAAAACGACCAAAAAGGAAGTTTCCTCCCAAATTCTTTCATGTGTTTTGCTAAATAAAAAGGAAAACATATAAAAAGAAGTAAAAAAATGAAAATGAAAACCCCAAAAGAGAAACAAATCATGGTAGCAAGGAACTTTTTCTTTCCAAATCCCGGCCAAAAAACCGAGGATCTCCCTGGCATAACCCAAGGAGCTTTTTCTTTCCAAATCCCGGCCAAAAAACCGAGGATCTCCCTGGCATAACCCAAGGAGCTTTTTCTTTCCAAATCCCGGCCAAAAAACCGAGGATCTCCCTGGCATAACCCAAGGAGCTTTTTCTTTCCAAATCTCGGCCAAAAACCGAGGATCCCCCTGGCATAACCCAAGGAGTTTTTTTTTCTTTCCAAATCCCGGCCAAAAACCGAGGATCTCCCTGGCATAACCCAAGGAGCTTTTTTCTTTCCAAATCCCGGCGAAAAAACCGAGGATCTCCCTGGCATAACCCAAGGAGCTTTTTCTTTCCAAATCCCGGCCAAAAAATCGAGGATCTCCCTGTCATAACCCAAGGAGCTTTGTCTTTCCAAATCCCGGCCAAAAAACCGAGGATCTCCCTGGCATAACCCAAGGAGCCTTTTCTTTCCAAATCCCGGCCAAAAAAATGAGGATCTCCCTGGCATAACCCAAGGAGCTTTTCTTTCCAAATCCCGGCAAAACCCGAGGATCTTTTTTCTTTCCGTCCCGGCATAACCCGAGACCCTTTTTCCTTCCGGCATAACCCGGTCATTTTCCAGCATAACTTGGATTCATTCACAAGAATACACAATCCTAATTTGACTACTTAGATATATGTCACAACTAACTCACGAAATTTTCCTAGTGAAAACTGGGGCAGAAAATTTCGTTCGTTTGTTTGTTTTGATATCTTAAAGCAGGTTGACCTCAAAATATATGGTGCGAATGACCAATGGATAGAGTTTCGTTCCAGAATAAAGAAAGGAAGAAAAGAACAAAAAGAAATGGACTCAAATGTGAAGCAAACAAGGATGCGGATTGCTCGAAATATGATAGAAGTCACAAGCTCCGTTGATCCTGTTTTGACCCAATGCTGCATGAAGAAGTAAACACCTACAACCTGCGAGCATCAAGATTCAGATCGAAGTCTACAGCAACATCAGCTAAGACTCAAGATCATGTTTCAAGAGAATTATAGATAGGAATCTTGTAACTCATAGTTGATAGGCATAGCTAGCTTAGCTTTGATTTTTCTTTTGGTGTAATAAGGAGGTCAGCAAGTTTATTTAGTATTTTCCGCATTGGCTTGCCCGGCAATGGTGTTGGGTGCCATCATGACCTATTATGGAAATGGGTCGTGACAACAAAAGTACCAAAATCAGACCTTAACTGGTCCCTCAAATCATCACTCAAAGGCCTTTAATTAGGGACCAAAGATCTTACCCCAATGAACTCCTCCGAAAATCCCTCTTAAAAAGTGCTTCCCAAGCTTCTTCCCGTTTGAAATATGGTGAAAAATAGCTAAATTTCGCGAAGGCAAGTATTTATATGTTCTGCCCAGCGATTTCCGCATCTGCGACCCTGGGACCGCTTCTACGGTCCCGCTTTTGCGGACTAATGGTCGCATCTGCGACTTCTCACTTAAAGCCCGATTTTCGCATCTGCGGTTAACCCTTCGCAGATGCGGGGCCGCATCTGCGGTGAAGCTCCCGCTTTTGCGGTCCCTGCTGGCTTATCCCTTTTCCGCTTCTGCGATCACTCTGCCGCTTCTGCGGCTCCGCACCTGCGGAACCCAAACCGCAGGGTGCGGTTATGACAGAAAACCAGCTGAAGCTGCAACTCTAAACTCCAAAAATTCCTTCCGTCAACCATCTGAAATCATCCCGAGGCCCCCGGGACCTCAACCAAAAGCAAAAACAAGTCTAATACCACTGTCCACACTTATACCAATCCTTAAAACACCTAAAACAACATCGAAACGACGAATCAACCACGGATGCAAGCCTAAGAACTCCAAAAGCTCTAGAAATACGCTTTCGATGAAAAAGTCTATCAAACCTCGTCCGAATGACCTGAAATTTTGCACACACGTCACATTCAACAAGACGGAGCTACTCCAACTTCCAGAATTTCATTCCGACCCTCGGATCAAAATCTCACTATCGAACCGGAAACCTCCAAAATTGGCATTTCAAGCCTAAATTAGCTACGGACCTCCAAAACACAATCCGAACTCGCCCCTAACCCTGAAATCACCCAACGGAGCTAACGGGACCATCGGAATTCTATTTCGAGGTCGTCTTCATACTGTTCCGACTACGATCAAATTTCCAACACTGAAGCTCTCATTTAGGGACTAAGTATCCCAAAACTCTCCAAAACTCAAAACCGAACATCCTGGCAAATCAAAATAGCAGAAATAAACACGGGGAAAGTAGTTAATAGGGGATCGGGGCATAAATTCTTATGACGACCGGCCGGGTCGTCACAATTAAGTGACCAATTAGTTTCTTCTTTCTAATCCCCTCCTAATTCACGGGTTTTCTTATTATTAGTTGTTTATTCAAAAAATTAAAACGGTTGTGATGGGATTGTCATCAACTTAATTAAAATAGTCTAGATGTCTCTGCTCTATGTAAGCACGTGATTTTTGCCCTATACGAAATACTCCTACAAAATCCCGAGAAAATAGATTTTTCCTTAATTATTTGCCATTTTAGGAATTTTATAGATTTTTATTAATTGTTTGCATTTTTCTTGCATTTAAATCATGAAAAATACCAAAAATATCATGTATGGCGTTTAGGCCTTATCTTTACATTTTTAGGATTAATTAGTAATTAATTATTTTATAAAATTTAAAAATTACAAAAATGCTTCATTTTTACACTTTTTCCTTTTATCGATTTTTTCTCTTTTAATTTAGGATTAAGTAGCTTTTATTAGTTTTATAAATAGTTAATTAGTTTAATTTCACATTTTTAGATAATCTAGGATTTTAATTTTAGGATTTTTAATTAAAGAAGAAGAAAAAGAAAAACAAAGTTAAAAGAATGAAAGAGGGGATTTAATATGAGTTGGGTTCATTCTTGTACCCAAATCAGGCCCAAATCTCAGCTTAAAAACTACCCAAACCACCCAGCCCAAAACCGAACCTGCCCAAACCAAATTCCACCCCGACCCGTTTAGCTATGCTCTACCCATTTTCCCCCTTTCTCTGTCAAAAGCCCCTGAAGCTAGAGACACGCGAAATACGTGACCCCTTCCCCATCAACGAAAAACGCCTCTGCTCCTCTATTCTCCCCCTATAAAATCAGTCATAACACACACACAGACTCACAAAATCCACCCCAAAAACAACCCCAAATCTCCAATCTCCCTCACCAAAACCCGTCGGAACAGACTACCCCCCAAAACGCATGAGATCAATCCCAAAAATTGCAGCAAACCAGCTGCGGAAATAGCGGAACGCGGTTGCAGATCAGCACAAAAGTGCTCAGGAGCAGTCCGATGTCATGTTTGTTCTGTTTCTTCTCTTCGATTTCGATTTTTTGCTTCACAATGGACTTGAGTTTTGATAGAATTTGAGGTGTCTGGGTTTGATGTTGGCGAAAACTTTTTGTGAGTTTTGTTTTCTCTTTCTAGGTTAAAGTCGAGTTCATCGCTGTCTCGCTGAGTTCGAATCTGTTGTGGCTGAGTTTTCATCTTGACGACGCCTTGCTGTTTTTCACATAATGGCTCTTATTTGGTTCACCTTCCTTGTCTGCATTAGTTGAGAGGTACACAGCTGTAAACTTACACTTTTCTAGTTGAATTAATTGAAACCGGCTCATGTTCATTCCCTACTTCTTCTATCTTCTTTTACGATTTTGATGAATCGGACAATGTTAATTTGTTTGTGAAAGAGTGGCTGGGATCCACGCTGGTTGATTGCTAAATTTGTGTTTGTTTGTGCTGGGTTTTATCATCTATGTGTCTGCTCAATTTTGCCCGTTTCACCACTCTCTGTTTGTGCTTAGCTCTTGTTTGAAGCCTGCTTAGCTGCCTTAAAAGTATGAGTTTAAATTTAAATTGCCATGCCCTGTAAACACATGTGAGCATAGTCATCCTTAATGATATTATTGGAAACATGTATGCACTTACTGAAGGTTTGTGAAAGGTTATATCAAATAGATTCAATAAAAGATAAAAGGAAGTTGGTAGGGAACTTCATGACCATAATCATTTTAAGGACTCATCCCGTCATGATTATTTTGAATATCAGATAAGTTGAATTGCCATTGTCGTATGTCTCATAAATTGCAGCAGTAAGCGTCATTTGGTTCTTTTAGCAATTGAACTCCATTTGTGGTAGTTTCAATTATGTGAGTCACGTAAATTTTGTTTTGGCCAAAATGATAATAGGTATTGGGCTTTGTTTCATTGGATCACTAGTTGTATAGTCAAAATTGAACAATGAGCCATTAAGTAGTTAAAGGGTTAACCCTCATTGAGGGTTGATATTGGCTCAAAGGAGAATCAGCTTTGTCACTTAGGAATTAAACATAGCTTTGTGCTTGCTGGTATTAAAATACATTTAGCCATTTCTTAGCATGTATGTTTGTAGGTGTTCTCTAATTGGTTTGGGTCGTTTTACTGTTAGCAACGTCATGAAAATTTAGTACATTTCTTTCATTTTGTAATAAAAAATTCCAAGGCTTGTTTTGGTTGGCAGATGCAAACGTATAAGAGATTTTGAGTTGCAAAAACTTTGAATGTAAATTACTTTAGAAAAGAAAAATGTTTCACTGTTGATTCACCTTTTCTCACGTTATGGGATTTGCTGATTTTGAAATCGAATTATAAACTGTGGGTTTTTCAAGTTAAGTAGCGAATTTGAATTAAGGGGTCTTCAGTAATGAAGATCCTCTTGTTTGAGTTTGAACTTGATCTTGAGGCCCGAATTCGTTTGAATACTTTTAATAGTAGTTTATCAATAATGTTAATTAATTAGAGCCCTTTAGAGACAAATCCGATAGAAAATCATAGTTTGCTCTAGGATGACCTTTAAATAATAAAATGAGGTGAGCCACGCCAAATAAAATGCATAAATTGCGTGGCCCTCTTTAATTGTTCATATTAAAATACTTAGAATTCAGGGCGAGCCGTTTAGCGAATTTCACGGCTTCCCGCAAAGATAATAACACGTTAGTCGCTTTAGGCGCGTCTTTAATAATCTTACCTTCCTAAATTCGGGTGTGCATTTCATGTGACCCAAATCCAAATCCAAATCCAAAAACGTTGAATAAGAATGTGTCGAGGATCCGGGTGCATTTCATGTGACGTGATCCAAAAACATATTCTTAAACGATGTTCACTTTCCTAAAAAATTAACTAAAGCGGTAAATACTCCTAAAATTGCACTATGGGTTAGAACATGTGTAAAAATTAGATTTTAGCCATTTATGATAATTTAAGCGACCGTGCTAGAACCACGGGATCCGGGGGTGCCTAACACCTTCCCTCGGGTCAACAAAAATCCTTATTTAGAATTTCTGGTTCGCAGACTCCAACTGGGAAGTCGAAATTTTCCTCGATTTGGGATTCAAGTTAAACCGGTGACTTGGGACACCAAAAGCTAATCCTATCCCAAGTGGCGACTCTAAAAATAAATAAATAATCCCATTTCGAATAATGTCACTTTAAATGGAAAAACTCCCTTATACATTTATCCTTCGGGGTAGTTGTGTAAAAAAGGAGGTGTGACACTCTATAAACTAGCTAGGCTTCATGTTATTAGACTATTAACTAATTCTAGCTAATAGATTACTCCCTTCGATCTACTTTAATTGATTTTTTGATTGTTTTTACATATATTAAGGTAGTAACTTTTTAATATTAATTAATAAATTGATCATATTAACCTTAAAATTTTTATTGAAAAAAAAAAGTTAATTTCTTCTTGATATTTGAAAAAATTAAATATTATAGACCACAAAAAAATACCAAAATATTAATAAAAGTGGACTGGAGGGAGTAATAATTAGTAGACATCATTATACATAATAAAAGAATTTAAGTTATATGCTTTGACGGTATCAAAAATATTTACACAAGCAAGTTACTTATATGATAATTACGTGTGAATCTCTATTATAGACTTTTAATGATAACCTGATAAATATGATAGTATAATTAACATGTTATTACGGGTAAAAGTTATTGATGATATAAAAATATTTATATTATCAGTATATATAATTTAAACGGAAAAGGGTCATATATGCCAGTGAACTATGCGAATTAGGACAGATATGCCCGTCGTTAATAGTTTGGCACATATATACCCGATCCGTCCAATACTTACTCCACCCAACATACATAGAGTAGGTAGGTGTCACTTTGGAATACATGGATGGAATTATTGAGTCAATACCCACATTGTTTGGATACTTAAATTATGCTTTATGAACACATCCCCAAAAAGGAGATTAAGACTTGAAAATTAAGTCAGAATTGTTGGGTATTATCTTTAATCCTTTTTTTGGATCCTTTCAAATTAATGGTTCCAAAAACGAAGTAAGAGATGACTAGAAAGTTAAATGATTTTATTATTTATTTTATACATTATGATGGGATCATGTCTGAAATTAATATAATCTCATGTTTAAGAATTCGTGTAATAACTTCTAATTGGTTGATTTATTTGATAAGCACAAGTTGGTGGGCCATAATTAGGATTTGGAAAATCTTTGAACAATAATCTCGGCATCACTTCATAACAAAGAAAATTAATTAACATAATTAAGGTCCACTTAAAAGTGTTTTTGTATGTATTAAGATGGTGGAAAACCATTAACAAGAAAAAGGAACACTTTGTTTAAGGACAGTTGTTGCTAATTAATCAACAAGAGGATTTGACAAACTTGATTGCACAAGAATGCTACAACATCCTAGAAACATACTTCAAGTACTTAAATTAAACTAAATAGCCGGTCACCAAAAAACTATAACCGGAAAGTATATGATATACTTTATATTAATATACGTTGTTTATAATCTCTATATACCAGCTGGAGACTATTAATATTTTTGTCCGAGCGATCAACTATGTAACTTCCCTAAATATTTATATTAAATCAAATAGTTTTACCTTAAAAATACAAAATTAAATACTTAATGCAAATAAGATTTTCCCCCATTTACACTATAATATTCGGAGTATAAAATTGTAACACCGTAGGCGAATCATGAAGCAACATATATATGTGACATGCTAAATATACAAGGAAACAAACCTTAACCCTGATGACACGTTTTAAAATTGTGATAATCACCTATGCTCGAGCGAACAATATCATTAGTAAGGTGTGGTCG